>NC_135887.1:128929876-129645150 GCF_964194155.1 Cetorhinus maximus
TTGGGACAAGAAGAGCTAGGTAAAGGGCCAGTGATAGGTGGAGATAGTAAACACCTTGTCAAACACCAGGAGAGAAATGGAAAGCAATGAAGGTGAACAAGGCAAAAGAGAGATACGAAAATCCTGACGGAGAGAAGATCAAAACTTCTTCAAGGTAGGCATTCCTTGAAGAGAAGTGGCAGTCAATTAAACACAGAGATAAAAGCAAAGAACTGTGGATGCTGGAAATCCAAAACAAAAACAAAAACAAAATACCTGCTTTTATCTCTGTGTTTAATTGACTGCCACTTCTCTTCAAGGAATGCCTTCCTTGAAGAAGTTTTGATCTTCTCTCCGTCAGGATTTTCGTATCTCTCTTTTGCCTTGTTCACCTTCATTGCTTTCCATTTCTCTCCTGGTGTTTGACAAGGTGTTTACTATCTCCACCTATCACTGGCCCTTTACCTAGCTCTCTTTGTCCCAACACCCCCGCCCCCCCACCTCAAACCAGCTCATATTTCACCCCTTTCCTATTTTTACTTAGTTCTGTTGAAGGGTCATGAGGACTCAAAACATCAACTGTGCTCTTCTCCGCCGATGCTGCCAGACCTGCTGAGTTTTTCCAGGTATTTCTGTTTTTGTTTTTGTTTTGGATTTCTAGCATCCGCTGTTCTTTGCTTTTATAACATACAATCCTATGTAGGGTATTAAAAGATTATTATTTGCAAGTTACACCTTACATGCAAAACATTTTATTCTTTGATATCTACTTGATGTCAACCCTTAATTATTTTTCTAGGTTTGCCTAAATATAATGGGAATTATTTTGGGCGAAGGTGAAAAGATGTGCAACATTAATGCAGAGCAGATATGACTAGCCTGTCTGAAAGTTTGGGTTTAGCGCATACTTTTGGCCCCAGTTGTTGATTGCAATAATTTGAACTTGTTTGCATATGTTAGAAAGCTGCAGGTTAGTACTCAAGTACTGAGGAGATGCAATTCACCTGGAGCAGTGGGGTCCTTGCACCCATTTCCAGTGAAGGCATAGAGTGCGCTGACTGGGACACAGCGGCACATTGCAGGATAGCTCAGGGACCCATTACATGTTATCAGATGCAGCACTGGAAGTCCTGGTGGAAGGGGTCCAGAGGAGGAGAGGAGAGGACCGTGAAGAAAAAATTCAGGGGAATGATTCTAGGAATGAGGAACTTCAGTGATGAAGATAGATTGGGGAAGTTAGGACCATTTTCCTTGGAGAAAGGAAGGCTGAGAGGAGATTTGATAGAGGCATTCAAAATCATGAGGGGCCTGGACAGAGTAGATAGGGGAACTGTTCCCACTCATGAAAGGATTGAGAATGAGAGGGCACAAATTTAAAGTATTTAACAAAAAATTCAAAAGTAATATGAGAAAAAGTTTCTTCATGCAGCAAGTAGGTAATGCCTGGAATGCATTGCTTGAGAGTGTTATAGAGGCAGGCTCAATCAAAGCGTTCAAAATGGAACTAGACTGTTAACTGAAAAGGAAGAATGTGCAGGGTTACGGGGAGAAGGCGGGAGAGTGGCACTAAGTGAATTACTCCTTTGAAGGGCCAATGCAGACAGGATGGGCCGAATGACCTCCTTCTGCGCAATTCTGTAATTCTGTGAAAAGGAACACCCTGTAATTGCAGTGGGGGGTTCTCCCCTCTCTCCCTCTCCCCTCTCTCCTACTCTACCACGGTGGCTGCTGCTACTTTCCCCGGCCTTGTGTGTTCCACCCATTCTTCGTTCAGAACAAGTGGTACCCATGGCAAAATTCCCATGACTAGGCACCCCCTTCCTCCTGGTGACTCCAATAAGATAAGGTAGCACAGCGCTTATGCTTTTCAGGTGAAGTCCTCACTGAATTTCCAAAATAAGTGTTGCAAGAAAAACAAAAAGAGAAATACCTGGAAAAACTCAGCACATCTGGCAGCATCGGTGGAGGAGAGCACAGCTGACGTCTCGAGTCCTCATGACCCCTCAACAGAACCTTCTAACGTTGCAAGAATGTTGGCAAAGTCTCAAAGTGTCCCAAAAAGTCTCTTGTGCGTTTCAGACATATTCTACAAAGCTCCAGCAGCAAGTGAAGTGAAAAGGTGAGAATTACTTTAAGTCGTGCTTGAAATCTACATCAAAGCTGTATTTACTCCCAATCAACTGGTCATGCTAGGGATGATGATCTGTGCTAAATAAGAGCTAAACAGGTGTTTTCGCCCGTCATGGTCACCTTGGAGGGTCATTAGTGCCTGAGCACACTGCCTAAAATCACCCCCATAATAATTTATCCACCTGCAATCTTCTAACATCATGATTGTATATTCTCTTGAACTTGTTATAAATTAATTTATTCAAAGGGGCTTAAAACCCTGTCATATAAAAAGACATTGGGCGGAATTTTAAGGCCCTGTGGCGGTGGGGACAGGACCATAAAATGCAGCGAGCCGTTCAAAAGCCCATTCACTTCGGCGGGACCATAAAATCGCTCCGGCATAAAATGTGGCCCCTTGTTATCTGCCACAGAGCCTTACAAGTTCATTTTCCAGGTCTGAACATCTTTATATGTTTCATTCAAACCTAGTATATTTCCAAATATTTGTGCTGCTAGGAGTTTATTGGTGGCCAACAAGACTCTGTGCCACTCCATGGAATAATGTTTCCAGCAGTATTACTCACTGTCAGGAACTTACCTTGCTTTTAAGACTCTTTGACGTGGCAGCTGAGTTTGTGCGCTCAAGCTGTTGAATTTTGGTGACTTGTCCTTAAATTATAAAAATGAAATCCAAAACAGAACCACAATTTTAAGCAGTATGTCTACTTAACCCAGGCATAAATTTTGATGGATTACTAAGAACTTGTTACTGTTTCTTCTCAGGCTTAGCTCTTCATCTAGATTTGAACAAAATGTATGTTAAATAGCATTAATGGCCAGAAATGTCCCCCCGTCGAGGAGGGGTGGTTGTGCGGGGGTGGGCGGGAATCTGATTGGTGCCCCCGATTGGGTGCATGCCGCCATTTTACATGGGAAGGCCAATTAAGGCCCCCCCATCATGACGCATGCCCGGAAGCGCTGTGGAAGTGCCCCCTGTGCGGGCTAGGGGGTGGGGGGGGGATAATTCCCTGAGTGGTTCCCTGCGCTCTTTCACGTATGCGCGCAAAACAACGCAGAGACCTCCCTGAGGCGCCTCCATGCCTCAGGGAGATTTGTTTAAGTTACGGAAATTTGAATAAAGGTGGGAAAAAAATTTAAGGACATGTCCCCTCATGTGAAACTGTCACATGAGCTGGGACATGCCCATTATTTATTTCAAAATTTTTTATTTATATAATAAACTCTTTATGAAATCCCAACCATCCCATGGATGACGTTTCATGACAAATGTGAAGGCCGTTTGGGCTCTTCGCCTGCCCGGCCAACCTTAAGGTTGGATGAGCAGCTCAGTTAATTACTTTAATTATTTTTTAACAGGCCTTAATAGGCCTTTGACAGTTTGGTGGGCATGCAGCCGAGCCCGCCGAACTGAACATCTGAATGACATGCGATGACGTCGGGACGCACCTACTCCCCCCCCTCTCGCCAACGGGAAAATGCTGCCCAATGCGTGGTTTAGTACTCTCATCGATCATTAGCTTTGGTCTTAATTTATAACATTGCACAAGATGCTGAGTAAAATAAAAGCAGACAAAAACATTGGACAGCAAAAGCGCAGCTGGTTCATCTATCCTATTCTATACAGCTATGGCACCTTATGTGTCACATCAAGAGCCTCTTATACGCCTTGCTGCCATGCAGTGTCTTAGGAAAGGGGAAAAACAGATCGAAGCACCAAAAGCAAAGCGAGAAAAAAATCGGGAAAATTTATTTCAGCTAACTCTAGAACAATTGAAAGTAGTTCAGGAGACCACATTGTCCATGTCTTACTTGCTCTCTACCTCTTGTATGACATGATTTCCACTCTAGCCAAATAACCAATATAAACGACTGAGTGACATTCTGAGGGCCTTCGTCACCTGATGCTGGGGAGTGTGTTAATTCAGGTAAAAGCTTTATTTCAGTTACAAACCTGCTGTTTAGAACAGTGCAAGAGGATTAGAGGATGTGACCTCCATCTGTGATCATTGTACAAGAAAGAGCAACATTTAACTTGGATCTTCAAATGGGCATTTAGAAAATACAAGCGACACAAAACCAGCTGGCTTTAAAAAAGAGCAATTCATAACAGAACATAGGAAACTCTTGATCTGAGCATATAACTTTGTTGACCTCTGTCCTTTCCTCAGTCTCAACCACCACGTCTAGGCTGAACCTCTCCAGCACCTTCCCCCACTCCGGCCGACCCCTCAGGATCAACCCTGCACCAACTCCAACTCTCATACTAAGTTCTGCTCATCTACAACCCTTACTTTACTGACAACCAGTGCCTATTCTCCAACTCATTGCTTCTGAAATCTTCCTTGTTTACGAAAACCTCCATGGCCTCACCCTGTTGCATTCTTGCAAGCTCTCCGGCCCCAAATCCTGGTTTGTACCCTCTACTCTTCCAGTTCTATTCCATGCTGTGTCTCTGTTCTCCCTCCACTACACCATTGATAACTAAGCTTTTAACTATCACAGTACTTTCCCTTTATCTTGGTGAGCATCATTGTGATCACCACCACCATTCCCCCTACTCCCACTATCACCCGCCCACCCCATTTTGCCAAGTTGTTGCGGCACATCTTCTACGTGAAGAAAGCCATATATTCCAGTGTTTTTTTTTATTGTAGGGGATAGCGGAGGAGTTCCAGTTGAGAAAAGTAATGATAATAAATTTGCTAGGGGCATTATATGGTGTTAAAACATAGCTTCACTCTTGCTCAGTCCGCACATTGAATTATTGGTCAGCCATACTGACACCAAGAGGCAGCATTTCCAGGGCCAGCACCTCACTGCAAGATGATGAAGAAAAATTAGAGGTCAAAGACACTTGTGACTGCAATCACATAACTTCCATTGGCTGGTTGCAGAACAACACATACATCTGCCTGGGAGCCATTTGACAGCAGCTGTGGCCAACGTGTAAAAATAATAGACTCCTATTCTGCCTTTGCTTTGGAGAATGCTGTAACTAGGCTCTTTTATTACACTCTGTTTAACGGTATCGTATGATTTTGCAAAAAAATAAATAAATAAAATGGTGAGGATTAAGATCTCGGCTGTTAGGAAGTATGTCAGTCAGTTTTCCAAATGTCCAATTAAGTTAGATATCTGATTTCTGTAAGCCTCAGCACGCTGTACCCCATCCTGTGCATGATATTTTGGGGCTTGTAAATTTGAACCTATCTTCCTGGTATTCTAATTCATTTAGTATCAAAAGGCATTTGCTACGTCTTCAGGCGGGCTTAGCCATGCACTAATTACAAGGGGAAATGGTGGCATAGTGGTAATGTCGCAGGACTAGTAATCCAGAGACTCCAGGCTAATTCTCCCAACATGGCAGCTGGTTGAATTTAAACTCAATCAATTAATTAATTATTCTGGAATTAAAAACTAGTTTCAATAATGGTCACCATGAAACCATCATCAGTTGCCCTTTCGGGAAGGAAATCTGCTGTCCTTACCTGATCTGGCCTACGTGTGACTTCACAGCAATGAGGTTGATTGCCCTCTGAAATGGCCCAGAAAGCCATTCGGTCCAAGGGCAGTTAGGGGTGGCCAACATCCCATGAAAGAATAAATTAAAAATTAAAATAATAATAAAAAAATAACCACAGGGGATAACCAGAAATGCTTCACCTCAGTGTGCATCTTCCAAAGAAGTATGAGGGAGCTTTATGTTTTCTGACATGCCTTTCTTCCTTCTGTTCCTATCCTAAGACACTACGCATAGTGCAAAATTTTTAGCTCGGTGGGCGGGCACACGTCCAACCCGCTCGAGCATAAAATGACGCGCGTTGACGTCAGGCGAGCGTCCCGACGTCAACGCGCAGTTGCACAATATTTCGGTCGATGGGCGCGTGCTGGAGTTGGCAATGCGCCCACCGACAATTAAAAGGCCTGTTAAGGCCATTATAGTATCAACTGACTGACATTTTTCCCTGCCCGTCCAGCCTTACAGTTGGCGGGCAGGCGAAAAGGCCAAGTGGCCATTGCAGTCTTTAGGAAACCTCATCCACCGGCAGGGCGAGGTTTCCAAAAGCAAATAAAAATAAAGTAAAAGTTTTAAAATTTAATTAATAACACGAGCGGGGACACGTTTTATAACATTTTTAATTTCTTTATTTTGTTTTTAAACTCTTCATCTTCCTGAGGCAGCCCTGTGCCTCAGGGAGATTAGCAAGCGTCACTCGTGCACGTGCGTGAAGTATGCGCTCGCTCTACTCCCCCTTCCCCCACACAGGCAGCGCTACCACTCGCGTTTCACGCTGGGCGGGCCTTAATTGGCCCGCCAGTGTGAAATCACGTTCCAGCCTCAATCGCGGGCGGCGGTTGGCATCCCAACCACCCCCGCCCGCCCCCGCTGAGCCTGCCCGGCAAGGCCAAGATTCTGCCTATAAAGTCTTTAGGCTTTCCATATCATCTATTTGCATTTGAGTAACGGTTTGAAAACGTGACAGGGTTTCGGTTTAAGGTTAAGTTAACCAAAAAACATTTTAGGAGATGATGCAACTTTAATAAAATTTTATTGTGAATATATAATGATGTTTTTACTGAATATCTGGGCTGAATAACACGGTCGTGCACCAATGGTGGGTTCCGCAGCCAGGAGACGACAACGTTCTGGCTTACGGGGCTGCCATTAGTGCATGCACAATAATACAGTCATTGCTGTGAATTAACGGCAAGAGTGGGTTACAGACAATCATCCTGCCCAATGAGTTCTGCAGGGTGGGATATGTGGTCTCTGAGGCTGCAGTCTGGAACAAGGCGATGGCCAACACTTCAAAGGACCCTCCCGGCACTGGACAGTGTCAGGTGATCCATCAATGATCAATTGAATGCGTCTTCTATGCATAGTGAAGATTTGTGCATTTTCCAGTCTGGCCAGATAAGTTAAATTTAAATTTTAGCTAATCCTGCCAGCCGTGTTAATCTTCATAGGTGGCAGACATTTTAAAAATCAGCAAGACTCTCACCTTTTCGCTGTACATTTATCACCAAGTTCCATGCACAGATGTATGTACCATCGGAGCAAGGGGAAAGATGTTCTAGAAGGAGCAAAGCTGCCCCAGGTTCAGTGAGGCCGCCCTTGGTGCCACCCTACCTGCAGCATTTGATCAACTTGACCAGCTCATGCTGAGTACTGGGAAGAGGAGGGCCAAGAGTTCACCAAACACTTTCTGTAGCAGTGGCAAGACATGGCATCCCTGGTATCATGGCCATCCACTCTATCATGGCCAGAGCCATCAGCAGGAGGATTGCCTTAAGTCCCTCAACTCATTCTCACCCTTGTCCTCAGAGGATTGACCCCATCATCCTTCAGGGCAATCCTCTTTGGATGGCGATGTTATGGAGTGCATAGCAAATCATGACCATGAGGAACACACATGAGGGGGAATAATTTAATGCACCTCCAGATCTGTCCAGGCATCGGATTTGCATCTTTAGGAGACCAATGGTCTGGTCCACTATGGCCCTGGTGCTGGTGTGACTCTCATTGTACCTCCTCTCTGCCTCAGGTCTGGGCACCATCATAGTCATCATTAGCCATCTTTTTAGTGGGTAACCCTTATCACCTAGTAGCCACCCCTCCAAGGAGTCGAGACCGGTGATAAGACCTGGCATCTGTGAGTTCCTAAGGATGTATGAACCGTGATTGCTGCCCGGTTACCTGGCACACACCTGCATGACCCACCGAGTATGGTCGCACACCAACTGCATGTTAATCGAGTGGGAGCCCTTTCTGTTTATGAAGGTGCATGGCTATCCAACAGGAGTCTTAATGGCTATATGGATGCAGACAATGGCTTCTTGTACTCTGCAGAAACTTGCACTCGCCGCAAATCCTTGGGCCCTATCCATTTGACTTTGGACATCCAGCATGAAGGAGATGTAATTCCCAGCCCTTCAGAACATTATATCTGTGATAACCTTGATAACCTTTGAAGGAGTAATTTGACAAGGAAGTATTCAATGAACGGCATGACACTAGGAAGTTCTGAGGAACAAAGGGACCTTGGCGTGTGTGTCCATAGATCTCTGAAGGCAGAGGGGCATGTTAGTGGGGTGGTGAAAAAGGCATATGGGACACTTGCTTTTTTCAATTAAGGCATAGATTACAAAAGTATGGAGGTCATGTTGGAGTTGTATAGAACCTTGGTGAGGCCACAGCTGGAGTACTGTGTGCAGTTCTGGTTGCCACATTATAGGAAGGATGTGATTATTCTGGAGGGGGTGCAAAGGAGGTTCACCAGGATGCTGCCTGGGATGAAACATTTAAGTTATGAAGAGAGGTTGGATAGACCTGGATTGTTTTCATTGGAGCAGAGAAGACGGAGGGGCAACCTGATCGAGGTGTACAAGGTTATGAGGGGCATGGACAGGGTGGATAAGGAGTAGCTGTTCCCCTTAGTTGAAGGGTCAGTCACAAGGGGGCATAAGTTCAAGGTGAGGGGCAGGAGGTTCAGGGGGGATGTGAGGAAAAACCTTTTTACCCAGAGGGTGGTGACGGTCTGGAATGCACTGCCTGGGAGGGTGGTGGAGGCGGGTTGCCTCACATCCTTTAAAAGGCACCTGGATGAGCACTTGGCACATCATAACATTCAAGGCTATGGGCCAAGTGCTGATAAATGGGAATAGGTAGGCAGGTCAGGTGTTTCTCACGTGTCGGTGCAGACTCGATGGGCCGAAGGGCCTCTTCTGCACTCTGTGATTCTGTGGTGTGCAGCAGGATGTGTTATCCCACTGAGGTCTCCACAGGATGCCTGGAATGAACCTGTTGCGAAGAAGTAAAGCACCACTGTTACCTTCATTGTGACAGGCATCAGGTGGCCCCCAGGGCAGCTGGATGAGATCTCCCCTGCAAGCGTCCTACAGAGTGATGTCACAGTCGTCCTTGATACCCTGAGCCTGAGCGCTGAGTGTCAATCAGCTGTAGGTAGCTGAATCGCTGCCTGTATACTCTTGGGGTGGCATAAGCCCGTCTGTGCCTCCGACGAGAGTTTCTGGGCTCCTCTTGACCATTGGGGTCTGACGCGGCTCTGTCCCCTTCCTGAGGAACAACAGCATCCTGACCCTCCCTATGTTTTCAGATTCAGATTCAGAAGATATTATGGAATCAAATAGGAAACAATAGGAGCCCCAAACCCTGTTGATCCTTTTATTGTTATTTTTATACCTACCCCCACAATATATTCTAAATACTATATAAATTCCCATAACAGGGGACATTTTCAATTTTGTTCATTAATTTAAAATCATAGTCAGCCAAGCATTGTACCCAATCTCTCCTGAGCTCCCACCTATCACTGACCTTCTGTTTTGCTACACCTGCTCCACCCTCTCTCTTCAACAACATAAAACCCATCACATTTCTACCTCCGAAGAAGAGTCATACAGACATGAAATGTTAACTCTGCTTCTCTCTCCACAGGTGTTGCCAGACCTGCTGAGTTTTTCCAGCACTTTCTGTTTTTGTTTCAGGTTTCCGGCATCCTCTGTATTTTGCTTTTATATTGTTGCCTACAATCCTGTCAGTTTCCAGAAGTACAGAAAAGTTTGAAATTTTCCCCATTGTCTCAGCCACTGGGTGCTCTAAGCAGCTGATTAACACGCTGCTTGTTTACCCTTCTTCTTTTTAGTAAAATGCATTGAACACTGTTCATTTAACTACAAACAGACTTTGCGGGGGTAATTTTCTGTTTTTGACAGGCGCAGTAAAGGAACAGTACATATTTGAACCATTGATAATTCTAGGCTTGACTATTCCAATGCTCTACTGGCCAACCTCCCAACTTGCACCATTCACAAACTTGAGTTCATCCAAAATTCTGCTGCTCTTAGCTTAATTTATAACAAGTGTGTTCACCCATGCATCACCCAAAGTATGCTCAATGACCTGCATCGGGTCCCAATCCATCGGTGCCTTGATTTTAAAATTCTCATCCTTGTTTTCAAATTTTTACAGCCTGACCCTCCCTATCTCTGTAACCTTCTCTTGCACCTCCAATTCTGGCCACTAGGGCATCTCCAATTTTCATCACTCCACCATTGGCAGTCGTATCTTCAGCTGCCTAGGCTCTAAGCTCTTAAATTCCCTCGTTAACCTTTTATGCCTCCCTACGCCCATCTCATTCAGTAAGACACTTCCTAAAATCCACCTCTTTGACCAAGCTTTTGGTCACCTGTTCAAATATATCCTTCTTTGGCTCAGTATCAAATCTTGTTTGATAATACTCTTGTGAAGTGCCTTGGGATGTTTTACTAAATGAAAGCTGCTTTATGTGGTGTTGTTGGTAATGGATCATTTGCATCTTTATCCTTTCTATTGTGGAAAGCAGAAAGGGTTGGGCTGTGGTACAGACAGCCAATCTGCCATTGCCTGTTCACCACCACAGCCAAGAGTAAAAATCTGTCCCACTGGGTGAAACACTGCTCTGCACAAACTGGTCATTTAAACAAGGGAGACAAAGCATCTGATTAATCAGCTGTTTAAGTTGACTGGTATCATTGAGCAACATGACAAATGGGAATTGGCTGCAAAAATCAGGCCAGTTATCATGGTCATTTGGGCTGGTGGCCGAATCAATCACCTTAATTGGATTCTTGTGTGTTTATGCACACAGGCATATTTATTTTAAATAGTTTTCCAAGTGTTTCAGTGCAGTACAGCAGTCAGCTTGTTTGGTATTGTAGTTCTCTAATGCCATTTAAGCAAAAATTATCAGTAAAGGACATGAGTGATTCAAATGTTAAAAAAAAAATGATATTACTGTCTGATCATTTTAATTATAAAAAGGCAAAATCTTTTTAATCATTGTCAAAATGGGAAACATTATCCCTGCAAACTCTCATTATAAACAGAAATTTAATCCATTACAGTTTCATGGGTAACATTTGTGGAGCCTTTGCTTTTAGTTAATAGTTGTTCCCTTTCAGAATATTCCAGGAGGACTGGAAAACAAAGTTCATCATGTGACTCAGTCTTTCAAAATTGTTTAAACAGCGTTTTACTTATTGTTAAAATATTGCATTAATATGTATTTATATAATTTCAATTGTCACCTGATATATTTCAAACTAAAATTAAGCTACATTTTGATGTTAACTATTAGTAAATTAAATGCTTTCTAATTATTTTTCAAAAACAAAGAATGGAAAAGTACCCCCATTTGACACCGATATCCATTCCTACCTTTGTAAAAATCCTCAACGCCTACCTCTTTGATCTTATCTTCAGTCACCTCTCCTCCCCCCTCTTGTTGACCAATTTGGAAAACTTTGTGACATTAAAGTTGCTATGTAAGCATGTACTGTATCTAGAAGCTTAGCCAAATGCCATATTGATAACTTTTAGCTCTGAAGAAGAGTCATACGGACTCGAAACATTAAAAATGTTTCTCTTTCCACAGATGCTGCCAGACCTGCTGAGCTTTTCCAGCATTTTCTGTTTTTATCTTGTGATTGGATGCTTGATTGACCTGACATAGAGGTTGGTCATGTTTCTCTTCCTGTTTGAAGATGCTGATTATCTGTGAGCGAGAGGCTCCATCATGGTGTAGGTTAAGGTTGGGGGAGGCATATTTACCTTGGGTTTGAAAATGGGTGCCAGAACCACTAAGGGCATAGTTTAGGCATCCAACAAATGAACAACAGTGGCTGGAGTGACCAGCCTAGTGCGGGAGTTAACATCAGGATCTCTCCAAAAAGAACAGAAAACTGACCCCAGTAACCAGTTTTGATAAAGATAAATGTTCTTTAGGGATCTATGTCATAATTCCAGCTTACACCTCCTAGTAGAGCCCACATGTTGATCGGCAACTTGGTACATTTAGACCTAATTAAATTACAATTGATACACCATGTGCTTTGAGGCCAGGGGTGTAGGAGCTCCTAATGTTCTGAGACTTCACTCTCAGGGCTGTCTCCTCTTATATCATTGGCCTTAATTAAAAGCATTGACAGAGGCTCCACCCCTTACCAAGCCAGCCCAATCCCCAAGGTGGCAACATGAGGTATGACTAGTGCACCTTGGCCCCAGTCTAACTCCTAGCTTTTCCAATGTAGATGCACATTCAAAATGGATGGGTGTGTATGAAGTCAAATCGCCAACATCGAACACAACTATCGAGAAGCTACGTCACTGTTTCTGCATTCCTGGCCTACCTGAAATAGTCGTTCCCGATAATGGTACAGCCTTTACCAGCACCGACTTTCAGAAATTTATGGATCTGAATGGAATCCGACATATTAAAACAGCGCCTTACCATCCCTCATCGAATGGTCTAGCGGAGAGGGCAGTACAAACTTTTAAGTCTGGTATGAAAAAAATTACCGGAACGCACTCTGGAATCTCAACTTTCCTGGTTATCGTACAATGCCATATTCGGCTACGGGTTCAACACTGTTCGAGTTATTAATGAAACGCTGTCTGCGTACACGTTTACACTTGGTGCTTCCGAATTCAGAGGGGAAGATAGTGCATAAGCAGAGTAATTAGAAATTTAACCATGACATGCACAGTAAAGCTCGCACATTCAGTGTAGGTGACATGGTATATGTGTGAAATTTCAGCAGTGGACCCTGCTGGGCTCTGGGAGCCATTGTTTCAGAGGCTGATCCATTATCTTTCCGAGTACAAGTAGGAGATCGAATCATCTGTAAGCACGTAGATCACATCTGTGCCAGAGAGGCATTCCAACAATTAACTGATCAGCCTGTGATTAACGTTGAACCGTCAACTTCTGAGGTGTGTGATCAATCTAGAAACAGGTGTTTCAGAGAGTTGCCAAATCCTGAACTGCCTAGTTCCGATGGTATGTCTCATAGTGCAGCTCCAGCTGTAAATGAAGAACACCTCAAAGACTTGACTGAAATTGTATATGTGTTTGTTGGATTGTTTAAATGTTTTTTTTCTGTAAAGAGTAATTGTAAAAAACTAAAAGGGAGGAAATGTGGTAATTGGATGTATAGTCACTCCCTCCTGGCAATCATAAATCATGTGATATACCGTGGGGGCTCCGAGCAGTGAGCTCTTAGTGTGAGCAATCGATGGGGCGGGGCTTTTCCAATGAGCAATCTGGTCAAGCGTGCAAGCACTAGAAATGTCTCTGTAATAAAGTTTAACTGTTTGTTGACAAAACCAGCGCGTTCCATAGAATTATCACACATAGCCACTCCAACATTTAGAATATTGTGAGCAATTTTGGGCCCTGTATCTCAGGAAGGATGTTCTGGCCCTGGAGAGAGTCCAGAGGAGGTTCACGAGGATGATCCCAGGAATGAAAGGCTTAACATATGAGGAATGTTTGAGGACTCTGGGTCTATACTCGATGGAGTTTAGAAGGATGAGGGGGGATCTGATTGAAACTTACAGAATACTGAAAGGCCTGGATAGAGTGGAGGTGGGGAAGATGTTTCCATTAGTAGGAGAGACTAGGACCCGAGGGCACAGCCTCAGAGTAAAGGGAAGACCTTTTAGAACAGAAATGAGGAGAAACTTCTTTAGCCAGAGAGTGGTGAATCTATGGAATTCATTGCCACAGAAGGCTGTGGAGGCCAGGTCATTGAGTGTATTTAAGACCGAGATAGATAGGTTATTGATTGGTAAGGGGATCAAAGGTTACAGGAAGAATGCGGGAGAATGGGGTTGAGAAACTTATCGGCCATGATTGAATGGCGGAGCAGACTTGATGGGCCGAATGGCCTAATTTCTGCTCCTATGTCTTATGGTCTAACACACATGGGTTCTATCGTCTCCTGTAGGACATCTGAGCCCCTCTTGGTTCCCTGTACTCATACAGATTTCTGCTGGCTTTCGCCAGCCTATTCAGCCTCTCTGGATTCTCCCTGACCTTTCTGGAGCACTATTCTCCAGCCTGCCTCATCTGCCTCTATCTTCCTGCACAGTTCACGTAGTCTCATCTCCCTTTTCTCGCTTTCTTCTTTGCATAGCTTCCTCTCTCTCTCTTTCCTCAAATTCCAGTTCCAATTTCAGTGGCTCCGCTCTCAATTTCTCTTCCACTAACTTATCTGTTTCAGTGATCTTAATTTCCACCTCTAGATGTTTCACCGTCCATTTAAAAATTTAAGTTTTTCAGACTTTTTGGGCAGAACTCTTCCCCTAAGTGCCTAGTTCCACCCTTTAATTCTTCCAAAGTCAGTGCCCTTAACTTCTCACCAGTTATCTCATCCTGCTCTATAAAAGCATTGACATTGAAATCTGGACATTTTAGCACTTTAGTATTGCAGACCCAAGGAAACCTTTTGCTGCATTTAAATTGCTTTGGAAGGAACAATTTACTCCCCCAACTCCAATTCTTTTGTCAGTCTGTGGGAACAACTCCTGTACATGAGTCCTCAATTTTATTATAGCCAGCAGAAAAGGGGTTAACTGGCTGCCCTGTGTTCATGTGGTCTCGAAACGTCAACTCTTTTCTTCTCCGCCGATGCTGCCAGACCTGCTGAGTTTTTCCAGGTAATTCTGTTTTTGTTTTTGCCCTGTATTCAACCTTCTTGCAAACTTGGTCGCAACAAAGGTTTTAAGTTTCCTCTTCACGAGGATATGCCTTTTCCAAATTAACTGTTTAAGCTGAGAGCAATAAGGAGCCAATCAAACAATGTTTTCTTGAGTTAAAGAAAGAGCAAACTTATTGGCCACTAAACCCAAGAAAGAAATAATAAAAGCACGACAATATAATAAAGGCAAAATACTGCGGATGCTGGAAATCTGAGACGATGACAAAGGGCAGGATTTCCCAGTCGGCGAGCAGGGGGCGGGGCTCGCTCGCCAATGCGTAAAATGACGCGGGATGACATTGGGCGGAACTCCCGACATCACCCCGTGTCATTTCAATTTTCAGGTCGGCGGGGGCTCAGCCGAATCAGCTGTGCGCCCGTTGACCTGTCAATGGCCTATTGAGGTAATTGAGGTAGTTAAAGGACCTGCCTGTCCAACCTGAAGGTTGGCGGGCAGGCCAGGAGTCCTGACAGGCCTCAGAGAAAGCATGAAACCTCATCCACAGGCGGGATGAGGTTTTGTGTAGGTTTTTAAAAATTTAATAAAAGTTCAATGAAAAGTGATGGACAGGTCCAAACTCATGCGGCAGTGACTCATGAGGGGACATGTCAGGGAAATTTCATCTTTCTGTTTTTAATATTTTTGAATTTGGCGCCGATCTCCCTGAGACAGCACTTAGCCTAAAGATTGTGCACATGCGCGAAAGAGCGCACTCTTGGCTTAGGGAATCCCCCCTCACCCACACAGGGAGCGCATAGCGCTTCCTGGCAGACGTCAAGCTGGGAGGGCCTTAATTGGCCAGCCCACATAAAATGGCGGCGCGCCCCCCAGTCGAGGGCGCCGATCGGAGGCACACCTCCACACACCCGCTCCTGAACTTCCCCTCCCACGGGGTGAAAATTCTGCCCAAAAAATGTTGCAAAAACTCATCAGGCCTGACAGCATCTGCGAAGAGAGAGGGAGACAGAGATAACATTTCAAGTCTGTATGACCCTTCTTCAGACCTAAAGGGAGGTAGAAATGTGGTGAAATATATACTGTTTAAGGGGGGGTGGGACAGGTGGAGCTGGATAGAAGGCCAGTGATAGGTGGAGGTAAAGGAGAGATTGCAAAAGATGTCAAAAACAAAAGGACAAAGGGGCGTTAATGGTGATGATACTGGCTAAAGGAGGTGCTAATGGTGACATTAAGAAAGCAAAATGTGATGATGGCTGGACCAGGGTAAGCACCCTGGATAGTGACAGATGCCCTAGTGGGGGTGGGTGGAGGGGACGGTGATGGGAAGAAAGATCATAAATAGGCTAAAAGCTGGGGATAAAACAATGAATGAAAATTTAGAAAATAATAATAATGAAAATAAGTGGGAAAAAAATTAATAAAAATTAAAAAAAGTAAAAATGAATATCAAATAAAGGGGGATGAAAAAGGGGTGTGGGGATGGAGGAGAGAGTTCATGGTCTGAAGTTGTTGAACTCAATATTCAGTGCGGAAAGCTGTAAAGCGCCGCATCGGAAGATGAGGTGCTGTTCCTCCAGTTTGCGTTGAGCTTCACTGGAACATTGCAGCAGGCCAAGGACGGACATGTGGGCATGAGAGCAGGGTAGTGTGTTGCAATGGCAAGCGACAGGGAGGTCTGGGTCATGCTTGCGGACAGACCGAAGGTGTTCCGCAAAGCGGTCACCCAGTCCAATGTAGGAGAGACGGCATTGGGAGCAGCGAATGCAGTAGACCAAATTGAGGGAAGCGCAAGTGAGACGACGTCAGGCATTCGGCGCTCAGGCAGTCTCACACACACACACACACACACACGTATCAAAAGATAAAAGGAGGTTAGAGTCCAATAAAAACAGGTAAAAGAATATACCGCTAAGTGTCCTTTGATTGTCCTTGAGGCATAGATTTTAAGACGCTGCAGCCAAGTTGGGTTAGTTGATTTATTGGATGCAGTCAGATGTAGAAGATATTGCAGTTATTATGAAATCTCGGTTCGTTGGTAGGTTTCTGGTAACATTGACTTCTTGAACTGGGTGACACACTTTTTTCAAACGAGAATGGGAGAGAACACAGCTTTCAACCGGTTTTCTCCACCACAAAGCTTTTTTTGACACTGCCTGTGTCCCTTGCAATCTCTTTCTGTAATGGCTACAGCTGCCCTTGAAACCCTTCACCCATAGTGCATTTCTTTGGGGTTTTGGGTGGGTCTGTCTGAGGCAGCCATTGTTTCAACATCCAGCACTTTGCATTTTAATGTCTCTTCTCAGATATCTTTGAAAAACAATAGTGTAAAAGTCAAGAGGAGATGGGGTCTTTCTCCCCAGGGCGTTTGAGAGTCTGTTCCTTTTCATCCCACTTGGGTTGTGGAATGCAAGTTGTATTTTCTCCCGGCTGGCAGTCCTTCCATTGTCTCATTGGGACTATAGTTTCTTAAAATTCAGCCAGAAAGAAAAGGACATAGAAACTGCATCTTTTCTTGCTTTTAAAAAAGTCCTTTTTTAAACATTTGCATAGTTTGGTCAGCTGGTAAAATTACAGATTGGTATCTATCGCTCATGCACAAGGCACAGTGCCATGGGGTTCGATCTCTGCTCTGCCTTCTTGCTCTACCCGTGGTGGAGATCATGATGCTATGGATTGTACCTGCCTTTGGGCAGAGAATTCAAAAGAAAATATATATTCTTTCATGGGATGTAGGTGTTGCTGGCGAGGCCAGCATTTGTTGCCCATCCCTAATTGCCCTTGAACTGAGTGGCTTGCTAGGGCATTTCCCTAAAGGACATTAGTGAGCCAGATAAGTCTTTGATGATAATTGTCATGGTCACCAAAACTGAGACTAGCTTAATATTCCAGAATCATTAATTGAATTTAAATTCCACCAGATGCTCTGGTAGGTTTTGAACCAATGCCCCCCTGCACCCATTAGATTACTAGTCTAGTGATATTAGCGCTATCCCATCATCTTCACCCTAAGATGCTGCATACAGACCAAGTAGGCAATCAGGCTTTCCCTTCTCGACAAGCACAAACCCTCAGATGATTTGTCTGCTGGACTAGTAGGGGAAAAAAAAAATTCCATATAGCTGCATGCTAGATAAAGAAAGAAAGACTCGCACTTACATAGAACCTTTGACAAGACCACCAGCCATCTCAAAATACTTTACAGTCAATGAAATGCTTTTAAGTGTATTCACTGCTGTAATGAAGGAAACATGCAGCCAATTTGCACACAGCAAGCTCCCACAAACAGCCAATGTGCTAATTAATATTTTTGTGTGTTGATTGAGGGATAAATATTAGCCAGGGCACGAAAGACAACTCCCCCGCTCTTCTATAAAATAGTGCCATGGTATCTTCTACATCCACTTGACAGGCTCATTCAAAAGTACAGCACCTTCAACAGTGTAGCATACCCTCGGTAATGCACTGGAGTATCAATCTTAATGCTTGGGCTCAACTCCTGGAATAGTACTTGAACCTACGACTTTCATGCAGAGGCAAGAGTCAACCATCTGAGCCATGGTCGACACCTAATAAGAGTCAACCTGAGGTCCATTCGCTTACTCATAACATAAAAGATCTCAAGGCATTATTTGAAAAAGAGCAGAAGGAGTTCTCCCAGTATGCTGCCCAGCATTTACCTCTCAAATAACAGCAGTAAGACAAATTTATTGGCTATATAACTCATCTGTTGATTGGGGGGGTCTTCAAAAGTAATTCATCAGCTGAAAAGTACTTTTGATCCTGAGAAGGTGGAAAGTGCTATACAAATGCAAGTCTTTCCTTCCTATAGAAAAGTGACTGAATTGGTTAGATTTATTGTGCAAGTGAACTCCAGGGGCTAAAAAGTATTTCTTTTGCATGTTTTCACATTCTTTGCCAGTAGTCATTTTTCATGTTCCTAAACTATGTTATTTTTACCCATTGTACATTTTACATGACAATCAATGAACACACTGTTCTAAAATGCAAACCTCAAAATAATGCTTTTCTAATCTGAGATAGGCTACTGGGGGGAGACATTGAGCATGAGCACATTACCTGGAACCGGAGAATTGGAAGGTCAGACAAAACTATTCTGAACCTCTAGTTTGTAGCAGAGCAGTTTTTAAAGCTGCTGAGAGGCAGAATGACAACCTACAGATTCAGTCCCTTTTTGGGTTTTAAGAATCATTGAGGCTGTGAGAAATCTAAATAGATAAAATTAATTTTTCTTCTTATAAAGAACTATGAGGACTAGATTTTGCCGATAAAATAATGGTTTCAGGCACACGGTATTTTTAATATGAAAATTAGCTAGCATCTGTTGTGAGGAAGTGTTACGTGGTGAATTGCAAATCGGCAATGTTGTAGGCTGATTTGCACTGCTCTGCTGTTACATTGAAGTAAGTGATCTATAGACATATAGAAAGTGATCTATAGAAATATAGAAAATAAAAGCAGGAGTAGATCACTCGGCCTTTCAAGCCTGCTGCTCCATTCAATATGATCATGGCTGATCCTCTATCTCAACACCATACTCCTGTTCTCTCCCCATACCCCTTGGTGCCTTTAGAGTCCAAGGATCTATTTCCTTCTTAAATATATTCAGTGACTTGGCCTCCACAGCCCTCTGGTACAGAATTCCACAGGTTCACCACTCCCTGAGGGAAGAAGGTTCCTCTCATCTCAGTCCTAAATGGCCTACCCCATATCCTGAGACTGTAACCCCTTGTTCTAGACCCCCCCCCAACCAGAGAAAACATTGTCCTTGCATCCAGTCTGTCCATCTGTGCCAGAATTTTATACGTTTCAATGAGATCCCTTCTCATTCTTCTAAACTCCAGTGAATAAAGGCTTGGTCGGCCCAATCTCTCCTCATACGACAATCCTGCCGTCCTAGGAATCAGTCTGGTGAACCTTCACTGCACTCCCTCTATGGCAAGTGTATCCTTTCTTAGGTAAGGGGACCAAAACTGCACACAATACTCCAGGCTTATGCTGCAACTCAGGCTTTTCATGAAGTTGTAGCATTTGCACATAATTGTCTATTAAAATCTCTGCAAAGTATTAGGTTGCGTAACTAATAGTGTTCTTATCCTTTTAACATGGTCATTTTTAATAGCTATCACACAAAGTAAACAGCTGTAAGTGTGGAGTCTCAGAGGACAGTCAACCACATCTGCAGTCACATATAGGCCAGACTGGCAGATTTCCTTTAAGACATTAGTGAACCAGATGGGCTCTCTCAACAATCAATGATAGTTATATGGTCACTATTATTAAGACTAGCTTTATATTCCAGATTTTATATTCTACCAGCTGCCATGGTTGGATTTGAATCCATATCCCCAGCTTTTTAACCTGAACCTCTGGATTATTAGTTGAGTATATTACCACTATGCCACCATCTCCCTAGATGCATGTCCACAGTGCTGTTAAGGAGGGCATTCCAGGATTTTGTCACAGCAATAGTGAAGGAACAGCGAGTGATATATTTCAAAGTTAGAGTGATGTAATGTCATGGAAGGAAACTTGCTGCTGGTGGTGTTCCCATGCATCTATTGTGCGTATTCTTCTGGGTCATAAAGATCGGGGGTTTGGAAGGTGCTGTCAGAGGAACCTTGGCAAGTTGCTGAAGTGCATCTTGTGCCATGAAGCTATTAATGTATATAATATTTTGGAAAATATTTTTCCTTTAAAATAGAGGTTTAGTCTGTGGGTGTGTCTTAATTGGATTAAAGCCAGCTAGTCTGGGTGCTTTGATGGGTACTAGTTTTGATATGGAAGGGAGATAGCGTGCATTTGCATTTTTTTGAATAGAGCTTTCAAGAAGTGGGGTGCAAACTGATGCCTTTCTAGCAGCTGCCAAGCAATATGTTTACATTACTAATAAAGGTGATACTATGAAAGGGGTTTTATTGTTAGAGAGGTTTAGTTCAGAGGTTGTTGATACAATGAGAATTAACATTCAATGGGGCTGGTAGGTATAACTTCAGTAGCTTTCGGGTGTGCAGGGCAGAGGCAATGTAAGATCAAAAGGCAGCTGCACGTCTCCAACTGGCTCCACAGACTTTGAACTCATAAGGTGAAAATGCTTTACCTGTTGTTTGGTTGCTGTTGCCTTAATGGAGCTTAGTTTGGGAATTTGTTAAAAGTTATGATAGTAGTAATTTGTAGTCATGTGTACATATATTTTAACCTGTGTAAATTAATAAAATGTTTCATTTAGTTTAATGTAAAACCTCGAGAACTAGCAGTCTGACTCCTGAGTTTAGAGTCGCATCTCAAACATAACACTTAAAATTATTGGTTATGACAGTTGTTTAAAGTTTCCCTCTGGGATTTTTAAAATAGCTCTGCCTTACCAACTGCATCGGTCATAACACCTGTAGATGGTACATCCTGCTGTCACTGTACGCCAGCAGTGGAAGGAGTGAATTTTTAAGGTGGTAGATAATCCCTCTCTTAGACCAGTCTTTCTTTCCCTCTCTTTATTTCTCTCTTTTTCTTTACCTGATTTGCCAATGAATTCACCAACTTTAATTTACCCTTCTTCTCAGTCCTTCACCTGTTTATTTCTCAGTCTTAAATCGCAATGATTGACCTATTATTCACCAAGGTCCAAGATGCCCCTTCTCTTACTGCACTATGATCAATTTCCACTTCAAGAAACTTTGTGTGTCAAAACTTTTACAAGCTAAGCGTGCATGAGAAACAAGTGCTATGCCCAGTAAAGGCATGTTATACTCATACCTTTAAATATGGTCTTCGTGTTCATAAAGAAGTTTCTGGAACTGTCTTTTACTTAAAATGGACACTGATGAACTTCTAAGATGGCTGCCAACAGTCAGGTGACCATTGCAACTTCAAAACTGACTATCTGAAGCTTCTAGAAAATTCTTAATTGCATCACCTTGGTTGGGGGCCTCCCCTGGAATGGACATATCGAGAGGAATACCATCTGTGGAATTCACACTTGCTATTGTTACCCAAAACCCAAACCCAGACTACATGCCTCTGAATGGGAACCCTATGAATGAGAACTGGGCAGAAAACAATTCATCCTGAGTAATTGTGAAGAACTCATCCATTATTTTCATTGTATAGCAATGGCTAAAAGCAAAAAACTGTGGATGCTGGAAATCCAAAACAAAAACAAAAATAAAAATACCTGGAAAAACTCAGCAGGTGTGACAGCATCTGCAGAGAGGAATACAGTTAACGTTTCGAGTCCGTATGACTCTTCAACAGAACTAAGGAAAAATAGATGAGAGGTGAAATATAAGCTGGTTTAAGGGGGGGAGGGGTGGGGGGGTGGTGGTTAGACAGGTAGAGCTGGATAGAGGGCCAGTTATAGGTGGAGATAGCCAAAAGATGTCATAGACAAAAGGTCAAAGAGGTGTTGACAGTGGTGATATTAGCTAAGAAATGTGCTAATAGGTGACATTAAGGGTAGAAAGCCGGATGAGCAAGGTACAGATAGCCCTGGTGGAGGTGGGTGGGGGGAAGGGATTGAAACAGGCTAAAAGGTAGAGATAAAACAATGGATGGAAATATATTTAAAAAATAATGGAAATAGATGGGAAAAGAAAAATTTACATAAATTATTGGAAAAAAGGGGGTGGGGATGGAGGAGAGAGTTCATGATCTAAAGTTGTTGAACTCAATATTCAATCCGGAAGGCTGTAAAATGCCTAGTCGGAAGATGAGGTGCTGTTCCTCCAGTTTGTGTTGAGCTTCACTGGAACATTGCAGCAGGCCAAGGACAGACATGTGGGCATGAGAGCAGGGTGGAGTGTTGAAATGGCAAGCAACAGGGAGGTCTGGGTCATGCTTGCGGACAGACCGAAGGTGTTCCGCAAAGCGGTCACCCGGTCTGTGTTTGGTCTCTCCAATGTAGAGGAGACCACATTGGGAGCAGCGAATGCAGTAGACTAAATTGAGGGAAGTGCAAGTGAAATGCTGCTTCACCTGAAAGGAGTGTTTGGGCCCTTGGACGGTGAGGAGGGGGGGAAGTAAAGGGGCAGGTGTTGCACCTTCTGTGGTTGCATGGGAAGGTGCCATGGGAGGGGGTTGAGGAGTAGGGGGTGATGGAGGAGTGGACCAGGGTGTCCCTGAGGGAACGATCCCTGCGGAATGCTGCCGGGGGGGTGAAGGGAAGATGTGTTTGGTGGTGGCATCATGCTGGAGTTGGCGGAAATGGCAGAGGATGATCCTTTGAATGCAGAGGCTAGTGGGGTAATAAGTGAGGACAAGGGGGACCCTATCATGTTTCTGGGAGGGAGAGGAAGGTGTGAGGGCGGATGCACGGGAGATGGGCCGGACACGGTTGAGGGCCCTGTCAACCACCGTGGGTGGAAAACCTCGGTTAAGGAAGAAGGAGGACATGTCAGAGGAACTGTTTTTGAAGGTAGCATCATCAGAACAGATGCGACGGAGGTGAAGGAACTGAGAGAATGGGATGGAGTCCTTACAGGAAGCGGGTGTGAGGAGCTGTAGTCGAGGTAGCTGTGGGAGTCGGACTGTCCACCAATATTCATTACAAGCCTACCTACTAACACTACTAACATGTGAACAGTTAACACTGTTGTAACACTTGTAGGAGTGCACTTTGTTCTTTAATTATATCTTTCTTGATTGTGTGGTGTGTGACTGATGTGGCATTTAAATGTTTGGGGTGATTGTGTGATTAAAGAATCCTCTTTATTTAAACCCACAAAGGTCCACTGCTGGTCATTACAACTGACCACATGCAAAAGAGGACGTAGAAACAAACACATCAACATTTCCAAAAAAAAACACTCTGATTACAGGCAGTAAGGGAAGAGAACTAGTGGCAGGGGGGGTGGGGTTCAGTTTATTTCTTCCCCCATCCATAACGCAAGACACACTGTAAACTGCCCCTCCAGCAAAATCCGGCCCTATTAGTTTTTACAGTTAATAAGGCACTAAAGCCAGTTCCTCTAGAGGTCATTACATTATCACAAATCGGTTGCAAACATCAGTTAAACATTGCAGCATTTATTCTCCATCCTAGTATATTCCAAATTAACTGCTGAAAATAAAAAAAAAATGAATCAAAGTTGAAAGCACTCCACAAGTAAGCATTTTTGGCAACTGAAGCAAAAATTGAACATTGAGTATTGGATTACATTCATGGTTCATTTGTAAGCCTTTTTGGATACGTGTACTTGGAAATAAAGATTCATGAATGATTGCATTGCATCATCTTGAACTTATCAATTCATCAAGTGTATTTTTTTCTCCTAAAGTTTTGGCACATGGTGATGCACATCTTTTCATGACCTATAGAACATTCACACAACAGCATTGGTGCAAAGTTTATAATATAGGACCTGATCTGAGGCTAAATGAAGCAGAGGTCCATTCATCCAGGTTGAGCCCTTACTCAGGAGTTGCATTTTAAAAACTTAGTACAAAGTGAAACCGTTTTACACCTACACTAGCATTGTAATGCCAATATACCCTGGTTGGCTGAAGAATGGCCAAACGTGCGCAGTTTGTTGATTTTCACGTCTTCAGGCCTGGAAATGGCCCTGCGCACATGCACAGTTCATTTTTTTTTTATTTGCTTCAGATTGGGAACTGACTCTGCGCCTGCATAGAAAGGAAACAAAAACGGAAAGCGAAACAGCGCAAAACCACAGGTCAGGTGACCTGAAGAGGAGCGCCATGCCAGAGAAGGTGTCCCAAGGAGCAGGACATGGGAGGGGGACATGGAGAAAGTCCGAAACAAAGAAGAAGGTCCCAAACCAGGAATGGGACAAAAAGTGGCTGCAGAAGGAAGTCCAAGTTAAGGGACAAGAGCATAACCCTGAAACAGGCCCTGTTAAGTAAAGTTAAAAGTAAGGAGCAGAGCAATTGGCTCCAAGTTAAAGACATAGCTGTAGGGAGCAGGCTTGAAACAAAGTCGGCTTGAGAGAAGCCAGAAGATCTGTAGAGGCAGCAGAAGGTTGATGACTCCTTACTGCAAGATTTTGGAGCAGTGGTGTTCTGCTTGGTACAGCCAAATATCTCTGAGTGTGCTTGGAAGCTGAAGTTTGAGTGTACGTGAAGATCCAGGGGAAAGGAACATCGGAAGGTGAGGTTGAAACCCTGGTGTTGGTCCTTGTTGAAGGTGCCTGAGTAGAAGTGACATTTGGGAGAGAATTTCAAGGCAAGTTCTTTAAGGCAGGTTGGCTTAAGGTGTCTGAGGCATCTGTGGAGCCTAGTGAGAGATCCATGGAATCTGCCTTAGTGGCATTTATCATTCACTTTGGGGTGTGGTGTGTCTGACCACAATTCGCCTATTAGTTTGCATGTAACACATACTTACCCTTACAAATTTGTATATATCTGCAAAGGTATAGTTGGGATGTGGGCATCACTGGTAAGGCCAGCATTTGTTGCCCATCCCTAATTGCCCTTGAACTGTATGGCCTGCTAGGCCATTTCAGAGGGCAGTTAAGAGTCAACCGCATTGGATCTGGAGTCACATATAAGCCTGACCAGATAAGGATGACAGATTTCCTAAAGGGCGCTAGTGAACCAGATGGGCTTTTATGACAATTCCATGGTACCATGAAAGGCTAAACTTTCAATTCCAGGTTTTTATTAATTAATTGAATTTAAATCCTACAAGCTGCTGTGGTGGAATTTGAACACATGTCCTCAGGGTATTAGTTTGGGCGTCTGGTTTACTAGCCCAGAGACATTATCACTTTGTCACTGTCTCCCTCATTTTGCTGGGGCTCCTTGATGTTACATTTGGTCAAATGCTGCTTTGATGTCAAGGGCAGTAACTTGCACCTCACTTCTTGAGTTTAGCTCTTTTGTCCATGTTTGAACCAAGGCTGCAATGAGATCAGGAGCTGAGTGGCCTTGGGGGAACCCAAAATGCGCATCAGTGAGCAGGTTATTGCTGAATAAGTGCTGCTTGATAGCACTGACAATGACATCTTACATCATTTTGCTGCTGGCCAAGGGTTGACTGATGCTGCGTTTATTGGGTGGGTTTGATTTGCCCTGCTTTCTGTGTACAGGACATACCTGGACAATTTTCCACATTGTCGGGTAGATGCCAGTGTTATGGCTGTACCAGAACAGCTTGGCTAGGGGCACAGCAAGCTCTGGAGCACAAATCTTCAGTACTATTGATGGAATGTTGTCAGGGCCCATAGCCTTTGCAGTATTCAGAGTCATCAGCCATTTCTTGACATCACGTGGACTGAATCAAGTTGGTCAAAGCCTCTCATCTGTGATGCTGGGGGCCTCAGGAGGAGGCCAAAATGGATCATCCACTCAGCGCTTCTGGTTGAAGCTGGTTGCAAATGCTTCAGCCTTTTCCTTTGCACTGATGTGCTGGGCTCCTACATCATTGAGGATGAGGATATTAGTGGAGCCTGCTCCTTCAGTTCGTTGGTTAATTGCCCGCCATCATTCACGGCTAGATGTGGCAGGACTGCATAGCTGATCCATTGGTTGTGGGATGACGTGACTGTCTATCACTTGCTGCTTCTGCTGTTTGACACGCAATTAGCCCTGTATAGTAGTCCAGGTTGACGCCTCATTTTTAGGTATGCCTGGTGCTGGTCCTGGCATGCCCTCCTGCACTCTTCATTGAACCTGAGTTGATAGCCTGGCTTGATGGGTAATGGTAGAGTGGGGTATATGCCAGGCCATGAGGTTACAGATTGTGGCTGAATTTAATTCTGCTGCTGCGCATGGCTCACGGATTGCACTGAATCGTCAGAGATTTTACATTCAGGCTTGCACTCATGAGTTTGTTTGGAAATTTTAGGGCAACTTCCTTCTTCTTCTTCTTCTTCAGGTACCATGCCCTAAGAGGGCATTGGCAACCATGGACTTCCATTGGATTGGTCCGTGATTACGCTTGGCATAGTACTGCAGTGGTTTGCCATTGCCTTCTGCAGTATGCCTGACCAGGAAATCCTCCCGCTCTTACCGGCTGCCATCAAGCGTATTGGAAGGATTTACGGGCTGATAATCAATCTGTTTGGCCACATTATGAATGCACCTTCTATGGCCATCAAGTCCTGAAGTGGGATTTGAACCTGAAGCTTCTGGCCCAGGTAATTTCACTTTGACTGTTATGATGTGGCAGCTGATGTGTGTCAGGCAGATCAAATCCACGAGGCAAACTCGACCATGTGGTCACAACTGTTTGCAGTTTGTATTTTATTCCGAGATGCATGCCTTGAATTCAGAAGCAGTAAGACTACCATGACTTCAGAGGCTTTTAGAAAACTAAATTAAACATTTATCAACAAAAGAAAAGATTTCAAGCACATACATAAGTCTATTATAATAACTCCTAAAACCCCTAATTAATCTGGCTCCCAGTTACACCTCCGTTAAGGCAACGTAAAAACAAATAGATTTAAACAGACCCAGGCAAAGCAACACAATACCCTGGGCAGTCGCATTCAAAACGAGTTTTCTCAGCTTTAGTTCCTGTAGGCAGCAACTTGATGCACAGAGGTTGGAGGCTTTTCACACTTGTGTTAGATCTTAGAATACCTTCTCCTCTTACACATTGCCTCATCTCCTTTATACATGTTTCTCCCTTTTTAATGCAAATTGCATTGTTCCAATGTGTCTTTTGGAACTTTACCTTTCTCAAAATATAAATCTTTTCATAGTGCTAATTTTATCAGTAACTTTTGGGAAAAATAAACACACTGTTTGGCTTAGCTTCTTCTGGCTAGGTGTAACATCTTACCATCTCTTTGAAATTCAAATTACTCTGGCTTATCTAAAAATGCAAATTTTCCTTACACCTCACGTTCGTAAATGTCGGCCATGTTTACGTATTTAGCATTTCAAACCTAGCTTCCTTTCTGATGACTCAAAGCCTCAAGCCCAGATTCAATTAAATCCCATTATTAACCTACTTTTGCAATAAATCACAATAATATTATGAGAATGATTATATTTTCATGACATTGGCCAAAACCTGCCACAGTGTATAATGCAGTTTGACGATTGCACCTGTAGTGAAAAGTCCATGCCAAATTCTCCAATTCCATCTTTCATCAGCTATGCCCTATTAATATTCATGACTTAAACAAATGAGAAGTGTTATTCATTATTACTGGGAATCCATGTGCTTATATTTGCATAGTGTTGTTGAGCAAAAAACAAAATTGAGATGAAGTTCAGCATTTTGTGTCATGCCCAGTGTTATTTGTGGGCTGGTCTGTCTCTTTTTCCCTCCTTTAATTCCTACCAATGAACCTTGTTCAATATAATATGCAGAGCTGCATGCCTGAAGAGCTAACAATCAGGAGCTCACTGGATGGTCATAGTTTGTGCTGTGTTACCAAATGATCTTCAAAATGGCAGATATAAATACAACAGATCAGAAATTTACATGCTAAAAAGGCTAATATATTTACAGTTGGATAACAATATTAAGCAGAAAATTAGCAAATATTAAAACTACAATAACTAAATGAGAAAATTGCTATAAAGGTCAATTCATTTTTTTTTAGAAATATGTTCTGATGGAATCAGATTTAATCTTCTAGAATTTGCTGTATCAGCAAAGCATATTATCCCACAGTATATTGAAATATATCTTGTTCCCCAGTCAGGGAATGAAGGAGAACCTTTTTAAAAATAAAAATACCTGAAAAACTCAGCAGGTCTGACAGCATCTGTGGAGAGGAACATAGTTAATGTTTCGAGTCCGTATGACTCTTCAACAGAACTAAGGAAAAATAGAAAAGAGGTGAAATATAAGCTGGTTTAAGGTGGGGGGTGGGGGGGGTGGGGTGGGACAAGTAGAGCTGGATAGAGGGCCAGTGATAGGTGGAGATAACCAAAATATGTCATAGACAAAAGAACAAAGAGGTGTTGAAGGTGGTGATATTATCTAAGGAATGTGTTAATAGGTGACATTAAGGGAGAAAGCAGGATGAGCAAGGTACAGATAGCCCTAGTGGGGGTGGGGTGAGGGAAAGGGATCAAAATAGGCTAAAAGGTAGAGATAAAACAATGGATGGAAGTACATTTAAAAATAATGGAAATGGATGGGAAAAGAAAAATCTATATAAATTATTGGAAAAAAGTGGGTGGGGATGAAGGAGAGAGTTCATCATCTAAAATTGTTAAACTCAATATTCAGTCCGGAAGGCTGTAAAGTGCCTAGTCGGAAGTTGAGCTGCTGTTCCTGCAGTTTGCATTGAGCTTCACTGGAACAATGCAGCAAGCCAAGGACGGACATGTGGGCATGAGAGCAGGGTGGAGTGCTGAAATGGCAAGCAACAGGGAGGTCTGGGTAATGCTTGCGGACAGACCGAAGGTGTTCCGCAAAGCGGTCACCCTGTCTGCATTTGGTCTCTCCAATGTAGAAGAGACCGCATTGGGAGCAGCGAATGCAGTAGACTAAATTGAGGGAAGTGCATGTGAAGCACTGCTTCACTTGAAAGGAGTGTTTGGGCCCTTGGACGGTGAGGAGAGAGGAAGTAAAGGGGCAGGTGTTGCACCTTCTGCGGTTGCATGGGAACGTGCCGTGGAAGGGGGTTGAGGTGTAGGGGGTGATGGAGGAGTGGACCAGGGTGTCCTGGAGGGAACGAACCCTGCGGAATGCCGCCGGGGGGTGAAGGTAAGATGTGACCTTTTGTCTGTTCAGATACCAGATTCAAAAAGTTTCATGTAAACAAATATATACATTAATTCAAATGCATCAGTGACAAAGAGACCCATTGCCCATGGCCTTCTGGAATGTGCCTTTTCCAAGGAGATCTGAAAAGAGACGCGACAGTAGTCTTTGTCAAGGTTCATCTGAGCAGCTCCATAACACAGGGCTCTGCTCTAAGGGCAGTTCCCATAACCATCAACTGCTGCTGGAGAACCATGAACTCAGTGAAAGATGCTCTTTAGTTTGTCCAAATCTTGCTGGTCTTCCAATGCAAAGAGCTGTCGCCGACGGAGCGTTGCAGACTGGCACATTCCAAGTTCTGGGATCACATACTGAATGATACGATAAAGTTGGGGCAGCCGTCACAGAGGTTCCATGGGGAAAGGCCGTCCCCACCCCCTGCTACAGGATACTGAGAGACTAAAAACCCTCGGGCTGAACGTTTGACATGAAATGAATATTGCAAATATACCCCGTAATTATAAGTGTAGCAAAGCACCTCAGGGTGCCATAGACTTTTTAAAAGAAATTGATCTGTTTTGCCCTTTATGCAGTTAAAATTGAATCTCTATGCAATGCACCTTTACAAATTTTATGAATGAAGTATATGTTTGGAAAATAAGATGTGTGCAATTGGTTGCTACAATTGCTTTCCCAAGTAAAGACAATTGCACTTCAAAAAATAATTTGTTGCAAGGTTCTTTGAAATATTCTGAGGACATATTGAAGTACAATATAAATGCAAGTTCATTATTTCTTATGGATGCTGCATGATATGTGGACATGAAATAGACAGCTGAGATTGAGGTAACATGCTTTAAGCAGGTTATTTCACTAAAACAATAGCTCTAAAATGAATAGCATGATAGGAACTGATAAGAAACAGGGAAATACAAAGTATTTTCAAAGTTGTGAGGTGGAAGTATTATGAGGCTTTGGTCCTCAGCTTTAGCCATACAATCTGGATGTATCAAATCTTAGGATGATGTTATACAAATAAAACTGTTGCAGCTGATCAGCCTTTAATATAAAATAACAAAAGCTCTTCATACAAAAGGAAGTAAAAACACTCTTCATGATGGCACTGCAGAGTTTCCTGTTTACCTTGAATGGAATAAAGATGATTGCGTGTCATAAAATCAAGAAGTAGTGAGATACTTTAACTACACAGTTTGAATATATTTATGCAGGCATATATCTATATTAAGATAAACATTACATCTGCTGTTGGGCAAGGTGAAGCCTTAGCTAAAATTATTACTTGCAGTAGAGTTTTCACAGCATAAGGTACTCAGGCATTTTTTAAAACCACACTTTAATGAAAACCTTGTGCAATCCAGTTATTCAGATTCTTTGCCAAAATAACATGAAGATCTGATGTAATCATTGGCTTCATGTCCCAGTGCTTAGAAAAATATGACTGTTGCATCATAGTCAAAGTGAAAAATAACATGCATTGAATATTATTTCTTGCTGCACTTGTGAGATCAAAGTAGCTGTGGTTGCTTATTCTTATTAATAACTTATTTTATCTAATGCAAGTTAGTTCCCATTAACAATAGATTAACCAACCATATTGTTGAAAATCCCAGCTAAAATCCCATTCCAACTCTCTAGGCTGAATTATACAGGGTGCCATGGTCCTTGTGCCTCTACAACCCAGCTAAAAAGTTGGGGGTGGGTGGAGAAAAGAGACCTCCCAGGGAGAGAACAGTTACCCTGGAGTCATTTAATGTAGGCTGGAGGTGGGCTTGCCGCCCCTCAGAGACAGGAAATCTGCCTCAGGGAGCTGCCGGCCAGAGGCTGCAGCTCTTGATGCACCAGCGGCGCCAGTGGGAGAGATGGCCATTGCCGGTACTGCACTTGGACAATGAGGTGGCGAACTAGGGTGGATCGAAATTTTGTAGTGTTTGGGGACCGGTGAGGAGGGTGGGGGCTGGGGTTTGAGAGTCCATGGGGGAGAGGGCAACCTGGGGAGGGGGTTACACCTTGGTGAAGGGCTCCAATGTGCTCAGAGTGCCAGTTAAGTAGGGACTCCACTACCACCAGCCCACACAGGGGCCAGAATTTTACATTCGTCGGTCGGGCGGGCCCGATTGCCGCTGAAGAAATGGGCCGCGCCGCCATTTTCCCCGGGCGGGCCAATTAAGGCCCACCCCGTGGGTAAGCGACTCCCGTGGAGAACGGGAAAATAGTCGCGGGGGCGGGCGGCCTCAGACTGCCGGTTCCAATGGGGAGCCGGCAGCCTGTTTGAGTGGCCAGGCAGCCTGCTTGAAGCAGTGCACCTCGGACACTCAGAGAGATAGAAATGCTCCAAGGAGGGCAGAGGAGGAGGAGGTGGAGGAGGAGGGGACAGGCTGCAGGGGAGGCCAGCAGAGGGCCACTGTGCACCCAGATTGTCGGACGCATGCCTTGCTGTCCTCCTGGGAGAGGTGGGCCAGTGACGTGATGTTCTGTATCCTGAGGATGGGAGGAGGAGGGTCCCTCATGTTATCAGCCAGGCGTGGGAGGAGGTGGGCGAGGCTGTAAGTGCCCATGATGACGTCAGACGCACTGGCACACAGTGCCGAAAACGCTTCAATGATTTGCTGCGCTCCGGATGGGTGAGTACCATGTCTGTCTGGGCTATTTAAGGCAGAGTGCAGCCTTAGCCTTTGCCGCCACCCCCCCACCATGTATGGCTGCCGTTACTGCATCTGTCGCACGCTGGGTGGGCAAAAGGGTACTGACAATGCTTACATCAGCCTTAGTAGTTGAGGAGAAGAAGGGCTTTCTGCACAGTGTATGTTAGTTTCTGTGGCATTTGAGTAGTTTGGGGGCAAGCTGCAGTGGGGGGGGTAGACACATACTCAGAACTCCAATACAAGTCAATTTTTGGGTGTTTGGGACCTCCTGCACCCTTTCAGCCAGTGCGCCCCACATTACATTGTCCAGAAGGTCCTCAGCACCTCAGCTGTGAACCTCATGGCACTCAACTTAGATGAATGCCACCACGTTACTCATCCCTGCGCATAGGGGAAATGTTGCCTTCTGGCCACATGGTCTATGCCCCGCGTTACAGATTGAAGGGCAATAATATGACCTCTCAATCTCCTGAGTTCAGCGGAAAATGACGCAACTGGTTGAAATGTTTCCTCAGCCGCACAACTATCCAGGCAACAATGCATCCACATCAGGTACCTCTGCACTCTCCTCACCCCTCTGGCTCTTTACAAGCCATGTGCCATTCATGAGGCCATCTAACCAGCCTGTGGCGTTTAATGCTTGGGGCCCGTCTTGACTCATTTGGACCTCACCAATGTTCTTTTAAGGGTCTTTAAGGGTGAGCTACTTATGAGGGTGGGGGGAGGAAAGAGATGAAAGGTTGAAGTGAATGCACGCTAACTGATGCACTATCCTTGTTGTTAATTTCAGCATCACCACCAGAGCGACCCACACATCCTCAATGCAGCCCCCCCGCCCACACCTGAGGGGCAACATGTGCAACTTGTGGCACATCATTTCCACCAGCCAGGCACCAGCGCAGATACACACACCTCGGTGGGGACTTTACCGTTGGCTAGTGTCCTGGGTCACAGTGGAGAGGGCACATCACGATCGCTGGAGGAGATGGTAGGGGCAGAGAGTGCCAATGGCTCCAGCAGCCGGAGGGCTGCAGGGGACGAGGCACATGCTGAGTCCAGCACTGATGACGTGGCTCTGGAGTTGTCCCCATTGCAGCAGCTGCAGGAAAGGTGGCAGGAAGTGCGTTTGCATCTGGCAGGGTTGCATGAGGGAATGGTTCAGTTGCTCTCTGAGACGGAGGAGTCTAGGCAGAGTGCATGCGAAGAATCCGCCCTCAGGGGAGAGCATCAGGATTCCTTCAATGAGAGATTGGAGACTCTCATAGAGAGCGGCTTCCATCAAATGGATCAAAATATGATTGGGTTACGCTCTGACCTGCAAGCCCTCATAGCGGTTCTGGCCACAGGTGGTGTTTTCCATTGTGGGAGATGTTGTGGTCACCAAGCACCGGCACTCGGTGCCCGTGCATCTGCAGTGAGCAGGGAGGTCGAAATGGATCTCACGTCGGCGCAGCAGCTGCCTGCCGTCACTGCGAGCTACTCTCATGGTGCTCTGGATGAGGGCAGCAGCTCCTCAGCCCCTCTGCCAGTCAACGTTGCTTCCATTGAGGCTGCGACAACTGGGGAGGTGCCAGTTCAGGAGCTGGCCAATCCCTCCCAGGCGGGGCCTTCACAGGCTCCACGGGCCAGAGGACGCCCGCCAAGGTCATCTAGGTCAATAGGACAGCAGAGTCAGCAGGCTGTCTCACAAGCCACTCCGAGCAATGGGGCGGCACCTAGACGTAGCACACGGAAATGAAAACATAAGGCACCTTAGGCACTCCCCAGGTATGTCACTGGTGATTTTGTGTTGGCCTTAGAATAGGGACCCCTTTTTGTAACATTGTCGAATCATCATGTGGGTTTTCATTGTGGACAGAATAAAGTCCATCTTCGTCACCATGGCTGACGGTCTTTTCATTGTGGTGCTTTTTTCATTTTCAGATAATTATCATGAGTGTTAGAGTGGACATTGATGTTTCTGTACTAAGGCCTTAGTTGCAGCTGATCAGGTGGAAGATGTGGCACCTAAGTGGCACATTCCAGGCAATGCTGCTCCTGCTGATCCATGTGTGTGGAGCTAGCTGAAGGTTCTTTGGATTAAATTGTCCCAGGTGTCCCTGCCTCCTTGGTGTAGTAGCGGGTCGTCGTTGTGCCCCTCATCATCGCCCTGTGCTTCCTCATCCTCTGAGGCACTGCTGGATTCATCATGTGCAGCCTCATCCAGGGCGTCAAGGTCTTCATCGTCAACTGCATCCCCCCTTTCCAGCGCAAGATTGTGCAGGGTGCAGCAGACTACCACAATCAGAGAGACGCAATCTGGTGGGGTAATGGAGTGCGCCCCCTGAGCGGCCCAGGCAACGGAAGTGCATCTTGAGAAGACCAATGGCTCTCTCCACCACAGCCCTTGTGGTGCCCCGGCTCCTATTGTACTGATGCTCAGCTTCTGTTCTTGGACGGCGGAGAGGCGTCATGAGCCACCTTCGCAGGGGATAGCCCTTGTCACCCAGCAGCCAACCATCCAGCCGAGCCGGAGACCTGAAGAGCCCTGGCACCTGAGAGCATCTGAGGATGTAGGCATCTTGGGAGCTGCCTGGGAACCTTGCACAGACTCGTAAAATCTGCATCCTGTGATCACACACACTATCTGCACGTTCACGGAGTGGAATCCCTTCCTGTTGACAAAGACACCAGGCTCACCTGCTGACGCCTTGATGGCCACATGTGTACAGTCTATAGCACCCTGGACGTGGGGGAATCCAGCAATGGCTGCGAAGCCTCTGGTTCGCTGTGTCTGGCTTGCCTGGTTGCAGCAGAAGTGGATAAAGGTGGATACCCATCTGAACAGAGTGTCTGTAACCTGCTTGATACAAGTATGTACAGCTGATTGGGAGACACCGCAAAGATCACCCACCGAGCCCTGGAAGGAGCCAGAGGCATAGAAGTGGAGGGCAACTGTGAGCTTCAGAGCCGCTGGCATGGGGTGTCCACCCACACAGTTAGGGGAGATCTCAGGGCCAATCATCTGACAGATATAGTTGACTGTCTCCCTTGAGAGTCGGAGCCTCCTTCAGTACTGCACCTCAGTCATATTGAGGTAGCTGCTTCGCTGCCTGTATACCCTGGCAGCAGGATAGTGGCGTCGTCTGCGGCCACTTGCACCTTGGACAACCTCTTGGCCCTGCGCCCCTTGTGCCTGCGCCTGGACACCCAAAGGTTCCTCCCTTGAACGCTGATTGTCCAGTCCTAGCCTCCTCCTGATTCTATCCCTCCCTTCCTCCTCAGGGGAGCTGCCTCCACTGGAGAGGTCAGAACCCATAGCCCCAGGCTAAATGGAGGCCTCCGGAAAGCTGCAAGGCCGAAAAAGAATGCTGTCTGCCGAATGCTTTCACTTTACACAAAAACCTCTTGGATATTGATCAGAACTACTCACAATCATACAGGCAAGTTTTAAAAACTTTCATCAATTATAACTTGGTGAAAAACATGAACAACCCCTCTGAGTCCACATATCCCGACATTGCAAAAGTTTTCTTAAATATTCTCCTACCCACCTTCCCGTTGGGCCCGTGCATCAACCCGAAGTTCGCACGGGCCCCTCAAAATCGTACACAATTGGCAAGTTAAGGGGCTTAACGAGCCCTTCAATTAATGGCAGGCGAACTGATTGCGTCTGCCCTCTGAAATATCGCGATGGCGCGCGCTGACGTCGGCACATTTGCGCGTCATTTTATGCGCTGACATGTGGGCTACGCCATCCGCACGTCAGCCGGAAAATTCTGGCCAGGGAAAGTGAGATGGTCAATTGGCATGAGCCTTTCCTGCCACTGGTGGCAGGATGATACCCTTTAGTAGACCTTAATAGGCTCACTGATGGGTGTGCCACCTGCATATAATTGCAGTGGGGACAGAGGTGGGTGGGTAGGTGGCAGGTGAGCAGCCTGCTGGATTCAATATGCCTCTCCACCTTTAAACCCACCAGTTAGGAAGCATTAAATCCAGCCTCATGTGTCAGTGCTCCAGTAGATTTTATTTGCAGATGAGAGTGCCTCATGAATTAATACTGCACCCCTACTTAGGGGATTTGAAAGTTGCCACTATTAGGGGTGAGGCAAGGGGCAGCTTGAAAATCTATGGAGGAAAATATAGCATCATCCACCTTTATAATGCTTCCCATTAACACTAGTCAACATAATTCAAATAATTTCTTAACATACTTTATGTTACACATATGAAATTAATAGAGAAGTATGGAATCAAGATGAAAGATTTTGATAATCCACTTGTGGCTGTGTTCCCTACGAGCTATAGACTCTTTCTTGAGGTATCAGCTGATTTCGGAGGATATGTGAGACATTGATAGATGAGCTTGGTACCAATTTCTGCAGTTGACAAAACGCATCTGAGAGATTATATTTTTGCCGTTCTGCCTACAGTTCCTTGAGCTTATCACCATTTCTGACTGGCACAGTGGACATGCAGATCTTAGTAATGTTGTTATTCTCCTCCTGTTCAGTACCATCCCTTGAAGCATTATCTGACTCCTAGGCAACAGATACTTTTCATCACTCTAATGTGTGATTGAAAAAAATTGATTTGCAGTGAGGTGACTCGGAGCCAGGCGAACAAGTACCAAATTGATCTCAGCCTTTTCTTGGGGCCTCATGATCATAGATGTCACACTTCCATCAATTCTATTCACACCATGTGATATTAAGAAATGGCCGAAGACACTAGATACAGCAAAGGGTTTGAGCTCTGACAACATCCCAGGTATAGTACTGAAGACTTGTGCTGCACCCTTAGCAAAGCTGTTCCAGTACGGTTTCAGCACTGGTATCTACACTATAGCGTGGAAAATTCCCCAGGTACATCCTATCGACAAAAAGCAGGACAAATCCGATCTGGCCAATTACTACCCGAACAGTCAATAATCAACACGCAAAGTGATGGAAAGTGTTGTCAACAGTGCTATCAAGTGGCACTTGCTCAGCAATCATCTGCTCACCATTAAGATAAAAGCAAAATACTTCGGATGTGCTCACCATTGTTCAGTTTGGGTTTCACCAGAGGCACTCAGCTCCACCCCTCTTTACAGCCTTGGTGTGAATACAGATGTTGAGACTATTGGATTCTCTCTTGTTGGAAATGGTAATTGTCTGGCACAAATGTAATTTTCCACTTATCTATTCCACTAAGCCTGAATGTTGTCCAGATCTTGCTGCATGCAAGCACAAACTGTTTTATTATCTGAATGGTGCTGAAAACAGAAATCATTAGCAAAAATCCCCACTTCTGACTTTTCCTCCATCACAATGTCATTGATGAAGCAGCGGAAGAGGATTGGGCCCAAGATACCACCCTGAGGAATTCCTACACTGATGCCCTGGGTCCACCATGATTGGCCTCCAACAGGTATAACCATCTTCCTTTTGCACTAGGCATCACTCCAACCAGAGGAAAGTTTTCCCTGTGATTCCCATTGATTTCAATTTTTTTAAATAAATGAAATATGAAGCATCACTTTTGAATTCCAACCACTAAGAAAATATTTTGATTTGCCTTTCTCTACCACTTTGAATAATGGGGGTAGATTTCTGTGGAGGTACAGGATAGATCTAGCATAAAGGAAATCTAAAGAAATGTTTTGTTCATTATCCCAAACATTATTAAAATTTACCTAGGTAACAATGTGCAAAGATATTCAAAGCTATATGAGATAAAAGAGTAGTGTAGTTTGAAATAAATATGCTGTAACATCGAGATCAGAGTAAAATAGATTAAAATAGTCTAGGTAAAAAGTTTTTTCATGAATTATGAAAAGTTATCATAAATCAATGCCAGTCTAGTACATGTAAAATAAATTTTATTTAGTTGTAGAAGCAGAATATACTACTTACATTCTGTATGCCTCAATTTATCATTTGTTTTGTATATTGTCATTTTAGCACCTGAAATGAAAGTGAGCTAGATTCATGTGGCAAAGAAAAAATGTGGCCATTTGCTAAGGTATGCGGAGAATACAGCATTTTAGAGTTTAACAGGATAGTCCACCAGCATTGGAATAGATAAATAGAGTGATGGCAAAAGCCATGTAGGTACCAGCTATTGTTTCAAAGTTAATAGTGTGACTACTGTAAGGAACATATCTTTATTTTTCTTGATTTCTGTGGGACTGTGGTTTTAAAAATTGGACTGTGGCTTTTAAAACTACCATGGCTGCAGTTGAAAGACATGTTCATTGGAACAGGATGAGGGATATACAACGTTGCTATCTCCTGGAACAGAGTGTGCCAGGTTGGACAAAATGGTGCCGGAAAGAAGTCCTGAACTAGGGGAAACTGCCTAGCAACAACATTTTAACTGGCTCTGGATCAGGTAACCAAGGTTGTGTGAGATAGCAATGAGTGGAGAGATCCTAGCCTGTAAAGAGAACACACCTAAAACCTCTCTCTCTCCTGTGTGTACGATTCCAATAAATCTACAAGGCTAGCTAGCTAGCTTTTTCTTCATATCTCTGTAACCTGCTCTCTGAAAAAACCCCCGTCAAGAGGAAAAAGGGGAAAATCACCAGTAGAGACATTGAAAAGCAAGTTTTCAACCAGTGAACTACAGACTGAAAGTGTTGGAAGGCCATCTCGTGCCATTAAACAATGAACTACAAGGAATTTGGGAAGACATCAAACAAAATCAACCCATCTAATCCCGTAGTCTGGATTGGTGCTATTGAACTGTTTTACCTCACCCTTAAAATCCATGGAGAGGATCTTCCAGTCGGCGAGTGGGGGCGGGTCCCACTCGCGGAAGCGTAAATAACACGGGATGACATCGGGCGGAACTCCCGACGTCATCCCGCGTCATTTCCATTTTCAGGTCGGCGGGGGAGCAATCAAGTCAGGTGTGCACCCGCTGACCTGTCAACAGCCTATTGAAGCCATTAATAAACCAATTTAGGTAATTGACAAGGCTGCCCGTCCAACCTTAAGGTTGGCGGGCAGGGCAGGAGCCCTGGCGGGTTTAAGAAAAAGCATGAAACCTCATCCATGGGCAGGATGGGGTTTCATGAGGGTTTTAAAAAATTTAGTAAAGGTTTGAGTTAAAGTGATGGACATGTCCCAGCTCATGTGACAGTGTCACATGAGCGGACATATCAGGGAAATTTTTTAAACATTTGTCTTAAAAGTTTTAATTCCAAGGCAATCTCCCTGAGGCAGCACTTAGCTTCAGGGAGATCAGTGCACTCTTCTGCGTGCATGCGTGAAACAGCGCACTCCTGGCTGAGGGAATCCTCCCTCCCCCCCGCCTCAACCCACACAGGGAGCGCATAGCGCTTCCTGGCAGACGTCATGCTGGGTGGGCCATATTTGGCCCGCCCACTTAAAATGGCAGCACGCCCACTCCTGCACTTCCCTCCCCTGACAGGGGGAAAATTTTTCCCCATGTTTTGTATGTCTTCTCTGTGTGTGTGTTTGTGTATAGGGATTAAGAAGGGGTAGAGTTTAAGTTATAGTTCATATTTCTTTTGCTACTGGTTAAAGACAATTTGTTTAATAAACAGTTATTTACTTGAGTTTACAAACCTGATGCTTATATTCTGTTAACCTAAATTAAAGAGTTTGGTAGAATTGAGCAATTTCGTGGTCTAATCAAACTTTTCACATTTGTCACGGTTCAAGGAACAGTGGTGATTGATATTACAGCACACTATCCCCAGTGAGTCGTGACACTACCAATTTGTTAACCCAATTTCCTAGCAATGCCATTTTCAGCACAGAAGTGACAGAAATGAATAATTTGATGGCGAGATTGTAGTGGTAATGTTTTGATCTGAACACTTTACTGGAACTTTATTGAAAAAGAGCAATGTCACAAGGGATGGCAAGAAGTTTACTGATTCACTTAACTTTCAAACTGAAGAGAATGTTGCTTTCCAGACCATCTGTAACCAATTCAGCAGCCCTGAGCTTAGCCTATAGAGCCAAAGAAAACTTCAGTTTAAAAATGAATATAAGCAGCCATTGCATCGGTTTTGGATTGGACCGATGATAGAACAAAAAGGCTCTACCTTTTTGACTCTAAAGTTAATTCTGCAATGATTTTGTGGTCAAATTAAAATTAACTGGTTGCTGCATGTGTTCCATAAAAACATGAAATGTAGGAGCAGTAGTAATCTATTTGGACTATTGAGTCTGCTCCGCCATTCAATGAGATCGTGGCTGATCTGATAATCCTCAACTCCACTTTCCTGCCTTTTCCCCAATAACCCCACATTTCCTTACTGATTAAAAATCGGTCTATCTCAGCCTTGAATATACTTAATGGCCCAGCCTCTACAGCCCTCTGCGGTAAAGAATTCCACAGATTAACAACTCTCAGAGAAGAAATTCCTCCTCATCCCTGTTTTAAATGGGTGATCCCTCATTCTGAGATTATGCCCTCTGGTCCTAGACTCTCCCACAAGGGGAAACAACCTCTCAGCATTTACCCTGTCAAGCCCCCTAAGAATCTTATATGTTTCAATGAGGTCACCTCTCATTATTCTAAACTCCAATGAATACAGGCCCAACCTACTCAACCTCTCCTCATAAGAAAATCTCTCCATACCCAGGATGAACCTAGTGAACCTTCTCTGGATTGCCTCCAATGCCAGTATATCTTTCTCTAGATAAGGGTTAAAAATGTAGTCAGGTTTTAATTTTGCTGTAAGAAATGGAAGCAATACCTTTGGCATTCTAGCATGGATAGAAGATTGGCTGTCTGGCAGGAGGCAGAGAGTGGGGATAAGGGGGTCCTTCTCAGGATGGCGGCCGGTGACTAGTGGAGTTCCGCAGGGGTCAGTGTTGGGACCACAACTTTTCACTTTATAAATTAATGATCTAGATGAAGGAACTGAGGGCATCCTGGCTAAGTTTGCAGATCTTTAGCCAGAGAGTGGTGAATCTATGGAGTTCATTGCCACAGAAGGCTGTGGAGGCCAGGTCATTGAGTGTATTTAAGACCGAGATAGATAGGTTCTTGATTGGTAAGGGGATCAAAGGTTACAGGGAGAAGGCGGGAGAATGGGGTTGAGAAACTTATCAGCCATGATTGAATGGTGGAGCAGACTCGATGGGCTGAATGGCCTAATTTCTGCTCCTATGTCTTATGGTCTAATGGCATGAATTAATACTACTCCAAAAGCAAAATACTGCAGGTGCTGGAAATCTGAAATAAACACAGAAGATGCTAGAAGTTCACAGCAGGTCTGGCAGAATCTGTGGAAAAACAGAGTTAACATTCCAGGTCGATGACCCTTCATCAGTACTGCAAAAGTTAGAAATGCAATCTCTGTTATGTAGGTGAAATGGGGGAGGGTGCAAAGAACAAAAGGAAGGCCTGTGATCGGACAGAAGACATTAAATGACAAGCAGGTTGCAGGCAGACCCAAGAGAGTAGTTAAGGGACAAGTAAAGAAACAAAAATCTGGGCCCAGAGGAAGTTCGAATTGCAGGATAATGAACAGTTACCAATTGAAAACAGTTTGAGAATAACAAGATAAAAGCTGAGAGCTGTAAAGGACAGGAAACAAAACGGGAGGGCAGGAAGTTTGAACTGAATGTTGATTCCAGAAGACTGTAAAGTTCCTAAAAAAGAGGTGCTGTTCCTCAAACTTATGTTACGTTTCATTGGAACAATGCAATAGGCCAAGAACAGACATGTCAGTGAAAGGGCAGGATGGAAAATTAAAATGACATGCTACCGAAAGCTCAGGGTCATGCTTGCAGGCTGAACAGATGTTCTGCAAAACAGGTCATCCAATCTGTGTATGTCTCCCCAGTGGAGAGATTCATTAGAAGCCCACTGCCTTCTACAGCTACCTCTACTACACTTGCTCCACCCTGCGTAAATGCCATTCCATTCTGCAGGTTTCTCCGTCGCATCTGTTCTAATGATGCAACCTTCATACCCAAGATAAAAGCAAAATACTGCATATGCTGGAAATCTGAAACAAAATCAAAAATTGCTGGAAACACTCAGCAGGTCTGAGAGCATCTGTGGAGAGGAAGACAGAGTTAACGTTTCGAGTCCGTATGACTCTTCATCAGAACTAAAGAGAAATAGAAATGTGTTGAAATATAAGGTGGGACAGGTGGAGTTGGATAGAAGGCCAGTGATAGGTGGAGGCAAAGGAGAGATCGCCAAAGATGTCATAAACAAAAGGTCAAAGGGGCATTGACGGTGGTGATATTAGCTAAAGGATGTGCTAATGGTGATATTAAGGGTAGAAAGCAGGATGAGCAAGTGACAGATGGCCCTAGTGGGGGTGGGGTGGGGGGAAGAGATCGAAATAGGCTAAAAGGTGGAGTTAAAACAATGCTTGGAAATAAATTTTTAAAATAATAATAGAAATAGGTGGGAAAAGAAAAATATATATATATAAAAATATATATAATAATTATTAGAAAAAAAGGGGATCAAAAAGGGGGTGAAGATGGAGGAGAGAATTCAGGTTCTGAAGTTGTTGAACTCAATGTTAAGTCCTGAAGGCTGTAGAGTGCCTAGTCGGAAGATGAGGTGCTGTTCCTCCAGTTTGCGTCGAGCTTCACTGGAACATTGCAGCAGGCCAAGGACGGACATGTGGGCATGAGAGCAGGGTGGTGTGTTGAAATGGCAAGCGAAAGGAAGGTCTGGGTATCACCGCTGTCAACACCCCTTTGACATTTGTGTCTATGACATGTTTGGCAATCTCTCCTTTGCCTCCACCTATCACTGGCCTTCTATCCAGCTCCACCTGTCCCACCCCCCTTAAACAGCTTATATTTCATCACATTTCTATTTTTCTTTAGTTCTGATGAAGAGTCATACGGACTCGAAACGTTAACTCTGTCTTCCTCTCCACAGATGCTGTCAGACCTGCTGAGGTTTTTCAGCAATTTTTGTTTTTGTTTCAACCTTCAAACCTATTGCTTCTGACATATCTTCATTTTTCCTTCAAAGATTCCCCCCACCGTAGTGGACAGGGCCTCTACTGTTTGTGACCCATTTCCTGCTTTTCTGCTTTCAATCTTTCCCTTTCTGTCAGAACAATGATAGGGCTCCCCTTGTCCTCATTCTACCCCACCGGCCTCTGTATCCAATGGATCATCTCCATTTCTGCCACCTCAGGCATTATGCAGCGAAACATTTTACCCTCCCCTTTCAGCATCCTGAAAGAACTGTTCATTCTGCTACTCCCTGGTTCACTACTCAATCTATACTGTTGGAGATGGTGGCAAAGTGGTAATGCCACTGGACTAATAATCCAGAGGTCCTGGGTAATACTCTGGGGACATGGGCCAGGATCTTCAGGTCAGTGTGCAGGGGTGGGCTCTGCTTGCCGACGTATAAAATGGCACGCGGTGACATCGGGCATGCGTCCCAACGTCACCATGCATCATTCCGATTTTCAGTTCGGCGGGCACGCACCAAAGTCAGCTGCGCACCCGCTGAACTATCAAAGGCCTATTAAGGCCATTTAAAAACTAATTAGAATAATTAATGGAGCTGCCAATCTAACCTTAAGGTTGGTGGGCAGGCGAAGACCCCAGGCGGCCTTTGCATTTATCATGAAACCTCATCCACAGGCAGGATGAGGTTTCATGAAGTGTTTATAAATTGAATAAAAATTTTTATTAAAGTTCACTGACATGTCCCAGCTCATGTGACACTGTCACATGAGGAGACGTCTTAAAAATATTTTTTTTCTTTATTTAAATTTTTGATAATCAAACTAATCTCCCTGAGGCAGCTCTGTGCCTGACTTAGCTTCTTCCCCACCCCGCCCGCCCGCTCCTGCCCAACCCACCCGATGGGGAGAAAATTCTCCCCATGGGTTCAAATCTCACCACAGCAGCTGGTAGGATTTAAGTTCAATTACAGTCAGCTCTCACCCTTTGTGCCCCCCACGTTTCCCATCGCAACTTTGTTTACCCAGGCAAAACTGTATCAAAACGCAGTTCGTGCCCCCCCGAAACCTGATTCATCCACAGTTAAAAACGTAACAATCCTGATTTTAACAGCACACATGCACAAAGGTTAAAAACATACTGTACCTTATAAAATTCCATTAGAAACACTTTGTCCTCGAAGAAAGCGTGCACTGCAAAAGTCCCTTCACTCCACATACGCAGTCTCCATGTGCATGTGGGTTGCTGTGATTTACAGGATTCTATAGTAGAACAGTATTTTGTAGTACAGTTACAAGACAGGACAGTACTTTATTAAAAATGTGAGTCACAGACAAGCAGAAAATGCCCCAGGAAGGTGATGACACTTGAATAAAAAGTCAATCCTAGATAGACTGCAAAATGGTGCAAGTGCTTCCATGCTAGCCAGCTTTACTTTATGAATGAATCCACAATCAGGTACATTAGGCAGTCTGAAGAAAAAAAAAAAGGACCAGTGTTAGTGTTTCTGGTAGTCCTACTGCCAAGATAACCTTTGTAAGCAGGAGAGATCCACACTTAGAGGAAATGGATAATTTACTCACCGTGTGGACTGAGCACCAGCATCAAAGGAGGACCTCAGTTAATGGTCCAATCATTCAAAACAAAGCCCAAAACATAAAGAGTAGTAAAGAGGGTAGTGCTGCTGACAGTGAAGGTGGTGGATAAGGTGCCTCTCCTATTTCCAAAGAATTCTCAGCCAACACAGGACGGTTCGATCACTTTAAAAAGCGTTTCGGGCCGCAAAATGTTAAGTTGGTGGGGGAGGCTGATTCAGCTGGCCGTGCAGCTGCAAGGGAAATTCCCCAAGGTGCTGCAGGCATACACCAAGGAGAGAGGCTACCAGGCAGAACATGTTTTCAATGCAGACAAAACTGCCAAGTAGGGCCTACATTTCAAAAAGGAAAAAAAAACATCATCGGCCAGTCTTATGGAAGGCTAACTGCAATGCCTGGGTTACAGCATCTGTATTGACCGTATTAATCGTATCCGGTTTGACAATTGCTTTCTGCATTTATTGGGAGGGATAAGAACATGCCTTTTCCTACTAACCCTCGATAATGCATTTGGGCATCCACACACTCTCACCAAGAACCATCCAGATGTTGACAATTTGTTTTTACCCCCAAATACGACCTCACTTATCCAACCAACGGACCAGGGGGTCATTGCCTCATTCAAGGCTTAATACGCCTGACAAAGTTTCAGCCGCATCTTTCATCTTCCGGAAGCAGAACCTTCAACCAGTCTTTGATTGCTGGAAGCAATTCAACATCCTCATAGCAATAGTCATAATTAAGGGCTCATGGGGTAAAAGTAAGAGCTTCAATCATGCCTACTGGAAGAAAGTTTGGCCTGAGGCTGTGAATGATTTCTGTGTTCCCCAATGTGGATACTGAAGTGGCCAGGATTGCTGACTTGGCAAAACAAGTTGAAGTGAAGGGATTTGAAGACACCACCACAGTTGAAGTGGATGAGTTTTTCCAATCTCATCAAGTGGAATTCTCTACAGAAGAATTGTCTGGACTAATGAGGTTAAACGAACCTAAACAGGAGGAGCAGGAAGAGGAGCCTAAAAAGGCTCAGTTCACAACGAAGAGGATGGCAGATCTCAAAGTCAGCTGAAGGTTTGAAAAAGCAGGCAACAGATCATGATACAAGCATAGAAAGAAGCATCGCCTTTTGTAGAGCGATTGACACAGCTATTGCTGACAACTTTACAAAATTGAAAAACAAAAGGCAAAGCAGTCAACAATAACATCGTTCTTCTCATCCAAATAATCCACATCAACGCCTACATCAGCCACGTCACCCACTCCATCGACATCCACTCTGAGGTATGGTACCCATACTGCAATTCTTAAATTATACTACAGGTATGTACTGTATTCTGTAATTGATAAGTTTTAAATTGTTCCTGTTATGTGTTGACAAACAATTTCTTCAGTAAAATTGTCTTCATTGTACCTGTACTGTAAAGTACTGTGATTTGTAAATTATACTACAGGGTATTACTGTATTCTGTAATTGAAAAGTTTTACATTGTCAATACAAAAACAAAATTTCTTCAGTAAAATGAAATTTGGGGATTGCTCGAATGTATCTAATTCAGTTGCATTATAAACTGTGTTCACCATTTGTGATTTCACCCCTCGAAATCTCAGGAATGGAACCCCCGTGAACAGTGGGAGTTTACTGTAATTAAAATCCGCAATATAAAACTAGTCTGAGTGATGGTGACCACGAAACTACCATTGATTGTCATAAAAACCCATCTGGTTCACTAATAGGGAGGGAAATCTGCCATCCTTACCTGACCTACACATCACTCCAGGCCCACAGCAATGTAGTTGATTCTTAACTGCCCTCTGAAATGGCCTAGCAAGCCATTCAGTTAAAGAGCAATTAGGGATGACAACAAATGCAGGCCTTCGCAGCAGTGCCTTCATCCCATGAATGAATAAGAGAAAAATCACCCCCAACACCTCATCCCTTTCCTACATGCAAGTGCAGGAGGTGCAACATCTGCCCTTTTACCTCCTTTGTCCTCACTGTCCAAGGTCCCAAACACTCCTACCAGGTGAACCAATATTTGAGTGTACTACTTTCAATTTAGGATACTGTATTCATTGCTCAGTGTGGTCTCCTCTATATTGGAAGCCAAACAAATCGGATAACTCCTTTGCAGAACACCTCTATTTAGTCCACAAGCATGACCAAGCTTCTGGTGTCCTGTCATTTTAATTCTCCACCCAGCTCCCTCACTGACTGTCCTCAGCCTGTTAAAGTAACACTTTGAGAATATGCAAAATGATCAAAGAACCAGGATGTAAAGCTGCATGTGACCTGCAGCCAGTTAGTGGCAAGGGACATTGGTTACAGGTATTGTTGGGATAATGGTTGTGAATCCTTAGTGTATACTGTTTTTTGAGCTATGCTGTAATGCATATATACATCAGTTGGAGTCTTCAAATAATTTAATGCCTCCCGTCTTCCATCTTATCATAGGATCTTCCCTTTTATTACCCTCCATTTCACCAATAAAAGCAATCACATTTCTAATATTTTCCCAATTCAGTACAAAAAGGTTTCCAGCATAGAGTAACATTAAACATTGTTGTTTTTAAAATTGCAAAATACAAGGAACTTGGCTTCTATACAGTAATTCTAACCACTAATAACTAATACTGCACCAGAAAAATTAGTTTATTTTCATCCAATTTGTAAGTAATTCAAAGTAGTATCTTGCACCTGGAGTTATAATGCTCCGTGCCAATATTAATAAGCTCTTTAAAAGAATCTGGCTTGGTATCATTGTTTCGCAAATGGAGCAATGTGGCAGTTTAGTTCAGTGGTAGCCATCTTGCTTCAGTCAGAATTTTGTAGATTCAAGTTCCATTTCAGGATATCAGCACAAAAATCTATGCTGACTCTTCACTTCAAAAGTACAGCATTGTAAGAGGTGTCATGTTCAGATTAGTTAAACCAAGGCCCTACCTATTTAGAGAACATAATAACCCTAAAATCAGGGATAATCTCATGGGGCCTTTTTTTTTAAACCAACACAAGAAATTAAGAAGTCATTTCTCTCATTGGCTGGCTACAGGATTTTTTTACATTCATCAACTGGCTACCAGATTTAACTGGATAGTAAATGATTAAACTTCAAAAATAATTCATTGGGTATGAGGTGCATTTGCGATTTTCTGAAGATGTAAAATGCCGTAAACAAATTCAGGTTTACAGCATCACATTTTGTCGAGTGAAAACAAAATAAAATGGCAACAAACCAGAACTGACAAGATAAGGAATGCACAGATCATAGTGGGGAAAGTGGTTAGAAAACGAGAAGACATTGTTTTAACTCCCCCCGCCACCTTCCCATCGTCATTTCTGCTAAATTTTATCTAAAAATAAACCACACTGCACACAAACTTACCATTTAGGCTTTCATATTATCTGCCCTAGTCATGATTTAATATCCCTTGGTATAGCTCGCCTACAAAACAAACTTTCAATGCATTTCATGCACTATTACATATCGATCATAACTCAAATGCTGAAATTATATTAAATACTGGTCATAACTAAATCAATGCTGTCAGACCATAACAAGATGCAGATTTCAATTGCAGCAGTGTGGTGTTGGCGCAGCCACAACTGGAGTACTGTGCGCAAATTAAGGTTCCACAAATGGCAGAGAGATAACGACTGTACAATATTTTAATGTTGTTGTGAGGAGGCATATATATTGACCAGGTCACTGGGAGAACTCGCGTTCTTTGAATAATGCTGTTGATAATTTCTGGACTGGGAATTAAACACAAAACCCTCTGATTCAGTGGCAGGAGTGCTATTTTTGAGCCAGACTGACACCCAAGAAGAGCACACAGAAAGCAGACCTGTGAGAGAAAGGCAGCAGCGGTGGGAGATAAAAACTGGCGGCAGAGATCCATTTCAACTTGTTTCTACCTAGGTGTCCCTTCCATGTCACTTTTGATTGGCCAAGTGGCTTAAATCAGGAGACATTATTACAGCTGAGTACAGTTAAGAAATTCACTTAAAATATTTAACATCCAAATTAATTAAATAGATGAGATAGCTGGGCAGGCAATGTGTTGCATGTAGTATGTGGGACCTGGTGGGCACCAGTGCGATCCATGGTGACCACATCTGCAGCAAGTGTTGGCCGCTACAGGAACTTCAGCTCAGAGTTCATGAGCTGGAGTGCAAGCTGCAGACACTGTGACACATCAGAGAGGGGGACAGAGTTACCTGGACACACAGTCACACCCCTTAGATTAATTAGATCAAATTTGGATTGTGGTCAGGGACAGGAGGCGTGACTGCGAGTTAGGCAGGTCTGGGGATCCAGAATTTAGCTTTGGAGGAGCCCCAGCCTGTGCCTTTGTCCAAAAGGTACGAGGTTCTTCCTCCCGACATGGATGAGGGCACAGGCTGCAGGGAGGATGAGTGAACTGACCACAGCACCATGGTACAGAGCACCATTCAAGTGGAGGGAGGAGAAATGTAGTAATGATAGGGGATAGCATAGTTAAGAGGATAGATACTTTCCTCTACAGCAAAGAGAGAGTCCGGACTGTGTAGCCCACCTGGTGTCAAGGTTAAGAACGCCTCTTCTGGGCTGGAGAGGAACTTGGAGTGGAAGGGGAAGGATCCAACAACATAGGTAGAACTAGGAAAGAGATTCTGCTGAGGGGCTACGAGCAGCTTGGGGCTAAATTAAAAAGCAAAACTACAAAGGTAATAATCTCCGGATTACTACCTAAGCCATGTGCAAATTGGCGTAGGGTAAATAAGAGAGGTAAATGCGTGGCTTAAAGATTGGTGTGGGAGAAATGGGTTCCAATTCATGAGGCACTGGCACCAGTACTGGGGAAGGAGCTGTTCCGGTGGGACAGGCTTCATTTGAACCACGCTGGGACCAGCGCCCTGGCAGATTGTATAACTAGGATTGTTGGATAGGACTTTAAACTAATTGGGGGGGTGCGCGTGAGGAGGAGGGTTCATTTGAAGGGAAATTTAAATAAAATAAAGAGAGCAGATGTGCAGGGTAGTGAAGAGGTGAATGATAATCAAAGTGTGACAGGAAGGGGCAGAAAATATAAGCAGAAAATAGAACCAGAATGAGTAATAATGGTAAAAAGTCGAAGCTTAAGGCTCTTTATCTGAATGCATGCAGCATTTGTAACAAGATAGGTGAGTTGATGGCACAAATAGAAATAAATGAATATGACTTGATAACTATTAGAGACATGGTTGCAGGGTGACCAAGACTGGGAACTCAATATTCAAGGGTATTTGTTCCAGAAAAATAGGCAAAAAGGAAAGGTGGGGCAGCTTTGTTAACAAAGGGAGGTATCAGTGCAGTGGTGAGTAGTGATATAGTTGCAATAAATCATGATATAAAATCAGTTTGGGTGGAAATAAGGAATAGCAAGGGGAAGAAGTCACTGGTGGGAGTTGTCTATAGGCCTCGAAGAGCTGCCTCACTGTAGGACAAAGTATAAATCGGGAAATAATGGGGGCGTGCAAGAAAGACATTTCAATTATCTTAGGTGATTTTAATCTACATATTGACTGGACAAATCAGATTGGCAGAGGTAACATAGAAGACCAATTTGTAGCATGCATCAGGGATTGTTTCTTACAGCAATACATTGCAGAATCTACTCAGGAACAGGCTATCTTAGATCTAGTAATGTGTAATGAGGTAGGATTAATGAGATATCATAGTTAAGGATCCTCTATGGGTAGCAATCACAACATGGTAGAATTTCAAATTCAGTTTGAGGGCGAGCAACTCGGGTCTCAAAACAGTGTCAACTTAAATAAGGGCAATTACAGAGGTATGAAAAAGAGTTGGCTAAAGTTGGCTGGCAAAATAGATTCACTAACCTTCCCTTTAATCTATCTAATTAATGACTTGGAGGAGGGGGCAGAGTGTAATGTATCCAAATTTGCTGACGATACAAAAATAGGTGGGACAGCATGTTGTGATGATGACATAAGGAACCTGCAAGGTGATACAGATAGGCTGAGTTAGTGGGCAAAACCTTGGCAGATGGAGTTTAATGTAGTTTGAGGTCATGCACTTTGGTAGGAAGAATCAAAAGGCAGATTATTTAAATGGAGACACTCCAAAAAAGTGCAGCACAAAGAGATCTGGGTGTTCTTGTGCATGAAACAAAAGTTAGCATGCAGCTGTAGCAAGTAATTAAGGTGGCAGATGGAATTTTGGCCTGTATTGCTAGGGCGTTGGAGTTTAACAATAGTTAAGTCTTGTTACAACTGTTGGTGAGGCTGCACCTGGAGTAGTGTACAGCTTTGGTCCCCGTATTTAAGAAAGGAGGCAGTTCAAAAGAAATTCACTACGCTGGTTGCTGGAATGAAGGGGTTGACATTCCAAGAACGGCTAAACAGGTTGAGCCTTTATTCGTTAGAGTGTAGAAGAATGAGGGGTGATCTTATTGAAACGTACAAGAGTCTGAGGGGTCTTGACAGGGTAGATGTTGAGATGCTTCTACTGGTGAAGGAATCTCGAACTAGGGGTCAGTTATAGAATAAGGGGATACTCATTTAAAATGGAGATGTGAAGGAATTTCTTCTGAGGGTACTGAATGTCTGGAATTGCCTACTCCAGAGAGTTGTGGAGGCTAGATCACTCAAAGTATTTAAAGAGGTAGATAGATTTTTGAAATATCAGGGAGTTGAGGACTATGAGGAGCTGGCACGAAAGAGGAATTGAGGTCTGGGGCAGATCAGCCATGATCTTATTGAATGCCAGGGCAGGCTTGAGGGGCCGAATGGCCTACTCCTGCTTCCATTTCTTATGTTCCAATCATGGACCAGAAATGACAGCTTCAATTAAGTTTCTAAATGAAAAAAAATTACTACAGAAAGCACTTCTTTCATGGTCTGAAAACTGAAACAATTTTAGTTAAAACAGACAATGTAAAAGCTGCCGAAAAGGATGATAACAGAACTGACCAGTTGTAACCACCTGGAAAGGCTGAAAAAACTGTAGCACTTTTCACACAAAAGAGGTAGTGATCTGATAGGTCTTTAAAATTATGAAAGGATTTGATAGGGTAGACTTAAAGGAAACATTTCCACTTGAGGGAATCCAAAACAAGCTAACTACGACAGTCACTAATAAACCCAACAAAGAATTCAGGAGAAATCATCAAGACAGTGGCTAGAATGTGGAACTGCGAGTAGTTAGGAGTATAATATCGATGCATAAAGGGGATGTAAGATGAGCATGAGGGAGAAAAGAGTAGTGCTGATAGGGTTAGATGCAGTAGGATGGGAGGTGGCTTGTGTGGAGCATAAACAGCAACATTGGCTAGTTGGGCCATAAAGCTGTTTGTGCTGTAAATTCTATGCAATAAAAAGGCTGCAGATAAGACTTAACAAAAAAGATCTACTTGAATGGCTTCTTGCTTTAGACACATTGATTCTGTTGCACTTAGAGGCATAAAAAAATCAATTCCTAGTTTGAGTCAGGGGATCAGTAAAAATCAAATTGAGGTGAAACTAAGTTGCATCAAAGCTTAAGTTTTAAAAATTTGTTCATCGGATGTGGGTACCAGCATTTATTGCCCATCCCCAATTGCCCCAAATTGGCTGGAAGGTGGCGAGCTACATTCCAGTGCTGTTAGGGAGGCAGTGGTCCCATCTTAGATTTGCAGGTGTGACATCCCAATTTAACCAATGAAAGCCTTGCAGCATTATCAAGTTTTCAAAAAGGCCTGTTATAAAATACCGCATTAGAAGTGCCTTTAAATATTTGTGCATGATAAGGAAAAGATACAGATTGGAAAGTGGCTAACAAAAAATCTTAGCCTAGAAGCAGGTGCAGGTCCAGCAGTCTGCTCCTACTTCGATTCCTGGTAGAGACACAGATGGAATCAGTTTCAACGTAAGGCGGTCAAAACTTGCAGATGATAAAACAAATTAGTTATTACAGGAAATTTGTCAGGATTTGCACCTCGATTAGTCAGCGACAGTAAGTTCAATATAGCTAAATGCAAGTCAACATAAAAACGCATCCCATGGTGGTATAAATTTTCAAAAGCCGTGCTAGAAGGGATCTAGAGGTGGAATTTAATTTTTCACCTAGTCTACCTAAAAAGTGAGGCAGTAATAAATAAATGGAATATGGACTGGATTTTCTTAAGTGCAATTAGAGATGGGGGGGGCACAAGGGCAGCAGGCTGGAGTTGAGCCAACCGATCTGGGAAGAGGTTTGGAGGCGGCTATAGAGGCTGTCAATTGTGCATGCAGACTGTTTAAAAGGCCTGCCTTGGTGCAGTGGGACCGTGTTTTTAACTGGGACAATGGCCCTCCAGCCCTCAAATGCTTCCCATGCTTCCACCCCCCGACCTCCAACTCCACCCACCCTCTATGGCCCCTCAAGGCAAGCTACAGCACTTGGTTCTATACAATGTATATAGTGGGTCAATGAATCCTATGGTGATAGTAGGGGGTGTAGAACAAAATCTTTAAAGTAATTAATTCATAACATTCTACATGAAAAATGTAATTTCACTTAGAAGATAAAAATGTGTCAATCATCCACACTCTAAAGCATCAACAACAAAAAGCACAAAACCTTGCAACCAGTGTTCTGTAAACAAACATTGCAAAATTGATAGCAGAGATCAGAGACAGTCTGAGCTGTCAATGTTTTCTCTGGGGCACAGGTGTTTTAACAAGTGTAATGGATGTCTGGGCTCTCAGCCAAGTCTTATGATGTATGCTTTTGACAGGAACCAGCTACAAACTCCTGAAAAATCACAGTGCCCAGGTATGGGGTCAGGAATCAGGACCTGCCCACCATTTTAAAGGACTCCTGAGAATTCCCGATTTTGGAAGTATAGGCTTGGATTTCCCAATCAAAAATTTAAATTCCCAGAGATTACACTGAAGTTATATTTATGCCTTGAATTTGGAATACATATCTAATCACTGGGTAATGAGTGGATCCCTTGTTCCAAAGATATTGCAGATGAAAACACTAAGCACAATCCCTCACATCTGAAAGAAATATTTGATGAGCTAGAGTTCTGCAGCCTTAAAAACATGCATCTGAAAAGGAGGCCTCAGATAGGATAAAGGAAAGCAGTACTTTCAGATACACCAGGTGAAGCCAGTGTTTACCTTATTGAAGGGTGTGAACAGCTAGTACAGAATCATTTCTGTTCTGAAGAAGCCAAATTGGTTGAAAGGTCTTCAAACTTATTTCGTGCACATCAACAAACATTTTGGATAAACCCAAGAGCAAAGACTAGGATTCAATACAAATTTTAGGGTGTATTTACACAACACTTTTGTATTGACTTATAATAGTGGGTAGCTGAAGCTAAACAGGAGTTTAAACATGACACCACTAAACGTTGGCCTATCCATAATCAAATGGGGAAGCTCCCTTTCAAATCACAGATATGGATGTTTAAATCACTAATATATGTCTTCTCTGCAAGCATAGATATTGCATAAACTCATGCAGAATGTGTCAGGAAAACTCCATACTATATTATATGACATGACATAAGGACCAGAAGAGCTGGAAATTAACAATTGCCTGGACTAACATATTCCAACCTTTCTGTATTTGTAAAGTGCAGAATTGGTCTGTGTTTTCTAACCAACATTTTAAAACTATTACATATGCTGAACACTGAAAATTCAAGAGCTTGCATGCTCGGTTAGAAAATTTCAGTATATATGCATTATATGGAAAATTAACTTAGGGTCTGGTTTTTTAGAAGATGTAACTATGAAAGACAAATAGAGTCATATGGACTCAAAATGTTAACTCTGTCTTTCTCTCTACAGGTGCTGTCAGACCTGCTGAGTTTTTCCTGCATTTTTTGTTGGACAAGACTAAGCACATCAGCTCAATGGAACTGCATGCAGGATGCTAAGTAAATATTGATAATCGCTTGCTGAATGACATTTGTACTGGGACCTGCGACAATAAACAGACTCAGCTCTTTGTAGAATGTTTTGTACAATGGTCATTTGCATTGTTTAGCAACTGAATCATGCACAAGCCATTCCAGAATTGGAACTGCTTTACTTAACACTATGTTCGATAAGAACATATAAGCAAATTATAACTTAAGGCATCTTCCTCTTGAATGATGTGTCTGGAAGCAAAGTAGCTTGGTCACAATAAAGGATGTACAACTGGGGCAGTTTCCTTCAGGCACCTGTTAAACTAGGAGAGGAATCCTAAATTGCATGATGGAACCTAGACTTCCCATGCTGCTTTAACTTCAAATTGGGTTGATCTTGAATGGTTTCAATTTCAAATAAACTATTAATACAAATATAACAGCCACCAACTTGATATTCAGATATATATATATATATATATATATATATATAAAAATGTGCACAAACAGACGTACAAATTGAAAGGATTCCAGAAACAGTTCTACGTTTTTAATGCCAGGAGCAGATCTGTCCAAATGCTGATGCCCCACACGTCGAAATCGCCATCCATAGTTCTCAAAGAGCGCAGTGTCCTCTCCGTGGGCTCCCTCGCCGGTGGCGGTCCCTGCAAGAGGGCGGTGAAATGTTCCAAAAGTTCGTGCCAGCCCTGCTCGGGGGACTCCTCCTGTGGCACCCACTCTGCCCGGCCGGCGTCGTACCGCAGGCTGCAGCCCCAGTCCTGCAGGAAGCGCAGGTAGCGGCGTCCGAAGGCCGGGTGCAGGGTGGCGATTGCAGTCAAGAGGGAGCAGGGCAGCGCGCGGCAGAAGGCAGGCAGCACGCGACCGTCTCCTAGCAACCACCGCAGGGCCAGCGGCTGCGCCTCGCCGCCTCCAGTCGCCGCCGCCAACAGCTCGGCGAGCGGCAGCCAAGAGACGGGCTCCCCGCCGCCAACGGAGACGGCCCGCCGCAGAACCTCCTCGCAGGCCGCCCGCCGTTCCGGTAACTCCTCCGGGCCCCTCAGGCGCTCCTCGAGCCGTTGGCGCAGGATCTGGGCCCGCGTCTCCGACACGGCGGCGGGGTCGACGCGGCTGCCGCTGTCCCTGTCCCGCAGCAGCAGGACCCCCGCGGCGGCTTTCACCCTGACCGCCCGCCCCAGCGACGCCGGGATGGCCGCCCCGCCATCACCTTCTCCTCCTCCTCCTCCTCCCCGCGTCCGGTACCAGGCGGCGGCCCGGTGAAAGGCGGCGGCCGAGGCGGCCGGGTTGCACAGCAGCGCCTCGCTCAGCATCTCCTCGCCGCGGCCCAGCTCCTCGAAACGCAGGCGGCGGTACTGCGGCAGCGGGTGGCCACGGGGGCCGGCGCCTCGGCTCAACAGGTGCAGCCGGAGGGCGTCCTGCGCGCTCGCCGCCCCTTCCAAGCGCCGGCTCAGCTGCTCCAGGTAGCGGGCCCACTGGAAAGCCCGCCTCACCTCCGCCTCGTCCCAGTCTCCGGCCCACGGGCTCCGCGCCACCGCCAGCACCTCGGCGAAGCAAGCCAGGTTCTCTAGAAGCGCCTCCATCCGCCCCGCGAGCCGCAGCCGTTAACCTCCCTCCAGGTTCAAACCGCCCCACAGTGCGCGCGACGCCAACTGATTGGCCAATGGGTCAATGATCACTTCCGGGGTCAGACTGCGGGGAGGGGTCACTTACCATTCATTGAGAAAAGGGCCATTGGGGTACTCTGGGTTCATTGTGAGATTTTGACAGGACCAAGGGTGTTTTTAAATAATCTTTCGAGTATGCCAGTAAAATAGCCGATTGAACTAATCATCAAAGTAACCATTTAACAGCATCTTCGAGGGGCAACTCTCTTTTTACACTCTTTTGAGTATACCAATAAACTAACCAAATGAACTAAATAATCAAAGTAAAGGCAAAATACTGCGGATGCTGGAAATCTGAAACAAAAACAAAAAATGCCGGGAAAACTCAGCAGGTCTGACAGCATCTGTGGAGAGAAAGACAGAGTTAACGTTTCGAGTCCGTATGACTCTTCTTCAGAGCTGAAAGCACAGCAGCTCTTCAGAGCTTCAATAATCAAAGTAACTATTTAACAGCATCTTCAAGGAGCACCCTCGCCTTTGAATCAGAGGGTTGTGGGTTCATATCCCACTCCCGGAAAAACCAAGAACTGTGATTGTACTCGAAAGAGTTGCAATCTGTGACTGTTGATAACTCGAAAGAGTTTCAAGGAGCACCCTCACCTTTGAATCAGAGGGTTGTGGGTTCATGTCCCACTCCCGGAAACCAAGAACTGTGATTGTACTCGAAAGAGTTGCAATCTGTGACTGTTGATAACTCGAAAGAGTTTCAAGGGACATACCCTTGAGTATACCAATAAAATGACCAAAATAACTTACGATCAATTAGATATTTAACAGCCCCTTAAAGGGTCTAAACCCTTTTTTATACTCTCTGAGCTTGTCTAAATCTCTGTGTGTGAGTGGCCAACTATAGGTGCTGTCATTAAAAATGGCCTCGCTGATAGCTAGCCACTGTGGTCCACGCATGCACATAGACTTCCTTTATATTATTTTGCTGCGCCAGCACCTAATGCCTGCCACTATAACTAGATAACTAATTAACTAATGAAAACTAAAGAACCACCCCTTAAAGGGGCACTGTAACAAAAGCAAAACTGCAAAAGGAAGATGCTTTAGTGACTGGAAGCCAGTGTCCAGTGGCATACCACAGGGATCTGTGCTGGGTCCCCTATTATTTGTCATTTATATAAACGACATAGATGACTATGTGGGGGATTGGATTAGTAAGTTTGCGGATGACACAAAGTTGGCTGGGTGGTTAACAGTGAGGTTGGGTGTCTTGGGCTACAGGAAGATATAGACAGGATGGTCAAATGGGCAGATAAGTGGCAGATGGAATTTATCCCTGAAAAGTGTGAGGTGATACACTTTGGAAGGAGTAATTTGACAAGGAAACATTCAATGAATGGCATGACACTAGGAAGTTCTGAGGAACAAAGGGACCTTGGCGTGTGTGTCCATAGATCTCTGAAGGCGGAGGGGCATGTTAGTGGGGTGGTAAAAAAGGCATATGGGACACTTGCCTTTATCAATTGAGGCATAGATGACAAAAGTAGGGAGGTCATGTTGGAGTTGTATAGAACCTTGGTGAGGCCACAGCTGGAGTACTGTGTGCAGTTCTGGTCGCCACATTATAGGAAGGATGTGATTGCACTGGAAGGGGTGCAGAGGAGATTCACCAGGATGTTGCCTGGGATGAAACATTTAAGTTATGAAGAGAGGTTGGATAGACTTGGGTTGTTTTCATTGGAGCAGAGAAGACTGAGGGGCAACCTGATCGAGGTGTACAAGATTATGAGGGGCATGGACAGGGTGGATAGGGAGCAGTTGTTCCCCTTAGTTGAAGGGTCAGTCACAAGGGGGCATAAGTTCAAGGTGAGGGGCAGGGGGTTTAGGGGGGATGTGAGGAAAAACTTTTTTATGCAGAGGGTGGTGACGGTCTGGAATGCACTGCCTGGGAGGGTGGTGGAGGCGGGTTGCCTCACATCCTTTAAAAAGTACCTGGATGAGCACTTGGCACGTCATAACATTCAAGGCTATGGGCCAAGTGCTGGTAAATCGGTTTAGGTAGGTAGGTCACGTGTTTCTCACTTGTCGATGCAGACTCGATGGGCTGAAGGGCCTCTTCTGCACTGTGTGATTCTGTGAAACTTATTAAATCAAACTAAAATGTCATTGTGGAGGGAGATAATGCACTCCAGGGGTGCTTTTTTTCTATCTGTTCACACTTGCTAAATGCGGCTTGCTTATGATTATAATGCAGATTGCTCATAATTACAATAGATTTTTCTATTTAATTATAAATATGTTTTTTTTTTAAGTATTGGCAATCAAAACAGAAAATGCTGGATAAACTCAACAGGTCAGGCAGCATCTGAGGAAAGAGAAACAGACTTAACACATCAACCCGAAATGGTAACAAAAACAGAAAATGCTGTAAGTACTCAGCAGATCAGGTAGCATCTTGTGGTGAGAGAAACAGAGTTAACATTTTGCGTCCAATAAAGCTCTTCTTTGGAACTCCGAATGTTAACTCTGTTTCCCTCCACAGATGCTGCTTGACCTGCAGGCTCAAACTGCTGCTGTCATGGTTGTGGATACCAGTGCATACAGGTTCTTGCTGCAATCGAATGATCTGTGCCACAGCAGATTATTAGGATTACTAAGGCACTGCCTGGGTGAGTGACAATCCTTCCATGGTGCATACACCATCTTGATTTGGAACTATACTGCGTTCCGTCACTGTTGCTGGGTCAAAATCCTGGAACTTCCTAACAGCACTGTGGGTGTACCTACTTCACATGGACTTCAGCGGTTCAAGAAGGCAGCTCACAACTACCTTTTCAAGGGCATTTAATGATGAGCAACAAATGCTTGCATTACCAGCAATGCTCACATCCCATTAAAGAACAAAAAAAGCTGTTTAGTGTTTGTGCTCCCACCACTGCCGCTCTGTTAGAACCCTTGTTGTTGCCTTTCAACCAGCCAGTCCAGACTGCTATCACACATGCAATAGTGGTGCAGTCTGAAGCCAAGCCCTTCAACAAGCCAAGTCTCTCCTAGAGAAAGTCAGCAGCCTTCCATCAGCAAAGCTGCAGACAACAAGGTAGCACTGCCTAAGAGATCTAGACCAGCCAAAGGCATCCACAAGACAGTTACTAAGAGAATACAAAGGGTAAATAACTCACTGAAATAAAAGCAAAGTGCTTATGGGCGAAAAGTTCAGTTCTGCCTGTATTATTGGAAGCATTCTTGGGTAAAGTTGTTATGGTTCTTTAGTAGTATCTTTTAATTCAGGGCTGTGGCTAAGAGAACGTTGTGATGGTCCATAACAGAGGGATGATAAAGTGGGGGATAGTGGAGTAACGGTGAGATGGAAATGAAATTTCAGGGGAACCAGAGTTTGAGCAAGCCGTCATGAACAATCTATCCCAAGCGAAGAGGTCACAATGTCTCCTCGTTTCACCTTTTTCCTCACCCCTCTCTCTTCCTCCTCCTCTTGAGGTCCTTGGGGAAGGCCTGATGGTAAGACTCTGTCCTTATAAGAGTGAGGTTGTGCAGAGTGCAGCCGACTGCCACAAATTTGGAGAAATGCTCCAGCAAGTAGTGGAAGGCTTCCTGTGAGTGGTCTAGGCAGCATAACCATTGTTTCAGAAAACTGATAGTTTGCTCTACTTTGTTCCTGGTGGCAACGTAGCTCATCGTAGCACATTGTCGACACATGGCTGGATGGCGGATGAGAATCTTGAATTAGGTGTAGAGCGGGTACCCCTTGTCGTTAAGCAGCCAGCCTCTGGTTCATCTTGGCGGCTCAAGGATGGAGGGTCCGGCTGACTGGTGCAGGATGAAATGTTGCATGTGCTGCAAGAATTGTAGGTATCCACTTGCATGATATTCATTGCCTGGCCACACATCAACTGTAGGTTCATGGAATATGAGCCCATGAAGTCCTCTTCAGAACGCTTGACAGGGTTTCTGTCAGTTCCCTGATACAGAGATGCATAGCAAACACTGAGATGTTAGTGATGTTGCTGGCTGCAGCCTGAAAGGATCCTGAGGCATAGAAACTGAGGGGTTCAGTGATCTTGACGACTGCTGTCTGTGCTACTGTGCCCTGCTCTGCAGTGCAGTTCTGGTTGTAAGAGGTGGCACAGTTAAATCACCACCTCCTTGGTGAAATGTAGACACCTTAGATACTGCTTCTGAATGAGATGGAGGTAGGAAAAGTTTTCTCTGAAGACCCTTGGTAGGTACAGCCTATTGAGAGCCCTCTTCATTCCCCGTCTGTGTATAGATTCCCCTCTCTTCTGCCTGTGTTCCATCTCCAAGTCATGCTGCAGCCCAAGTGGTTGCAACTATAGCCCCTGTCACTGAATGCAGGCTTTTTCTGATAGGCCTCCCAACTCCTCCTTGGCAGAGTCTCGCACTGCTTCCTTGTGAATTCAGAAACTTGTGTCAATTTTTTCAATAGCGCTCAACACTGTAATTCCACAAACTGTAGCAGCAAAAGACAGTCAAAAAGCACATCACCTGTAAGTCCTATGGTGATCCTTTGTAATAGCACTAGTGTGGGGTCCCTCATGCAGCTGAACAAACATTCAGCTGACTGTGTTAAAGAGAGGCAGTTAACAGAACCTGCACGGTCCAAAGTTGCAGGCCATACACCAGATCAGAATTTGGCGCTACTTAACATCACAATATTCCCCCTCTGCATTCTTTTGGCATACGTATGGCATGCCCTTGCTCATGTCCTTACAGTCAGGGTGTACTGTAAGGGCTGTGCCAGAAATGGCCAGAAGTGTGCCTAACAGTTTTGGAGTTCCTGGCTTCTGAAGCGCTGGCATCAACAGCACCACAGAGCAGAATCTTGCAGCTCTTAACCCTTAGGCAGAAGTCCCAGTTTGACCATATGAAACAAAGTATGGTAACATAATGGTTATATTACTGGGCTTCCAATCCAGGGGCCTATACTTATAACCTGGTGACACAAGTTCAAATCCACAATGGCAATTAACAACTTTAAATTCAGTTAAGTAAATCTAGAATAAAATGCTAGCATCAGCAATGGTGGCCACGAAACTACCAGATTGTTATTTTAAAAACCCACTGGTTCACTTATATAGTCCTTTAGAGAAGGAAATCTGCTTCCTTACCCAGCTTAGCCTATATATGAGTCCAGATGACAGCAAATAGTTAACTCTTAACAGCCTTCTGAAATGGCCCAGCAAGCCACTCAGTTCTATCATAAAAATTACAAGTCATATGGACTGCAAAGGTTCTGGAAGGCACCTTACCAACACCCTTTTGAGAGCAATTTTTTTTTATTAATTCATGGGATATGGGCGTTGCTGGCTAGGCCAGCATTTATTGCCAACCCCTAATTGCCCTTGGGGATTAGGAGTGGACAAGAAACACTGGCCCTTACCAGCTACCCATATATCCCATGGATGAATCATAAAAATTGGCTAAATCTGGCAGTTATAATGCAAAATTATCCATCCAATGTTATACTGATGTAAATGAAGCTGTAGTTCACAGCAGTAGGATATTAAAATACAGTTATAGGGCTGGAAACCACACAGTAATATGATTTTTTTTTGTTGCAGTTATAATGCACTAACAGTATGTGATTGGTAATTGTACATTGTGATGTGCAGCTAGGAGCAGCTAAGGTGTAGTACAACTGTAAGTCATAACTCTCCGGATGTTCTGTTCCAAGTCGATAAATATTTCTTGTTTTGATGTGTGGTCTAGACTGCCTGTTATTTCAAAACATTAAAGAAATTATGCTTAACTTTATAAAGTTCTCGGAGTCCCAACAGACTGTTTAGGAGAATCTTCAATCTGGTCTGACACTGCAACAGAGTGATTTTCCATGCACATTCAAGTCCAGTGATATGAGCGTTGCTTACATTGTTGGGTGCCAGAATCACATTGGGACCTGATTCCATAGTTATACTGCCAGTTTTACATTACAATGTGCTTCGTATCACTTTGCAGCAATGTAAAATTGGCCATGTTACTCCATTCTTTTGTTAAACTACTAGTGACCTAAATAGTCATAGGGCAGAAATATCGCCCCATTGTGGAGGGCTGTGCGGGGGCAGGTGGGGGCGGGTGCAAACCCGATCAGTGCCCCTGATTGGGGCCGTGCTGCCATTTTACGTGGGCGGGCCAATTAAGGCCCGCCCTGCATGATGCGCGCCCGGAAGCACTGTGCGGGTGGGGGATTCCCTGAGCCAGGAGTGCGCTCTTTCGTGCATGCGCTTGGAAGAGCACACAGATCTCCCTGAAGCTAAGTGCTGCCTCAGGGAGCTCGGCTCAAGTTTGAAAATTTTATTAAAGGGAGAAAAAATATTTCTGACATGTCCCCTCATGTGACACTGTCACATGAGCAGGGACATGTCAATTACTTTTATTTAAAAATTTTATACACATTTTAAATCCCTCGTGAAACCTTATCCAGCCCGTGGATGAGGTTTCATGTTTTTTCTGAAGACCACCTGAGCTCTTCGCCTGCTCGCCAACCTTAAGGTTGGACGGGCAGCTCATTTAATTGTTTTAATTAGTTTTTAACAGGCCTTAATAGGCCTTTGACAGTTCAGCAGGCGCACAGCCCGCCGAACTGACAATCTAAATGACATGCGGTGATGTCAGGACGCATGCCCGACGTCACTGCGCATCATTTTATACGTCGGTGAGCGGGCTCCGCCCCCCCCGCTCGCTGATGGGAAACTGTTGCCCATAGTGGCAGGCAGCATTTATTAGTAAGATTTGCATTAGTATAAGTTGAGAACAAAGAAAACTTTGTAGGCAAAGCTTTCCACATAGGAATCATCATATAGGGTCTTAAAATTAAATACAGTAATATTAAAATAATTTATTTGCATTATTTCCATTCAAATCCATGAAAATGGTTTCAAAATAAAATTAATAACCATTTATCAAGTTTTTAAAATCTGTATAATAAAATATTTTTTGTTCTTGCATAAATTATATTTATCTGACTTGTGTGGTGCAGTGCCATTGTATAATTTGATTGAAAGAAACAATTTAGGCTCAATTGGTTCAGGCTGCGATATCTTCTTGTACATTTCTATCCTATCTCTCTCTGTCACATGTACATATGTCCAAGCACAATGGCACTATATTGTACAGAGTACAAAAGGAGTGATGCACTGTTTAGACAACAACAATTTGCACTTTTGTTTGTGCCTTTCACAGAGGAAACTATTCCAGGATGGAATTTACAAGGGCATTGAAGGATACCGAGCTGGAAGTTAGAGAAAGAATAGAGGAAGTAACCAAAGGTACGGTTAAAGAGCTACTTTTTGAGAAGGTTTTTGAAGAGAGATGTAGCAAAGTAGATTCATGAAGAAGTTTTAGATGAAAATGGAATACTGATTAATTATGATGGCAAGTGGATAATAATATAGTTTATAGGATCATGCAAATTTACAGTATTGGTAAAGGCCATTTGGCTCGTTGAGCCTGTGTTGGCTCTTTGACTGAAGAGTTATGCTTAGTTTACATCCTCCCCCCCCCACCACCCCGACTTTTTACCTGTAACCTTGTAAATTCCTCATTGTCAAGTACCTATCTAACTTTAAATTATTTAAATTTTAAATTATGAACTAAAATTATTTATGGAATCAGCTTCCAACACCTTTTCAGAAGAAACATTCTGGATCCCGACAACTTCCCCATTGAAAACAATTTCCTTTCATCTCCACTCTAAATCTTTTGACCTTTGGTTATTGACCCACTGGTCATAGAGAAAGCCATTGGGTTGCTGAAGATGTGGTTCAGGTGGCTGGAAAGATCTGGGGATACCCTACAGTATATACCAGTCAAGGTGTCCAGAATGGTAACGGTCTGCTCTGCCTTACACAACATACCACTGAGGAGAGGAAGGGAGCTGCAGGAGGAGGAAAATGGGGACCATGTTGCATCCTTGGAGGAGGAAGTGGAGGAGAATGAGCAACAGCAGGAGGAACGGGGTGAGAAGGAACCTAAGGAGCTCACAGTAAAGGCATAGTTCTGGTAACCTGACTGTATGAAGTGTAAGGAACATATCTTTTCATTTCTGTTGAACTGTTGTAAAGAATGTATCTCTTTATTTTCTGTTGGGCTGTGCATTGGGATTGCAATGGCTGCAGTTTGAGAGACATGTCCACTGGAACAGGATGAGAGATATCTACAATGTTGCAGTCCTGGAACAGAGTGTGCCATGAAAGACAGGATGGTGCTGGAAAGGAGTACTGGACCAAGGGAGCTGCCTGACAACAGCATCTTAATTTGCTCCTGACCAGGTGACCAGGTTTTTCTCCTAGCCTGAAAGGAACAGGACCTAAAACCTCTTTCTCCTGTGTGTGGAAGATTCCAGTAATTCCATAATAATAGCTAGCTGTTTTTTTTTTTCTCCTCATATCTCTATAACCTGCTCTCTCTGAAAACCCTTGTCAAGAGGCAAAGGGGAAAATCACTGTTAGAGTCATTGAAAGGCAAGTGCTCAACCAGTGAACTAAATACTGAAAGTGCTGGAAGACCACTTCATGTTATCAACAAAAACTGAAAGGAATTTGGAAGACATTGATCAAAATCAACCCATTGAAACCTGTACTTCAGATTGGTGCTATTGAATTGTTTTCTCCCACCCTTAAAATCTATGCTTTGTGTGTCTTATGTGTCGTGTGTGTGTGTATGTACAGGGATTTAAGAAGGGGGTAGAGTTTAAGTTATAGTGTTAGAAGCAGTCCATATTTCTTTCTTTTGCCACTGGTTAACGACAGTTTGTTCAATAAACAGTTATTTACTTATTAAGTTTACAAACCTGGTGCTTGTATTCTGTTAACCTAAATTAAACAGTTAGGTAGAATTGGGGCAATTTGGTGTTTGATCAGACTTTTTCACATTTGTCATTGTTCGGGGAACAGTGGGGCTTGATATTACAGCACACTACCCCCAGTGAGCCGTGACAGAAGCCGTATGGCACATCAATGCTTAACCCACTGCTCTCTGAGCCGTAAATAATTGCCACAGTCAAAAATTCTTCCATCTCATTGACAAAGTTGGCTTGTCTTCTATGGTCCTAATATTCTCCTCAACTGTGGAGCCATTTGGCAGGTGAGAAGCAACAATTGAGCTGGCTGGAAAAGGAAGACTTGAAATAAAGTTTATGCCTCATTAATATTTTCAAAATTATTAACACAGTGACGTTTCTATGAACACCTATGCTTATAAACACCTATGAACCTTGTAGAATGAACACATTTCTGTCTTCTGCTTCCCATTATTTCTATGAGGTGCTTCCCCTGTGGCTTCAGCAGAGCTAGAGGCAAGCTGGATATTCCCCTACTCTTACAGCTGAGATGCTTCTGGTTGAAGTCCTCTGGGCTTTGGGACTCATGAGAATCCCTGTCACTGACCCACCTGCACCTGTAGTGGCAGACCCAGTCATTGGGGAAGTAAGAAGCATGTGGAGTTCTGCCTTGTCTGGAATTGTCAGGAGGGCCAATCCCGGTTCTCTGCCTCTCCCTGAAGCATGGCGCCCTTTCCTCCAGACAGGAAAGCAGTGAATTATGAGTGTAAGGAATGGATTGTCTGGAGAGGATGGAATGATGACATTTGTGGGGGGTGACTATGATGGTTTAATAAATAGGGAAATGGAGTACAAAAGCAACTATGTTAAACATGGGTTCAGCCTCAACTGCAGTATCATGTCTAGTTCTGGGCACTATGCTTTAGGAAGGATGTGAAGGCATTAGAGAGAGTTCAGAAAAGATTTATGAGAATGGTTCCAGTGATGAGGAATTTCAGACAAATTGTGGGAGGATGGGATAGGGTGAGGTGTGGCAAGGGATGAGACATGGGAGCACCTTGAGCAGAATCCTCACGTTCATATGCCCCTTCTCCATCTTTCCTTGCATGGCCCATTCACGTTTCCTTGCTATCCAAGGGCTGGAGAGCACTTTGCTGCATATCAATGAGGTGCTGAATGGCCAAGGCAGGGCTTTCCTCCATTTTATTTAAAGTGGCAAACTGAGTGTGCAGACCATTGGTGAGAGCAATCTTGCTCTTTGCTGCCTTCCACAGACACTCCATGCAGGTGCCCACTCTTTCCATGGAGTTGGGCATCTGCAGTGTGATTTCTAATTCTACCACCAGATATCTGGGAGAACCCTTCTCTCTGTCGCCAATGGCTAGGCACTCCGCCATTCTGCCAATCTTCATGTCCTCACCTGTCTCTGCAGTAGTCAGGGTGGCTACTACAGGAGGGCCAATCCCGGTTCTCTGCCCCTCCCTGAAGGATGGCGCTCTTTCCTCCAGACAGGAAAGCAGAGAATTATGAGTGTAAGAAATGGATTGTCTGGAGAGGGTGGAATGATGACATTTGTGGGGGGTGACTATGATGGTTTAATAAATAAGGAAACGGAGTACAAAAGCAGTTATGTTAAACATGTATAAAACATGGGTTCAGCCTCAACTGCAGTATCACGTCTAGTTCTGGGCACTATGCTTTAGGAAGGATGTGAAGGCATTAGAGAGAGTTCAGAAAAGATTTATGAGAATGGTTCTAGTGATGAGGAATTCCAGTGCGTAGATAAATTGGAGAAACTGTGACTGTTCTCCTTGGAGAAGAGAAGATTGAGAGGAGATTTGATAGCGTGATTCGAAATCATAAGGGGTCTGGACAGGGTAGAAAGGCAGAAACTTGTTCCCATTGGTGGAAAAATCAAGAACCAGATTTAAGATAATTAAATTTAAGGTAATTGGCAAAAGAAGCAATGTCAACATGAAAAGCTTTTTAACATAACAAGTGGTTAAGATCTGGAATGTGTTGCCTCAGAGTGTGACGGAGGCAGGTTCAATCGAGGCATTCAGAAGGGAATTGGATCATTCATTATCTGAAAAGGAAAAATGTGTAGTGCTGAAGGGAAAAGGTAGGGCAGTGCCAATAGGTGAATTTCTTCTGCAGAGGGCCAGCACAGATACAGTAGGCTGAATGGTCTCCTGTGCTGTGTTAGGGACAGGAGAGGTTTTAATTTAAACAGCCTTGATTTCTCCTCTCACCACACGTCCATAAACAGAATGGTACAGCAAGGCAATATTACTGGTTACACAAACTAGAGGATTCCATGTCACACGACTCCCACCTTTTCACAGTGTCTTTGACAAAAGGTGTGTATCCCCCATCTGGGTTTCCAAGATGGTTAAATGTTCCAACCATTAAGGCTTGAAGGTTGCGGGGTCCTTTGTCCCACCAGATGTATAGGCTCCAGTTGGCCAGGCCTGACTTATGGAATGCAGATGGCCTTTTTATAGCTCTCTTTGAATTTGGTCTTTGCAGTACACAGGGGGGTTGTTAGGGCCCCTTCAGAGATAACGAAGTGTAAGTTTCTATGATACTGCCACGATAGCTTCTTTTGTTCGAAGGTCACAGGCAGACATAGCTTCAGCCATTTTAAAAGGGTCTTTGTCCAGTTTTTAAAATTTTAGAAATTAGCCATGACGATATCTATATACATTTAATAAAGAAAAAAGAATGTGAGGTCTTAGTTCCCCGACAGCTGTAACCATTCTATGCTTGGTGTGAGATGGCAATAAAATGAAGGTGAGTGTCAGTATTGGCTATTTAGATGAGAATGTGAGGAGGTGCCTCAAGACAGAAGAATGAGTGGAGCTGTGAAGTGTGTTGGTCTGAGGAGTGCTGTGTAGGAGAATTTTGTAGAATCACTAAAAGTGCAAGTGCAGGCAGATAAACCCATAAAAATCCAAAAGAAGTTTTGGGTGTAATAATTAAGAGGATAGAGTACTAGAGTAAACAAGTAATGATGAGTTTATACAATGCATTGGTTAAGCTGCAGTTAGGCTACTGTGCACAGTTCATATTAATGCTGTTGAGAATGTACAACCTAAGTTCACTAGGTTGTTTGACTCTTTACAGAATTATTCTAAATTGATTGTTTTTCAGGGTTTGTTTATATATCCAGTATACAGCTTTTGAACTTTAATGCTTAGCCATGAGTTTTGATTTGGCATGCTTTCTAGATCTGGCATTCCCAAGATATTCCAACCTGCTGCCATCGGTGGTTGTTTTTCTCCTCAAAACTTACTTGTGACATTTATGGCAATATCCATTTTCCCTGTCTTATTCTTTCTTATTTGAAAAAAATGCCCCTAAGCTACAATTCTGTGTTAACATAAAAAGAGAACATAATTTATATCAACCTAAAATTCTGTAGAATTTCTAGAAAATCTGAGACATTAAAAAGATCTTATCTTAGAAATGATGTGTTCAGTTTTTATGTGCAAAACTGTTATGATTTCTTCAGATGTCTGAACAGAACTCTTATCAGATATTGATGTTTGTTTTCTGAAAGTGGGTAAAAGAGCATGCGTCAAAGTTTGAAACTATACATTTAACTTAAGCTTGTGTCTATTCCAATAAACAGCAGAGGGGGTGAGGTAGAGCCTGCCATGTACACTCAGCTCTTCATTAATTAGTATGCATCGCATTGAGTGAGCATAGGGTGCAAAATAATTGCTAATATTATAAGTAGAAATCTTCAGTGCTATTGATGTCTGCAGCAGAAATTAAACCAACTGGCTTTATGTGGAGTAGAGCAATGGATTGAGATTTTGAAACACAGCTGCACCTGGTATGAGAGGAAGGAAATGAGGAAGTGAGAGGTTGAGAAAGATTGAGCTAGGCAATATTTAAAGATTGTGCTTTTTATTTCCCACAATTTAATTTCCCAGCTCTTAAACATTGAAAGATTGAAGAATTTAGTACACAGCAGATACTTCAAAACAATATTGGAAAGCTACCCAATGGTAGATCTGGTTAAAGTAGTAAATAGCTGAACCACGTGGACTAGAATGTCCCAATGATCCCTTTGAGTTAGCTGACCTCAGCCAGAATAGCAGCAGATGCACTTTAATTATTCAATCTCTGCACTCTGAAATAGTGGAAAGGAAAGTCATCCAACTGATTCCAAATTTGCATTTCTAAGCAAGTTGTATGGATTGCTTATTTGATAAATAATTACAGTGGACCGTCTATATAAATTCTTTGGATGCAATGACTTTCGCTATGGAATGGATTTATTTTTGTTGCCACAAAAGAGCAATTAAAAAGATCAGCAACAAGAGGCGTGATATTAACTTGGAGGTTGAGAAGGATTTAATGGCAGGACCTGATTACCATTTTTTGTCTCCATTTCCCAGCTGCAGCCAACCAGATTGAGAGGTATGTGGCAGATAGGCCTTCGAATCGCACGTTAACTGGGGAATGGAGAGGAGACAGTGTGAGGCTATGCGAAGATTGGGGAGGGAAACTGGAGTCTGGAGCCAGGGAAGATCAGGGAGGCCAAAGCAAGGGCAGAAAGATCACAGTTCCGTTGTGGGGAAGATCGGGAAAGACGTGGATTGGGAGTCTGGAGCTATCATTTATTGGAGAGGCCAGAGCAGAGAGTGATCAGGGTGTAGAACCAGGGAAAAGTGGGGAGGCCAAAGCAGGGAGTGATCTGAGTCAGGAGCCAGGTTACATTGGAGGCTGGAGCATGGGGTGATCAAGGCTTAAGACAGGTTGGAAGCCAGAGCAGAGGGTAATAAGGGGCCACAAGGAAGATTGGACCTAAGAGGCAAAGTCGGAGGCTAAAGCAAGGAGGAGATGGAAAGATTGGAGGAGGAAATTGGAAGTGGTAGGGATGGGGGTTGCCCAAGTGCAGGGGAATTGGTGGAGTAGGTTTACTCCAATCAGTCTTCTGATAATGGGTTAGTTGCCCCTTTCCCCCTCTAAAACCTGAAGTGGACACGTTGGGGATGAAATTCAGATTTTTAACACTTTAGCACCCCACCGGTTTAAAATTCGACCCCTCCCCCTCTCTGTACAGCAAAGCCTTTTTAAATTCTGGGTTCATTATAATCAGTAATTTGATTCATAATGACACTAAAACATGAATTATGGCTGCACAGAGGCATAACTCTGAAGTGAATAACAAAAATAAAAGATTTGGCAGTGATAGTTGATCAGTTATTAAATCCACCTCTATACTGCCTCGTTCAGATTCCCAAATCTCAAAAAGTATCTTAAAGGAAGAATTTTTGGGCCCCTGCTCGCTGATGCATAAAATGATGTGCGGTGACGTCAGGCGGGCTTCCCAACTTCATCGGGCGTCATTTAGATTTTCAGTTAAGTCGGCTGCTCACCCACCGAATTGTTAAAGGCCTATTAAGGCCTGTTAAAAACTAATTCAATTAATAAAATGAGCTGCCCGTCCAACCTTAAGGTTGGTGGGCAGGCGATGAGCTCAGGTGGCCTTCACATTTTTCATGGGACCTCATCCACGGGGGTGGGGATGAGGTTTCATGAAGTGTTTAAAAATTCAATAAAAATTTTTAAAAAAATTTATTGACATGTCCCAGCCCATGTGACACTGTCACATAAAGGGACATGTTTCTAAAGTTTGTAATTTCTTTACTTAAATGTTTAAACCATGAAATAATCTCCCTGAGGCACAGAGGTGCCTCAGGGAGATTTCTGTGTTCTTTTGCGCGCATGCGCGAAAGAGCTCAGGCCACGACTCAGGGAATCCCCCCTCTGCTTGCACAGGGAGTGCTCAGTGCTTCCAGGCGCATGTCACGCTGGGTGCCCCTTAATTGGCCCGCCCACGTAAAATGGCGGCGCGGACCTGATCGGCCTGCCCCCGCACAACCCCCCCCCAACGGGGGGAAAATTCTGCACTTAATTTAGGATGAGAGCCTCTCGTTCAACAGGACAGGCTGACCTCAAATTATTCTTAATATAAAAAGATGAAAAGAAATAAAATTGTCCTTGTTTCTATTTTAGTTCTAGGCTGCACAACATGGTACAACTGCAAACATCTGTATTGATGATAGAATCATAAAATGGTTACAGCACAGAAGGAGACCATCTGGTCCAACGCATCCATGCTGAGTCTCTGCAAGAGCAACTCAGCCGGTCCAACTCCCTTGCCCTTTCCATAAGACCATAAGACATAGGAGCAGAAGTAGGCCATTCGGCCCATCGAGTCTGCTCCACCATTCAGTGAGATCATGGCCGATCTGATAATCCTCAACTCTACTTTCCTACTTTTCCCCATAATCCATGATTTCTTCACTGATTAAAAATCTGTCTGTCTCAGCCTTGAATAGACTTAATGACCCAGCCTCTGCAGCCCTCTGCGGTAAAGAATTCCACAAATTCACTACCCTCTGAGAAAAGAAATTACTCCTCATCTCGTTCTTAAATGGGTGACCCCTTACTCTGAGATTATGCCCTCTGGTGCTAGACTCTCCCACAAGGGGAAACAAACTCTCAGCATCTACCCTGTCAAGCCCCCTAAGAATCTTATATGTTTCAATAAGATTGCCTCTCAATCTTCTAAACTCCAATGAGTACAGGCCCAACCTACTCAACCTCTCCTCATAACAAAATCCCTCCATACCTGGGATCAACCTAGTGAACCTTCTCTGGACTGCCTCCTATGCCAGCGTATCTTTCCTTAGATAAGGGGACCAAAACCTGTAGCCCTGTAAATCTTCTCTCTTCAGGTGCTTCTCCAATCCCTTTTGAGGTAGACTAGGCACTTTTTCCATGGCCAAAAGTGGCAGCTTTAGGCCCATTCATGAGTTTGTGCAATATGCAGCGAGCAATGATGTGATCAGGGTAGCTTTGATGCGTCCTATTTCAGGATGCCTTTGAGGCGTCCTATTTCAGCATCAAGCGTGCACGCTGAGAAAATGGCTTGGGGCTTATGAGGTTGCCAATAAGGCCAATCTTATAGAGTGTGGAACTGTAGGAATCCCAATGCGTATATCGACCAGTGAAAGTAGGCTGGCAGTAGATGGTAATAGAGGACACGAATGGTGTTCGCCACTAACAGGATGCTGCTGTCAAGCCAAAAAGACATTTTGGAAGAGTATGGTATCTCAAAGATTTGAGCAACAGCTAGTTCACACTGCTACTTTGTAGTAGCAACATGAGTGGGGTTTGCCACTAACAGGATGCTGCTGTCAAGCCAAAAAGACATTCTGCCTATCACACAAATGAATACTGTGATATATGAATTTCAGTGCCGGTGTGATGCTAGTTATGTAGGCCTGTTACGATCCCAGCTGAGGTTACCCCTGGACAAGTGTGACCCCAGACCCAGAGTGGAACCCAGCTTGATAGATCCTAATTTTAATTTTTTTGTTTAGATATGTGGAGAGTAGCTACTGAACAGAGGCACAGGGGTCAGCTGATGAATTTTTAACAAAGGTATAAAACATTTATTTAATGAGAAAAGATGAACTATATTACAATACTCCTTCACCCACAACTATACCTTCACAGATGTATACAGATTTGTAAGGAGAACACAAGTTACAAAAACTATCTTCTACTCTAATGTACACAGTAAGTACCCAGTTAATGTAAATCTATGGCACCCTGTGGTCAGACACACCATACTCTGAAATCAAGTGACAGATGCCACCTCAACCAGATGTTATGGATCTCTCCTCAACTCTCCCCAGATGCTTGTCACACAGTGAACCATCCAGTCTCACTGATTTCCGTCCTTCACCTGAAGGCTTCCAATCTCCACTCGCCAAGACCTCGTCTTGGAATCTTCTCCCAAACTGACGTATTCTCTCAAGGGTTCACCTCCAGGGTTTCAAACTCTCCTTCTGATATTCCTCTTCCCTGGGTCACCACATGCATTCAAGCTGTCTTCTACACACTCTGTCTCTTTGACTCAGCCATCAACAGTGCACCACATGCCGACAGCAAAGAGTTACAGACCTTCAGTTATCTCTTTGGGCCTTCTTGTCTCTTGCAAGCTGTTCTTGCTTTAAATCTGCTTTCTGCAGCTTTTGTCCCTTTAAATTTGAAGCATGGAGCCTTTTCGTCTGCCCCTCACTCTTAATTTCACTTAACAGGACCTTTTCCCAGGTTTCTGTCCTTCCTTTGACTAGAAGGTCTTCTTTGGACTTCCACCTCTTCCACTCCCCTGGATTTTGGGGGTTTTTCTTTAGCCTGAGACTGGCTATCCGTCCCCTTTGCTCCAGTCTCTCCTGGCAGCAACTTTTAGAACCAACTGCACTTAAACAGCTTCCAATACAACTGCTGTTTCTCTTCTTTTGTGTATGCTCCTGAGGGAGGGACCTGCCTCTCTGGGCTCCTGTTGCTAGGCAACAGTCCAATCCTTCTACCCTTGTATGTTTACCTTCTCTTTAGGGGTCATAAAACTCATCATTAGAAATGCAAGCACCTTTTTAAAGTGAAACTAAAACTCCATTTGACCTTTCTTAACACACAGATACAGAAATACAAATCAAACTTAAACTTTAATGCTAAAATTCATTCCTAACACCCACAAATACAAATATAACTTAATTAAACTATTTCCTAACAAGGCCGTACATTCCAAAGACTGGCGGATTGTATCAAGCAGCATGTCCCTTTGGCTGTTCACAAAAGGCAAGGTACTGACTGTAGCCAAACAGCCCATGCTTGCAAAACTCATAACACAGTTTCCAACATTAGATGTGATTCAGCGATTGAGTGTGCTAAGAATTACGCTGACAACCATGTTAAGATTATCAGTTGAGCTTGCTGTGTGGCTCACTTGCACATGCTAGAAGCTACATATATTAATACACAGAGCCCTGTTCTTTGCAGGTAGAAGGAGCATGTACACACATTGTGCCTGTTTCAACTGACAAAATAGACAACAGCCATTTTCTGGTTCATTCCCTAGGGTAATGCCTTGACCAGTCAGAATCAACCTGACTGGTTTGAATTTAAACAAAACTTGGCAGTTAACTGTCAGTCGTCAGTTAACTGGTGCATTCTCCATGGCAATGCCTCTATCAATCAGAGTCCACTTGCCAACTAATCAGCAGTTCTCTTCTCATGAAGCATAAATTGTTGTTCCCTTTACATTTGGTTGGGATTCTGTTTTGTTTTACAAGAGTATTGATACATGTGCTAACAAATGTTGTACGTTGGTTGCTACAAACACCCAAGAGGTTATTTATTGCAATCTGCCTTAAGAACCCTCATCGATTTTCAGGTATTTATTCTTGTCCTTGGTCAGTGCCCCTTTCTGCCACTGTTTGAAACAACTTCAATTTTTCTCAGTGGTCACCATTGTTATGGACAGGGTTGGGAGAGAACTGAAACTCTTGTACCCTTTCCGTTACTGTCCGTAATCAATGTGGTTTAGGAAAGGAAGGTGCGTATGTTTCTTAGCCCCTGGGATGTCAATTTAAACAACAGCAGCAAGCTTTTGTGGGTTTAAATAAAGATATTATTTATTCACGCATTTACCTGAAAGTCCAAATACTATGTCACTCGCACACACATGAGAAAGATACAGTTAAAGAGCATAGTGCACTTTTACAAAGTGGTAAACAAAATATTAGTTCATAGTTCATGTGTTTAGCTCATAATAGGAAAAACAGCTGTTTTAGGCCTGACAAAGGTGGCATTTTAACTCCAAAAGGGCACTTTAGGTGGTTTCAATAATTGTAGCCGTACATCAGGGATTATTGTTGGATTCCCTCTAACAGATGGATGTTCAGCAAATCACGAAGTTAGTCACTTATAGTTTCTTCTTACCAGATGATCAAGTTTCTTTACAGGTGGGCTTGGAATAAGAATCAGGCTGGGAGACATTTTAGATGTAACAGTCTCCAGGTTTAAAAAGGTGTGGGCCTACTGCCTTTTCTGCTGCTGATAACTCATAAGTGGTGGTCTGTGTAGACTGACTGACTAGTTTCTCTCTGGAATAATAAAGGACTTCATATTAGAAGCTAGTTTCAGACACATGATGGCAAGTTTCAGGGCCTTCCATTGCCCACATAATGGGTTGGAACCAGAGTGATTGATAGACCATCGGGAAATGATTAGTAACCCATTAACATACAGCTACGGTTAGCTCACTGGAAGACCTTACTTCATATTCTGTCCCCATGGATCCAACACGCCTGGCCGTCATTGTTTGTTAGATCTCTTGCATTGAGCTTGTAAGGATGGTCCCTTTGCACCTGAGAAACCCGTTTGCATTTGAGAATTTTCCAGTGGCATTTTCAAACATGAGTTAATCCTTTGTCTGTGCAGAAATTGCAAAAGTCAACTGACCATTGGCATTCCATCTTAATAGTCTTGTTAGTGTCCATTTTTAAAGAAAACTCAATTCCAGAAAATTGTATACTGAGTGCAGTCAACATTTAAAGTGATGAATAGAACATGCCTTCACTGGGCATGACGCTACAATGACCTTTTCCAGACCAAAGTTGTCCGAGGAACTGCAGACTGCAATAATCTGGGATACAATTACTGGGTTTTACAGTAAACTGCTCTAATAGCTTAATGTTTGGAGCCTTTGTTTCAGCATACTGATGGTCTACACCAAGACCTTAGTAGCTGGTTGTGTTTCCTTGTATCTCTGTCCAAGTCTAGTCTCTTAGGCCCAGAACCTCTGTGGAGTGGCAATCACTGCCGGATTGCCACTCCACTCCTTTTTACTTACTCATGTCTGGAGCTTTACATTTCTTGCCTGGACTTCTGACCTGTGCAGCTTTTCTGTGCAGTGCAACATTGTCAGAGATAGTGAAGCCATGCCCCTTTTTTAAGGGACTAGTTGCTGTAAACTGGGTAAGTTTAACAGTCTGAACCACTTTGACAGGAGAGAAGGTAAGTGGGTAGAATGGGTCGAGGGGGAGGAGGTTTTGAGGGGGGTGGATTTTGGGAAGGGGATTGTGTGGTCGGGGGTAGTTGGGGGGGATAGTTAGAGGTTTGGTCTGTGGGGTTGGGATGGGTTAGTATCATAGTTACCCAGGTATAAGAAGTGGTTTTAATCCTTCTAACTTTTCCTGGGTAATTATTCTGCTAAGAGAGTTGGAATAATTCAAAGTCTCCAATTTAAAACGGGTGACTCGGATGGCTCCAGTTGCAGGGTAATTGCCCAATGGAAATTTAACCTTCCCGGGCAATTCCTGTGTAGTCTTTATGTTAGGACTTCTGGGTGGAGTGGGAGTGGGGCCCCTCAGCACATCTTCTGTGGTACCTCCAGGGTATGATCCCCTGGGGAATGGAAGATCTGGGCCATAATGTGTGAGTCAGTATTACAGTGGATTATCTAGGTTCCCAAGCAACCACCTGTGAATAAAAGTAATGTAGACAAACAGTGCATGTAAAGTTTAAAGGAAGTGCTCAACCTGACACCCACTGACAAAGCTTCCCTGGCCTCAGATGTAGCTTCAGTGTAGCACAATTCTGTCATGGTCCCTGGCAAACTGTTGTCTCAGTATACAGATCTCATTAGACGTACGCATGAATTTCTAGGCCTGTAAATGGATGTGGTGGTTTATAGTTAATTCTATGCTGAGTACCCAAGGTATAAATGCACCTATCTTGTGTGCCTTTATTGATGCTCCTCCTTTTCTTCCACAGACATAGAAATGTGCTGTGGAATACTAATTAGTGCTATGTATTAGTGCTAATTAGGCTTTGTACAATTCTAGTTCCCTTGCAAGATATGTGCAGATGGGAGAGGGGTGTGGTGTTAAGATTTGCATAACTTCAGTAGTACACATAAGAACAAATCACTCATCAAAATATAGCTAATTCTTACAATAACCAAGTGGACCACTGACTGAAAAGACTCCATGGTTGACTTTGGCGATTACCATTTGGCTTTCAGTGGCTGCAGCGCTGTTCAGGTGCTGACACTGCATTATAATACAAATAACTAATTAATCTTTGGTCCCTTAATGAACTTACTGCAGGGTTGATGCCCAGACTGTCAATATAGTACAAGTCATTTCTCATTATATTATACCGTGCTATGCACAACAGGTCTCTATATGCTGGATAGTACAGATCACCTGCACCTGGTGCACGTGAGCAGGACAGATACTGCGTATAGGCCAATTGTTTTCCTAAGTCTAAATGGATACATTCTCAACACTGATTCAAAGAGCAATAAGAAGACAATTCCTAAGAACATCTTGCTTTCCCATCTTGTGGTCTGAATAAAACTAGGAGTAATTTTAAGAGTCTAAGCCTTATCTGTTGGCAGCATGGATTTAAGAAATCAGCCCTTAAATGTCAATTTAGAGTATTTTATGTCCCATTGATTATTTCTCTATTTATTTTTGGCATGGAGACCTGAAGTGATTGAATAAACACATGCTGTCTATGCTTAATACTGAAGTGTAAAAGAGATTAGCTGTCTTTGTTTATATCTAAAGATGGTGCCTCATCAATTTCAGAGTTATTGGCCAATTACCTCTGGCTTGAAAAGTGTTTACATATGTCAAAGTACAATGGTGAGAAGGAGACTTGTTAATGATTGGACTCGAAATGTCAACTGTGCTCTTCTCTGTATTTCTGTTTCTGTACTTGTTAATGATTGTTGAGGAACAAGTTGATTGGAACACATCAAAAGTTTCAAAAGGTTCAAAAGTCTATCCGATATCTGATGTAAAAGAAACTGTCATTTCATATTTTGTCTGCTCAGAAACGATAATTGATTAAAAGCTTGTTTGCCCTAAATGGTCAGAGAAGATCCTAAGCTTCTTCATAAAAACTTGATTAGGGAGAAAAAAAATCTTCTGATCTGAACTGTGAGTAGCATCCTGCATTATGTATAATTATTGCAGCTTTTTTATTACTTAAACTCAATTAGCTCAACTGCATTTCCAGCCAACTATTGGCAACCAAGCACTCTGTGAGACCGGAGAAAGATATGTAAAAACATCGCCAGAAAACTTAGTTTAAGGGAATTTGAACAAGGATTCTGAATATTTGCAAGACTTACTATTTTGGTTTTAAAAATGGCTTAATTGTCAGAGAAAATTAAGTATACTGTTTATAGTTTCCTAATTTAATTTGCTCTGTGTCTGTTATTTGCTTGTAATAAGCTGTATGTAACTTTAGCTTGAACTATGTAATCTGTCAGTGACTTGTTTAGTCATATATCAGAGAGGTAGTTTGGCTTGCTGTACATCCTTCCAATGTATAGTTCAGGAAAAAGGTAATTGTTAGTCCAGAAAAAAGGCTAACCCATTCATTTTACCTATGAGGTTTATGTTTCAGATCATAGGAGGCATAGGCTTGCACATAGAAATTGCTTTGTTGCCTTGAGCATAGCATCTTGGGAGAGGATCTAAATTGTAACATAATCACTTTTATCATTATGAATGAGTTTCATTTTATGTAAGAATACAACCCGTAACTGATAGGAAAGCACATAGTCAAGAGAAAGCTGTTATGGGTAACGTATTTGGAATTCATGTTTGTTTATTAATTAATGATGTTATGGCTACATCTCTGATAAATTAAGCAATTCTACAATTACCAGGTTTCTATAATAACTTGAGGGGGTAAAAAATGAAAGATTGTTTCCATTTATTTGTGAATTGTTAACAAGGGCCATAGAGATTATTGCTAGAATAAAGAGAAACATTAGAAGAACCATTTTTCACAGAGGTAATTAGAACATTGAATGCGTAAGTATTTTAAAAAGAATAGTAAAAGATTTGGGGAAGAAACAGCAATTGGAGTAGATCGCACCAGTTGAAGAATGAGTACTGACACAGGGACAATAGGCTAAATGACCTTTCTGTGCTTTAATTTCTATGATTCAATTATCTTGTCTGGTTAACCAAAGGGCAGCATTGCTTCATTGGCTGCATCCATTAGGATGCCAATGACCATTTCTGCAGTCCTGACACAGTCATCATTGGCCCAGTCTTCTCAGGTTACAGCAGGCCTGCCCCATCTGCTTCAAGGACGCACTGCGTTTACCATATATTATAAGGTTGGCACATGGAAGAACAGTAACGATCAGCTATGGCATGAAAATTGACTGCACCTCCTTGTTGGCATTCTGCAATGTTGATCTTTTTATTCGTACCATGGACTTGCACAGAGAAACCCTAAGCACTTTATGCAGCATCTCCTCAATCTCAGCCACCATCAAACCAGTGATCATCTGTTGGCAGATCCATCATTTGCAGACTCATGCCTGCATTTGTGACTCCTTTTCCCTTTGTTTTTGCCTGCCACTTCCTAATCCCCAGCCTCTTCAGGCAAAATGAAACGTGCTTACAGATTGAGATGCCTTTTGCATCTTCAAAAGGCTTTTAGAATTTTCTGCTCCTATTGTGATGCACTATTAGTTGCAAATCTTTAAATATCAATGTTCTCCCAGCATTGGTGCACTCGATAAAATTTGAAATATAAAAATCCTGTGAATAACTATTCATATATTTTACTTTTATTCATATATAGTTATGCTAGGGTAGTTAGTGCTAGTAAACTTGACCTTTCAAGCTAGGTTCAAGCACCATTCCCAAACCTTTTAGAACTGACTTATATATGCAGAAGAAAGTAAGCCACTTTAACTTTACTGTTTGGCACCTTTAAATAGAACCATTATCTGATAATAAGACCACCAACATACTCTGATTGGCAGGATGTGACAAATGGTATTCTTCAGGCAGCTGTCCTGGTGGTCAACTTTTTACCATATTTAAATCGTTAATAACTAGGAGGAAAGAATAGAAAGTTGTATATCCAAATTTGCTGATGAAACTAAGTTAGGAGGCATAGTAAGTAGTACAGATGGAAGCGGAAAGTTTCGAAGGGACAGAGATACACAAATCACAAATCTAAGGCGTTTAGAGTTTGATGTGGGCAGTTATGAGGTCATGCACTTTGGATTTGAGAAAGGCAAATCAGAATATTTTCTTAATGATGAGGAACAAGGAGCTGTGAAGCAGCTAAGAGATTTAAGAATTCATGTACACAAATCATTAAAAGCTAGTGCACAGGTACAAATATTAATCATAAAGGTTAATAGGATGTTGGACATTATCTCAAGGTGTTATAATTCAAAAGTGAGGTAGTCATGCTTCAGTAGTAGAGAGCCTTGACTGTGCCCTGTCTGAGTACTGTATTCAATTTTGAACGCAAACCTCAGGAAGAATATATTAAGGAGTACAGAGCAGGTTTACCAGATTGATAACAGAGCATAATGGGTTAAATTATGAGGTTGCATAAACTTGGCTTGTATTCCTGTCAGATTATAAAATTCATGGGTGATCTAATCATTGTGTTTCAAATGATAAAGAAATTCAACAGGGTAGATACAAAGAGACTCTTATCTCTGGTGGGGGAATTGAGGTCAAAGGGACATCATCTCAAAATTAAAACTAGGCCACGCAACAGAGAAATCAGGAAGCACTTTTCCACACAATGGATAGTAGAAATCTGGAACTCTCCTTCCCAAAAGTTTGTGGATGCTTTGATATCTGGAGATGGTTAGATTTTTGTTGGGTAAGGGTATCAGAGATATGAAGCAAGGGTGAGTAAATGGAATGGAGCTATGATCTGATTGAATAGAGGAGCAAACTGGAAGGGCTGAATGGCCTATCCTATTGCTATGTTCTTATGACTCGATTCCCACCCACCCCCCCCCTTTTTTTTTTTAACAATCATTCTCTGCACATGCAGACGTCAGACAGGCTCACTAAGGCTGTTAAATATCTTAGAAACAGTATCAAGGATTGAGAATTTAAATAATTGTCTGTTCAGAAGAAGCTGCCAAATACATATTTGAACAACTCAAATGGAATGTCTATACTTGAATTGAATGGCTTAGCCCCCTCCCTTTGTTTTCCCTTCAGACAAACCATCTAATTGTTGTAAATTGCCATGTCAAAATTGAGTGGAACATTCCTTTATAAGCCAAGCTGTTTTTAACCCCTTACATACCATAAAAATTAAAGAGGTTCATGTCAGTTAAATCCTGGATAAAAATGGTTGTATAATTATGTGCAATGCAGATCTTGATTTTTAGGACATTCCATTGGACTTCTAATGCCAGAAAATTATTTTTATAATGAAGTTTTTTTCCTCATCTTCTTTTAACATACTGAGTTAAGATGCAGTCTTTAATCAGTAATATAGATTTTACTCAACTTTCAGAGGCATTTGATCCCATTACATCATAAGAAAAACCTTAATTTACTCAAGTGGCCATACAACAATATTGATGTTTGACCCCAGTAGTCTATAGATGTTTTTTAAAATATTAGTTTCATCCCTCACTTCCATACATTACCACCCAAATCAACTCCCAAAAGTCCCCTTTCTAGGCTACTTTCACCATTTTATACTATCAAAATTTCCCTAGCTAGTAACGTTAACCTTTATTTGTAGAGTTATCGATACTCTTCATTCATTGTAACCGCTCTGAACACTCTTACCTTCATATTCTAAGATGTATCTTGAGTTTTAAACCAGAACTCTGGTGACATAAATATGAACATTTTTTATGCCATGTATAACTTGAAGGTCAATATTTTTGTTCCTCATCATCATTAATTTTGAGTCCACACATTTAAATTTCTTGGGTATTTGAGAACTTGAGTATTGCTGAAAAAAGAGATATGCTGTCAAAGCTTTCTGTCTTGCACTCATCAGGGCAGACAGAAGAATAGCAAGTTTCAAAGGGAACAGCAATTTATATGAGAAAGGGTGCTGATTGGTTACCAAGTGAACTTTGATTGGTTGAGCATTGCCATGGAGAATGCACTAGGGAACAGTTATTCCCCCAATTTTTTGTTTAAATTCTAAAAAGGCAAGTTGACTCTGATTGGTCAAGGCATTGCCTTGAGGAATGCACCAGAGAACAGTTGCCCCCCATCAATCAGAGCCCACTTGCCAATCAATCAACACCCTTTTCTCTTAGACCATAAGACCTAGGAGCAGAAGTAGGCCATTCGGCCCATTGAGTCTGCTCCATCATTCAATGAGATCATGGCTAATCTGATAATCCTCAATTCCACTTTTCTGCCTTGTCCCCATAACCTTTGATTTCCTTACTGATTAAAAATCTCTCTATCTCAGCCTTGAAAATACTTAATGACCAGCCTCTATAGCCCTCTGCTGTAAAGAATTCCACAGATTCACTACCCTCTGAGAGAAGAAATCCCTCCTCATCTCTTGCAATCTAAATTGTTGTTCCCTTTGAAATTTTCTGTTCTTGCATTTGTTCCCTGAGTGCAAGACGAAAAACTTCAATGGCATGTCTCTTTTTTCAGCAATACACATTTTAATTTGTTGATACTGTCTTGACTTTTATTAATAATTATAATTAAGTGTATAACTTTTAAAAGTTTTTATTTGGATATCCTTTTCTGTCCATTTGTCCAGATTTATTCCCAGTGTGGTTTTGTGGTTTGTTGGTTTTGTCTCCAAGTTTACTTCTGGTTTTACCAATTTTAAGGACTTCTTCTCTAATTCATCCTAATTACCTTTCATTACAACCATCCCTTTGCTGTTGGTTTACTGCTCTTTCATTAACGCACTCCCTTTTTTCTCCCATTCAGAGCAATTTTGCAACCTAGTTTAAGAATTCTTTCTTTTGTAAAATGTTAGCACATTTTAACCTAATCTCCTGGTTCCAAATGTATTCATTCTGGCATTTTGTTTCCATCCACAATGCAGTTCCAGTTGCATTTTATTTTGTGTTGAGCTACTCTTGGTGAGACATATCACTATCAGTATAATGAGACACTTTTGTCACCTATTGCAAACACTGAACGTTCCTTATCAGTTATAGGTCAAAGTCTGGTTAGATGCAGAATGAAGTTCCCTTTCCTGTGCCATTACATTTTGCTACTATCCACATGTTGAATATGACACATTTTGATCAGTTTTATTTCTTGGGCCTAATCCCAGTTGAAGCTACTTTGAACTGTCTAAATAAATTTCACTTGGGGACACTTATAGCCAACAAAGAGGTGAGAGGGGGTTTCCATCTTAGCTGCTTGTACTGGATTCCAACACAGGACTCAGAGATCGAACAACAATATACTAAACTTTGCTACCCAACTACATTATCCAAAACACTAGGCCAGATTTTATTTTTTAAAACTATGCCCCCCTTCCCACCCCTGTTTCCCCCCACCTCATCATCTCCTTCTTCACTATTTCAACTGCCTAAATTCCACTTCATCCCTTGTCGTCACCAGCAGAACCAGCTATTAATACTTCTTTTAAATCTATCTTTCAATTATTTAACCATAGAATCTTACAGCACAGAAGGGCGCTATTTGGCCCATTGGACAGAATTTTGCCTTCGTCGGGCAGGCGTGGCGGGTGGGCCTGGCCCGCCATCGGGCCCCAATCGCGATTTCATGCTGGCTGGTTAATTAGCGGCTAGCCAGGGTGAAACGCGCACCAGGGTGGGGGCGGGAGAAGCATGAGTGCTGAAGTTTGTGCATGCGCGCGGGTGCGTGCAATAAAAGCTCCCTGAGGCACAGAGCTGAAGATTTTTAACCATAAAAATAAAGATGTTTGAAATCATGAAAACATGTCCCCGCTCATGTGACTCTGTCACATGAGCAGGGATATGTTAAATAGGAGTGTAAAAAGTTTTTCTTTAATCACTGGTTGAAACCTCATCCCGCCTGTGGATGAGGTTTCACCAAAACTGCAAAGGCCGCTTTTCACCCGCCCGCCAGCTAAATGGTTGGACAGGCAGCGAAAATTTCTACTGAATTGATTAAGGGCCTTAATAGGCTGCTTAATTGTTTGCAGGCGACTGAAATATTGTGCTAGTGCGAGACGCTCGTCTGATGTCATCGCGTGTCATTTTACGCTCATTCGGGTCGGATGTGCGCCCACCAACAAGAGAAAAATTCTGCCCATTGCATGTGTGTCAGCCCTTTGAAAGTGTTGTCTAATTTAGTATCACAACCCAGTTTTTATTTCCCATAACTCTGCAAATTAGTTCTCCTCAAGTACATGCCCAATTTCCTTTTGAAAGTTCCTCTGGAATCTGAATCCCCTAACTTTTCCTGTAGTCTACTGCAGATTTGAACAACCCTCTGTATGTCAAAAATTCTTCTTGGGCTGCATTTTAGAAGGGTGTGGAAGGGTGGTGTGGTGCTGGGGAGGTGGCGGATGGCTCACCCTCGTCCCCTCCCGGAAGGTGCTTGCTATCCTGGAAGAAAAGTCGGCTGGAAACAGACTGGCTCTGTGCAAGCCCATCTCACAGTCATAATACGATGCGTGCGGGCTGAATTGGCTAACAGCGGGACTCCCGCCTTTGACTGGGAAGGAAGCCCCGACCTCAGGAGCTGCCAGCCAATTTGACTGGCCGGCAGCTCCAGGAGTCCCAGCAGAGTTGAGAGCTCAGTAGTGGGTGCAGCTGGGACTGAAAACAGTTCCCTGAAGAAGGCCCAATGGAGTGAGGTAAGTCTGGGGTACTGGGTGGGGAGAGTTTGACCAGCTTAAGGATTTGCGTCTGGGCGGGGAGCGGTGCACGGGCGTGATGGGGAGCAGTGGAGTTTGGTGAGCAGAGGCAGAATTTTGAGTTCAGTGGGTGGGCACGATTGGCCTGGAAACGGGCCGCAATCCGCGATCGGCCCTTGACCGTGATTTCACACTGGCGGGCCACTTAAGGCCCGCCCAGCGTGATACGCAGCACCTCACTGGTCAGTACAGGCTGAACGGGGGCGGGAGCCTGTCAGCCACCGGTCCAATGGCGACCCGGCAGCCGGTTTAAAAATGGCCCAGGCAGCCCCTGACAGGCTGCCACGGAAGAACATCGCTTCTACGTTAGCAAAGTGATGGAGTTGAGTGCGACTGGAGACGCCAGGCGGGAAGGCAGGTTAGGTTGGTACTTGGCCCTCCGCTTTTCAGATGAGTGCCTCGTAGTCCTCCTGGTGGAGGTGACTGCCAGGAGGGACACCCTTGTCCCAGAGATGGAAGGAGGAGACCACCGCAGCTCACAAAGAGGGCATGGGAGGAGGCGGCAGCGCTGGTTAGCAGCCTTGACGCTGTGCGGCACACGTGGGTGCAGTGCCGGAAGAGGTTCAATGACCTGCTGAGCTCAGGAAGGGTGAGCACCATGTGGGTATGGGTCAATGTGCAGAAATGTTGAGGCGTAGCCGTCCCCGCATGGACCTCAGGGATGCAAGAGTCTGAGTGTCAACTGTCAATGACACTGGAGCTGGCCAAGGGGGTGAGCCCTGGCTCCTTGGACTGAGTGCCTTCCGGATTGAGGGCCACCGCTTAGATGTGCCCTGCGAGGTGTTCGTCAGGTGGGGTTGGCCTGGTTGCAATGGCGTTGCAGGTGGAGAGTGGATTAATCAATGCTCCGCTATCCTTTCAGAAGAAGACAAGCCATAACCAAGCAGAGAGGTCACGTACAGCTGGAGGCCTGCCCAACCTGCTGCTGCTCACCAGGTTTGAGCAGGATGCCCTTGAGCTGGAGAGATGTACACTCCACATGCAACCGGGCATGGAGAGGCGGGGGTGCCAAACGAAGGTAAGAGTGCAGTGCAAAGAGATGAGGGTTTTGGATTGTGCAACCATTCTATTGAAGTCTCTTCATTGATGGGAGCCTCAAACCTGGAGTCGCCCTAGAAGGACGATGGCACTGTGATGCAGATCTCCATTGTCTCACCAGGGTGCCTGGCATGCACAATAACAGTGTGATAACTTCAACTAATGACATGCCCTTGTTCCCCTTTTAGATTCGCCAGCATGCACTCGCTCTCTGGACCCCAAAGACCTACTCCTGTCTCCGGAGGACCAGGCTTCATTTGCACCTGCGTCACACCTGCTCTCTGATCCAGGCACAAGTGCAGATGCCAGCACCTCAGTGGGCATTAGATTGGCGGCTAGAATGTCAGTGCACATTGGTAAGGGCAGTTCACACTCACTTGAGGTGCAGGTGGATGCCGAGAGTGCCCAGGGCGCTGGCAGTCAGAGGACTCCTGGGGACCAGGACGATGCTCAGTCAAAGGCAGATGATGAGCCTCTGGAATTGTCCATAAGATGGCAGATGCTGGATGTCCAATGGGATGAGCGGGAGGATCTGGTGGAGATCCATGAGGGTTCGTGCGCCGTAGTCTCCGTCGTGGAGGAGTCCATGCGGAGCATGAACACTGCTTTGACCCTCACGGCCGAGCGCACTGCCTCCTCCATTGAGAGAATGGCGACTCTTTTGGAGAGGCAGCTCCAGGGACAGAATGATGGGTTCCTGGGGTTGCGCTCGGACCTGCAAACCCTCACACAGGCAATGACCTCATGTGGTCACTGCCAGTGTGGGAGATGGATTAGGCACCCAGTATCCCAGCTAGATGCCCGTCCATCATTGGTGAGCAGGGAGGTCAGAGCGACCTTACGTTGGTGCTCAACATGCTTGTCATCCCTGCGGGCTCCTCTCATGGTGTTCTGGATGACGGCAGCAGCTCCTCTGCCCCTCCACCAGTGACCGTTGCATCTGATGAGGCTGCGATGACTGGGAAGATGCCAGCCATGGCACTGGCCGCTCCTTCCTAGGTGGGGCCAGCACAGGCTGCATGGGCCAGAGGACGACCACCAAGGTCATTAAGGTCAACAAGACAGCAGAATCAGCAGGCTGTCTCCATTGCCGGTGCCAGCGAGGGGGTGGGGGGGGGTGGTGGGGGGGGAGGCACCAAGATGTAGCACTCGCAAACATAAGTTAAAGGCACCATAAGCACAAGAGGAACAGTTCAAGGATGATTTTCTGTTCATTTATGTTTGGTTTCTATGTCTGCTGGTGTGGACATCAACACCAGTAATGGTAATGTCATTATGCTTTCAATGTGACAACAACATTAAATTTACTTTGGTTCTGATGGCCTTAGTATGCTTCACCTTTTTTCCTTCTGGTGCAGGGTATGCCAGTATGTAATGCTGGATGTGAGTGGCTTGATAATTTATTGCATGGGCATTGAGTGGACTTTGGGTGCAAATGAAAGGGTAATTTCAGACATCCGGGATAGAGGTGGCAGCCATGGCATGAGGTGGAAGCAGATCTTTGGTCACCTAGCTGAATGAGTGTTGGATCAAGGCACTGTGAATTTAAATTCCACCAGTTGCTGTGTTGGAATTTGAACCCATGTCCCCATTAGTCTGGGCCTCTGGATTATTAGTCCAGTGGTACCACCACCATAGCTTGTTCCTTACTTGCTCTCGCAAACCTTTCAAAATCATAATTTTTAATCAAGTACTAATTCAGTGAAGAATGTTAATAGCTGTTCCCAGTGAATCAAGGATGGGTTACAAGATTCGTGATCCATGTTGCTTCTGTCTATTTCCTATGCCACCTAATCATTTTGAGCCATGCAAACCATGAAATAAAACTAAACTTTTGTCCTGCCAACAACAGACCAATTACCATTTGAGGGTTCACAAGTACATCAGAAAATGATGGGGAGGCGGTGGTGTAGTGGTATTGTTGCTAGACTAGTAATCCAGAGACCCAAGGTAATGTCCTGGGGACACGGGTTTGAATCCCACCATGGCAGATGTTGGAATTTGAATTCAATTGAAATCTGGAATTAAAGTCTATTAATGACCACGAAACCATTGTCCTAAAAACCCATCTGGCCCTTTAGGGGAGGAAATCTGCCGTCCTTACCTGGTCTGGTCTACAGGTACTCAACCACAGCAATGTGGTTGACTCTGAAATGGCCTAGTAAGCCACTTAGTTGAATCAAAGCCTAAAGAGATTGGAACCAGACGGTTCTAGGCACCAGAAATGACAATGGCAAACCCTGTCGGCTGTGCAAAATCCTTCTTACTAACATTTGGGGGCTAATGTGAGCTGACACACAGACTAGTCAAGCAACAGCCTGACATAGTCATCGTCACGGAATCAAACCTAATAGGCAATGTCCCAGGTACCATGATCACCATCCCTGGGTATGTCCTGTCCACAGGTAGGACAGACCCATTCGGGAGGGAGTTACCTCGACTCCGGGCACCATGAAGTCTCATAGCATCAGGTCAAACATGGGCAAGGAAACCTCCTGCTGAATACCAGATATTACTGCTCCGTCGACCCCCTTTCCCCCTCAGCTGATGAATCAATACTCCTCCATGTTGAACACCACTTGCAGGAAGCACTGAGGGTGGCAAGGGCCAGGCAAGGGCACAGAATGTACTCTGGGTGGGTGACTTCAATGTCCATCACCAAGAGTGGCTCGGTAGCACCACTACTGACTGAGCTGGCCTAGCCCTAAAGGGCATAGCGTGTCTGCGCCAGGTGGTGAGAGGACCAACAAGAGGGAAAAACATACTTGAACTCATCCACACCAATCTGCCTGCCACAGATGCATCTGTCCATGAGGGTATCGGTAGGAGTGACCACTTTTGTAGACAAAGCCTCGTCTTCATAATGAAGGTATCCTGCAGTGTGTTGTATGGCACTACCACTGTGCTAAATGGGATAGATGGGATAGACTTCGAGCATATCTAGCAACTCATGACTGGGCGACCATTAGGCGCTGTGGGCCATCATCAGTAGCAGCAGTATTGTACTCAACCACAATCTGCAACCTATAGCCCGGTAAATCCCCCACTCTACCATTACCAAGCCAGGGGATCAATCCTGGTTCAATGAACAGTGCAGGAGGGCATGCCAGGAGCAGCACCAGGCATACCTATAAATGAGGTGTCAACCTAATGAAGCTACAACACAAGACCAATTGTGTGCCAAACAGCATAAGCAGCAAGTGATAAACAGAGCTAAGCGATTCCACAACCAACAGACCAGATCTAAGCTCTGCAGTCCTGCTGCATCCAGTCGTGAATGGTGATGGACATTAAACTACTCACTGGAGGCGGACGCTCTACAAATACCCCAACTTCAATGATGGAGGAGCCCAGCACATCAGTGCAAAAGATAAGGCTGAAGCATTCGCAACAATCATCAGCCAGAAGTGTCGACTGGATGATCAATCTCAGCCTCCTCTGGAGGTCCCCAGCATCACAGATTGTCTTCAGCCAATTCAATTCACTCCATGTGATATCAAGAAACAGCTGAAGGCACTGGATATTGCAAAGGCTATGGGCCCTGACAATATTCCGGCAATAATACTGAAGAGCTGTGCTCCAGAACTTGCCGCGCCCCTAGCCAAGCTGTTCCAGTACAGCAACAGCACTGGCATCTACCCAGCAATGTGGAAAATTGCCCAGGTATGACCTGTACAAAAAAAAGCAGGACCCAAATCCACCCTGGCCGCTTACCGCCCCTCAACCTACTCTGAGTTATTAGTAAAGTGATGGAAGAGATCATCAACAGAGTTATCAAGCGGCACTTGCTTAGCAATAACCTGCTCATTGACGCTCAGTTTGGGCTTCGCCAGGGTCACTCAGCTTCTGACCTCATTACAAACATGAACAAAAGAGCTGAACTCCAGAGGTGAGGTGAGAGTGACTGCCCTTGACATCAAGGCAGCATTTATCCAGGTATGGAATCAAAGAGTCCTAGCAAAACTGGAGCCAATGAGAATCAAGAGGAAAACTCTACTGGTTGTGGTTGTTGGAGGTCAATCATCTCAGTTCCAGGACATTGCTGCCGGAGTTCCTCAAAGTCTTGTCCTAGGTCCAATCACCTTCAGTTGCTTCATCAATGACCTTCCTCCCATCATGAGATCAGAAGTAGGGATGTTCACTGATGATTGCACAATGTTCAGCACCATTCGTGACTCCTCAGATACTGAAGCAGTCCATGTCCAAATGCAGCAAGATCTGGACAATATCCAGGCTTGGGCTGACAAATGGCAAGTAACATTTGTGCCACACAAATGCCAGGAAATGACCATCTCCAACAAGAGAGAACCTAACCATTGCCCTATGACGTTCAATGGCATTACCATCACTGAATCCCCCACTATCAACATCCTGGGGATTACCATTGACCAGAAACTGAACTGGACTAGACATATAAATATTATGGCTACAAGACCAGGTCAGAAGATAGGAATCCTGTGGTGAGTAACTCACCTCCTGACTCCCCAAAGCCTGTCTGCCATCTACAAGGCACAAGCGAGGAGTGTGATGGAATACTGTCCACTTGCCTGGATGAGTGCAGCTCCAACAACACTCAAGAAGCTTGTCACCATCCAGGACAAAGCAGCCTGCTTGAATGGCACCCCATCCACAAGATGCGCTGCAGGAACTCACCAAGGCTCCTTAGACTGCACCTTTGAAACCCACGAGCACTACCATCTAGAGGGACAAAGGCAGCAGACACATGGGACCACCATAACCTGGATATTCCTCTCCAAGCCACTCACTATCCTGATTTGGAAATATATTGCCATTCATTCACTGTCACAGGGTCAAAATCCTGGAACTCCATAACAGTATAGTGGGTGTACTGCATGGACTGCAGTGGCTCAAAAAGGCAGCTCACCAACACCTTCTCAAGGACAATTAGGGCTGGGCAATAAATGCTGGCCTAGCCAGTGACGCCCACATCCCATCAATGAATAAAAGAAACCTACCCTGATGGAGTTATGTGTCCTTTAAATGGCGTTCTCTGCATCAATAATAGCCCCTGCACAAAAAACAGTGTATGACTGCTCAGGAAAACCCAGCCTACTCTCAGAAAACTGTTGGCATTCTTAATGCTACTTAATTAAATTTGTCACTATAGTGTGATGTCACATGGGAAAAAGTATGAAGGAATGTTGGTTGGATTAGTGAAATTAATTTCTTAAATCTAAATAACATGAACAAATATTGCAGATTCAATGAAAACTCAAAAAATAACTGATTAAACTGGAATTTTGTGACAGCTGAAGCACTCTATATCCAATCAACTACTTTGAAGCATTGGGAATATTCTTATGTGAAGAAGCAGCAGTAATTTTGTATGCAAGATGATCCCATAAACAAGGATGCACTAATTTGTTTTTTGCATTATTGGTGAGGGAAGAATGTTGGCCACGACTGCCTGCCCTCCAAATGATACCAAAGGCTCTTTCATGCCTATCTGAATCACTGGACGTGGCAGGTAGCAATGTAACACAGACACGAGTTATAAACATATTGTCAATTATTTGATCTATTGTTACAAGAGAATCACTGTTAATTCTGTGCCAGCTAGTTGACTTTCAGAAAAAATATGTTTGTAAAAAAAAACAAACTCAAGTAAGATAAAATGAGTCAGCACAAAATTGAAACTAGATCTTCAGACAGCGATAGCTGGATGATTAATAGACTTTTTGTTCACTTCCAAACTAATTGTCAGTTATTATAAAACCCAATGGCATGCAATTCACACGATAAAATTATTTTACATTTGTCTACCATCAACAAAAAAGATTCACGAAATTAATGCTGGAACGATCTGATTTTGCCAGATGCTGAAATCTATACGCATTTCAGGGGTCAATCGTTGTCAGTGTTTGGTGGTAGAAAGGTATTTGTAGCCATTGACTTCCGTTCTCGTTTGACAGGACGATGTGAATGTGTAGGAAATGTGGTGTTCGTCTTCTAGTCAGCATACTAGGATGCTTCAAACTAAGATGCACACTTAACGAACTGAAGAATCCGTCATGCAAGGAGACCTATTGTGGAAGTGCTGTTTGATCTACATGTACGTACGAGCAGGGTCGATCCGCAGAGTGTTGCATTGCAGAAGAAACTGAGTGAAATCTACAGAACGGAACCGCTTGTAGTGGGTGAGGAGCAATGCAGTGATTAGTCTGCAACTATGAGCTTCCACGACACTAATAGTAATAAAGAACGATATTGAGAGCTAAAAAACGTCGTTTTGGCACATTATTAGGCTGATCGTAGTCTGAACATACGATTTGAAACAATTAAAATATCATTTTAGCTCCAAGTAAATCAAAACGTACGAGGTATCCAATGTATCCAAAGTCTCTTTTTTATACCGCTATGTGAATCATTTACATGTTTAGAGCTATTTATTTGAATGTATTAATACACAGAATTGTCCGGAGAGCTTTAGATTTTGCTAGAAACCTCAACTTCAGTTCATCCAACGGCGTTGATGTGATTGTGAAGGATAACTGGAAAGCAAAAGCCTCAAAAGATTTTATATTCATTTGCTAATCGAGTTCTCCAAAGTTTGCAGTCAATTATAATAAAGCAGTGATTTCACTGTCAACAGTATCTTATAGTCACCACCTAAGTTACACCGGAGAAGTTTAACTTAGGCGCATTTTGTTTACGTAAGACGAATTTTACTGTCTGTAATCGACTAATTATTGAAAAATGTGCTGAAGAAATTGCAGATGCTTCTATGATTACTTGCTTCTTTCACATACAACCCTTTTATAAATATCAGTTTGATAGCTTAAATTACGGATGAGGCAAAACATTGTAACACTGCTCTTTGGCGAGAAGATGCAATGAATGCTCTACTGTGCAGGCTTATGTGAAAACCCACTGTTCGTTTAGAGGGGAGTGATTATGCCTTATAGTCCTGCTGAAAAAGGAACAGACTGCTGCATGCCATTAGGCGTACTGTAAACTGTACTAAACCAGGTCACTGTTGCTGATAATGCTGCTTGGAACTTGAGATGTCAGCTCACATTCAGGTACAAAAAGGACTTTCTGAAACAAGAAAAAGTGTATAATTGGAAATTTCTTTAGCAAGCAACATTGTGTAGTGCCATTTGTAGTCAAGTACTGCAGTAGTTTGGGAACACGGTAAAATTTAAAATACTTAAAAATGTTTTATACTTAATGAAAAATATATATTTTTAATTTTGAAGTAAACCTTTTTGATTCTTGAAGTAAAATGTACGATCCTTTGCGATGATTCCAATCAATAGTAATTTGTGTTATTCTGAGTTTGAATCAATGTGTACAGATTCATTATTTGTGCATTAATTTCAACTTCTGAAACATAAACACTAATATACTTCTGAACAAAAATTAAGTTTGTGCATAGTGTATCATCACCTGTTGTTATTCCTTCTATATCATGACAGACTGTTTATCTTTTTTTCTGTTAGACATTACAAGTGGATAAGGAAAGATGTACAGCACATTCAGTCCAAAGGAGCCTGGGCCAAGCCTGTCCGATGTGCACCAATACAGTCAGTGGTTGGCAAGCAGGCATGAAGCTAGTTTATTACCAATGAAAGAAGACTTGGCTCTATGGTTGACAAATTTACTAGGTAAGATTACAATTTTAATGCTTGGTACTTGATTTGAATAATTGAAAATGAGAACTATTTTAAGCTTGCCCAGGGGCTTTGGAAGTAGTTCAGCCATTGAGCAGATTCCTCCTAAAACAGTATCTGAGGCAGAATGTACACATACAAAAATATTGCACAGGAGAAAATCTATGATGGTTGATGGTTCATCTAGCCTGTCCGATAAATCAATGCTGTTTTTACAGGAATCTTGGTGTTGTTTGAATCTTTACACCCTTCCAGTTTTTCAATACACAGTTACTTCCTTAATTCTAAGTGTACATATATAAAATAATTAGTTTGAATTTTCAATTTACTTTTGTAGAATTATTTTGGTTGCAAGTCTGAGCCTTTAAAGATAAGAACAGAACCTTGTAGTTTGAAAGTTTGTTAAACCAGATTATGCATCTTGTTCAATTATTTGTGGAGTTCAATTTTGGTACATCTATGAGTCTTACATATTATTAATAAAGTTATTGAGTCTTTTTGACTTGAAGAATTGATATCAGTTGTGCACCCAAGTCCTTGGTTACTTGTGAGGAATGCCATGGTAGATCTATTTTTATTAATGTTTACAGTATAGTTAGTATTGCAAGTTGCTGAACCTTTAGGCAATGTTGTTTCATCTTGAGGAAGGAACCATGCACCAGTCATTATTACCCTAACATAATATGACTCATTATTGGCTTATATTAATTTACTTAAGTTTACCAGGCATGCTTTTTAAGGGTCTTAGTTTAATCATAGGAGGACTTATTAACCTAATGGCCAGAATTTTCTGCTCATCAGGCAGGCGGGCGCCCGAACGAGTGTAAAATGACGCACGATGATGTCGGGCGAGCGCAGTCGCATGATATTTCGGTCGGTGAGCGCGTGCGGGAGTTGTCAGCGCACCCACTGACAATTAACAAGCCTATTAAGGCTATTAAAGATTTAATTGAATTAATTTTTTTCACTGCCTGTCCAACCTTATGGTTGGTGGGCAGGTGAAAAGGCCAAGTGGCCTTTGGATTTTTTGCGAAACCTTATCCACTGGCAGGATGAGGTTTCGATCCGTCATTAAAAAAATAAAAAATTTTCAAACTAATTTCTAACATGTCCCTGCTCATGAGAGTCACATGAGGGGATATGTTTTTAACATTTTTAAATTCCTTTTTTATTTTTCAAAATCTTCATCTCCCTAAGGCAGCCCTGTGCTTCACAGAGCTTTTCCTGCACACACCCGTGTGAATTTGCACGCTCGTCCTCCTTTCCCCGCCACATAGGCAGCGCTGAGCTCTGCAGCGCACATTTTGCTGGGTGGGCTTTAATTGGCCCGCCAGCGTGAAATTGCAATCGGCTTCCCGACCGCTCCCACTCACCCTCGCCAAACCCGCTGGACGAGGGCAAAATCCTGGCCAATGAGTGGGAAAGACTAAAGAGTAGATTTTTCTCTTCACTGTGTTGTGAATATTCCGTTCATGATTCATGTTAATATTTTAGGGGTAATGTTTAGTTCTGGGAAGATTATTGTTATAAAGGTAAGGCAATTAAAGTATTGGGTTTTAGTGATTGCAAAACACCTAAGGAAATGGCAGTTCAAAAGGTCATCCATGGTTGTTTAATAAATTCAGAAGGCAGGAGTATAAAACAGTAGGTGAGTTTACTTAGCTGGAGAACTGGAGACATGATGTCTACACTACTTACAAAGAAGTGCAGTCCAGAGAGACATTTTTGTTTTAGGAGTTAAAGCTAAATTATCTTAAAAACATTCAGTAAACCCTGAAAGGCCATAAAACCCATTTACTTTATCAGATTTTAAAAAACATTATAAATAAGGGATAGCCCAGAGCAGGCTGCTTCATCATGGAGATGGGTAGATCTTAGGAAGGCTCTCTGGTTTCAGTTTATCTCAGTGTTTGATTGGAGGAGTTTTTAGTTGTAGTTTGGACCTCGTGTGGTTTGCAGCTCATTGAAAGAAGTTAACCAAAATAAATGACAGTTAGACAGACCTGCACTGTAAGTGGAGTAAAACACTAACTTCATCATTGACTGTGTGGAAGGTGGGTGAGGCTTAATCTCAATTTGAATCTTGTAAGGGATCAGAAGCTGGAAGATTATCTAGATTGAATCTAGAGGGAGAATCTGCAGTGGGCTTCACAGTGCCTTATTGCAAAATAAAGTAACCAGCAGAATAGCTTGGAAGTATTGGAAAAGTAACCAGAACAAGGGGCTGAGACAGACAAGAGAGGGTCAATGAAAGTTTTATCTATGAGAATAGCTGGAGCTGAGGAGAATTCTCCAGAGGGCTATGGCATACTTATGGGTTGTCCTTACAGAAGTAAATAACTTTAAGATTGATGTGTCTTATAAGAGAATTCTTGGGGAAAATAGGAAGTAAGCCTGGGTGAATAACATATATAGTTATAAACCATATTATTAAGTTAATAGTGTTTGTTTAGTTTAAATCTTTTATATACAATAAAATTTGCTTTGTTTGAAATCTTGTGGTATAGTCCTGTTTGTTAAAATGAGGCATTCGTATTTCTTTTTAAATGTTAACCGTTCCTAAATGGATCGTAACACCTGCGCCTGGGAAATTGGCACTCCCCATGATAAGTGGAGATTAGAAACTAGTAAAGACCTATTACATGGGTTTTCTGCCTTCAGGCTCCCCAGGATTTCCTGGGATTTCCATTATTCTTAAATTGATCTGCAACTGTAGTATGTTCAGACCCAGCATTGCTATTATAGGGCAGGATTTTCTGGCTCCGTGAGATCGGGAAAATTAGTTTACCGCCGTCGTAAAAGTAGTCCAGGATCGTCTGCTGCAGCCATCAATGGCTGGCCATGTTTCCTGCCACAGAACATCAGGAAAGACATTTAAATGCATAATGCAGTTGCATCTCATTATAAGGGCTACTTGCTGGAATCATTCCCCCACACTGGATCAAGAGGGCAGGTCGGTATCCAATTAGACAGACGTGTTTTACAACAGTATATAAGTGAAGTGCACCTGGCAACCTGCACTTCGCTCGTGACTTAACATCTGTCATAGGGAAAATGTTAGAAGCTATTAATAAAGAAGCTATAACAGGGCACAAAGTAATCAGGCAGAGTCAACATTGTCAACTTATTGGAGTTCTTTGGGGAAGTAACATGTGCTGTGGATAAAGGGGAACCAGTGGATGTATTGTACTTAGATTTCCAGAAGGCATTTGATAAAGTGCCACATCAAAGGTTATTGCAAAAAATAAAAGCTCATGGTATAGCCGGTAACATATTGACATTGATAGAAGATTGGTTGGCTAACAGGAAGCAGAGAGTAGGCATAAATGGGTCTTTTTCAGGTTGGCAAAATGTAATGAGTGGTGTACCACAGGGATCACTGTTGGGACCTCAGCTGTTTACAATTTATATAAATGATTTGGATGAAGGGTTGGATGGGATGGTTGCCAAATTTGCTGATGACACAAAGATACGTAAGAAAGAAAGTTGTGAAGAGAGCATAAGGAGCTTACAAAAAGATATAGATAGGTTAAGTGAGTGGGCAAAGATCTGACAAATGGAGTACAATGTGAGAAAATGTGAAATTGTCCATTTTGGCAGGAAGAATAAAAGAGAAGCGTATTATCTATATGGTGAGAGATTGCAGAGCTCTGAGATGCAGCGGGACCTGGGTGTCTTAGTGCATGAATCACAAAAGGTTAGTATGCAGGTACAGCAAGTAATTAGGAAAGCTAATAGAATGTTATCATTTATGCGAGGGGAATTGAGTACAAAAGTAGGGAGATTATGCTTCAGTTATACAGATCACTAGTGAGACCACATCTGGAGTACTGTGTACAGTATTGGTCACCTTATTCAAGGAAGGATGTAAATGCGTTGGAAGCAGATCAGAGAAGATTTACCAGACTAATACCTGGAATGGGTGGGTTGTCTTATGAAGAAAGATTGGACAGACTAGGCTTGTATCTGCTGGAGTTTGGAAGAATTAGAGGTGACTTGATTGAAACATATAAGATCCTGAGGGGTATTGACAGGGTGGATGTGGAGAGGATGTTTCGCCTTGTGGGAGAATGTAGAACTAGGGGTCATTATTTAAAAATAAGGGGTCACCCATTTAAAATGGAGATGAGACAAAATTTTCCTCTCAAAAGTTCGTGAGTCTTTGGAACTTTCTTCCTGAAAAGGCGGTGGAAGCAAAGCCTTTGAATATTTTTGAGGGAGAAGTGGATAGATTATTGGTAAGCAAGGGGGTGATAGGTTATTGAAGGTAGGTGGGATGCAGATTTGAGTTTACTATCAAATCAGCCATGATCTTCTTAAATGGTGGAGCAGGCTCGATGGGCCGAATGGCCTACTCCTGCTCCTTGTTCATATGTTCGTGTGACTTCAAGGTTCATTTGCCTATCTTGCATGGCGCAGCGCTCATGGCAAGTCAGACTCAGCACCAGGCTTCGCCGGCAGCACCACATTGCTTTCAGGGGGGTGCCAGAGGCAAGTCTCTACCAGACCAGCGGTAAGGCAAGGTTTGCTTTTAACGTGCTGCAGGGCAAAGCCTTCACTGAGAAAGGGGGGAAACTGGCCTGAGGCAATGGAAGGAGCTCTAGGGCAAGGCCTCCACTGGGGAAGGGGGGAAACTGGCCTGAGGCAATGGAAGGAGCTCTAGGGCAAAGCCTCCACTGGGGAAGGGGGGAAACTGGCCTGATGCAAGGGAGGGGGCTGCAGGGCAAGGCCTCCACTGGGGAAGGGGGTAAACTAGCTTAAGGAGAGAGAAGGGGCTGCAGGGCAAGGCCCCCATTGGGGAAGGGGGTAAACTAGCTTGAGGAGGGGGAAAGAGCTGCAGGGCAAGGCCTCCAATGGGGAAGGGGGAAAACTGGCCTGAGGCAAGGGAAGGGGCGGCAGGGCAAGGCCTGCACTGGGGAAGGGGGCAAACTGGCCTGAAGAAAGGGAAGGGGCTGAAGGCCAAGGCCTCCACTGGGAGTAAGACTGGGGAAGGTTGCATTCAGACACATGACTGGGGGTGGAGGGTAGGATTCGGTGGGGAAGTATCCTCAGCGCCAGGCTGGGGAGAGAGTTGGTTACAGATTGACATAAGCGACTTTGGGCCAGAATAGGAGGATCACTGAATGAAGAAGCACTTCCATGTTGAGCTTGCCAAGACTGTCCTTGTCCCAGTCCAGGCAGGGGGAGGGCATGTCAGTATGTCAGTCCAGCCTCAGTCATGCCCAGGATATTGCACACAGGGTATTGTAACATCACACGCATTGGTGGTTTCTGGCATCACACTGGGCCGCAGATGGCACACTCAGTCAGGGGAGGCATCTGCAGCTTTTAGATGGGGAAAAGATATTGTGGGGACGTTCGAGGGTGTCAGAAGGGTGGGTATATGGCAGATTGTGCAAGTGTCCTCAGGATGGGGAGGGGTGAGGTCCACACAGGACAGAGTCTCATCTACCTCATCATGTTCCGGGGGTAACAAAGGGATATCGACCACAATCATGATGGGATCAAAGAATACAGGAGTAGGATTGAGAGGTCTTGGAGGGAGCGAAACCTGAACATTAAACTCCTGCAGGATGATGGGAAAGATTTCCACACTCAAACAGGGAGGGTCAAAGCTGGTCTGGTGGTGAGACCGCAGCACCACCATCTTCCAATCTGCTGCAATGGCGCAGTATTGAAAGGAGGAGAAGCTTTGCTAGTGAGGGCTCTGAGGGCCAATTGGAGAGCAGGTACATGCACTTGGGGGGCCGATTAAAGGGGCACCCAACTGATCTGTGCATTCCTAAATGAGGAGAGATGCACAGCTGAGACATGTTAGGAGCCTTTCAATGACAATGCAGGGAATCAGGATAGTGAAGTTATGATGTGCTTTCATTCGAGACTAATCCTGCAAAGTGGCACTAATCAATCACCTGGTATTAACCCTTTGTTCACAGCATGGAGATTCCCCAGAGCAGTAATGCACAGTAGAGCAATTGGGCAACTGGACAAGCTTCAGTACAAGCTACAATAGTAACAATTGTCGAAGAAGAGAATCTTCAGGCCCCCCTCAAAAAATTCAGTTCTTGACTTAACATCTTCCCTTGTGTATCCCAAAGAGTGTGGCATTAGAGTGCAGTGAATGAGGATCCAAGCACCTAGCCAAAGCAAAGCAGCCAGTCATGTAAAGAGGCTGGAGGGGTGGGGGGGTGGGGGGGGGGCGGTGGTGTAGTGGGGGGGAGTGGGGGGTGGTGGGGTGGGGGAGTTGGGGGGTGAGGCGCACCTGCACTGGCCTGGATTTTTGGGGCGATTAGTTTCCGAAACTGGAACAAAGCCCTTGAACCCACGTTCACTAACGAGTCATTGACAGAAAAAGGATTTGCAGGCTGGTGCTGACTCATGTCTGTTTCTCATTGATGCCGCAGAGAGATCATCAGAAAGATGGAAAACAAAAACAGAATTACCTGGAAAAACTCAGCAGGTCTGGCAGCATCGGCGGAGAAGAAAAGAGTTGACGTTTCGAGTCCTCATGACCGCTGAAGGGTCATGAGGACTCGAAACGTCAACTCTTTTCTTCTCCGCCGATGCTGCCAGACCTGCTGAGTTTTTCCAGGTAATTCTGTTTTTGTTTTGGATTTCCAGCATTCGCAGTAGTTTTTTGTTTTTATCAGAAAGATGGAGCCTGGATTTATTGCTGCCTTCATAGTCACACACAGGCAAGAGAGAAGAAGGAGAAAATTGGAATGGAGGCACCAGGCTCACCAAAGGGAGGAGTGAAACCCTCAAGACCAGGGGCAGTAGGGCCTACTCCAGATGCAGAAGCACCGTGCATAGGCACCTCACAAGACCATTGCGTGCACAGAATTCGTATATCTTATCTGCAGATGAGTGAGAGACAGTGCCACTGACCCCTCCGCCTGTCCAGAGATCTGGTGACTCAAATTTGCCACATTCTGTGGGAGTTGTTGCCACGGGGACTGGGAAGGAATCCACTGCCACTGGCTCTGAGAATAGTCGCTGCACTGAACTTCTACATGAGTGACTCCTTCCAGGATTCTACTGGAGACTTTGCAGGATCTCTCAGGCATTCACTCACAAATGCTCACATGAGGTGACAGGCACCATTTTTGCTAAGGCCCACAATTACGTCAACTTTGATAGACATCAAACAAGCCAGTATCCCAGAGCAGCGGGCTTTGCAGAGATTTCCGGATTCCCACAGGTACAGGGTGCTATCGACTGCACTCATTTGGCTACACAAGCACTCCAACACATAAATAGGAAAGGCATCCACTCGCTCAGTGTACAGCTGGCCTGTGGCCTTAAGAAACTTATCATGTAGGTTTGCGCAAGATACCCAGGAAGTGTCAACAACTCTTATAGCTTGAGTAAATTGCAGATCCCGGACAGCAGATCTGGAAGAACCCTCCAGTGCACTCCCCAGAGGGTTTTACTGATCATCGTGGCTTGCTGCGCTCTGCACAACCTGGCACTGCAAAGGTGGGGAGGAGATGCCGACAAGGAGGAGCTGCACGTCTCCTCCGATGAGGAGGACATCGAAGGGGATAATGGAATTGAGTCCGAAGATGCCGAGGCTGCAGGGGAAGAGCCCATAGCATGAATCAGACAAGGCAGGCATGTGCGTGACACCCTCATAGCCACCAGATTCCACAAGGAGGATGACGAGTTGCAGTTAGTATCTTCTTGGAACTCTGCCAGATCTGTCCAGGCATTGGAATTGCATCTTTAAGATGTCTATGGTCTGCTCCATCAATGCTCGGGTAACGGCATGAGCATTGTTGGTCTCCACCATGGGCCAACATTAACATCAGCGTTGCTATTCCTCTCATTTCAACCATACACTTCAATATGAGAGTAAATAGTTACACATCAGGCTCACATTGTCCCGATCCTTTGAAGGATGATGAAACCTCGGGAATATGTGTCCTTACTGAGATGCGGTACTAATTGGAGGAGGGAGTCCTGGCATCAGATGTCAGAAGGCGCTGACCCTTCAAGCATCTCTCCACATCCCAGTCACAATGGCAGCCTATAAGAGCCAGGAACTGTTCCATTATCCTCAGGGGACTCCTAGATGTACGCCTTCAATCTGACAAAGCTCCTCAAAAAGATCTATCTCCAGCAATGGGACAACGCATTCTGTGTAAACTTGATGGTGAAACTGATAGGTGACACTTAGGCCAAGGCAGCCGAGGATGTTCCACAGGTATGTATCTATTCAGAGATGACTCAATCCTGTGTGTTACCTTCTTCTCTATCACATTAACATCTGGCACTCTCAGTTAGGTATGCTGGCCCGCTTTTATCCTCACCTTACTATGCATGTGGACCACCTGAAGATGACGACGTTCAACCGCCTGCATGCCAGACATTAAAATCCCTTGTCTTTAAGACACACATTGTGCCCTTGCAAACTCCAAAATGCTCAGAAACCATGAGGCCATCAAGGCGATGAGTCGTTATTAATAAAGAGCAGACGTCAGCTTCAGTACATCCGCACTCCTATCCCATTGCTCCGCTCAGCATTGTCTAAAGCTACAGTGTGTGCTTTCAGAGAATGCTCAAAGGCTTTGTTGACTACCAAAAATCATCATTTGTCATTAGCATCACACATCTTGGTGAGTGCTTAGTTGATGGGACGCACAGTGCTGCATCCCAACCTTGTGACGAGAACATGGTGGCTGCAATACAGACAAGTACAGGTTGAGAAACGATCAAGGTTGTAGGTTCAAGCACCAGGGAAATAATGTGGCTGAGGGACCAGAGCTTTGGCACGTTGAGGTGGCGAGGTGCTCCCACTTATTGGTAAGCTTAGCAGATGTAGACTTGGAAAGTCGGAAACGCGGTTAGCAGACAGGAACACACACAAGCTTTTAGTAAGGCCTTGTAGCATGAAAATCCTGCTGGATAACAGAGAGCACATGGAGATGCATGATATATGACACTTCTCCATGCGGAAACACATCTCTCCTTGCACACTATGCCTTCACCTTTCAAGAAGAAAGACAAGATAGGAGAACACCTCTGCCTCAATCTTACAGAGCCAAGAATAAACATGATATGACCCTGCAAAGCATGTGAACGAGGTTCCTTCCACAAGCACACTGAACATCAAGGTCCAGGCATCACTAGTGTCGAGAATGATCTGAAAAAGGGGCACACACTTTGGTGATATGGTAGCACAGTACATAGACGAGAGACCCGTGAAAGCGATGCCTATGATAAATGGAGGAAGGTACCATGATATCACACCTGATTGACTGCAACACAGTTCATCATAAAAAGGAGGCATACATAAGAGAAGATGTGAAATTGGTGTGATTATATTTACATTTATGAACATTATGTTCATTTTGTGAACACCCATGCCACCATTGTGCTCCTAAATTTTTCTAACTTTCCTAACCCTACCGCTACATTTGGGTGCATCCCCAGCATCCACCATGGAGGTGGAGGCAGTGTGCTGACTGCTACCCCCTGTTGTCTGTGATGACTTTTGTGGGTGTCCTCTGGAGGGCTGGGACCTGGAGGCCCCGGCCTGCTTTAGGTGTCCTGCTGTGGGACAGTGGACCTCCTTGGCCTGTGGAGCTGGAGGTGATGGGGTCACAAGAAGAGAGAATTGGGATCAGCTGGACACTCTTGGAGTCACCTGGGTGGATGGCCCTGGGGTGCCATCTGCTGGTCCTCCTCCCTATGGGTGCTCGAGGGCCCCTGGCTGACTCCTTGAGGAGAAGGGGCAGCTGGAGTGAGATCGAGGTGCCCTGCTCCCCACTTGCATAGCCACTGATGGATGCCACCAGGGGGTACAACGATGGGGTGCAGCTCCTGCATCAATGTAGGACCAATGTCCTGGACCAAGGTCTCTATGTTGGTCGCCATCCTGACCTCGGTGCATTGACATGCTGGCGCTATCATCTCAGTCTAAACGCGGACGGACGCCTCCATCGTCCATTGCAATCTTAGGAATGCAGCTGACATCCCTTCTGGATGTTCCCTTGATTATCGCTGCGTCTCCACCAACTGATTTAGGACCAAGTCCAGAGGCTCGTAATCTGACTCAGACTGAACCGATTTGTCCGAGTGCCAATGTCCTCGGCCGTCCCTGACTCTGCCTGCTATGCTCACCAGATTGTGACCCTTAGCCTGCTCTAGAACTAGGTCCCACCGCCGTGTGCGTCTCTGCGCTGGTGGAGGATGTTGGTGAATGCTGTGATGGGTCTTTTACTGTGGTGTCTTTAGGATCCTCATCTGAGGTGTCATCGGGGCTCGAGCTAAGGGCCTGGCTGGTTGAGACTGTCGGGCGCTTGGCTGAGGTTCCCGTAAAATAAAGTAGAGATAATTAAGGCATGGCAGGCGACTCAAAAACAGGACAATGCATTCACCATGTGGTTGACTGAGGGATAAGCCTGTGCAGGATACTCAGATGGGCGTTTGCCGCCGACCTCACTGTCGCTGAGGCACGGCCCATGCCCTCTCCGGCCAGTTTGGTTTTAGAACTGAGAGAGGACCTTGAGTTCTGGCACTCCACCCCAGCCCTGGGACCTCTCCCTGTGATTGTATTCAATCTTGTCCTGCATAAAGAAAGATGGAGAGAGCGTGAGCAAGACGCATGCCAGCACAGATGATATGGATGCCTGGCATGTGTGGGTGGTGAAGGGAGCCATGGACACGATGAGGACACAGTCTTTAGAGGAGATGAGCCCAGATGGGGATGTGAGAGGGCCTGAGAGTGAATGGTGATATCCCTTGAGCTAGCAGCGAGTGAGAAGCCAGTGACTGTGGGGTGGGCTTGTGAGTCTGTGAGTTGAGAGTGATCAGATGGTTGACTTACCCTGGAAGCACGGATGAGGTCATTCATCCTCTTTCTGCAGCCAATGCCTGATCTCTTCTGTGCATGCAGCGTTGGTACTGACCACCACTGCCACCGCCTCCCAAGCCAGATTGATGAGCATGCTGGACCTCCTGCAGACAGAATGGATGTAGAGGATATCATGGTGGGCCTTGACTAAAAGGTGTTCCAGTGAGGCGTTACTGAATTAGGGTGCTGCCATCTTCTTGGCTTTCAGGGCCATGTATACAGTGGAACAGTCCTGAGCTGAAGACATTGAGAACGCTGTGTGCGGCTGTACTTTAAATATGGCGCCCAGAATGAGGAAGCGATGAGCTCACAGTGGGGCGGGCAAATCAAAGGACACTCGCCAGCGATCTGTCTTGTTTCCCGTGTAGGCATATTTAATGAGGCAGGAAATGGAAGATGCGGTGCGAAAACCTGCCATTGCGGCTGGCACGTAAAACGCCAATTTTCACACCCGCCACCACACTTAGTGCATTAAGGGGAAAATCCTGCCTATAATATGAGAAGGGTGCTTTTGATTTCCCCTCTCATTTTGCTGTGGATCCACTCATTGGACATCCCAGGGTAAGGGCTACCTGAAGACAGCTGGTGCAATAGGCTCTCCCAGCAGATTGCAGGGTTCTGGAGTAGGCTGAAGATTATGTAGTCAAATTTCAAAATATTTGCTGGCCCTCCATATAAGGCTTCTGATTACTGGTTCCAGTGGCAGCTAGAAATCCCATGATAACAGCTTAGGCTGCTTGAAATGAATGCTATTGGCCAAGTTCTCTGGGCAAGCTTATCACTTGCGAGTGGTCTATTCAAATAAGGAATAGGATCTTCTATTGCAAAAATTGTTGTGGCTGACCCTCCTGAGCTGCCTTTGCAGGTAAGCCTGTGCCATTTGCCAGCTCAAGCGCATTTTTCAGAAAGCTTAAAACAATGTACTTTACACCCTTTTCTACATAGGTGATTTGACTAAATCCAGTGTAAAATCATCTGCGAAAGTTCTGAGAAAAAAATGATTCAAAATAAAACCAGAAATTTCAGGTTCTACTGAAGGATACATACACAATATATTAGAACCTGCTTTTTTCTCTTCAGTGATGCTTTACATTTCCACAAATATTATTATATTATATTATATTACATTGTGCTTTCTGCTGTATTTCAGGTTTCTATAATTGGCAAATTGCCTTTTACTTTCACTGTAGGAAATACCTTGTGTGTTTTGCCCAGTATACCACTATAAACCTGGTGGGAGACTTACAACTTCTCAAAATAGTGGAGGTTCAGTTGTGACAGGTATTGTTTTTTTTGGTGGAGGTGATTTCCTGGTTGCATGTTAAGATGGGAAACCTCCACCTGTACCTTAAAAGACAAATGCCAGCTGGGTAAATGGTCAGGATAACCGACTCCAACACTGAGTTCCTGCTCCTGGCTCCAGAGGGATTCAGGGTATCACTAGTGGCTGGTAGGCTGTGAGTGGTACAACACTGACATGTTTCTTTTTGGCCTGAATTCCAGCATAATTAAAAAAAATCTAGGTGGGCCCGCTTGCTCAGGGCTGAAGAGATAATAGCCAGGTTTGGGACAGTTGTACGGTGTGCATGTCTGTGCAATTTCCCTCTTCCAATCATGAGTGGTTGGGTGCAAAGTTCCCAATTGACATAAGAACATAAGAAAATGGAGAAACTGGAGCTGACCCCTTTGGCCCTTTGAACCTGCTCTGCCATTCAGCAAAGTCATGGCTGTTCTTCTTCCTCTACTTTCCCACACTAGTCCCATGTCCCTTAATTCCCTTAGTACCCAAAAATCTACTTTATCCTGCCTTGAATATATCTAATGACTGGTCATCCACGGCTCTCTATGGTATAGAATTTCAAAGATTCACAACTCCTTGAGTGAAGAAATTTCCCCTCGCTCAGTCCTAAATGGCTGACCCCTTATTCTGAGATTGTGACCGGGGTTCTAGATTTCCCAACCAGGGAAACATTTTCTTAGCGTCTAACCTGTCAAGCCTATTAAGAATTTTATATTTTTCAATTAGTTTGCCTCTCATTCTTCTAAACTCCAGGGAATATGGCCAAAGCTACTCGATCTCTCCTCACAGGACAGATTTTGCAGGAATCAGTCCAGTGAACTTTCATTGGAGTCCCTCCAGGCAAAGTATTTCCTCCTTTAAACATAAGGAGATGGATTCCAAAGATGCACTTTAAGTGACATTTGCGTCTGCCTGTCCCATCTGACTGAGGTGCCCTCCTGGTGGCCCAGCAGACTCTGGCTGGATTAATATGGGTGGGCACCATCAGCCGTGATCCAGACCAGGATGATAACCTGAGGAATTATGAGCCGATATTTTCATGTGTGTTGTGACCATGGGACCCTTATCTATAAAGTGGGCTGGCCAGAACTAAGATAACCTTTTAAATTAAGTTGTTATTTGATTTGAATCAGATTTAGGGGTCAGGTAAATTTTGCAAAGTTGTCTGTTCTCAGAGATTTTACTCTCTAGTCATTTATATCCTTTTGTTTCAGATTAAATAAGCTTGGGAAAGTTGATAATATTGGAAATAATACATGGAGGAAGAAGAATTGCCCTGGTCACTCTGCAATTCCATTCAAAACGAAAATGTTTACCATTCTGTTCAACATAACAATTAGCAATTCTACCTGTTGATTAATTAGAAAGAGCAGTCTTGGTGGGTTGTATTTTCTTTCAAAAATGTTTAGGGGCTCAAATTCCTAGATTGAGACAATCCAGAGAACTGGAACAGATGGTTTCCTAATGTGCTTTAAAATTCTTTGACCTTTTAAGTGTGGTGGCTGGCTGCTGGGTGTCCGTGTAAACAGTATGAGAGTCAGATAACCCTGCATCATCTTATGCTTCTTCATGAAGTATCTTGGTTGTGTTATATCTGTTGCTGCAGTGATTCATTCTGCCTACTTCCTGGTGCATCCACTGCCATTTGAAAGTGGGTGTAGATGGGTTATCAGCTTGAGAGGTGACAGCTTCAACCGTGCCTTTCTCAGCTATGCACATGTTTTTGGATATTCCCGCATCATGTATGTGGCAGCAGACATCTGGGCAACAAAAAAGTTGGGGAAGCCCTGTGTAATGGGGCTGAATTTTCTGGTTGGTGGGGTGAGGGGGGGGTTGTGGAGCGGGTGCAGCAGGCGCGGGCAAGCGTGGAACCGATCACCGCCCGCAATTAAGGCCCGCCCAATGTAATGCGCGACTCCCGAGCATAGCGGGAGTAGATGGGCGGCGGTGGGAGTGCAATGACCGCTGGGTCCAATGGTGACCCAGCGGCCTGTTTAAATGAAGCGCTGGCAGCCTTTGCAAGGCTGCTCACAATGGCGAATGGAAGGACTCACCGGAGGGCTTCTGGTGAGCAGGCCAGTCTGGAGGGTAGGCCAGCAGAGCAGGCCAGCCTGGAGGGAAGGGTGGGGGGGCCAGTGTGCCCCTGTTTTTCAGATGATTGCCTTGCTGCCTCGAGGAGGTGGCAGCACGGCGGTAAATGCTGGCTCCCAGGATGGGAGGAGGAGCCCCCCCCCCCCCCCCCCGCCCCCAACATGATGAAACGTGCCTGGGAGGAGGTGGAGGTGGTGAGGTCCTGTGATGTGGTGCAGTGCACCTGGATCCAGTGTCACAAGCGCTTCAACAACTTGTTACGCTCTGGCAGGGTGAGTACCATGTTGGCATTGGTCATTAAACCCAGTAGGTTGGCTTACCCCATTGCTGCCCACTCCCCCCCTCCCCCCCACCCAACCACCACCTTGCCCCAAGTCTGAGTGTAGTGACTACATTGAATCATTGGCAGCACTTGTCCTTTGCTGGGTGGGCCAGCAGATATTGCCCATGCTGAGGTCAGCCAGAGAGGGTGATGAAGAGATGTGTTTTGCCCCAGCAGCCTGTGTTATACTGAGTCCTTCATGACTGGTTTGGGGGCAACCTGGAGGAGCTGCATCCAGGCGGTGTGTTTGAACTCTAGGACATGTCCAAGTCAGGGTGATGACATGTTGGGAGGGGAGCTCCAAGGTGGCATGGCAATGAGTCATCTGCTGCGCTCTGCGCTCCACGTGCTTGCGCCTCCTTGCTATTGGTGCAGCAGCTGCCTGGTGTTCCTGCGGACACCTCTAAGGGCACTCTAGATGAGGGCGGTAGCTCCTCCGCCCCTCTCCCAGTGACTGTAGCATCTGGTGAGGCTGCGACGACTGGTCAGATGCCAGTTGTGGAACTTGCAGCACCCTCCCAGGCGGGGCCAGCACAGACTCACGGGCCAAAGGACGGCTGCCAAGGCCATTGAGGCCAACAGGACAGCAGAGTCAGCAGGCTGTCTCAGATGCCACTGCGAGCGATGGGGCATCGCCAAGACGTAGCGCCCGGAAACAAAAACATAAGGCACCTTAGGCATACTACGGGTTTTTCACTGGTGCTTTCGTGTTGGCCCAAGATGAGGTCTTTATGATTTGTTTCTAATTGTAACACTTTTGTCTTTTTTTTGGAATAAGTTGGTTTGCTTGACATATTAAATTCAGATATGTCACCGTGGCTGAGGGTGCCTCTTTTCTTCTGCATATGTATGGTTTCCAAAACTGTTATGAGTGATTTGTTGAACATTCAGCTTTATTTACAAGGCTCTTAGTTACTGCTCCTAACATGGCAGATTTTGCTCTTAGGTGTCGAGTATCGAGCCTACAGCCCAGGCTTGTCCTGGTGGTCCATCTGTGGTGTGCTAGCTGAAGGTTCATTGGATTAAAGATTCCTGGGTGTCCCTGCGTCCCTGGAGTTTGCCCGGGTCAGCGTCTACCCCCTCAGCATTTCCCTGTGCTTGCTCATCCTCGGACTCACTGCTGGACTCATCGTGTGCAGCTGCAGCCACTGCGTCGACGTCTTCATCATCCACTGTGTCCCTCCTTTCCAGCGCAAGATTGTGGAAAGTGCAGCATGCAACCACTATCACCGAGACACGATCTGGGGGGTACTAGTGTGCCCCCTGAGCAGTCCAGGCATCTGAAGCGCATCTTGAGAAGACCGATGGTTCTCTCCACCACAGCCCTTGTGGGGCGTGGCTCCTATTGTACCGCTGCTCAGCTTCTGTTCTTGGATGGCGGAGAGGCCACCTTCTGAGGGGATAGCCCTTGTCATCCAGCAGCCATCCATCAGCTGGGCCAGAGCACTGAAGACCCCGGCACCTGGGAGTGCCTGAGGAAGTAGGTGTCGTGGAAGCTGCCTGGGTATCTTGCACAGACTTGAAGAATCAGCATCCTGTGATCACACACTATCTGCACGTTCATGGAGTGGGAGCCCTTCCTGTTGACGAAGGTACCGGGCTCACCTGCTGGCGCCTTGATGGTCACATGTGTACAGCCTATTGCAACCTGGACGTGGGGGAAGCCAGCAATCGCACTGAAGCCTCTGGCTCGCTGTGTCTGGCTTGCCTGGTCCCAACGGAAGTGGATGAAGGTCAATGCACGCCCAGACACGCCTGTAACGTGTTTGACACAAGTGTGGACAGCTGATTGGGAGACACTGCAAAGATCACCCACTGAGCCCTGGAAGGAGCCAGAGGCATAGAAGTTGAGGGCAGCTGTGACCTTCAAAGCCACTGGCATGGAGTGTCCACCCACACAGTTAGCGGAGATCACAGGCCCTATCATCTGACAGATATAGTTGACTGTTTCCCTTGAGAGACGGAGCCTCCTTTGGCACTGCACCTCAGACATATTGAGGCAGCTGCTTCGCCGCCTGTATACCCTGGCAGCAGATAGTGGCGTCTTCTGCGGCCCCTTCCGCCTTGGACTATCTCTTGGCCTTGCGCCCCTTGTGCCTGCGCCTGTCCTCCCAAAGGTGGCTCCCCTGGAGGCTGAATGTGCACTCCTGGCCTCCTCCCTCTTCTAGTCCTCCCTTCCTCCTCAGAGGAGCTGCCTGCAGTGGACAGTTCAGCTCCCATTCCCAGGCTAAGGGAAGGCTTCCTGAAACCTGTAGGACCAGAAAAGATTACTCACTGCAGAGTGCTGACCTGAAGGTTAAGAGTCCAGACCAAGCAGCTGGTATGCGTTTTGAAGTACTGCAGATCACGCAGGCAAGTTTCAAGAGCTTTCAAAAATAAATACTTGACTGTGCACATTTGTGACCCCAGTGAGCCCTCTTATCCTGTCCATGGATGAGGTTAATACAAATGAGTCCTACCTGCCTGCCCATTGCGCTTGTGCCCTGACCCGAAGATTGCACAGGCGCCAAAAAATTAGAGTCGATTGGTGAGTGAAGGGCTTTAAGTGGCCCGTTAATTAATGGCGGGTGCGCATCAGACATCATCGCGTGCCTGGCCAGTGAAATATCGCGATGGCACGCAGTGACGTTGGGACGCTCGCCCGACGTCACTGCGCGACATTTTACGTGTGGATGTGCGGGGCCCGCCCCTACACGTCAACTGGAAAATTCTGCCCATGGTGTTCTACCTTTGGTCTACCAGTATGTTGAAGAAATATAAGAGACCATGTTGCATTTTGGAGTTCAAGGTTTTATAGTACCAGTGGCAGGTGACTGTAAAACTACTGTATTGTCAAAAACCCACCTGGTTCACTAATGTCCTTAAGGGAAATTAATCTGTTCATACCTGGACGGGCATATGTACGAGCCCAGCCCTACATCTTAACTGCCCTCTGAAATGACCTAGCAAACTACTCAGTTGTATCTCAAGGACAAAAAGTGGTGGATGATAAATGTTGACAATGGCACCCACATCCTGTAAATGAATAAGAAAAACATATTGCCTGTTAAGCTAGAAGGCTTCTATCATAGCATTCTGAACAATGATGAGATGTACTTCAATTGGACAGGACCTCCTCTACCAGACTCTAATACAGGTGTCCATTGTAGTCGGTATACACTGCACAGTGCAATGCAGTGCTGAGGAGCCTTTTCCATGACTCTGCAGATGGATCTGGTGACTCCTGCACACTCATGGTCAATTGTTGTAAGGTGTTCTGAACAAACTGAAATGATACCAGTAGACAACTGTGCATGAAAAGCAATTTTTTTAATAAGCTGGGCCTGTGATATATAAATCTCTATGCCCTACAATTGCTGAAAGATACGACCTGGCTCTCTGGCCAGCAAGTTTTCCACTACTACTATCATGTGCTTCTTCTTGCTTGTGCTCACTGATTCAGGCAGGATAGATAGATGGACCCTAGATATATCCCATAGGCTAATTGTATCTGTCCTGCTGTTTGTGGCAGGTGGTCTAAGCGATGCAATGTGTTGTAAAATCTTTGTTTCTTTAAGGCCTCCATGCCTTCTCGCTGGATCATGTAAAATGCCTGCAGAAACCAAGGAAGAATACATCAGAATATTGGTTGCATGACACCATGGTTATATGTAGCGTCACTTGGATAACTGGTAGCCTTCTTGCTTTTGATTCAGGAGGTCATGGGTTCTGGGTCATTAGTTGGAGGCCAGCTGTAGATACTTGCGCAGGCATGTGGTTAATGGTTGGCTTGTGAAGTTGTGCCATTTTTAATTTGATTTTAAGAACATGTGGCTGCTTTCTCTAAATTTGTGAACTTGCATATAAGCATTTTAGTGTGTATCAGGAGAGGGAAGTATCAGTGTCAATAAACTATCATATTTTTCCTAATATTTTGTGGGATATTTTAAAGCAGGCTTGTGTGTGTGTGTGTGTGTGTGTGTGTGTGGGGCTAATTTAATTAAACTAGAGACAATTAGACTACAAGGTTGAAATTATCAAAGCTGTGATATGTAAAACAGGCATTTGAAGTGAAGATGAGTAAAGCTGGAGTGAGGTCAACAGATACGGTATGGATGAAATTAGCATTTTTAGATAAGCGGGAAAGCTGATTGATTTTCAAAGGGACACGATAAGACTTTTTTTACAACTGACAAGGTAAATAAGGCAAAGTGATTATGTTGATTTTTCCAAAAGTGCTGGTCATAATGAGAACATAAAAGATTGATATATTCTGGGAAAAGTAACTTCTAAAGACAAGTTGAAACAATGGGATTTATAGATCAAAAAGGGAGAAATATATTTAAAGAAGGATGGAAGACTGTGTGAGGTGTGGCCGTGTGAGAACCTTGAAAGGTGACTATGTGAAACAGACTTGGAAAAAAGCCTCGAGCTACCCTGCAGAAGTTTGTTGTTTCAGCAACCAAAGTTGTATTAAAAGCCTTTGGAACTCCATTGTCCAGTGGGTGCTTGTAGCAAAATTGCTGGATGACTTTATAAATTTGGAATCTATTTGGACTGTTGCCTTAAAGGGGGTGTGTAATTGGGAGTCTGGTTAAGTAGAAATTTTGGGAACTGTTATAACTGTGTAACTGTAATATTGTGTGTGTTTAAATTTGCTCTTCTTTCATTAATAAATGTTTTAATTTAAACTTTAAAATATCTACCGGTGGTAGTGGACTCATTACTTCTGACTTCAGTACACAAACCTTCTCGTAATAAATACAAATTGCAAAACTGTTGTGATAACATGGCCAAGTTTCCCTTGTGGATTTGGTCAACCTGGCAAATACCACCTGCTGCAACATAACATCAGTCACAGAGCCTAACGACAATTAAAGCTTGGTGGTAAATGTATGCCAAGCAGACTATACAGTTTGGGGCATATATAAAGGAACTGCCAATCTACGCCTATTCAGAGTCACAGAATTGCTTGATGAAGCTGCAAACCACATGTACAGCATGGTTATTCCAAGATCCTTGCAGCATTTATCCCTCTTCCTCAGCGCTCATCCCAGCTGCCCTCACCCCCAGGTTTACAATTATTGTCACTTATTACACATCCAAACAGATAGAAAAGGAAAATATGTTGGAATGAGGAATCTGAGGGAAGGTGTGTGTCCAATCCAGAGCCTGTAGACGTGCAGCCATCTTATGTTAGCGGTGTGCTTGGTGCCATATTTGGTGGACCAAGGCACAAATGCATTGCCATAGCAGCAATAGACCACCCTCTCAAAACATTGAGCAGAAATTTTCACTCGGTGGGCAGTCGGGCACACGCCCAACCCGCTTGAGCATAAAATGACGCGTGTTGAAGTCAGCCGACCGTGCCGATGTCAACGTGCAGTCATGCGATAGTTCGCTTGGCGGGGGCGCGCTGGAGCCGGCAGCGCGCCCGCCGACAATTAAAAGGTCTGTTAAGGCCTTTAAATAGTCAATCAAATTAAATTTTTTTTGTCCATCCATGGCAGGCAGGTGAAAAGGCCAAGTGGCCTTTGCATGTTTTTGGAAACCTTGTCCACGGGCGGGATGAGGTTTCCAAAAGCTATTAATAATAAAATAAAAGTTTTAAAATTTAATTAAAAATATGTCCCTGCTCAAGTGACAGAGTCACATGATGGGACATGTTTTATTACATTTTTATTTTCTTCATTGTCTTTTTTAAAAAATGCTTCATCTCCCTGAGGCAGCTCCATGCCTCAGGGAGATTATTCAGCGCTTACTTGCACGCATGCACGAAGTTTGCACTTGACCCGTTCGTCCTCCTCCCCCCATCCGGAGCATGGTGAAACAATGGTCCGGTGCCGATCGCGGGTGGGGGTCGACTTCCCGACCGCCCTCCCCCCCACCCACCAAGGGCAAAATTCTGCCCATTATCTGCCCATATAACCTGCCCTTAGTGCGCTGTTCACCAGAAATGCATGCAATGCCCAAAGAACAATGATATTGCTAGTACTGCATGCATAACTGGCTACCATGTAGTGAGTCACAGGCATTCCAGTGCTGGTAGATTTGAGAGTTCTCAGTGATTAATCTGGGATTTTCCGGCCCTTCCCGCTGGTGGGATCTTTCGGTCCCGCCAAAGTCAATGGACTTTTGGCTGGCTTGCCACATCCGCCATAGGGGAACCCGTGGTGAAGGCACCAGGAAATTTAGCTCAAAGCTCAACTTCAAATTATCCATTATTTTGACTTCAATGATTTTCAATCAATAGGAATAGACTTTCTATCTAGCCTAAAATAAATTGTTTCAATTTATGACTAAGCATCATTGAGATAAATCCCAGTAATTGATTAGACTCGCTGATAACAGCATCACATTAACTGATAGCACCCATAACTTAAATTGTTGAGATCTTTTCTAAATGCTATCAATCTTCCCTATCTTAGTCACCTGGCAACATAGTTTGATAACTTTAGGAAATTTTCTAATATTATTGTAGAAGCATTTTCTGTGTCTCTTTATAATAACTTAGGTGATGGAGTGTCACACTGTTACACTCCTATTATCTATGTAAGGAGCTAAAATATTTCTTTGGATTCCTTGTGCTGTCAATCACAACCTGCCCTCTCCTACCTTCTAAAATATTCCCTTGTTAATTTTAGCTGTTTTTTGTATAACTTCCAGTCTTCATTACAATTTGAATCCTATTTTTAAAAAATAATCATTCTTAGTCTATAGCCAATTTTGTTTAAGTCCCAGGCAGTCTAGTGCTGATATATATTCAAATACTTACTTGCTTTAATGATGGATATGTGCCTAAGTACCTAGTGGTTTAGTGGAAATTTCTTCTAAATTAGCTTGAAAGAACTTACAAAATCTTAACTTTCCATTTAACATTTGAGATTCTGAATCTGGAATCCATATTTTTGCAAATAATTTATTTTACTGAATTTTATGCTCATCAAGGTGACAGATATTTGTATAAGCACTTGGTACATTTTCCCATTGCCAACATTGAGCACTTTCATGCTAAATGTAGCTTCAACTCTGCTTAACGCTTTGAAGAGTTCTCACTTCATTTCCCACAGTAGGCATCCTGTGCTCTCTCTAACAGATTGCGAATTCAGTGCCAAATTGAGAGCAATTTGTGATCAAGGCCCATGAAAACTCAGAAGTGAGTTTAAATTATTCAGACTCATTTTGCAAAGAACCCTGATAACCAGGAGGGAGAGGAGACTTTTATCCCGTCACTTGGGGAAAATAAAAGGCCAGAGTGCTAACACACTGTATTGCATACACCCCTGGCTTTCAATGCAATTTATAATGCAAATACCTTCCCACTGTTCCATTTGATATGCATTACAGTGCTTGTTGTTATCACAGAAACCATATAAAATTCTTTGACATGCCTCACATTTTAACACCTCTCAATGTATAATTCCAAAAAAACTGTTAGAGAGAATTTATTGGATATTTAAATACATATATTTGTATTTGGACACATTTTTTTAACCAAACCTTTTATATGTAAAGAGGAAATGGCTTTGCATCCAAGATCTACACACTCCATAACCTCCACTGAATGAAAGCATTTAAGTCTTGTGTTTAACCAGTCCTCTCGGAAACTGGAAATGGATCACAATTCATTGAATATCTGAGGAAACCAAATACAGCTGAGAATGAAAGGCTTTCACTTAAGAGGAGGAAGGGCCTCGTAACTGGGGAACAGCTGTAACTAAGGCAAAAAAAAATTATTGTCCCAATTATTTTATTCTTTATACGAAAGGCTATCGTAAATCGTTTTAAGCAATATCACTGCCAAAGTAATGTAATGAATTAAGTTCTAGTTAATAATACTTGAATGCATATCCAGTTGTTTGTTTTTAAATTGGACTGGCTATTGTTTTGTCCTATTTGATGGTAGCATGCATTTTTGTAAAGAATGATATTACCTTTAGCAGGAATGAAATGCAGGCAGCTGAAAGTTGACACTTTATAAATTTTTCATTGGCTGCAGATGGGATAGGCAGCAAGCCAGCTGGTCAGTTAAACATAGATAAATAAATAGAACTTTAGTGCATTATAAAGTAACTAAAGGCAATAAACTTAAAGATAGAAGAGGTGTCTTGAAATTATTTATAAAATATAGAACAAGCAAAGAGAATTAAATAGTAATAGATAAGCTCTTTTAATATGAACGATACTTTAATAAGCCCAAATGTTAAAATTTATTACCTCCATTTCTCGGCAGTGTTTATACTGGCATTCATCCTGAAAAAGAATCCAAAAATGTGCAATGTGGAATGCACTTATTCAGGATGAGAATTTTTATTCTTGCTGTGTAGTCTCAGGGTAGATTTTTCACAACTATAGGAAATCAATTAAGTTTTGATTTTCAGCAAAGTCCAAAAACATAAAGCCACATCATCTGGTTTTCCATTCTTTTTTTCCTAAGGAAACTATATCCCGTTAAAGTAAAAAAAATCTTTGAAACTAATTGTTGCTACTCATGTGATTTTATATTTCTAAGCAGTTTAAGAGGTATTATTCTAAATATATAAGGTAATTTCTTCTAGATGGACAATGAAGCACTGTGCTGGGGTGCTCTTGATTTCTGTATCAACATAGGGACAATAAAGCTTTGCAAAAGGCAAGTGAAATCACCTAAATGTAATTATTAGATACCAGTTTTACAAAAAAATGGTTGTGGTCAGTTTGGACATTGTGATATTAATGTTATGCTTACTTGAATTTCCTGTATGTTAGTGTGACAACCTTTTAGTAACAAAAGCCACAAATTTATTTACTATGTAGGCCATTAGGAATGAGCAACTGAATGAGGATAAATGCTATGGTAATTTTTCTTTAGATTGTATAATGAATAATTCTGTTCACTCATAGGCTATGAGAAGAAAATCTAGCATTATTTTTAATTTGTTCATGGGATGTGAGCATTGCTTGCAAGGTTAACATTTATTGCCCATCCCTAATTGGCCTTGAGAAGGTGGTGGTGAACTGCCACTTCTTGAGCTATTGCAGCCCATGTGATAAAGGTACACCAAACAGTGCTGATAGGGAGGGAGTTTCATGATTTTAACCCAGTGACAGTGAAGGAAGGACAATATAGTTCCGAGTCAGGATGGTGTGTGACTTGGAGGGGGACTTGCAGGTGGTGGTGTTCCCATGTGTCAGCTACCCTTGTTCTTCAGGTTGGTAGAGATCATGGGTTTGGAAGGTGCTGCCAAATAAGCCTTGGCTTGTTGTGGGTGAGTCCAGAACTAGAGGCCACTGTTTTAAATTTTTTTTCCCTCAGAGGGTTGTGCGATTTTGGAACTCTCTCCCTCAGAAGGTGGTGGAGGTGGGGTCATTGAATATTTTTAAGGCAGAGGTAGATAGACTCTTGTTAGGTAAGGGAATCAAAGGTTATCGGGGTAGATGGGAATGTGGAATTCGAAACACAAGCAGATCATCCATGATCTTATTGAGGGGCCAAATGGTCTACATCTGTTCCTATTTCTTAAGTTCTTAAATTCTTATTCCTGACCTCGTTACATCCTTGGTTCAAGCATGGACAAAAGAGGTGAACTCCCGAGGTGAGGTGAGAGTGACTGCCCTTGACATCAAGGCAGCATTTGACAGAGTGTGGCATCAAGGAGCCCTAGCAAAACTGGAGTCAGTGGGAATCAGGGGGGTAAACTCTCTGTTGGTTGGAGTCATACCTAGCACAAAGGAAGATGGTTGTGGTTGTTGGAGGTCAGTCATCTCAGCTCCAGGACATCACTGCAGGAGTCCCTCAGGGTAGTGTCCTAGGCCCAACCATTGTCAGCTGCTTCATCAATGACCTTCCTTCCATCATAAGGTCAGAAGTGGGGATGTTCGCTGATGATTGCACAACGTTCAGCATCATTTGCGACTCCTCAGATACTGAAGCAGTCCATGTCCAAATGCAGCAAGACCTGGACAATATCCAGGCTTGGTCTGACAAGTGGCAAGTAACATTCGCGCCACACAAGTGTCAGGCAATGACCATCTCCAACAAGAGAAAATCCAACCATCGCCCCTTGATGTTCAGTGGCATTACCATCACTGAATCCCCCACTATCAACACCCTGGTGGTTGTCATTGACCAGAAGCTGAACTGGAGTAGCCATATAAATACTGTGGCTACAAGAGCAGGTCAGAGGCCAGGAATTGTGCGACAAATAACTCACCCCCTGGCTCCCCAAAGCCTGTCTGCCATCTACAAGGTGCAAGTCAGGAATGTGATGGAATACTCCCCACTTGCCTGGATGAGTGCAGCTCCTACAACACTGAAGAAGCTGGGCACTGTCTAGGACAAAGCTTGATTGGCACTACATCCACAAACATCCACTCCCTTCACCATCGATGCACAGTAGCAGCAGTGTGTACCATCTACAAGATGCACTGCAGGAATTCACCAAGGCTCCTTAGACAGCACCTTCCAAACCCATGACCACTACCACCTAGAAGGACAAGGGCAGCAGATAGATGGGAACACCACCACCTGGAAGTTCCCCTCCAAGTCACTCACCATCTTGACTTGGAAATATATCGCCGTTCCTTCACTGTCGCTGGGTCAAAATCCTGGAACTCCCTTCCTAACAGCACTGTGGGTGTACCTCTACTACATGGACTGCAGCAGTTCAAGAATGCAGCTCACCACCACCTTCTCAAGGGCAACTAGGGATGGGCAGTAAATACTGGCCCAGCCAGCGAAGCCCACATCTCCTGAATGAATAAAAAAATGTTGTAAAAACCCAACTGGTTCACTAATGTCCTTACCCAGCCTGGCCTACACGTGATTCCAGATCGACTGTAATGTGGTTTACTCTTAACTGCCCTCTGAAATGGCCCAGCAAAGCACTCAGTTCAAGGGCAATTAGGAATGGGCAATGAATGCTGGCCTTACAGTGACACCCACATCCCAAGGAGGTTATATGAAAAAATGTGACAGGGCTGCAGAACTTTGATCTGATCCACTGGTTGTGAGATTTCTTAGCTCTGTCTATAGCCTGTTGCTTCTACCTTCCACCTTCCACTGTTTAGCATGCATGTAGTCCTGTACGTAGTTTTGCCGCATTATGACCTCATTTTTAGGAATATTGGTGTAGTTCCTTGCATTCTCTCCTAGTCTCCGCATTGAATCATGGTCTGCCAGCTAGATGGTAATGGTAGGTTAAGGGTTATGCCAGGCCATGAGGCCACAGATTGTGGTTGAATACAATTCTGCTGCTGTTGATAGCCCAAATCACCAAGAGCAGCCAGCGTCTTCTCACCTGGATTTCAAGTTTTGTGCCCTTGTTTGGATAAGGCTTTTAATGATGTCTGGAACCAAATGACCCTGGAGGTACCTAAACTGATAATTGGTAAACAGCTAATTGGGTTGTTGGTAAGCACCATTTGATAGCATTGTTGACAACTTCCATGACTTTGCAGATGATGATTATTAGAAGTTAGCAGATTGGACAGGTGGGTTGGATTTGTCCTGCTTTTTTAGACTGAGCATAACCTGGACAATTTTCAAGTAGATGCCAGTATTTGTAGCAGTAATAGAGTAGCTTGGCTAGGATTATGGCTAGCCCTGGAGCACAGGTGTTCAAAAGTATAACTGGACCATCTGGGCCGTTTGCCTTTCCTGTACCAGAATATTCAGCCATTTCTTGCTGTCAGGTGGAGCGAATCGAAATTTCTGTGGATTGTAGATGTAGATTTTGCTATTTGATATGTATTATATCTTGCAGTGTAGCTTTACTGGATCAGCACTTCATTTTTAGGTATACCTAGGGTGGACCTTTCCCAAATTTGCACTAAATGCGGTAGCGGGCGGGCCTGCCGACGACGATGGCGGGTTTTCACATCGTATCGTCCCGAGCCCGCCTCATTATTTATGCACTCCCACGAAACACGCCGCCGTTACCATGGTGGGTGGGCTCCTCATTCGCCAGCCCGCTATCACCTTGCTGTTGCATCATGCCGGGCACCACGTTTAAAGGCTAGCCGCAAGCACAGCGCTCATCGCTTCCAGCTCACCACTGCTGCCTGAGAGACATGGGCCTCAAAGGCAAGAAGACTGCAGCCCCCTGGTTTAATGACAGGTCCCTTGAGCAACTGCTGGATGCTGTGGCGGCCCGCTGGGATGTCCTGTACCCCCGCTCTGGCCGCAGGATGGACAGCAACGTGACCAATCTGGCTTGGGAGGCGGTGGCAATGGTGGTCAGCACCAACGCCCTTCAGAAGAGGACAGCTACCTAGTGCCGCAAGAGGATGAAAGATCTCTTCTGTTCCGCCAGGGTAAGTCACTCTTTTCATTGCTCTCAATTGTCGTGAAACTATTAATGTATATAATATTATTGGAAAATATGTTTCTTTTAAAATAGAGATTTAATCTGTGGGTGTTTCCTAATTGTATTAAAGCCGGCTAGTCTGGGTGCTTTGATGTGTATTAGTTTTGAGATATAAGAGAGGTAGAGTGCATTTGCATTTTTTGAATAGAACATTCAAGAAGTGGGGTGAAATTTGGCACCTAGCTAGCAGAGACCAAGCAATATGTTTATATTACTAATAAAATTGGTACTATGAAAGGGGTTTTATTGTTGGAAGAGGCTGGTAATACAATTAGAATTTACTTTCAATGAGCTGTGCTAACTATAACTTCAGCAGTTTTGTGTGTGCAGAGCAGAGGCAATGTAACATCAAAGCCTGTAAGCCTACCACTGTGTCTGCAAGGAATCAAGGTGAAAGGAATCTCATTTTGAATTTGTAAGGTGAAAATTCTTTGCCTGGTGTCTGCTTAAAAATCTATGGGTTGCTATCGCCTTAATGGAGAATAGTTTGGGAATTTGTTAAAAGTTATGATAGTAATTTGTAGCCATTTGTATATATTTAATTTGTGAAAATTAATAAAACGTTTCCTTCAGCCTAATATAAAATCTCTCAGGAACTGATGGCCTGATTCCTAAATTTAGAGTTGCATCTCAAACATACCACTTAAAAATATAGGTTGTGACAGTTGTTTAAAGATTCCCTCTGGGATTTTTAAATAACTCAGCTTTACCGAAAGGCTGTCTCATAACACAATGCACACACTCACAAACCCAGCACACATACACAGGGCCCTCACTCACTGCCAGTTCAAGGGACATCACCATTCTCTCACGCTCTCTCACGCTCACCTTCATTATCCTCATCCTATCCATGGGACCACTCACCATCTGCACAGGCCAGGCACATTTACCATCTGGCCCGGCAGGCGTCTGCTTACACTTTCTCCATCACTATCCATGCAGGACAAGCTGGCACACAACGAGAGAGAGGTCACAGACTGGTGGTGGATTGCCCGTAATCAGGGTCCTCACGGGCTTTGAAAACAGAGCCATTCAGCTGGGCGGTGAGGATCTGGACCAATCTGTGCTGACAGTGAGGTCAGCGGTGCTCTACCAAGTGAGGATCCAGGAGTGCAACATCCATCAGACAACCATGCAGTGATGTGTCATCTTTCACAGGCCACTGCCATGCTCTAATTATCTCTCCTTGCTTTCGCAGGCACATCTGCCAAATAGCGACAGAGTCCATGACCCAGGGCCTCCAATCAAGCCCCGAAGAAACCTTTGAAGAGGAACCAGGAGGCACCTTCCCTGAAGTCCCATCACAGCGCTCACCCACACCTTCCACCAGCACAGAGACACACACCTCGGTGGGACACAGCTTTAGAATAGCCCCGGGATCACAATTTGGTGAGCACATCGCACCGTCTGATCCACAGCAGGCGGCAGCAGGGACTTCTCAGGTGTCTGGCACTGGAACCTGGAAGACTCCAGGGACTTATGACCGACTGAGGATGTAGGCTTCGTGCACACTTCCTGGAAACCATGCGCACATCTGCAGGATGTGTTTCTGGTGGTTGCACACCAGCTGCACATTCAGTGAATGGAAGCCCTTGCGGTTGATGTAGTCCACCGTGTGTTGCGACAGAGATCTGAGCGTCACACGAGTGCAGTCAATCGCACCCTGCACCTGTGGGAAACCCGAGATCTGGGCGAATCAAATCGCAGTTGCGTCCTGGCTGTTCTGGTCCCAGGCGAAATGCACAAAGTTGTGTGCCCTCGCAAATATGGCAACCATGACCTCATGGATGTATTTGTGGGTGGAGGCTTCAGAGATTCCACAGAGTTCACCTGTGGAGCCCTGAAAGGAGCCATTGGCACAGAAATTGAGTGCCGTGGTCACTTTCACAGCCACTGGCAGTAGATGCCCTCCGTGTCCCCATGGCACCAAATCCTGCAGTAAGCAGCAGATGTGAGCAACCAGTTCCCTAGACATTTGCAGTCTTTGGTGACACTGGTTCTCGATAATCTGCACGAATGAAAGGCGGCATCTACAGACCCTGGGCGTCGCAAGGCGCTGCCCCTTCTTCTTGGGGTTACTGCTCCTGCCTCTGTGCAGCCAGGAGCCTCAGTCGCTCCATCTTCATCGCAATTTGTAGGCCATTATGCATACAGCTGGTTCACCAGGCTCCATGATCCTGATGTACTCCTCCTGCAGGATGATAGAGAGAGACACATTGTTAGCATGGGTGTACTAAGAAACTATCCTGGTTAAGTGTGATGGCCCCTTAACGCTCCCCTGTAGAGCGCTGGCCAGAGATTAGTGCGCTTCATGGCTGCTCTGTTAGCTTGAACCATGGGGAAGACTGGTCCAAGCCTGGATGCTGACATTGCAAGGAGCTGTGAGCGCCTCCAGCAGTGACGGCTACATGGCCAGCTTCAGTGAAGAGATTGCACTACGTGTGCAGTTCAACTGCTTTGCAGTCCACAAAAGTGCTCATGAACTTGCAGTCTGTGCCGGCCGGGGGGTGGGGTGGGTTGGGGAGGTGGGGGGGCGCAGGGGAGCTCTGAAGAACATGGTGGAATTTTGATGCCTCTCTGTTGCTTGACTTGGCAGATAAACTAGGATTATGTCAATAAAAACAAAAAACTGTGGATGCTGGAAATCCAAAACAGAAACAGAAATACCTGGAAAAACTCAGCAGGTCTGGCAGCACTGGTGGAGAAGGGCACAGTTGACGTTTCGAGTCCTCATGACCCTTCAACAGAACTAAGAAAAAATAGGAAAGGGGTGAAATATAAGCTGGTTTAAGGGGGGCGGTTTGGGACAAGCAGCCAGTGATAGGTGGAGATAACCAAAAGCTGTCACAGACAAAAGAACAAAGAGGTGTTGAAGGTGGTGCTATTATCTAAAGGAATGTGCTAATTAAGAGTAGAAGACAGGACAGATAAGGTACAGATAGCTCTAGTGGGGGTGGGGGAATACTAAAAGGTAGAAATAAACAATGGGTGCAAATACATTTAAAAATAATGGAAATAGGTGGGAAAAGAAAAATCTATATAAATTATTGGAAAAAACAAAAAGGAGGGGGAAGAAATGGGAAGGGGGTGGGGATGGAGGAGAGAGTTCAAGATCTAAAATTGTTGAACTCAATATTCAAATTGAGACAGAGAGGTCAAGGAAGGGAAGAGAAGTGTCAGAGATACTTCTCTGACACTTCCCTGACACTTCCCTTCCCTTCCTTGACCTCTCTGTCTCAATTTCTGGTGATAGACTGTCCACCAATATCCATTACAAGCCTACCGACTCCCACAGCTACCTCAACTACAGCTCCTCACACCCCGCTTCCTGTAAGGACTCCATCCCATTCTCTCAGTTCCTTCGCCTCCGTCGCATCTGTTCTGATGATGCTACTTTCAAAAGCAGTTCCTCTGACATGTTCTCCTTCTTCCTTAACCGAGGTTTTCCACCCGCGGTAGTTGACAGCGCCCTCAACCGTGTCCGGCCCTTCTCCCGCGCATCCGCCCTCATGCCTTCTCCTCTCTCCCAGAAACATGATAGGGTCCCCCTTGTCCTCACTTATCACCCCACCAGCCTCCGCATTCAAAGGATCATCCTCCGCCATTTCTGCCAACTCCAGCATGATGCCACCACCAAACACATCTTCCCTTCAACCCCATGTGGCATTCCGCAGGGATCGTTCCCTCCATGACACCCTGGTCCACTCCTCCATCACCCCCTACTCCTCAACCCCCTCCCACGGCACCTCCCCATGTAAACGCAGAAGATGCAATATCTGCCCCTTCACTTCCTCTCTCCTCACCATCCAAGGGCCCAAACACTCCTTTCAAGTGAAGCAGCATTTCACTTGCACTTCCCTCAACTTAGTCTACTGCATTTGTTGCTCCCAATGCGGTCTCCTCTACATTGGAGAGACCAAACGCAGAATGGGTGACCGCTTTGCAGAACACCTTCGGTCTGTCCGCAAGCATGACCCAGACCTCCCTGTCGCTTGCCATTTTAACATTCCACCCTGCTCTCCTGCCCACACATCTGTCCTTGGCTTGCTGCATTGTTCCAGTGAAGCTCAACGCAAACTGGAGGAACAGCACCACATCTTCCGACTAGGCACTTTACAGCCTTCCGGACTGAATATTAAGTTCAACAATTTTAGATCATGAACTTTCTCCTCCATCCCCACCCCCTTCCTTTTTGTTTTTTCCAATAACTTATATAGATTTTTCTTTTCCCACCTATTTCCATTATTTTTAAATGTATTTGCACCCATATGATGCAATGGGCCTGGTCCCCTGCAGTCCTCCGACTGCGGGCGCCATGGGCACTCTCTGTCTCTGCCAGCTCCTCCAGCAAGTGTGAAGTGCCATCACCAGTGTGCCCTGGGACAGTAGCCGTTGTTCTAATTCCCTTCAAGATGCTAGTATCTGCGCTGGTGCCTGCCTCGCAGAAATGGTGTGACGCTGGTGAGACTTCAGGCCCTTCAGGTGTGAGAGGGGGCATTTGCAGCTCCTCCTCCCGGCCGTGCTCTGAAGATGCTGAAAGGAAGAACAAGGCTTGCAGATCAGTTAGCATGCAGACAATGACAAAGTTCACCCCTGTCCTCCCAGCTCATTATGCGCTCAACCTCACATAACCAATGGTCCAGCAATGTTGCAACAATAACTAATTTAACAATCATCATTGCTATGGCCGTTGGGAGGACAATGACCTCACTGTTGGGCATAAATACCTGGCCGTGGCACCCCAGCCTCACCGACACCAGTAGACCTGGGTGCCTGTCGCCTCTCCAGCTCAAGGGCCTCCTGCTCGAAGCGGCTTAGTATGGAGAGCTGTTCCTGGCCGCCTCAAGTCCTCACACGCTGTGTTCTGCGCATTCTTCTCTTGATAAAGAGAGAAGAGCATTGATTAGGGCAAATTGCACATGGACTCTGTTCACACACGGCACACCCCAACCAGACTGGGACTTATCAGGCCCCAGTGCCTCCTCACCATGCTGCAGCTGATCACACAGACAAAGATGCTAGGCCTGCTCCCCACCCCCCCACCGCCCCCTTGGACACATGCTGCCTACATCACATTAGGAACCACAAGGTATTTCCTCCCGTACCAAGGAGGCGCAAGCACGTGCAGCATAGAGGGCAGCAGATGGTTTGTTGCCACGCCACCTTGAAGCTCCCCTTCTACCATCTCATCACCCTGACTAGGACATGTCCTGGAGTTCTGACTCTGCGCCTAGGTGCAGCTCCTCCAGGTTGCCCCCAAACCAGTCATGTGGGACTCAGATCAACACATGCTGCAGGGGAAACCTCATCTCCTCATGACCCACTCAGGCTGACCTCAGCATGGGCGCTATCTGCTTGCCCACCCAGCAAAGGAAAAATGCCGTCAATGATTCAATGTAGTCACGACACTGAGACTTGGGGGGGTGGGAGGGAGCCACAGGGGGTAAGCCGACCTGCTGGGTTAAATGCCCAATGCCAACATGGTGCTCACCCTGCCAGAGCGCAACAATTCGTTGAAGCGCTTGCGGCACTGGGTCCAGGTGCGCCGCACCACGTCACGGGAGCTCACCACCTCCGCCACCTCCTCCTAGGCACGTTTCATCATGTGGGGGGGCCTCCTCCTCCCTGGGGGACCAACACCTCCCGCTGTGCTGCCACCTCCTCGAGGAGGGCAGCAAGGCAGTCATCGGAAAAACGAAGGGCACACTCCAGCCAGGCCTGCCCGGCAGGCCTACCCTCCAGCCTGGCTTGCTCACCCGAACCCCTCTGCTGTGGCCTAGCACTGGCCATTGTGAGCAACCTACAAAAGGCTGCCAGGCCTTCTTTTAAACAGACTGCCGGGTCGCCATTGGATCCAGCGGTCTGTGCACGCCCGCCGCCGCCCGCACACTCCCACTATTCTCGGGAGTTGGGAAATACGCTGGGCAGGCCTTAATTGGCTCGCCCGCGTAAAATGGCGACGCGGACCCAATCGCAGGTGGTGATCGGGTCCATGCCCGCCCGCTCCCGCTCCCCCCCCCCGCCCCCCCCCTGCCCGCCGCCCCCCCCACCCCCTCCCTCCCCACCGCCAGATGGAAAATTCTGCCCCAAGTGTTCTTTCTGTTATTCCTTATGGTGGATCAATACAACTGCGAATACACTAACCTTTGTGAAAAACTACATACTATTTCAAACCAAATGTACTTTATCCCTTTTGACAGGAAAAAACAACCGCAATTTTTTAATTATGTAGGAACCATTTGCTGAATGCCTGCTTCATGTGTCAGTGTCTTGTGATAATGTTGTAGAATCTCATGTCCTCATTTCAGTCTGAAAGCACAGCATTCAATCATTCAGAATGTATTTTTACACTCTCCCACGAGTAATTGAAGAATTAGAATAACAGCTTGCAATTATACAGAGCAACCAACATTGGAAAGAGGTATTAAAGTGCTTCATAGATCTGAGCATGAAATGGACACCAGGCAAAAGGAATAAGAATTGTTAGAAATAGAGTTACAATGCAGGGCCAAAAGAACAGAAGAAATAAATGTTCAGAAAGCTTCTGTAGGCTGGTAGAGTGGATGTAAGGAAAAGAGATTTTGAGAGGGGTTTCTAGAGCTGTAGTGGCTGTATGAACAACCAATAATACACATCAGTGTACTCTCGATCATCAGTAAAATGATGGAAGGGGTCATCAACAGTGCTATAAAGCAGCACTTGCCTAGCAATAACCTGCTCACTGATGTGCAGTTTGAGTTCTGCCAAGGTCACTCAGCTCCTGACTTCGTTATAGCCTTGGTTCAAACATGGACAAAAGAGTTGGACTCCGGAGGTGAGGTGAGAGTGACTGCCCTTAACATCAAGGCAGCATTTGACCAAGTGTGGTATCAAGGAGCCCCAGCAAAACTGGAGTCAATGCAAATCAGGGGGAAAACTCTCCGCTGGTTGGAGTCATACCTAGCACAAAGGAAGACGGTTGTGTTTGTTGGAGGTCAATCATCTCAGCTCCAAGACATCACTGCAGGAATTCCTCAGGGTAGTGTCCTAGGCCCAATCATCTTCAGGTGCTTCATCAATGACCTTCCTTCCATCATAAGATCAGAAGTGGGGATGTTCCCTGACGATTGCACAATGTTCAGCACCAATTGTGACTCCTCAGATACTAAAGCTGTCTATGTCCAAATGCAGCAAGACCTGGACAATATCCAGGCTTGGACTGACAAGTGACAAGTAACATTTGTGCAACAGAAAAAGACCATCTCCAACAGGAGAGAATCTAACCATCTCTCCTTGACATTCAATGGCATTACCATCGCTGAATCCCCCACTATCAACATTCTAGGGGTTATCATTGACCAGAAATTGAACTGGACTACCATATAAATACTGGGGCTACAAGAGCAGGTCAGAGGCTAGGAATCCTGCAGTGAGTAACTCACCTCCTGACTCCCCAAAGCCTGTCTGCCATGTACAAGGTACAGTCAGGAGTGTGATAGAACACTCTCCACTTACCTGGGTGAGTGCAGCTCCAACAACACTTGAGAAGCTTGACACCATCCAGGACAAAGCAGCCCGCTTGATCAGCACTCCATTCACAAACATTCACTCCCTCCACCACCAACGCACAGTGGCAGCAGTGTGCACCATCTACAAGATGCACTGCAGGAACTCACCAAGGCTCCTTAGGCAGTATCTTCCAAACCTACGACCACTACCATCTAGGACAAGAGCAGCAGACACATGAGAACACCACCAGCTGGAAGTTCCCCTCTAAGCCACTCACCATCCTGACTTGAAAATGTATTGCTATTCCTTCCAGGTTGCTAGGTCAAAATCCTGGAACTCCCTCCCTAACAGTGCTGTGAGTGTACCTACACAACATGGATTGCAATGGTTAAAGGCAGCTCAACACCACCTTCTCAAGGGCAATCAAGGATGGGCAATAAATGTTGGCTTAGCCAGTGATGCCCACATCCTATGAATGAATAAGAAAAAAATGGAGGAGCGGCTACTGAACCTAGGCTGAGAAAGAACCAGCTGAATTGGGGGATAGGCTAAGATGGGTTGGTGATGATAGCCACACCTTCACAACAGTAATTTAGGAGAAGGGTCTGATGGAATGTGAAACCAGAAAGAATAACCTCAATGGGGTGTGTGTGGGGGAGGGGAAGTGTTGATGAGTGGGAAATAATTGTAATCAGTTAGCCAAGCCTCAGGAAGGCCTCAAAGGCTGAATAAAAACAGAAAATCTGAAGAAGAATCAGATGGACTTGAAATGTTGAGTGGGACTTTCCGTACCCGCTGGCATTGGGCGTGCTTGGCGGCGTGAGCAGATAATATTGCGGGAAGGTCAGTAACCTGTTTCATCACGTCGTGAAACCAGTTTGCGATCGTCCACTCAGCTCGTCGATGGTGGGCCACGTCCCCCACCATCAGACGTCGGGAACCTCACCGTAATACATCTGCATATCAGTATAAGTCCAGCCTGCCGGAATCTTTCCCCCTCAGCTGGATCGTTCATCCATGTTGGCATGATACATGCCGGTGCTGAACACATCTTGACAAGTGTGACGTGCAGAAGTCGGGACTTAACGCCAGGGCCTTGCTCACATCATGGACATCCGAGGAGCAGAAGATGCTGGAGGCTGACAGCAATGGCACACTGAAGGAACTCCCATGGCATGCTGGGTGGATTCCCATGGACATGGCTCTGTTGCGAAGCAGCCCATGGAAGTTGGAAAGTCATCGTTGAGGGTCTTCTCACAATGGATGATGGTCGAGAGGGTGGAGAGGAAGGTCCAGCTGTGTTTGGGAGAGAAAGATGTACAGGAGCGTTGGAAAGGAAGGCCTAGGATTGACTGGGGGAGCAAGAGGTGTCAGGATGGGGTGAGGTTAGCAGGGGGCGGAATGAAGGTGTCAGGATGGGGTGAGGTTGGGATGGGGTAATGAAGGTGTCAGGATTGGGTGAGGCTGGGAGCGGGGGAATGAAGGTGTCAGGAAAGGGGGAGATTGGGAAGGAGTATTGGGGGTGGAGGCATTAACAGGGGAGAAGAGGGCAACTGAGGAGATAGGTGTAAGAGTGGGGCGGGGGTGGAAGGTGTAAGGAAAGGAGTTTGGAGGAGGGAAGGAGTATGGAGAGGGAAGGGAGTCCAGGGGGAAGAAGGAGTATGGAGATGGGAGAGGATCCGTGGGGAGGATGGGGTGCGAAGAGGGGAGGGAGTAAGGCTGGAGGAAGAAGTAAGAGTGGATGAAGGAGTCGGAAAGGGGGAAGGACTAAAGGTGGCAGAAAAAGTAAGGGTGTCTGAAGGAGTCAGGAACAGGAAAGGACTGAGCAGGGGTGGAGTTAGGGGTGGGAAGGCTAAGTGGGGGAGTACAGGGTGCAGGGGGGGAAGAGGTTCCAAAGGGGGAAAGGGACAGGAGAGGGGAAAGGGTCCAGAGGGGGGAATATCCAGGTGAATGTGCAAGGGAGGGCTCTGATTAGTCCATGACTGCCTCCTGGGGAGAGAACTGAGAGAGGGCGTGGAACGAGGGAATGGTGAGAATGACCAAGGGCAGAGTGAGGTGGGAGGGTAGGTGTTTGATGGTAGCTGTAGAAGGGATGGCGAGGGTGGTTGGTGGGGATTCAGAGGCAGATATGGACCCTGGGGGCAGAAAGGAGGAGGTCGGGGAGGTGAATGTGGTTGGGGTGGGATTTTTGGGAAGGAAGGGAACGTGCACGTTCACCTGGACATCCCCGAAGGAAAAGAGTTGTGGCTGGTAGGTCATGGAGGGCAGGTGGAAGGTGATAGCAGGGGTTCAACAGTGATGGGGGAAAGGAACTGGGTGACTGGGACAGGGGAGAAGAAGGGGAGCGCACGATAAACCGAATCAGGACCATGCTGTCTAAATGGAAAGTGAAATGACAATCATGGTGGGCGAGATCAGGTGCTGCATGGGAGTATAATCATTGGTTGGGCAAAGATGCAGGTCAGCTCAGATGGACAACTGAAAGCAAACCCCATCAGGCAACATTGAAAATGCTCAGGAGATTGAGGTGAGTGTGATACATGAAGGATCCACTTGCGTGGGAGAGTGCTTGCATGAGGCTCCGAGAGGCCCGGCCACACACACACACACTTCTCCCTCCAGAATCACTCGTTGGTCAGCTGCTCCCTTTCCAGTGATAGAAGATGAGGTTGAGAGGCTCACAGGCAAAGGGGACTCGAAGGGAGAGGACAGCCTCTCAGATTCCTGAGTGGATGAAACCGGGTGTCCAACTGGCACTCCTCCTCCCTTCAGGTGCCCGGAGACCCTGGCCTGACTCCTAGAGTGGAAGGAGCGCCTGGAGGGATATCGAAGTGCCCCGTTTTCCTCTTGTGTTGCCACTATAGGAACTCACCCACGGTTCCCGCGATGCAGTGCAGGCCTGCGCACACCTCTGCGTTCTGCTGGACCAGTGTCTCCATGGTGTCTGCATTCCAACAATGGGGACCTCCATACATGCACATGTGGGCACCACTTCATCAGAGAGCAGGCAGCTGCACTCCTCTGACTCACGTGCCACTCTGTTGAGGGTTTCCAACAGCTCTGCATGATGTTCCCACGCCTTCTGCTGACTCTCCAGGATCAGTTGGAAGGCCAAATCCAGAGGCTTGTCACCTGACTTGGATCAGACAGATGCCTCTACCCCAACAGTCCCCCAAGTGTCCCGGAGCTCTGCCAAACCTGCCTCTTCCTACTACAGACATCTGTCTGTGTGGCCACCACCAGATTGTGAACCCGAGCCTGCTCTAGATCTAGGTCCCACCGAGGTGTGTGTCTCTGCACTGGTGCAGGTTATGTGCAAGCGCTGTGATGAGTTTTCCAGGCTGCTTATTTCCAGCTCTTCAATGGAGGTGGTGTCCTCTTGGCTGGAGTTGAGGTCCTGAATGGAGCTGAGGGACTGGTTGGCTGAGGGTGTCGGTCGCTTGGCAGAGCTCCCTGTGATCTGAAGTAGAGATAATTACTGCATGTCAGCAGAGTCAAACGCAGGAGAGAGAGCACTCACATTTGTGTTGAGAGAGGGATGATGTGGTCCAGGATCCTCACGATGGTGTTCGTCACTGACCTCACCAACACCGTATGTCCTCACCAGTCAACGCGATGGCACACTCCTCAAAGTGAGCGAGTGGCCTAATGTGGACCACTCCATCCCCAGTCTGGGACCTCTCCCTGCTGACGAGAGCAGGCTTCTCCTGCATGGAAACAGATGGAAAGAGTGTGAGCAGGACACTTGGCACTGCGTGGAATGTTTGTGTGGTGAGTAGAGCCATGGACAGGATGAGGACGCAACCTCGAGAGGGTATGAGCCTGATGGAGATTTGAGGGTGTGTGTGAGAGTTAGTGGGGTTGTCCCTTGATGAGTGAGATCCCTGTGGATGTGTGATGGGTTTGTCAGTGTGTGAGTTGTGAGTGATGAGAAGAGTGAATTACCTTGGCAGAACGGATGAGACCATTCACCCTGTAGTGGCACGGGGTGGCTGCCCTCTTTTGACCACCACCACTGCCACCGCCTCCCAAGCTGGATTAATGATGCTGCTGCCCATCCTGTGGCCAGAGCAGGGGTAGAGGACATCATGGCAGACCTCCACGGCATTCAAAAGGCGCTCAAGGGATGTGTCACTGAAACGGGGAGGGCTGCAGTCTTTTTGCTTTTTGGGGTCACCCTGTCTTCCATGCGGCAGTCCTGGACTGGAAGCTCTGAGAGATGTGCGCGCAGCTGCACTTTAAATGTGGCACCCCGTGTGATGAAGCAATGAGGTAATGGCGTCGCGGGCGAATGAGAGCCCGCCCGCCAGGGAAACGGTGTGTTTCCTGGGAATGCATAATTAATGCGGCGCTTTGGGATGATATGGCGTGAGAAGCCGCCATTGTCGTTTTACCCACCTGCTACTGCAATTGGTGCAAATCTGGGACGATTCCACCTGTTAACTCTGTTTCTCTCTCCACAGATGCTGCCAGACCTGCTGAGTTTTTCCTGCATTTTCCGTTCTTATTTCAGATTTCCAGCATCCACAATATTTTGCTTTTATCTTAAATGTTGAATGTTCCTCTGCATGGAGGTCATGTATGGTAAGGAGATTATGATTAACTCAATCAAAATATTTTGAAAAGTAGCATGAAAGGAGATTCTATATGATGATAAAGATTGTAAGAAAATATGGTTATCATTAAGCAAACATACACAAAAATTTCAATAACCTACAAATATCAATCGAAAAGAACACTGGATTGAAAAGCCCTGTATCATTACAGGGCAGACTTGTGATGGGGGTGGCATTGTATGATATAAATTTCAGCTCTTTTAAAATTTGTATAAGTGGATATTGATTTTCAATGGTTATTTTAGAAGTGTTCATTTTGTTTATGATTTTTATTATCATATGGATGCACATTGTGACATTGCAAAGGGTAGAAAACTTAGCAAAACAGTTATGCAAGATTAAAAATAAGTTTGGGATATTTAAGTTTGAAATAAGATTTAGCAAGCACATAGGTGTTATTGCAATGATGTAAATAACAGTCTCAAAACTGACTGAAAAAGAAGATAGATTTCAACATACTTTCTACTAATTCTTACTCCTGTGGCTCTTTGCAAGACCACTGGAATGTAACAGAACAGCAGTCATCATGTTTTATCTTGACTTTGCTTATATCTAGGGAAGGAGATCACTGCGGAAAGCTTCATGGAAAAGCTGGATAATGGAGCACTTCTCTGTCAGCTGGCACAAACATTACAAGAAAAGTTCAAAGAAAACAATAGTGAAAACAAAGCTTCCAAGGTAAGCCTGATACCAGAGTTCATAGTCAGTACTGTACTACAAATGATGGTGACATCTTATTAATGTTTAACCTTCAACCATACAAAAATGAAATTATGACGATTTTCATCATTATCATTATCACAATGTAAATTTGGGAACATGTTTCCAGATAACTTTTTTTAAACCTGGACTTCTATGAAGTTTCAGCTATATATCATTGTGGAAATAAGACATCCACACCCAAAACTACTATTGATATTTGTAAGCATTTGAAATCCTTTGTGGAGAATTTTAATTAGTAAATAATTATTACAAAAAAAAAACCAAGAATGTAATATACAAGTGTGTCAACTGCCAGGAATCCCAAATCCAATGCATTAAGATCACATTAAAGTTTGCTTCCGCTTATTCTGGATTCTCAAAAATAGGAGCACTTGCAGAACCAAATAGGGCAAAGACACCTGTCATTTATGGGGATCGGGAGTTCCTTTCTGATTTTCCAGTATGAGTGAGATTTAAGGACATAAGATAATTGGTTATTGCAAATGATGCCATTGAAACACATTGCTATACATCAAGCTGGCAATTGATGTCAAAATGCTTTATCAAAACCATTCTTATACCAATCACACAAATTTTATGTATATTCCATCCAGAGAAATCTGCCAGTACAGAAAGGCTGCAAAGATGCCGGTACTATGGAAGATCGAAGATTATAAAATGGTTTCTGAGTCGCTCCTGATCACTCCCGACATGGCCACCATGGCACACAATGTTTGTAAGCATAAGTGTGCCATGCATGCGCTGGAAACAGAATGGAAGGGTTGTGATACTAGTCAGCGCCTAATGCTGATATGGTGCCCGAGCTGCCATTTTGGACTTCTCTTAAACACTCTCAGCTGCATGACAGACCCGCCCCATTGGTGTTATTTAAAAGAATCACCATGGGACTTTCAAATGAGGTGCTTTTGACCTATTGTTGCTGCAGAGTGAGTGGAAAAAAGTGTTCCGTGTTGGAAGAGTTTTGAAAAGTTGTTGGAGGCAGAGAGGAATGGTGCTTGACTTTTCCAAGGAGCTCTGAAGAGTTTGAAGGCCTGTCAACAGGAAGCTTGTTATTACTAATGGGAGCTATTGTTGGGTGCAAGTTCTCTTACTTTTGAGAATCCAGAATAAACAATACCAAATTTTAATGTGGTTTTTGATTTAGTATTGGATTTGGAATTCCTGGCAGTTTAGACACTTGCAGGTACAGTTTGAAAATTCATGTGCCATACACCTTTCTCTTTCTACTCCTAAATCAATGCAACTGGTTCCTCTTCGCACTTGAAAAGGCAGAGAGATGGAGCATAGCCAGCAGAGAGGGGAAGGTGTGCACACAGGAAAGTGGAAGAGGGTGCTCAATAGAAGACCATACTTACCTAGGGCCTTCATGGAGCACAGTTCCTACCTCTGTCTCAGTCAGAAGCAATGTCTGAGGTGGTCATAACTCATCAAGGAGATAGTCACTGAACGGTGCTACTTCCTCCAACCAGAACACCAGAACTGCAGCCGTATAGCAGGGTGAGGATGGCTGTTCCAGTGGCCATGAAGATTGTCATTACCCTCAATCTCTTTGCAAGCGCATCCTTCCAGGTGGGAGACAGTGACATTACCAACTTATCACAGTTCTTTGCTACATCAGGGCAGTAACAAGGGCCCTGCATACCAGGAGAGGGAACTAAATAGCCTTCTGTTTAACCAGAGAGAAGCAGGAAGAACAGCCACATGGCTTTTCCAACGTAGCAGGAGTCCCAGTGTTGAAGGGAGGCATTGACCACACTTGTGTGTCTGTGCAGGTGCCACATATTAACAGGCAGATGTACTGCAATTACAAGGGGTACCAGCCCCTTAATATCAGTTAGTGTGTGACTGTGTACAGAACATCGTGTTGATTAATGCCCACTGTATTGGCAGGAGTCACACCGCTTTGGTCATGCACTAGTCAGCCATTCCTGTCATATCTGAGTCATCATAATAAACTAGAGACTGGCTGCTTGGTGACAAAGGCTACCCACTCTACACATGACTCCCCTCCATTACTTGATCACATGTGGAGAAAGTGCATACAATGAGAGCCATCTGCCCAGGAATATCATGGAGCATACCAGTGGAGCTCCGGAACAATGATTCCACTGCCTGGAACACTTGGAGGTAGCCCTGCAGTATTCACAGAGCGCGTCTCCAAACTCATAGTGGTCTGCATCATCCTCCACAACTTGGCTCTCATGATTGTGCAGTTTTGCCACCAGGCCTTTGATGGGGACCTCAAGATGAGGGTAAGAGGAGAGGAGAAGGAAGGAAGAAGGCACCTGGGACCCCTTTTCTCTGGGCAGGTCCTTCATGATCTGCAACTCAGACTCTGGCACCTTTAAAATTTCTTTCCCGCATCACTGCTACCCCACAATTCTCCAGACCAGGCCTGTGTGATCGGGTAGGAGGGTGCGCCCTCCTGCCTCCCTCCGATCATGTCCTTCCTTCCTGCCCGGAGGCCAATTTTGGCCTCATCCTGCCACCACTAGTACTAAATCAGTGGCAGGCAGGGAACTTGGCATCTGAGGAGACCACCTAGTGAACCTAGTTGGGTTTGTCAGTGGCCTACCAGGGGGCTGGAGGGTCCCTCATTCACAGGCACTCTGTCCCTGATCTCGGGGCCTTACATTGGGATGAGGTGGCCTTGCAGGAAGCCAGTCCCTGCCCTTGTTTCCAACCCCTGCCACCCCTCACCAGTGAACCCCTTCCCGTGGCCCCATCCCGCCCACATCACTTCTATATGGGGATCCACTGGCGATCCTCATGGTAGGTCCCACTGTAGTACCGTCAGTGGGCATCGCTCCTGGTAGTGCTGCTAGTACTGGAGAGTAGCGACCTCTGATCGGTAGCTCTCAGGGACGGAATGTCCGCCCCACTGGGGCTTAATTTGATGGAAGGCCCAATGCTGCCCAGGCAAGTGCTTGATTATCTCGGAATAGCATTGGGCCTCCCAGAGAAGAGCGTCGCAGGGCTCCTACCAATTCTCCAATGAGATGCTTGTCACCGCATTAAATTCTGTCCTGTGATGCAATGGAAGTTGAGAAATCAGCAACGAGACATTGAGTCATGGCTTGTTCCACATGTATTATCATGGAGTTGGACACCACTTCCACTCTGTAAAACATGGGTTTCAAGATCTGCATGAAGCCCTGTGTCAGGTAAGAGCTGGACTTCTTCATGCTTCTTGGCAGTGAAGACAGGCTGTTTACCATCTCAGTACACATGCCCATCAGCATTCTCCAGCTCACTGCTCATCAAAGTCCTCATCTGAGCCCTGTGCAGCAGAACTCATCTGTGATCTTGCCTCCAGGGGACCTGGCACTGGTACTATCTTTTCCCCCTGGCCTGGACCCAGCTGACCTGTGCCCAGTGTCTGACCATGTACTGATCTTTCCCCTATGTGCCAGTATCTGAACTGGTGTGCTTCTTCATCAATTGTCTGCTTTTGCTCGGGCCTTCGTATTGAGGCTGAACTGTCAGGCTGCACTGTCAGGCGGTACCTGAAAGCAGAAATGTAAAACAGGGGGGTTGGGATGGAGGAAGCAGGGTTGGGTCGAAAGCAAGAGGCCTATGGTCACACCAGCTGTGACTTGTCCTTCATGCCAGATAGCAGGATAAGGGTGAGGATAGATTTGAGAAGGTGCATAATGCCAGAAAACCCTGTTATTGTGGATGTTCTCAGCCTCAGTCAATAATTGCCAGCTCAATAATTTGCAGCACCGTCTCCTGCAGAGAGCTCAGGAGAAGCAGGCATATTTGTCCCTTGCTGGTTCTTGGCTATTTCCTTTTCTTATGTGTGACTTTGTCCTGCAAGAGAGGGAAAAGTGTCAGTGAGTGTGTTGTAATAAAGCTGGTATTACTTGGAAATTATGGAGTGTGGATGTGAGGCTGGCAGCATTAGTAATTGTGAAGATAAGGTGGAGCATCTGAATGTTAGGCATGAGACCCAATTGTTGACTGTGTGAAGAGGGGTGTAGCTCATTGAGCAGTGAATGAGTGAGTGATTAGAATATGGTATTTGAGGATGCAATCACTGACCTAGATCACTCCTGTGAGTTCTTTGAACTTCTGGCACTGCAGCCAGGCCCTTGGGGCCAGGCTGCATGAATTGACCTCTGTGGCTATCTGCTCTCATTCCCTTCATTACATATGCCTGGATGGTCCCCTGGCCCTCTGTGGAAGCATCAACACTGTCCCCCTTTCAATCTCCTGGACAAAGGTTTGCATCAGTGAACCTGGAAGTCCTCTCTTCCCTACCAAACGCAACGCAATCATTAGGCATCAAGATCATTGGCATCAAAAATGAAAATTAGACATCAATAGTCATTATTGGAGCCACCCCACATACTCACCCATGCCCTACCCACTCAGCCACCACTCATTCACTCACACCTTCCCTCCCCACTCAGCCCCCACTCACTCACTCACGCCTTCTCTCTCCACTCTGCCCCCAGTCACTCACTTCTTCCCTTCATACTCAGCTCCCACTCACTCACTCATGCCTTCCTTCCCCACTCAGCCCTCTTTCACTCACTCATGCCCTCCCTTCCCAATCAGCTCCCACTCACTCACTCATGTCTTCCTTCCCCACTCAGCCCCAACTAACTCACTCATCTCCTTCTGCTTCACCACCCTCCACCATCTGGGATTTCTCCACCTTGCCTGAATGTGGGAGAGCTCCCACCCCTTCCACCCCACCAACACCCTGGCTCTAATCGCTACCCAGGCCTTGAATTGAAGCCTCTGTGGCCTTGCTCTCCCCTCTGGTCCTGCATTCTCCGCCCTGCCTTGGACTGTATTCTCCCACCCAACCTCAGAACTCTGTTTTCCCCACCAGCCTCGGACCCACGTTATATTCCTGCTCTTGTTCCTGCGCTCCCTAACCTGCCATCGTCTCGCGCTCTCTCCACAGCCTTGGATCTGCGTTCTCCCCAGCCTTGGTCCCGTATTCTGTCCCCCACACCCCCCAACCTCAGACCCGCGTTCTCTCACCTGCCTCGGATTCGCCTTCTCTCCCTGGCTTTGGGCCTGCTCTCTTCCTGGCCTTGGATCCGTATACTCTCCCCAGCCTGGGACCTGCTCTCTCTCCAACTTTGGACCGACGTGTGACACGCTTGCTCTCTGACCTCGGACCCACGCTCTCCTCAGCCTTGGACCCCTTTCTCCTCCCTGGCTTTGGACCTGCTCTCTCTCCTCGGCCTTGAACCCATGTTCCCTCCCCAGCCTCAGACCTGCATTCTCCCTCCGGCCTCGGACACACATCCTCTCCCGACCTCGCTTTCTCCCTGGCCTCAGACCTGTGTTCTCTCCATGGATCTGGACTTGTATTGTCTTTCCAGCTTTGAACCCACTCTCCCCCTGGCCTCCGGCAGGTGCTCTGTCCCCGGCCTTGGACCTGTGTTCTCCTCCCGGCATTGTACCCATGTTCTCCCCTGATCTCAGACCCACGTTTGCTCCCTGGCCTCGGACCCAGGCTCTCTCAATGGCCTTGGAACCCTGTTTCCATCCCCCCCTCCCCCGGCCTGGGACCAGCGTTATATCGTAATATTCCTGGCCTCGGTCCTACCTCTGTACCTGGCTGCGCTACCGTGCTCTCTCCCCAGCCTCGGACTCGCATTCTCCCCGGCCTCGGCCTGTATTATCTCCCCGGCCTTGGAACTTTGTTCTTGCTACCTTCTGGCCTCAGACCCGCATTCTCCCCGGCCTCAGCCCTGCATCTTCATCCCAGCCTTCGGCCCATGTTCTCCACAGTCTCAGTCTTGCATTCTCCACCAGGCCTTGGAGCTGTGTTCTTGCCCCGTCTAGCCTCGGACTCACATTCTCCCTGGTCTCGGCCTGCATTCTCCCCATAGCCTTGGGCCCGCGTACTTCCAGGCCTTGGTCTTGCATTCTGCCATCCCCCCTACCCACCCAGGCCTTGGGCCCATGTTCTCCCCCCTTCCCCCTCCTTGGTCTGGGATCCACATTCTCCCCAGTCTTGGCCTTGCATTCTTTATCCGTTTTACAACAGACTTTCCTTTCCTAATAGCGGTGAACGCTGAGACATTACCTGCCATTTTGGGCCACAATGCCCTGCAATGTCCAGTGATCTCATTTGCGCCAAAATCTGGAAATTGCGGTGTGTCTCAGTGGGTTTTGGACGAGGCAGTCTACAGAATGCACGCATAAACTGCATCAACTGGTATTTTGAAAAATCCGTGACATAATATTGTTAATGTCAATTGATGTTGCAACTTATGCAAATTTTGTTGTGATCCCTAGAACTTAGAATTTTTTCTAATGAACAATTGCTTTTGATGTCAGTTGAATGCTTTTGAGCACTGTGAAGGTTATTAACTGATTGCAAATGTGTTTGCTTGAGCATTGTTGATGTCAATTGATAACTAATTAAGTAATTTGATTGCTACTTGACATTTCAAATGATGGCTAAATGATCACCTTTGAGTGCAAATAATCACAAATGATGCTTGTTGAATGCTGTTGAACGCAAATGATGCCAATATTTTCTGGTATGGTTTGGCTTGCTGCTTATTATTCCTTCTTCTAAAGATTTCCATATATAGTTCCACAAATTGCTGTAGCTTGAATGCTCCTCCTTTAAGAGATGCAGGCTACCTTTAAGAAATGCAGGCTAGCTGTACCTCGTGCATGCTATGCACACACCTGGAACCCTGCTGAGCATGCAACATCAGCAGCATGTTTTGCTCTAGACTGCATGCTACACTCGTGGTGATGAGCAGGTAGCACAAAGTTTGCATGTTGTCTACCTTACTTTCACTGGGCGCAGGGTAATTGAGCATTGTGATCCCTACACCCACTAACAGGCTTAATAGAATTGTTAGCCCATAGAGTTATTAAAATCAGATTGAATGCTTCAAGGAATACTTTGACAGTCTAGTGTAGTTTCCTTTATATATTTTCATAGTTCTGTATTATATTTCTACACTCCAATGAACATCTGAATGAACGTGTTCAGTAATGGTCAACATAAACTAATAGAATAATTAACTACTAACATAATATTCTTGATAACATTAAATGAGCAAGATTCTTACGTATGCCAATAATTTGAAAATGGACACCTTCTCTGGGATAGAACACAAAAAATAAATGCTTGTCTTCTTTCATTTATACCTGGCCAAATGTCATTTAAATGATGTCAAATATAAAGACGTACAGAAAAGATTCCTACCGATCCAAGTTATTGCCTCATGACATGACTGAAATAATCTATTTGTCAGTACTGACGATGTGGTGGTGAGGTGCATTATTGGTCCTGACATTTGCCATTTTAAAATTCTGGCAAATGTCCAGTTCCTGTGGACTTGCATTATAGTATTAAGAAGAAAATGCAGTGAAAAGAATGTTACTGTTAATGCAATACTGGCATCTCCCGTTTAAAGCATATTATAATAGCGTGTTGTCATTTTAGCATGATTTGCAAATAATGGAACATACCTGAATAGTGCAACCTCCATTTTGTTTTAGTGCAGTTACTGAGCATACGCCAAGAACTGTATTGTAACTGTGCATGCTTGGTATATTCTTTTTAAACACACCGCTGTCTCGTTCACTGCCTCTCCTGACCCCCTCACTACCTCCTGCTTGCTGCTTTCTTCCCCCGACTTCCTCCTGCTTCCCATTTATCTCTTCCTATCTGGGGAATTGATAATGGAAAGTAGGGAGATAGAGGATGAACTAAACAGGTATTTTGCTTCAGTCTTCACTATAGAGGACACAAGTAACATCCCGGAAGTAGCTGTGAATCAGGAAATGGAAGGGAGGGAGGAGCTTGGGAAAATTACAATCACCAGGGAAGTGGTATTGAGCAAATTGTTGGGGCTGCGGGCTGACAAAACCTCAGGTCCTGCCGGACTCCACCATAAGGTCTTGAAAGAAGTGGCTAGTGAGATAGTTGATGCACTGGGTTTAATTTTCCAAAATTCCCTAGTTTCAGGGAAGGTTCCATTAGATTGGAAAATAGCAAACATAACTCCTTTATTCAAAAAGGAGCATTGACAGAAACCAGGAAACTATACGCCAGTTAGCCTAACATCTGTCATAGTGAAAATGTTAGAAGCTATTATTAAAGATGCTATAATAGAGCACTTAGAAAAATTCAAGGCAATCAGGAAGAGTCAACATGGTTTTGTAAAAGGGGAATCGTGTTTAACCAGTCTATTGGAGTTCTTTGAAGCAGTCACATGTGCTGTGGATAAAGGGGAACCGGTGGATGTACTGTACTTAGATTTTCAGAAGGCATTTAATAAAGTGCCACATTGCATAAAATAAAAGCTCATGGTGTAGGGGGTAACATATTGGCATGGATAGAAGTTTGGCTAGCTAACAGGAAGCAGAGAGCTGGGATAAATGGGTCCTTTCCTGGTTGGCAGGATGTGATGAGCGGTGTGCCAGAGGGGTCAGTGCTGGGGCCTCAACTTTTTACAATTTGTGGAAATGACTTGAATGAAGGGACTGAAGGAATGGTTGCTAAATTTGCTGATGACACAAAGATAGGTAGGAAAGTAAATTGTGAAGAGGATGTAAGGAGGCTATAAAGTGACATAGATAGGTTAAGTGAGTGGACAAAGATCTGGTAAATGGAGCATAATGTGGGCAAATGTGAAATTGTTCATTTTGGCAGGAAGAATAAAAAAGAAGCTTATTATCTAAATGGTGAGAGATTGCAGAGCTGTGAGATTTAGAGGGATCTGGGTGTCCTAGTGCATGAATCACAAAAGGTTACTATGCAGGTACAGCAGGTAAATAAGAAAGCTCATCGAATGTTATCATTTATTGTGAGGGGAATTGATCATAAAAGTACCGAGGTTATGCTTCAGTTGTACAGGATATTGGAGTATTGTATACAATACTGGTCTCCTTATTTAAAGAAAGGTGTAAATGCATTAGAAGCGATTCGGAGAAGGTTTATTAGACTAATACAAGGAATGGGTGGGTTGTCTTATGAGGAAAGGCTGGACAGGTTAGGCTTGTATCCACTGGAATTTAAAAGAGTAAGAGGCGACTTAATTGAAACGTTTAAGATCCTGAGGGTCCTTGACAGGGTGGATGTGGAGAAGATGTTTCCTCTTGTGGGAGAATCTAGAACTAGGGGTCACTGTTTAAAAATAAGGGATCGCTCACTTATGACAGAGATGGGGACAAATTTTTTCTCTCAGAGGGTTGTGAGTCTTTGGATCTCTCTTCCTCAAAAGGCAGTGGAAGCAGAGTCTTTGAATATTTTTAAGGCAGAGCTAACCTCAATCCCACATTCCTGCTAACCCCCTGAAAGGTTATTGGGGGTTGGCAGGAATGTGGGATTGACATAACATTCAGATCAACCAGGATCTTATCGAAAGGCGGAGCAGGCTTGAGGGGCCAAGTGACCTACTCCTGCTCCTAATGCATATGTTTGTATGTACGTATGTTCGTATGTTCCTTCTCCGGACTTCCTCCTGCCTCCCGCTTGCAGCCTCCCTCTCCATCCTGCTCATGCATTCCCACCCCTGTTCCTCCCTCCCACTTGCCACTTCTCTCTCCTGACCTTCTCATTCTCTCCTGCTAGCTGCTTCCTCCTCCTGACACCTTGCTGCTTCCCACCTCCGTCTCCCAACCTGCTCACACCCTCCTACTCACTGCTTCCTCTCCCAGCCCCATTGGTGCTTCTTGCTCGCTGCTTCCCTTTCTCAACCTGCTCACTGTTTCCCATTCAGTATCTTGATTGCCACCCCTCTCCCAAGCCTTCGTTGTGAGAGAAGACTCGGGAGTATGGCTGCAAGAGTGATGTAGCAAGGGGATTGGGGGAGGGGCAGCAAGTGGGAGGGAGCGAGCGAGGTGGCTAGGGCAGGTGCAAGTGGGAGGGAATAAGGGGGTTAGGAGAGGGGTGGTGGGTGTGAGGGAGAAAATGAGGTAGTGAGCCAGGTAACGAATGGCAAGGAGCGAGCTGGTTGGGATAGGGAAGTGGAAAGCAGGAGGGAGCAAGCAGTGATTGCCAAAGATGTCATGAACATAAGGACAAAGGGGTGGTAATGGTAGTGATACTGGCTAAAGGAGGTGCTGATGGTGGCATTATGGTCAGAAATCAGAATGTGATAATAGCAGGACAAGGGTAAGCACTCTGGAAAGAACAACAAGTGACATATGGCCCTTGAACATTGAAAAAAGGGGAGAGTTCATGGTATGAAGTTGTTGAACTCAATGTTAAGTCTGGAAGGCTGTAAAGCACCTAATCGGAAGATGAGGTGCTGTTCCTCCAATGCGTTGGGTTTCACTGGAACATTGCAGCAGGCCAAGGATGGACATGTGGGCTTGGGAGCAGGATGGTGTGTTGAAATGACAAGGGATAAGAAGGCCTGGATCATGCTTGCGGACAGACCGAAGGTGTTCTGCAAAGTGGTCACCCAGTCTGCGTTTGGTCTCTCCAATGTGGAGGAGACCGCATTGGGAGCAGCGAATGCAGTAGACCAAATTGAAAGAGATGCAAGTGAAGCACTGCTTCATCTGAAAGGAGTGTTTGGGCCCTTGGACGGTGAGGAGGGAGGAGGTAAAGGGGCAGGTGTTGCATCTTCTGCGATTGCATGGGAAGGTGCCGTGGGAGGGGATGAGGTGTTGGGGGTGTTAGAGGAGTGGACCAGGGTGTCCCGGAGGGAATGGTCCCTACGGAATGCCGACAGGGAGGGGTGAAGTGATGATGTGTTTGGTATGGCATCATGCAGGAGTTGGTGGAAATGGTGGAGGATGATCCTTTGAATGCGAAGGATGGTGGGGTGAAAAGTGAGGACAAGGAGGATCCTATCATGTTTCTGGAAGGAAGAGGAAGGTGTGAGGGCAGAGCCGCGGGAGGTGGGTCGGACACGGTTGAGGGCCCTGTCAACCACAGTGGGTGGGAAACCTCGGTTAAGGATGAAGGAAGCCATGTCAGAAACGTTTTGGAAATTGGCATCATTGGAACAGATGCGATGGAGGTGAAGGAACTGAGAAAATGGGATGGAGTTCTTACAGGAAGCAGGGTGTGAGGAGCTGTAGTCAAGGTCGCTGTGGGAATCAGCGGGCTTGTAATGAATATTGGTGGACAGTCTATCACCAGAAATTGAGACAGAGAGGTCAAGGAAGGGAAGGGAAGTGTCGGAGATGGACCATGTGAAGGTGACAGAGGGGTGGAAATTTGAAGCAAAATTGAATAATTTTTCCAGGTCCAGACGAGAGCATGAAGCGGCACTGAAACAGTCATTGATGTACCGACAGAAGAGTTGTGGGAGGGGACCTGAGTAGGACTGGAACAAGGAATGTTCCACATACCCCATAAAGAGACAGGCATAACTGGGGCCCATGCAGGTACCCATAGCCACACCCTTTATTTGGAGGAAGTGAGACAAATTTAAGGGAAATTGTTCAGCGAGAGAACAAGTTCAGCCAGATGGAGGAGAGTGGTGGTGGATGAGGATTGTTCGGGCCTCTGTTCAAGGAAGAAGCAGAGAGCCCTCAGACCATCCTGGTGGGGGTTGGAGGTGTAGAGGGATTGGACATCCATGGTGAAGAGGAGGCAGTTAGAGCCAGGGAACTGAAAATTGTTGATACGACGTAGAGCATCAGAGGAATTGCGGATATAGGTGGGAAGAGACTGGACAAGGGAAGGGAGAATGGAGTCAGGATAGGAAGAAATGAGTTCCGTGGGGCAGGAACAGGCTTACACGATCAGTCTACCGGAACAGTCCTGTTTGTGGATTTTGGGGAGGAGGTAGAAGCGGGCTGTCCAGGGTTGGGAGACTATGAAGTTGGAAGCTGTGGAGGGAAGATCTCTAGAGGAGATGAAGTCAGTGACAGCCCTGGAAACAATGGCTTAATGTTCAGTGGTGGGGTCATGGCCCAGGGGGAGGTAGCAGGAAGTGTTTGAGAGTTGGCGCTCAGCCTCTGCAACATAGAGATCAGTACGCCAGACAACAACAGCACCACCCTTGTTAGCCGGTTTGATAATAAAATCAGGGTTGGACCTGAGAGAATGGAGTGCGGCAAGTTCAGAAAGAGACAGGTTAGAGTGGGTGAGAGGAGCAGAGAAATTGAGACAGCCGATGTCACGACAGTTCTCAATGAAAAGATCAAGTGCAATTAAGAGGCTAGAGGGAGGGATCCAGGTGGAGGGAGAATACTGGAGGCGGGTGAAAGAATCTGTTGAATGCGGGGAGGGCTCCTGCCAAAGAAGTGAGCGCGGAGACGAAGGTGGCGGAAGAAGAGTACCGCTTTCCGGACTTAACATTGAGTTCAACAACTTCAGACCATGAACTGTCTCCTCCATCTTCACCCCTTTTTTATCCCCTTTTTTCAATATTCATTTTCGGTTTTTAACTTTTATGTTTTTTCATTTTTATTTTTTATCCACTTATTTTTATTTTTATTTTTTTTTCATTTTTATTCATTGTTTTATCCCCACCTTTTATCCTATTTTCAATCTTTTTTCCCACCACCGCCTCCTCCCCCTACCCCACCCCCACAAGGGCCATCTATCACATGTTCATATTGTTCTTTCCAGATTGCTTACCCTTGCCCTGCTATTTTCATATTCTGCTTTCTGACATTAATGCCTTCATCAGCACCTCCTTTAGCCAGTACCACTACCATCAACAACCCTTTGTCCTTTTGTTCATGACATCTTTGGCAATCTCTCCTTTGCCCCCAACTATCGCTGACCTTCTATCCAGCTTCACCTGCTCCACCCGCCTTAAACAGTATAAATTTCATCACATTTTTACTTCTCTTTAGCTCTGAAGGAGAGTCATATGGAATTCAAAACCCTATTTTTCTCTCCACAGATGCTGTTAAACCTGCTGAGTTTTTCCAGCACTTTGTGTTTTTGTTTTAGAAATTGAGACAGCCGATGTCACGACAGTTCTCAATGAAAAGATCAAGTGCAATTAAGAGGCTAGAGGGAGGGATCCAGGTGGAGGGAGAATACTGGAGGCGGGTGAAAGAATCTGTTGAGTGCGGAGAGGGCTCCTGCCAAAGAAGTGAGCACGGAGACGAAGGTGGCGGAAGAAGAGTTTTCCAGATTTCCAGCATCCGCAGTATTTTGCTTTTATGTTAGTGAGCAAGGGGTGTTGGGAGAGGGAAGCGGCGAGTGGGAAGCGGCAAGTGGGAGGTAAGTAGAAAAGAGTGGTTAGTTACTAAGAGTAGGAAGTTATTAAGAGTAGTGGATTAGTAAAAGTAGTGTGTTGAAAGAGGATTTTTGGGCCAGTTACGATAAGCCAGCCAGATACCTTTTTCATGTAATAATTACAGGTCAGCAACCCACCCTTATTACATGGTTTCTTTTGGGAAAGTGATTTTCGTTTATTGTGTTTTCACTTAGCATGCCATTTTTTTTCGAATACATTAGGTGTATTGTGTTTGCTTTCACATTTTCAGTCTTCCTATAAGATGTAGCATTTCACACAGGAAGTAGGCAGATGATGTAACTCAAGACTTCAGCAAAAACATACTGGCATTGAACATGACATGGCAAATGGCTTCCTTCTATGCTGCGGCCATTCTATATTTCTACATCTCCTGTGTTGGCTCCTATAAAATGTGTCAAAGCACTTGATTCTTTCTCCGACTTTCCTTTCTCCCTTTTGGGAAGCTCCTGTCTCTGCTTTTTGCCTCTCCCCAGTGACACAGTAGAAATTAGAAACATGTTAAGTGAGGAATGACTGATTTAAACCTATGCACTGGTACTCTGTGGCCGTGTTAAAGCTTTGACACATTACACCATAGTGCTGTTTCATAGCGGTATGTGTTGATAATCTACCAACAATTTTTGTAGCCAGTGTTAAGCCACCTATGCATTTTGCTTTTAACTGTACTCTTCTAAGGCAGGCAATAACCTCCATGTGGTGAAGACATTACTTTCTCAGTTTGCATTTACCATCTGGCGATCTCATTTTCTTACCTGGGGTAGTGAAATTTAACTCTGATCTCCAGACAATTGAAAACATAATAGCGTCAATTTGCCTTTTCCCAACAGAGGTTCATATTTGTACAAAGTTGGATACTAATGTAATTTGTATGTTGGTTTTCCTGGCATGTGACGGTTACTGCACATTGGAATGGTAATATTTAAGCTAAGTCGTGAGGCCAATTGTGCCCATTTCTTCTTTGCTATTGGGAGGAAATGCTGCTTGGATGGCACAGAGGCAAATGTCAATCTCTCCAACTTTTTCTCTGCTTTAAAACAAATGTAAAATTGCATATAAATAAACGGGCTAATCCTTAACTGTTTGCACACTTAAAATTCATTTTAATAATTCAACATAAATATATATATTTAGCTGCAAATAGTGTTTCATTTTAATAACTTGAACACAAGGAAAAAATAATTTGATGGACTTGTACTTCCGACCCATTGATTATTGAATTTCATGCTTATCCTCCAGTGTTGCATTTTCTTCCCACAACTTACATAGATGAAAGTGTTCATGAAAGGTATCATTCAGCCAGGAGCAAGCTACATTGACATGCATGGAAGAATCAGGCTGACCATATTTCAGCTCATGTATTAAGCAGTGAGGTTGGAGCAGATAATAATTTGTCCTAGCAGGAGAATCTTCCCAGTGAAAAAATAATTCATCTAGATTTTAACTTATAGCAACCTGATTTTGGTAAGGCACGAATACTAGAATTGATGGGGGTAACTTTTAACTTACTTGTCTATCTGCTAACCAGATTTCGAGTATCACTGATTATCAAAATCTTATTTACTGTAATACCAGGATGACAACTGAAAATTACCTGTTTATTGATGGGGAGGTGGTGGTATTGTCTCTGGACCGGTATTCCAGGGACTCAAGGTAATCCCACTTGAATGCAATAAAAATCTGACCATTGCCGATTGTTGTCAAAATCCATCTGGTTCACTAATGCCCTTTAGGGAAGGAAATCTGCTGTCCTACATGTGACTCCAGACCTACAGCAATGTGGTTGGCTCTTAAGTGCCCTCTGAACAAGCTACAATGCCCACATAAAAAAAAAACTGCAAGTTGCAATGTACCATACAACACAACAATGTATAAGGTTCAAGATTGTTTGTCCAAAATTGTAATCAAATATGCATGTAGCACACACTTTAAAACATGAAAAGATCCAACATTTTATTTTTGAAAATATTACAACAATCTTTCTGTAACTCCAGTAATAAAAATATCCAATAAGACCATAAGGCTTAGGAGCAGAAATAGGCACTTCGGCCCATCGAGTCTGCTCTGCCATTTAATGAGGTCATGGCCGATCTGATAATCCTCAACTCCGCTTTCCTGCCTTTTCCCCATAATCCTTGATTCCCTTACTGATTAAAAATCTGTCTATCTCAGCCTTGAATGTACATAACGAGCCAGCCTCTACAGCTCTCTGCGGTAAAGAATTCCACAGATTCACTATACTCTGAGAGAAGAAATTCCTCCTTATCTCTGTCTTAAATGGGCGACCCCTTACTCTGAGATTACACCCTCTGGTCCGAGACTCTCCCAAAAGGGGAAATAACGGGCATAATTTTACGTTCGTCAGTCGGACGGGCGGCTGATTGCCGCTGGCAAAACAGGCCGTGCCGCCATTTTCCGCGGGCGGGCCAATTAAGGCCCACACCGCGGCTTTGCGACTCCCATGGAGAACGGGAAAATAGTCGCGGGGGCGGGCAGCCTCAGACTGCCGGTTCCAATGGGGAGCCGGCAGCCTGTTTAAGAGTGGCCAGGCAGCGTGCTTGAAGCAGTGCACCTTGGCCACTCAGAGAGATAGAAATGCTCCAAGGAGGGTAGAGGAGGAGGAGGTGGAGGAGGAGGGGGCAGGCTGCAGGGGAGGCCAGCGGGGGGCCACTGTGCACCCAGATTCTCGGACGCATGCCTTGCTGTCCTCCTGGGAGAGGTGGGCCAGCAACGTGATGTTCTGTATCCTGAGGATGGGAGGAGGAGGGCCCCTCATGTTATCAGCCAGGCGTGGGAGGAGGTGGGCGAGGCTGTAAGTGCCCATGATGACGTCAGACGCACTGGCACACAGTGCCGAAAACAATTCAATGATTACCTGCGCTCTGGACGGGTGAGTACCATGTCTGTCTGGGCTATTTAAGGCAGAATACAGCCTTAGCCTTTGCCGCCACCCCCCCACCATGTATGGCTGCTGCTACTGCATAGGGCATCTGTCGCACGCTGGGTGGGCAAAAGGGTACTGACAATGCTTACATCAGCCTTAGTAGTTGAGGAGAAGAAGGGCTTTCTGCGCAGCGTATGTTGGTTTTTATGGCATTTGAGTAGTCTGGGGGCAAGCTGCAGGGGGGGCCGGTAGACACATACTTAGAACTCCAACACATGTCATATTGATGGTAATGACATGGTCCAAGGGGTGCCTCAAGGTCTTTTGGGCAAGTCCCATCTGCTGGCATCTGCGCTGCACCTATTTGATCCTCCTTTCCATGGGCGCTAGGACCCATGTGCTATTCAAAGTGATGGACGCCGAATGTGTCCCAGGGGACTGTTGGGGGAGGGGTTTGGGACCAGCCATACTATCTTCTGGGGACTCATCAGTAGTAGTGTGGACAGGAGCCGCTGGAGGCCTCAGATGGCCCACTGTGGTTGGGGTGCGGCATGTGTGTGCAGAGTACATGAGCAACCTGCCCCAATAAATCCTCTTATGTATTTTGCAGGCAAAAAGTAACCACAATGCCCGGGAGCGCATGAGGACTGGTGGTGGATGCGCCCTCCTCCAGTGCCTCACCCCATTCAAGGGGCAGGCCATGGAGCTGGGCAGGAGGCAGGAGGCCAGGGCAGCCGCGGGCAGCGAGGCTGGGGTCCAGCGGGCAGGTATTTGAGGTCCACAGTCCCATCCACTCTGAGTGCCCACCATCCAAACCACTGATGGTTGCTGCAATCGTTAATGCTGCAACATTGCTCATTCACAGACTGAGGCATTCTGACGTCTGGGTAATTCAGGAGGGACTCTCGTCCCCTTGAGGAATAGCCTCTCCACCACCTTCCAAAGTCACCTTATCCCATTTGTGACCACTATCACCATGGTCTCACATGCCATTGGATTGCCGCTGCACACCCAAGGCCTTATTCCATTTTTGGGGGGTTTGGGACCTCCTGCACCCTTTCAGCCAGTGCACCCCACATTACTTTGTCCAGAAGGTCCTCAGCACCTCAGCTGTGAATCTCATGGCACTCAACTTAGATGAATGCCACCACGTTACTCATCCCTGCACCAAGGGGAAATGTTGCCTTCTGGCCACCCGGTCTATGCCCCTCGTTACAGATTGAAGGGCAATAATATGACCTCTCAATCTCCTGAGTTCGGCGGAAAATGACACAACTGTTTGAAATGTTTCCTCAGCCGTGCAACTATCCAAGCAACAATGCATCCACATCAGATACCTCTGCACTCTCCCCACCCCTCTGGCTCTTTACAAGCCATGTGCCATTCATGAGGTCATCTAACCAGCCTGTGGTGTTTAATGCTTGGGGCCCGTCTTTTTAGACCTCACCAATGTTCTTTTAAGGGTCTTTAAGGGTGAGCTACTTATGAGGGTGGGGGGGAAAGGGATAAAAGATTGAAGTGAATGCACGCTAACTGATGCACTGTCCTTGTTGTTAATTTCAGCATCACCACCAGAGCGACCAGCACATCCTCCATGCAGCCCCCCCGCCCACACCTGAGAAGCAACATGTGCAACTTGGGGCACATCATTTCCGCCAGCCAGGCACCAGCGCAGATACACACACCTCGGTGGGGACTTTACCGTCGGCTAGTGTCCCTGGTCACAGTGGAGAGGGCACATCATGATCGCTGGAGGAGATGGTAGGGGCAGAGAGTGCCGATGGCTCCAGTGGCCGGAGGGCTGCAGGGGACGAGGCACATGCTGAGTCCAGCACTGATGACGCGCCTCTGGAGTTGTCCCCATCGCAGCAGCTGCAGGAAAGGTGGCAGGAAGCATGTTTGCATCTGGCAGGGTTGCATGAGGGAATGGTTCAGTTGCTCTCTGAGACGGAGGAGTCTAGGCAGAGTGCATGCGAAGAATCCGCCCTCAGGGCAGAGCATCAGGATTCATTCCATGAGAGATTGGCGACTCTCATAGAGAGCGGCTTCCAGCAAATGGATCAAAATATGATTGGGTTATGCTCTGACCTGCAAGCCCTCACAGCGGTTCTGGCCACAGGTGGTGTTTTCCATTGTGGGAGATGTTGTGGACACCAAGTGCCGGCACTTGGTGCTCATGCCTCTGCGGTGAGCAGGGAGGTAGATTTGGACCTCACGTTGGCGCAGCAGCTGCCTGCCGTCGCTGCAAGCTCCTCTCATGGTGCTCCGGATGAGGGCAGTAGCTCCTCCGCCCCTCTGCCAGTCAACATTGCTCCCGTTGAGGCTGTGACAACTGGGGAGGTGCCAGTTCAGGAGCTGGCCACTCCCTCCCAGGCGGGGCCATCACAGGCTCCACGGGCCAGAGGACACCCGCCAGCGTCATCTAGGTCAATAGGACAGCAGAGTCAGCAGGCTGTCTCACAAGCCACTCGGAGCAATGGGGCGCCACCTAGACGTAGCACCTGGAAACAGAAACATAAGGCACCTTAGACACTCCCCGGGTATGTCACTGGTGATTTTGCGTTGACCTTAGAATAGGGACCCCTTTTTGTAACATTGTCAAATAATCAAGTGGGCTTTAATTGTGGACAGAATAAAGTCCACCTTTGTCACCATGGCTGAGCGTCTTTTCATTGTGGTGCTTTTTCCATTTTCACATAATTATCATGAGTGTTAGAGTGGAGATTGATGTTTCTGTACTAAGGCCTTATTTGCAGCTGATCAGGTGGAAGAGGTAGCACCTAAATGCCACGTGTGGAAGTTCCAGGCAATGCTGCTCTTGCTGATCTGTGTGTGTGGAGCTGGCGGAAGGTTCATTGAATTAAATTGTCCCGGGTGTCCCTGCCTCCGTGGTGTAAAAGCGGGTTGTCGTTGTGGCCCTCATCATTGCCCTGTGCTTCCTGCTTGACACAAGTGTGGATAGCTGATTGGGAGACACCCCAAAGATCACCCACTGAGCCCTGGAAGGGGCCAGAGGCATAAAAGTGGAGGGCAACTGTGAGCTTCAGAGCCGCTGGCATGGGGTGTCCACCCACACAGTTAGGGGAGATCTTAGGGCCAATCACCTGACAGATATAGTTGACTGTCTCCCTTGAGAGTCGGAGCCTCCTTCAGTACTGCACCTCAGTCATATTGAGGTAGCTGCTTCACTGCCTGTATACCCTGGCAGCAGGATAGTGGCGTCGTCTGCGGCCACTTGCACCTTGGACAACCTCTTGGCCCTGCGCCCCTTGTGCCTGCGCCTGGACACCCAAAGGTTCCTCCCTTGGACACTGATTGTCCAGTCCTAGCCTCCTCCTGATTCTATCCCTCCCTTCCTCCTCAGGGGAGCTGCCTCCACTGGAGAGGTCAGAACCCATAGCCCCAGGCTAAATGGAGGCCTCCGGAAAGCTGCAAGGCCGAAAAAGAATGCTGTCTGCCGAATGCTTTCACTTTACACAAAAACCTCTTGGATATTGATGAGAACTACTCACAATCACACAGGCAAGTTTTAAAAACTTTCATCAATTATAACTTTGTGAAAAACATGAACAACCCCTCTGAGTCCACATATCCCGACATTGCAAAAGTTTTCTTAAATATTCTCCTACCCGCCTTCCCGTTGGGCCCGTGCACCGAACCAAAGTTCACACGGGCCCCTCAAAATCATACACATTTGGCAAGTTAAGGGGCTTAACGAGCCCTTCAATTAATGGCGGGCGAACTGATCGCACCCGCCCACCGAAATATCGCTACGCTATCCGCATGTCAGCTGGAAAATTCTGGCCAACCTCTTAGCATCTACCTTTTCAAGCCCCCTAAGAACCTTCTATGTTTCAATAGGATCATCTCTCATTCTTCTAAACTCCTCCTGTCCCACAAGCAGTGCTAGAGATACACATAGCTGTTTGATCCGGCTGCTTCCATTTCCATTTTGTTATTGGGGTTTTCAAGCCTTGGGAAACCTGACCAGTCAGCATTCAAATTAAATCAGGTTTCCAACTTCACTATGGAAACCTGAGTTAAATATTATTATGAAGTGACTTGCATCTCAAGTGGAACACAAAGTGCATGTGATATGTAGCAGATTAGTTTTCCATTTTGCAATTTTTCATTTTTAACCCCACCTTCCCCCATGACCTTCTGCAGCCTGTTGTGGTGGTGGCTGGGGAGGGGGAGGGGGATTGGTTAATATCAACCTCATGTCACTGACCATGGTCTTTTCGTGTCAATAAAAATAGAATCCAGACCCTGATCACTATATATATTAGTAAGCAAATGTCATTGTATTGGGGAAGTTTAGAGCAATTAGATTCCTTAAAGTCCAACTGAAATGTTAACAGCTGTTGCTGTGAATATATACCACAACAAAGTTTATCAAAGAAATATTTAAAAAGTTTACTTGCATGCTCATAATCATTTTTACTTGGTTTAGCATAATTGATCAATGACTGGATGATGCCATTGCATCATCACGGGTGTCATTGCATAATCCTCTGCTTTCAAACCTTAAAGGTACTTTACAACTGCCGAACCTTTTAAACATATTTGTGTGCCATTGAAAAGGGCTACACTTTACCAGACCTTGCTAACAAATCATTTGACCCTGTAATAATCTTTCATTTTCGGACACACATTGAACATCTGTACCGAATTTAACCTGATCTTGACTTTAACAATAAATTCTGTGCTCAATGTTGTGTATTATATCTAACCCATGTTGCTTTTGTGTGTGATTCCCTACTGGGTGCCCTGAATTTACCCTATAGTTTCATGCTGTATTTAACCTGAGAGGGCTTGTTCCAATTGTAGTGGTGATCTGCCCAAGAGCAGGTCCTCTGTGCTTATTTCTCCATGCTTCCTGGTCTTGCATTTCCTTTTCAGTTGCTTATAAGAGCCTCCCATTTTCAACTTCAATGAGCAATATTCTAGGGAAAAGAATTCATGAGGTAGTTTCTTGTTGCCTCCTCATGTATGCATGTGTGCTTAAGGGAAGCACAAGTCTTCCTCCTGAAGGATCCCCTGCCTGTAATCAGCCATTGTCCCTTGAGGTTCTAGCTCTTCTGCCATTATCACTGAAAATTTGCTGTTTCTGCCATTGGCCATGACTCATAGCCCTGAGCATGGGATCCTTACCTGAGGCTGGGCAACTCGCAAAAGGACAGGGACAACCAACCCCTGAGATCTTAAATGACTCTACTGCCCTTTTGCTTCAATCATTTGTGCAGAAATAAATCATTCTTCATTGCTTAGCATTCCCATTTATCATTAGTCAAGATTATCCTGCTTATACTAGACACCAACATGGCAGCATTATAGCTGAGTACTCAAAGCAGGCATTTGTAAACTCCCCACTAACCACAATCATTTGTTCCAAATAGTTTGTAAAGCCAACAGTGGCACTCAAAAAAAGATGGAATAGTGTGAGATTATGTTAAGTGAAAGGTTAAAACTCTGTTATATTACTGCATTCCAGCCAGATTACATCTTGTTTCAGAGTATGAGTGTTTTTGAAAAGATTTGATCAACTTTTTACATGCATGTGTGTCTGTGTTTGTAGTTAACATAATGCGCTTGCTACATTAAACAATACTAATAGTGTGGGAGGTAAATTTAAGCAGAGATTCTCCCATGCCTCCATCATAACTTTAGAAGAGCCATGGAAATCTGAAGAGGTGGCTTAATCTCCACAGAACATTCCCCCTGTAAATGCTTAAAATTTCAAAAACAAAAACAAAAATTTCACATATTTCATTCCGAGTTCTGAAGCAGAGTTATACTGGGCTCTGTTTCTCTCTCCACAGATGCTGCCAGACCTGTTGAGTTTTACCAGAACTTTCTGTTTTTATTTAACATATTTCATTCATGTACCTGTACCACCCTCTGACTATGTGATTGATCTTGCACTGGGAAGCACAAAGGCCCAGATTTTGAGGTCAGCTGTGAAGTGAAGGTGCTCGCTACCGATCTGAAAGAAAGCTGCCAACAAAGATCTAGCAATCTCTGTGACATAGATTTCACTTTTCTCAACGTTAATTTAATTCCGGCATTAGCCATAGGGAATCTGCAACAGTGATGTCATCAAGCAGGCTAAGCAGCCAATCACATTATCACAAAGAATTCCCATGGAGGGCAAACTAGTAAGTGAAAAGCACTGATTATCCTTCATTTTTTAACCATTTTGTAGAGACTAAACTAAAGATTGAGACATGTGAATATGATAGTGGTTGAAATTTCACAAAATTTTTAAAAAGAATATTATTTAATGATCTATGCAATGTTCTTATGATAGAGAAAACCACACTCATAAAGTAGGACCTGAATTTTTTGGCTGAAGGGATCTCACTTCATGCCATCCGAAGAGTTGGCAGGGAACATATCAGGGCAGATTCTGAGTGCCCTGCAGTCATTTCACGTTCGAATGAGCTTTAAGTGGCTGCAGGCAGAACTTATGCCCTTCACTCAAGAGGAAGTCCCACCTTAGAGAGCTGCTGATCAATCTGATTGGCTGGCAGCTCTCTAGCCTCTGCATCAACAGCGCTGCAGTGGACAGAAGAATAAATACAAGAGGATGTTGGAGCCTAAGTCCGGGCACCAGAGGCCCAGGTAAGTTCAAGGGGTCAAGAGCGAGGAGGGAAGAGAAGGCCTGGGGGACACGAAGGAGGCAACCGGGATCTCGGGGAAGAGGCCGGAGGGGAGGAAAGTCCAGAAGCCACTGGACTTTAAGGGGGTAGGCGCCCGACTTCAGAGGGGGCTTCTGATGGAGGCGCCATACCCCTCTGCCCACCAAAGTTGTAACTCTGTTCCTTTTCGGGCCTCCCCCACAGAAGCTCAATCCTCCTGCCAGCCTAAAAATTGAGGCTTGGTGGGAAACGGCCCTTGTGTGGCCAATAATTGGCCATTTAACAGCCTCAATTGGGGTATGGGTGGGCTTCCTGTCCGAGGCCTTGCCCGCTTCTATGCAAAATCGCTGTAAGGCCGGGGTGAGCAGGAACCTGGAGGGAATCTCATCCCTTCAATTTCACGCTACCCCCCCCACCTAAAAGCCCGCCAGCAGAGGAGTGTAAATTTCTGGCCTAGGTTTTTCAGGACCGGTGAAGTTCTTCAGCAGTAATTATGACTTAGTATGCTGTTAGTAACCCAGTTACACCTTATTCAACAAGACTTAACTTTTTCAAGGGTTTTTACCATGAGACAAATAGCATAAAATGTAGACGTTTATGTCAAATCAAGCAATTTCTAATGTTTTCACCTATGAGGACTTCAACAATACACCCTGTGGAAGAGTGGGAATCTCTACAGCAATCTCCACATTTAACTGTGCATGTGTGGACGCCCCAAGTTGCTGTCAGTTTCACAACTGTAATGACAGTGAATGATGACAGTTTTGCCATCATTACGACCTCAAATTCTGGGCCATAGTTTTATAATGTTGATAAAAAGAACAGTTTCAAATGCAGTGCTGGTTTCAGTTGCTAATCTGGAGCCAGCATTGTTTACTTCAGTGACCGTCTACCTCATTAATTTGGAAAGTGATTCAGCCACTTTTACTAGGAATATTGTGCAGAATTAATGTCGCCGTGAGCACTTCAATTCAGTATAAAAATCATAAAATAACAACAGCATGAATCATTCAAGAACCCAAAATGTTACCAAAGCAATAGAATCTGTTTAGATCGAACAAAGAAGTGAAAATAACCATCCTACAAAGAACCTCACTTGATTACTCTTTGGGAAGAACTTATAGGTAGGCGGACGGGCGCGATCGGCGGGATTGGCTGGGGAATGGACCGCCAACAGCGATTGGTCCCTGACCGCGATTTCATGCTGGCTGGCCAATTACCAGCCAGCCAGTGTGGAACGTGCACTGGGGAGCTCAGCGCTGCTGGGGTGGGGGTGGGAAGAGGAGGGCGCTGACGTCAGGGCGGGTGTGCGCTGACAGAAAGCTCCCTGAAGGCAGACAGCTGTCTCAGGGAGCTGAAGACATGAAAAGCATTAAATAAAGTTTTTAAAATCAGGAATAAAATGTACAAGCATCATAATCAGTCACCTGAACATATACATGATAAAAATGCTGCCCGTAGATTTTTCTTTTTCTTTCATTTAATAACAGAAACCTCGTCCCACCCTTGGATGAGGTTTCATGAAAAATGCAAAGTCCGCCGGCCGATTCGCCCGTTCACTAACTGTAAGGTTGGATGGACCATGAAAGATCGGAGACAATTGAACCTTAAATTACCTTAACAAAAACAAAAATACCTGGAAAAACTCAGCAGGTCTGGCAGCATCTATGGAGAGGAGCACAGTTAACGTTTCGAGTCCGAATGACCCTTCAGCAGAATTAAGTAAAAATAGAAGAGAGGTGAAATATAAGCTGGTTTAAGGTGGGGGTGGGGGGGGACAAGAAGAGCTGGATAAAGGGCCAGTGATAGGTGGAGATAACCAAAAGATACCACAGACAAAGGGACAAAGAGATGTTGAAGGTGGTGATATTTAAAGGAATGTGCTAATTAAGGGTAGAAAGCAGGATGAGCAAAGTACAGATAGCCCTAGTGGGGGTGGGGTGGGGGGAAGGGATCAAAATAGGCTAAGAGGTAGAGATAAAACAATGGATGGAAATACACTTAAAAATAATGGAAGTAGGTGGGAAAAGAAAAATCTATATAAATTATTGGAAAAAACAAAAAGTAGGGGGAAAATCAGAAAGGGGATGGGGATTGAGGAGAGAGTTCATGATCTAAAATTGTTGAACTCAATATTCAGTCCGGAAGGCTGTAAAGTGCCTAGTCGGAAGATGAGGTGCTGTTCCTGCAGCTTGCGTTGAGCTTCACTGGAACAATGCAGCAAGCCAAGGACGGACATGTGGGCATGAGAGCAGGGTGGAGTGCTGAAATGGCAAACGACAGGGAGGTCTGGGTAATGCTTGCGACAGACCGAAGGTGTTCTGCAAAGCGGTCACCCAGTCTGCGTTTGGTCTCTTCAATGTAGAGGAAACTGCATTGGAGCAACGAATGCAGTAGACTAAGTTGAGGGAAGTGCAAGTGAAATGCTGCTTCACCTGAAAGGAGTGTTTGGGCCCTTGGACGGTGAGGAGAGGGGAAGTAAAGGAGCAGGTGCTGTACCTTCTGCGGTTGCATGGGAAGGTGCCGTGGGAGGGTGATGGAGGAGTGGACCAGGGTGTCCTGGAGGGAACGATCCCTGCGGAATGCCGCCAAGGGGGGTGAAGGGAAAATGTGTTTGGTGGTGGCATCATGCTGGAGTTGGCGGAAATGACGGAGGATGATCCTTTGAATGCGGAGGCTGGTGGGGTGATAAGTGAGGACAAGGGGGACCCTATCATGTTTCTGGGAGGGAGAAGAAGTTGTGAGGGCAGATGCGCGGGAGATGGGCTGGACACGGTTGAGGGCCCTGTCAACCACCGTGGGTGGAAAACCTCGGTTAAGGAAGAAGGAGGACATGTCAGAGAATATCACCACCTTTATCCTTTAGATAATATCACCACCTTCAACACCTCTTTGTCCCTTTGTCTGTGACATCTTTTGGTTATCTCCACCTATCACTGGCCCTCTATCCAGCTCTTCTTGTCCCACCCCCCCTTAAACCAGCTTATATTTCACCTCTCTTCTATTTTTACTTAGTTCTGTTGAAGGGTCATTCGGACTCGAAACGTTAACTGTGCTCCTCTCCGCAGATGCTGCCAGACCTGCTGAGTTTTTCCAGGTATTTTTGTTTTTGTTTTGGATTTCCAGCATCCGCAGTTTTTTGCTTTTATCTTAGTGCTTAAATTATCTTAATTGGCCCCTTAAATGTCGCCGGGTGCGCGCAAAAGTCGGAAGCGGCCTGCCGACTGAATATCGCAGAAGTGCGGGATGATGTTGGGACGCTCGCCTGACGTCATCTCGCTCGATTTCGCATCCGAGCAGGTCAGGCACGCACCCGCCCGCTGACCTAAAAATCCTGTCCTTTAGATTTTACAGGTTTCACAGTTCTACTGGAAAATCAAAAGATTTTTCTATTCCATCTCAGTTCCAGTGGCATTTGGTGTATGAATATAGTCACAGCTGTTCTGGTGTGACAATATTATGACTCTTTGAGAAACTATGGGCGGATTTTTCCACTCCCTCCAATGGTGGAAATCATGGTGAGCGGGACCTCAAAATTTGGAGTGATGGCAAAAGTCAGTTTCCTGCCGATGGGAAATTCATTTGGAATTTTATTCTCCCAACTTTGATGGCAGGCTAAAGGCAGATTGAGTTTCCCGCTGATCTATGTTGGGAACATTTTCATTCATTTCTATCTTTTGAATTTTCATTAAAAGGCTTATTACCTTCCCCCTCCAAATTAAGCTGCCAGTGGATAAATAGAAAAGTCTGTTTCCCGACTGTACATAAGTGACGTGCACTTGGCAAGCTTCAGTTCATCATAGACTTCAAGGTACATAGAGATGTTGCTTTCGTCTACCTTTAAGAGCGTTGCTGCAGGATTTCAGGTGCTTGTTTCACAAGCTGTGCCAAGATTGGGCACGGGAGACACAGTGGGGATGGAACATGGGTGAAAAGGGGTAAGATGGAGGCAAGGCTTAGTGGGTGGTGGAACATGGAGGGAAAAGGGACAACGGAGGTATTACTGGGAATGATGTTGGAACATGGGAGGGAAAGGAGACAATGGAGGCAGGAGTGGTGGGTTGGGGTGGTCAAGGAACAGAGTAGAGTAGTGAAAGACTGTCCTGGGACAAGACGTATAAGGAGGAATTACAAAGAGGAATTAGAGACTGTCCTGGGGCTGAGGTCACACTGTTGGGACATATTGAATAGATGTCTTGGGGCTGAGGCCATGCTGTCAGGGGAAGATTGAACAGACTGTCCTGGGGCTGTGTGGGGCCATGTTAGAGGGCTTTGCATGACACGCATGTCTTGGTCCCAGTCTTCAGCGGAGAAGGCCTCTCTGGGCAGCGACGGTCGTGCACAGAATGGTGCGTAGGGCGTTGTCAGTCAACTAAGGTATTTGGTCCTAGAGTCATAAGTGTTGGGAAGCAGAGGGCACAGTTACATTCAGGAGAGGCATCTGGATTTGGTAAGTCAGCAAAAGTCATGGGTGGTATTGGATGGTTTCATGGGGTGGGTCTCTGAAAGTAAGGGTGTAGGTGGCCTTGAAAAGGGGAGGGGGTCATAGCAACAGAGGCATGGGGACATCAAGATTGAAGGGAATGGGGGTAAAACAGGAATAGCCATGTGCAGAGTGATGGGGGAAAATGGGGAGGCTGAATAGTAACAGTAGGATTGGAAATTAGGAGGCAGTGACTGTGGAGGAGGATGGCAGGAACTTGGTGGATGACAGGTAGGTTGGGAGATGTTGGTCGCACTCACAAAGGTCAGGGGCACCATCTTCACCTTTACCAAGTAATGATGCAGTTGGAAAAACACAGTTGAGAAAACAATATGTAGGGGTCTCAAGATGTGTGGGAGAAGTTCACGACTACCAATTTGGGCCGGTTGAAGGGGCACCCTATTAATTACCTGCTCAAGTCATGGAGAGCAAAGTTCACATGAGTTTTGATTTTGAGGGTCAAATGCCCATTGAAGAAGCATTGCTTCTTCACTAATGGTGTGCATTCATGTGAGAATCCATTAAGTTTTGGGGCTACCTTTGAGTTGGCCCGATTGGCCATCTGTTACTGACAGAGGCATGTGAAAAGGGAAGGATGATTAAACAATCAAGGCCACGGCTGTTGGACAGAAGCTACGTGCGCACTATAAGCCTCAATATTCTGATTTTAATGGTCATACTTTACAGGGCACAATTCTTACAATCATTAGCACAAGGCTGCCTGTCTTTGTATCTCCAACATTTGTCTTAGGGCAGATTGCAGAGGCTCGTCATCAGACTTGGACTCTGTCGGGGCCTGGTCTCCGGCTGTCCTCTGAGTGTCAGAGACCTCAGTTGCCACTGCCTCTGTCGTATCTGTGAGGTGATCACCAGATTATGAACCCGAGACTATTCTAGAAACAGGTGTGTGTTTTTGCGCTGGTGGAGGGTGCAGGTAAATGCACCCTAATCTTCATCAGACAGTTGGTCTGCTTCCTGATCTGAGGTGGGCTGGAGGCTGGGGCTAAATGCTCTGGAGGATGTCCATCACCTCTTCTTGCTGGTGGCTGGAATAGAGAAAAGAGATAATTGGTGATTGACTAGGCAGGCCCATACACAATAGGACACAGTTTGTGCAGGATCTACATGAGATGGGAATCTTAAAGTGGCTGGCAGACAATCAGTGCTGATGTCCCATCTGCTGGTAGTGTGTGACATCCATGTGGATTCTAGCCCTGACTGCCTGATGCCCTTGCCTGCAAATGGCTGATGCATACCAGACGGCTTGTTGGGGAGGCTGATCTCACCTTCTGCACAGGAACAATCTCTTTCCTCTCCAGCCAGCTCTGCAGCCTGTTCCTCGTACTGGGAGAGGGTGCACAACTCCGGGGTTCCCACTCCGGTCTTCAATCTGTCCCTTTTGTTGTGGGAAATCTTGTCCTGCATAAAGGCAGATGGATTGACTGTGAACACTACGGATGAAAGAGCAGTTCAGAAGCATGCAGCCTCCTATGGGTGCTGAGCCCTCCCCAATAATGGATGAGGACACAGTTTGTGCAGGATCTACATGAGATGGGAATCTTAAAGTGGCTGGCAGACAATCAATGCTGATGTCCCATCTGCTGGTAGTGTGTGACATCCATGTGGATTCTAGCCCTCAGACTGCCTGATGCCCTTATGAGAGTGTGAGTTTGGAGTGAGGAGAAGGTTCACTTACCCTGGTGGAGCAGATCAGATCACTCATCCTTTTTCGGCACTGCAGGCCTGCAGTTAGTGAATGTGTGAGTGGTTGCTGTTTAAATATGTGCCAGGACCGTCGACCCCATGAGATTACAGGACTATGGACGTATCCCTGCCTGCTCCACCACCAGATTTGACCAGCTTCTCGCTAATACATAATTAATAAGCTGAAAAGCGGAAGGTCTTGTGTGAAAGTCCGTGCCGCTGGCCAGGAGGTCCACGTGGACTTTTCCGCCCACCACCGCACTTAGTCTCCAGAAGGAAAATTCTGCCCTATGTTTTTAAAAGCTACACTTTAAAAGACTGAAATTCAAGATGGCTTCCAAAGTCCACCGGGTGCTTTTACCGACCTGCCCCGTAGACGAGCGTTGTGGGCCGGTTAATGAGGGTCAAGTGGGATTTCTACCCCTCACTGGGGAGGGTGTCTCGCTCTCTGGAGCTGCCAGTCAATCCAATTGCTCCTGCCTAACTGCCCACGCCAAATGCGTTATGGTTTGGACGGCATATTATCAAGGTCAGTTTTGGCACTTGATTACTTATTTGAACATGGTGGGTGAGCTTCTCATTTTGCCACCCGCCCATCCCTCCCATGTATTTTGGGGCTGAGCTTGGGGTTGGGCAGGAAGGTGGTGGAGTGGCACCCGCCCTATTTTACATGCCCCCTGCCTAAAACACATCGGGTGGGGGCACTTTAAGGGCACATTAAATACAGCCCATTATCTTGTCTCCAGAGAGGACAAAGAGCCCTCTCTCTGATATTGACTCAATGTTTGTCAGACCAAGAGATAAACAAAACCCCATCAACACGTTCATTGTAAAAAATGTGGATTTGTCTTCTCAAACACAAAAGGCTACTGAAACCACAGGTGGGAGAAGAATCCAACTGCTTAATAGGATGATCACAATACCTTATTTGGACCACGACTTGACACTGATATGAGGTTACATGATACAGCAGCCATCTTTGTTCCCTGTTAATGGATCATAACAGAAGTTCAAACTGACTTTAGAGAAAAAAACATTTTCAGAGACTTCAACATCGACATCCTTCAGAGAGAGAGAGTCCGGCAAAGATCCTCCACCTGCAGTCAGCTAAGCAGCCAAGTACATCCCTGCAATCCCTTTCATGAGAAAGAAGGACTCTCTCCTCTAACCTGTTCCATCTTCAAATCTAACTGAAACAACCTCCGACAGATCCACTACAAGAGCCTTCACAGCTACAGGGAAATCCCTATTTGTCAAAGGCCAGAATTTTACGTTCGCACACCCAAGCGTAATATGACACGTGATGATGTCGGGCGTGCGTCCCAATGTCACTGCGCACCCTTGTGATATTTCGCTAGGCGAGCGCGCGATGAAGATGGAGGCGTGCCTGCTATTAATTTACGGGCCAGTCAAGGCCTTTGAGACACCAATTGTCTCAGAGTTAACATAGCCCGTGCAATTTTCAGGGCATCGCACAGGCGCAACAGGCAGGCGGGTAGGCCACATTTTCAAAAACCTCATCCACGGGAGCTGGATAAAAGGGGTGAGTGGGGGCTTGCTAATGCTAGTTGTTTGTACTTTAGCTTATAAGTTGCTGCTGCTTGCTTGTGTGAACAGGACATCTATTGTGGTCTCCACTGGAGGCACCTCCTCTGAGGAGGAAGAGAGGGCCAAAGAGGGAGGAGGCCAGGTGTCCCTATTCAGCCTCCAGGGGAGCAACCTGTGGGAGGAGAAGCACAGGCATAAGGGGTGCAGGGCCATTAGGAAGTCCAAGGTGGAAGGGGCTGCAGAAGACGCCACTTTCCTGCGGCCAGGGTATACAGGCGGCGATGCAGCTACCTTAATATGTCTGAGATGCAATGCCAAAGGAGACTCTGTCTCTCAAGGGAGACAGTGACCTCCATCTGTCAAATGATCGGCCCTGAGACCAGCTTCTACTGTGCGGGTAGCCACCCCATGCCAGTGGCATTGAGGGTCATCGTGGCCTTCAACTTCTATGCCTCTGGCTCTTTCCAGGGGTCGGTGGATGATCTTTGTGGAGTCTCCCAATCAACTTTTCGCAGTTGTGTCAAGCTGGTGACAGACACTCTGTTCAGGTGTGCATTGACTTTAATTCACTACCGCACGGACGAGGCCAGCCAGGCAGAGCGAGCCAGAGGCTTCGCAGCGATTGCTGGGTTCCTCCGCATCCAGGGTTCAATCGACTGCACACATGTGGCCATGAAGGCACCATCGGGTGAGCCCAGTGCCTTTGTCAACAGGTAGGGCTCCCACTCCATGAACGTGCAGTTAGTATGTGACCATAGGATACAGATTCTGCAAGTCTGTGCAAGGTACCCAGGCAGCTCCCATGATGCTTACATCCTGAGATACTCCCAGGTGTGGAAGCGCTTCGGTGGATGGATGGCTGATAGGTGACAAGGGCTATCCCCTCAAAAGGTGGCTCATGACGCCTCTCTGCCATCCAAGAACAGAGGCTGAGCCGCGGTACAATGGGAGCCATGCCTCCACAAGGGTGGTGGTAGAGAGAGCCATAGGCTTGTCAAGATGCGTTTCCGATGCCTGGACCATTCGCTCCAATGCCTGTGCACTCCATTACCCCCCAGATTGTGTGTCACTGATAGTGGTTGCATGCTGCTCTCCACAACCTGGCACTGGAAAGGGGGGACACAGTGGAGGAAGAAGATGTTGATGCAGCTGCTCTGGCAACAGACGATGAGTCCAGTAGTGAGTCCGAGGACGAGCATGGTCAGGAGAACGCTAAGGGGATAGACGCTGACCTGGACAACCTCCAGGGAGGCAGGGACACCCAGGATGCTTTGATCCAACGCTCCTTCAGCTGGTCTACCAAATAAGAACCACCATCACATGCCATGGCTGCAGGGTCCATACTCAATACTTGACAGGAACATTTGCTTGGTGAACAATATGCACTATGTGCCATTTCAATAAAGTTCAACGACAAAAAAGTCACACATAAGATCATGGGTTACCTTGCACCTGCAGAACTAATGAAGCACCCAGAGGCTTGTTGAACAGAAACACATTTAATGATGTGGTGCCTGGCATATATAATGCAATTGAAATTGAAATCCATCACATCAATTAACATTTAACGTAAAAGTGGGAGAAAAAATATCACCAGTGATAAGCCCATGTTGTGCTTTAAGTTTTCGCTTGTGGGTGCTATGTCTAGGTGCTTCCCCCTCGCTGGCACTGGCATTGGAAACAGCCTGCTCACTCTGCTGTCCTGTTGGCCTTGATGATCTTGGCAGTCGTCGTCTGGCCTGTGGGAGGGAGCGGCCAGTGCCACGGCTGGCATCTCTCCAGTCGCTGCAGCCTTGTTGGATGCCGCGGTCACTGGCAGAGGGGCGGAAGAGCTGCTGCCATCATCCGGAGCGCTCTGAGAGGAGCCTGCAGAGATGACAGGCAGCTCGTGCGCCAACGCGAGGTCACTTTGGACTTCCCTGCTTACCATTGATGGATGGGCACCTAGCTGGGAAACTGGGTGCCCAATCCATCTCCCACACTGATAGTGACCACCTGAGGTCATTGCCAGTGTGAGGGCTTGCAGGTCCGAGCGCATCCCCAGCAACCCCTGATTCAGCTCCTGCAGGAGCCTCTCCATGAGAGTTGCCACTGTCTCCTTGGAGGAGGCAGTGCACTCGGCCATGAGGGTTATTACATTGCTCACGCTCTGCATGGACTCCTCCACAACGCAGACCATGGCATGCATTTCCTCATGTTTCTCCGCCAAATCCTCCCGCACACCCTGCTGAACTTCCAGCATCTGCTGCCTCAGGGATGACTCCAGAGGCACATCATCAGCCACCGACTGAGCATGTTCCTGGTCCCCAGCAGTCTGCCAACTGCCGGCGCCCTGGGCACTCTCTGCTTCCGCCAACACCTCAATTGAGTGTGAAATGCCCTCACCAATGTGCACTGAGATACTGGCCACCAATGTAATGCCCACCGAGTTGCTGGTATCTGCGCTGGTGCCTGTTTGGCTGAAAGGGTGTGGTGTAGGTGCGTTGTGATGGCTGATGTCTCTTGGGGTCAGTGGTGGACCTTCAGGCTCCTCACCTCAATGGGCTGCTGGTGAGCCTGAAAGAAAGAACAAGGACATGCCATTAGTTGAAGCCATTTCACTGTTGCTGTGAATGCCTGGCACCTGGAACAGGGTGCCCTTGTCTTCCCATTATCAATGGAGATTCCATGTTCGAGGCACACATCAGCATAGAGACAACAGTGGAATGGTTGCAATGACAGACATTCTGACCTCAGTGCACTGCACTCTTACCTCGCTGTGGCACTCCAACCTCACACGCGGCCGGTTGACCTAGGCGCATGTCGCCTCTCCAGCTCCAGGGCCTCCTGCTCATATCGAGTTAGGATGAGTAGGTGGGGTGCTCCACCGCCAGTCTGCAACCTCTCGGCATTGTTATGGGATGTCTTCTCCTGAAGGGACAGAGGAGCATTGATTAGCCATTGCAGCCTGGCCAACCCCGCCTGAGGAATACCTCTCAGGGCTCAGCTGTTTTGTGACCCTGGAGCCACAAGACACTCATTCCAAGCAGCAAGGGCTCACCCCCTTGCCCAAATGCTGCCTCATTGACATTTGCCACTCACACTCTAGGACCTCTGAGGTCCAAGGGGGTCGGGGGTCGTTGGGGGGCGCCCACGGTGGGCAGCTACTAATTGCTGTGCTAAATGACCCATGCTAACATGGTATTCATCCTTCCCAATCGCAGGAGATCATGAAGCGCTGACGGCACTGCACCCGTGTGTGTCTCACCACATCATGGGAGCTCACCCTGGATGCCACCTCCTCCTCCCAGGCATTTGTGATGAGGTGGGGGGGCCTCCTCCTCCGTCCCTGGGGACAAGGATCTCTCTCCTTGCTGCCACCTCCTCCAGGAGGGCAATGAGACACTCATCAGAAAAACGCGGGGCTGACTGCCCTGCTGACCTGCCCTCCCACCTGCCGTGTTCACCTGTTACGATCTCCATCACGAGGTGTAAGTGCTTCACTGGCAGCCTTTGAATGGTTGTTACAACCGCTTTTGAATCGGCTACCGGGTCGCCATTCGACCCGGCGGACATTGAGCTCATGCCCTCGCCCGCCCCTTCTCGCTGTTGCCGCTGTTGTGACTTACACCGGGTGGGCCTTAATTGGCCCGCCCGCACAAAATCGCGGCGCAGAGCTGATTCGCGGGCAGGGGTCGGCTTCCCGACCACCCCCGCACGCTCCTGCCGAGCCCGCCCGACAAGGGTAAAATTCTGGCCATGATCTTCGCTTTCAGCAAAGCATCAACTCAACCAAGAAACCTCGGGCCTGCAATAGAATAGAGATTGAGCTAAATTCCAAATTTTATAATTACTGTTTTACCTTCAACTGCATCTAGTTTCTTGTGTGTGATCGTTTGGGTAAGTCATGTGAGTGAGTCATCAAGCTTTTGTTTAGCCTTCAGGGCAAGTGTGTATGAGAAATAAAGTAACTTTCTGTATTTTTAATGCGAAAGCTTGCTGTTGGACTTTTTAACTTGACTCAATCACCCCAAGGATAAGAAAGTGCACACATCCACAAACAAATATATTTGTTCACGAGCAATAAAATGTAACGCCTTAAAATTGTCCATAAAATATCCCAATATCTGAAAGGTTTTAAACAAGTTTAGACTTACAAATTCCAACTTAAATTTCTGTATTTCTTTGATTCTCAAAATTATGTAGTACTGTCGTGAAAGCATTTAGTTTATAGCAAATTTGTGTTTATCCTCTCCTCCCCTACATTGATTGACTATTGTAAATAAAATTATTCTTCTGTTCTGTCGCTTTTAGCAAATAATGTAATATTTTAAACCACGTACATGGTTACCTTTATACTAAGTTAGCTTTTTGAAGTACTGAGTAACATTCGAGGCCAATAAAGAGAACCAAAATCGAAAGTAGTGGATGAGACAAGGCAAAAAGTTGTGGTTAGATGAAACAATATTTAAATTTAAAAGACTTTTAGCTAACAGGAGAAAGTTCTCCCTTAGATCTTTGCATATGATATTAGCAGCTACTAAATTGTGGACAGTTTCCAGATTTACAGTCCTCCAAATTTTGTTAACGTTGTGATGTTTATTTTGGTTAATATGTCTTTCTTGGCGGAATTCTTTGTGAAACTAACTTGTACTTAACATCCAAGTGCCCACATTCTGTACTATATATATGGCACAATTTCTTGCAAAAGGTATTGACTAATGCCAGCAGTATTAAGTTATCTGTAGCTTAGTTCTATACACACACCATAGGATGTATTTTATTGGGTGCCATGGTTCCCGTACCTCCCACGACTAAAATGTTAGGGGGAAGAGCCTGTCTAGTAGAAGAATAGCAGCTCTCCAGTACCAGCAGCCTCCGGGAGCGGTAGCCAATGACAGTATAGCACTTTGAGAAGGCATTCAGTGCTGGATCGGGACTTGATAAGTTTTTGTTGTTCTCATAGGGCCATGCTGGCAGACAGCAATAAGGGGTGTGGGGAGGCTGTGGTTTGAGAGGCCAGGAGGGGAGGGGAACCTGGAGGGGTAACACCTTGGGACAGTGGGGGGGGGCGCTCCGATGAGCACAGGGGTCCATTGATTTGGAACGCCATGCAGGGAAACCTGCCAGGCTGGCTGCTTGGCGTGAACCTCTCCCGCTGCTGCTAACCCCTGGCAGCGGCAGGATGAGACCCTTTACTGAGTATTAATGTTTAAATCTTGATGTCACCTCTGCCGCTGGTAAAATTGCAGTGGGGGCAGAGGCAGGTGGATAGACAGTGGCATAGACATGCTTCAAACCCACTGGCAAGGGAGCATTAATTCTGGCCCCTTGGAACTACTGTCAGTGTCCTCCATTTCAGGCAGACCTGTGACATTTGTACACTTTGCGGATGGAATTTTACAGTCCCGCCAAAGTTTAGAATAAAGTTTAGAATGACTTGCCGCATTTTACGGCCCATCCCCGCTGAGGCCTTAAAATTCCAGCCTACAAATTATTAAGAGAGATGTTGAATGATCTTTATTGTTATATAATTTATTTAAGGATTTATTCAGTCATAACATGATAACAGCTGCTTTACCTGCATGTCCACTGAGGCACCTGGATCTCACAATCTAGTACAATCTTCAGATAAAGGGAGTTGGGAAGCTGGGGATTGCACAAAAATCCCCATTTAAAGGTCATACGTTCTTATTATTGTATTTAAATTACAAGTTGCTTTGTTCTCATTTATCATAGAAGCTGCTTATGGAAACTTTTCATGTTGTAATTATACTTTCCTCCCACTGGTGCTGCTGGAGGAAGAATATAAATATAGTGTGACAAGTTTCCGTTATATATGTGATCAAAACAATGTATAATGGAAAACATTAACAGGAAATGTGTGTAAATGTAGGATACTTACGATACTACAATTAATCTCTCGTGCAAAGGGAGAGGTAAGACCAAATGCACTCTTCAGGTAAAGAGGGGTTACAGCTTGGGATAATTGGACCTCTGTCTTAATATATATTTTGAAGATCATACAACATGAACAAGCAAACTCAGATGTGTAATGTATATGTCATAATTTTTTTCACTTCCTCAGCAGGCACAGCTTCCAAAGACATTTGGTATAAATTTTACCTCATATAAACAATTGAAATTTACTCTCTTATTTTTCAAAGTTATTTGAAAATAAAATACCGATCATAAATTGAAGATACTGAAGAAACATATTGCTTGAGTATGGCTGATTGAATGCTACTGATACATGGTGGAAAATTAGATTGCGTAATCAAAATTCAGCTCACAGAGTCACAGGTGTGAGCTCAAATCTCAACTCCAAGTCGGTGCTTTAAGGGTGGCTGAGATCTTCAAGTGAAAGCTTTAATGAAGGGATTAAATTACACAAAGTACAATCCAATGTATAAATTTAATTATGTTATTGTGAAATGTGTATTATTTTTGTTTTGTTTAAGCCCCTTTTTTGGGCATTATAAATTAGAATTAATGAGGAATAAAATGGTAGTTGATTTTTTTTCACAAAAACTTTCCTGAGAATTATCGGAATTCAAGACAAGCCATTGGCCCATCAGAGCAATGAATTTTTGAAGACAAGCTCTTAATAAACGCTAACTTAAGACACAGATCAGTTGAAACAAAAGTGCAACAACAATGTGACAATAGGACTCAAGTGGTGCAGACAAGCAGTGCAATGCAGATGCAAACTTTTAATATGTACTAGATGGATAAATATACAATTGGCCATATACTTAATTAGCTTGAGCTATACTCTGTAATGAATTAATACTATGTTTTAATTTCATAGCATCTACTTGTAAAGAAGATTCCTTGCAAAGCCAATGCCCCTTCGGGTTCTTTCTTTGCCCGTGATAATACTGCCAACTTTCTAGCCTGGTGCAGAGAAGTCGGGGTGGATGATACTTGCCTTTTTGAGTCTGAAGGTTTGGGTATGTAGTTAATTATGTTATAATCATAATATACATAATATAATCATAATTAGCTGCAATATAGGATATCTTGAAGGTTTTATTGTGATACATTACACAATATGTTGAGTATTTTCTGTGACCTGCATTGGTGCACAGAGTTTTATTTCAAAAGTCCTATTTAGTTTGATGAATGCATTGTCTGTACTGTCTGGAGAATAAGTAAGCCTTTGTGCAACTGAAAGACCTCTTTTCTCAAAAAGATAAAAGGTCACTTGACAAAAACTGGCCGCAGTGCTTATCTTTCATGTAACTGATATGCCCTTTCTATGTGTTAATGGAACTGTTTTGCTCTATTGTTTCCAGCTGACAGCTTGACATACTTATCACTGTGTTTTCTCTGACATACTCTAATGCAAAATAAAGCTGTCGGTGATCTCAAGAGAAATAGTCTCAAAGATGACTATCTGCACTTTGACACTTTTGGCTCAAATATTGCCTTTTTTAGGAAATACCACCAATGGAAGGAGTCTTCTTCATTGCGAGACAAAGAAGATCTGAAGCAGGGATTCTTATAAAGGTTTCACCTCAGTTGGTGTTGGAATGCTCTGTATTATACCATAATATTGTGATCAGTGTTGTAATTTGTGTCTTTTAACTGATCTTACATACTGATTTTGTTCATCAACCACTGCCTTCTCCCAGTTACTGTGTATAATATAACATTCATTATCACTTTGTTTTCCATTAATGCATGTGAAAAGAATTTGTGTGTTGGCTGAGCCTCTAAAACCCCACAAACAAAAATCTTACAGGGTTCACAGGTTAACTTAAAAGATCCTAATTGATTGGATAGTAAAGGTGAACTTATGTCACCTCTTCACCTATGTCATTTCAAGATCTTGCAGTGTTTTAATATCAGTTATTTGTTTGGAGTGGCCCTTCACGAATTGGTTAAAGAGATTAAACTCCTCGCTTGTTGCTAACTTAGAAACAATTCTAAAACCAATTATAAATAATAAAACTTGTATTAAAGTCCTTGAACACTGAAACACATTTTCATGTTTTAAAATGTACAAGTTTGTTCTGGATAATATCAGAGTACTCTGGATAGCAATCAGAAGCAGAAAGACTGGCTGTTTTTTTGTCCTCCTAGCCTCAGGGTTTGGGAGATTAAAGACCATTGCAGTGTTTCACTGACGCATTTGTTTAGATCAAGCAAGGAATTTCGGTACAATCGTTAAATATTTTAAAATAGAATTAGAAAACACAAAATCATATTGCATGTATTCATTAAATAAATTCTCAAACTAAACCAAAATACTGTGAGCTTGTTATAATTATGTTTCTTGAGGAATGCTTTCAACACATTTCTCCAGGTCATTTGTCTCTTAGAATGAACTCAGCTGGTTATATAATTCAGTGAACAATTGAATCCGTTCTGAAACAAGTGCAAAATAGGTGCACTGAGGTCCAATATCAGGGACTAACATTCTGCGTCCAAAGGACATCTGAAAAGCGTCCGATTGGAAATTGTGTTTGGTTATTTTTCATATGGCTGCCTAAAACAGAATTAGGCTCTTTACTATTGCTAATAAAGGGTCTAATTTCTATTTTAGGACCAGTTAGGAAAGTTAGATTGGCCTGAGCAAAGTATGCATTAGTACTGTTCCACTCAGGTTTTCTAGGTGTGGATGCAGCCAAGCCAGCGATTGCCAGCAAGTAAACTAATTTTAAAGAAGACACAGAGCCAGGACGAATAAATGAACCCCTCATTTTACTCAACTTTCCAGTGGTCATCCCCCCACACCCCTTCCCACGGTTCTCCGCTCCTGAGACTTTACTGATGCTGGTGGCCTGAGATTTGCTTATACAGTCGAGCGACCTGCCTAGAGGTGTGGCAGGCACCAACAGCTTGTGATTATTTAGATGTGGCGAAGGACTAAATTCTCGCAATGTTTGGGTTTCTGCTTTCGGGCGCAGGCTAATTGAGTTAACACCAGGTTTAACCAATGCAAGGACATTAGTCCTAACTAAGCTTACCCAAGAGGACACTAATGGCCCGGCAGCAGCAGAGGAAAGAGAAGGAAGCCAACCCAGGGCTGTGATTTCCACTCCCCTGCGCAACAACGTGTCCCGACTGGAAGAACATATGGATCCAGAATTGGGCTCCTCTGTCATCTGAAGTCTCACCAAGCCTGACGGACGTCATCCTCAATTCTGAGGGACCACCGCCACCACTACCGACTGGCCCAGCATAGCTGACGAGTTAAACATTAGAGTGCTTGGTGTATTTTTGGGACTTTAGCAGCCACGGAATGAAAACTTGTTTGTAGTTCAAAGCAAAACAGCCGTGTCTCTTTTCCATTCAGACAGCGACAGATTTTGTCAGCTTCTGATAACTAGGAAGTTTAAATACATTGATGTTAATACAGTTTTGTGTTGTGACAGCCCTTTTGTTTAGCGAATGTTTGCCCAAACAAGAACACTTGTTTTCTTTTATTCGTTCACGGGATGTGGACTTCGCTGGCTGGGCCAGCATTTATTGCCCATTCCTAGTTGCCCTTGAGAAGATGGTGGTGAGCTGCCTTTTTGAACCACTGCAGTATATGTGGTGTAGGTACACCCACAGTGCTGTTAGGAAGGGAGTTCCAGGATTTTGACCCAGTGACAGTGAAGGAACGACGATATATTTCCAAGTCAGGATGGTGAGTGGCTTGGAGGGGAACGTCAAGGTGGTGGTGCTCCCATCTATCTGCTGCCATTTTTCTTCAAATGGTAGTGGTTGTGAGTTTGGAAGGTGCTGTTGAAGGAGCCTTGGTGAAGTCCTAACATCTGGAGACTTGTTCTACCCTCTGCCCCATAGCTGCAATAATTGACATCCAAATAGAGAGCTGAAAATCTGCCTTGCTGCAGACTGAATTCATCTTTGAGCTTTTAGAACTGATACCACCATAATTGAGCAATAGTGGCAGTGGCTACTTAACATCAGTTCAGAATAAAGTGGCTGCAGCCTCATTTTTAGCAACTATTGCTGGTCTGAAAACTGTAAACGTGCTGATGAAGACACAACACCAGAATCTGGCTTATATTTCATTGTTGGTGTTTTCTTTTCATGTAAAGCGTTCTTCTGAATTGAATCAAATTAAAGGTGTAGTACAAAACTAAGTATAAACCCATGACATTATTATGTTATATAGTGCACTTAAGGAATATACATGTAACAAGAAACACCTGTAAAAGTTAACATTTGCTAAAGAACTAATATCTTGTCAAAGATTAAATAGTTTTTGGATATCAATAGCAGGTAGAGAATTGTTTAAGCTGTAAATTACATTTTAAAGAAAGTGATTTCTGTCCAATTTTCCATTTACCTGTAGTTGAACTCCTCCAAACTTTTTACAAATCCTTGATATTAACAATTTTATATCCTGGGAGAACACCACACCTTTAGTAATTTATATGCACCATCGTAGACTTTCTAGTTGGAGAGCTGGCTATTTCAGCAAGGATAAGGTGGATTTATACCGATTTCCCTCAGTTAGGATACATAATGAGAAACTACACATGGCAGAATCATTCCAAATTTGCACTAAGTGCAGCAGTGGGCAGGTAAAACAATGCTTTACCCGCCGGCCGCAATGGTGGCTTTTCACGGCGTATCATCCCAAACCTGCTGCATTAATTATGCATTCTTGGGAAATACACCATTTCCATGGCGGGCGAGCTCGCCTAAGAACATAAGAAATAGGAACAAGAGTAGTCCGTTCGGCCTCTCGAGCCTGCTCCGCCATTCAATAAGATCATGGCTGATCTTCTTGTGTTTCAATTTCCACATTCCCATCTATCCCCTATAACCTTTGATTCCCTTGTCTAACAAGAATCTACCTACCTGTGCCTTAAAAATATTCAATGACCCCATCTCCACCACCTTCTGAGGCAGAGAGTTCCAAAGTTGCTCAACCCTCTGAGAGAAAAAAATTCTCCTCATTTCTGTCCTTAAAGGGCGACCCCTAATTTTAAAGCAGTGCCCACTAGTTCTGGACTGACGCACAAGAGGAAACAGCCTTTCGACGTCCAACTTGTCAAGGCTGTTCAGGATCTTGTATACTTTAATCAAATCACCTCTCACTCTTTTAAACTCCAGTGGAAACCAGCCCAGTCTGTCCAACCTTTCCTCATAAGACAACCCACTCATTCCAGGTATCAATCTAGTAACCTTCCTTTGAACCGCCTCCAATGCATTTACATCCTTCCTTAAATAAGGAGATCAAAACCGCACATAGTATTCGAGGTGTGATGCCCTGTATAACTGAAGCATAACATCGTTACTTTTATGTTCAATCCCTCTTGTAATAAAGGGTAGCATTCTGTTAGCCTTCTTAATTACTTGCTGTACCTGCATACTAACTTTTTGTGACTCATGTACGAGAACACCTTTCCCCCTCTGTACCTCAGAATTATGCAGCCGTACTCCATTTAAGTAATACTCAGCTTTTTTGTTCTTCCTGCCAAAGTGAACAACTTCACATTTTCCCACATTAAACTCCATTTGCCAGATCTTTGCCCATTCAATCAACCTATCTATATCCATCTGCAACCTCCTCATGTTCTCTTCACAACATACTTTCCTACCTATCTTTGTGTCATCTGCAAATTTAATTACCATGCCTTCACTCCCCTCATCTAAGTCATTGATGTAAATTGTAAAAAGTTGGCCTATAATTTCCTGTTTTCTGCCTCCCTCCCTTCTTGAATAGATGGGTTATTTTTTGCTACTTTCCAGTCTGATGGAACCTTTCCAGAATCTAGCGAATTTTGGAAAATTAACACCAGCGCATTGACTACCTCATTAGCCACCTCTTTTAAGAGCCTAGGATGTACTCCATCGGGACCCGGAGATTTGCCAGCCTGCAGCTCCATCAATTTGCTCAGTCCCCATTCCCTAGTGATTTCAATTTCACCAAGGCCAGAATCTTCGGGTTGGCGAGTGGGGGCGGGCCCCGCTCGGCGATGTGTAAGATGATGCGGGGTGACGTCGGGCATGTGTCCCGACGTCACCGCGTGTAATTCAGATCTTCAATTCGGTGGGCGCGCACCAGAGTCGGCTGCACACCCGCCGAGCTGTCAAAGGCCTATTAAGGTCATTTAAATTCCAATTAAAATAACTAACAAAGCTGCCCATCCAACCTTAAGGTTGGCGGGCAGGTGAAGAGCCCAGGCAGCCTTCGCATTTATCATGAAACCTCATCCAAGGGCGGGATGAGGTTTCATGAAGGTTTTTAAACTTTAATAAAAATTTTTAATAACATTCATAGACATGTCCCAGCTCATGTGACACTGTCACATGGGGGCACATGTCTTAAATTTTTTTTTCCTTTATTTAAATGTTTAAAACTCAAACTAATCTCCCTGAGGCAGCTCTGTGCCTCAGGGAGATTTCTGTGCTCTTTCGCGCGCATGCGCGAAAGAATGCAGGCACCGACTCAGCCTACTCCCCCTGCCCGCACAGGGAGCGTTCAGCTGCTCAGTGATCAGCTGCACGCCTGCCTGCGCCCGCTCCTGACCAAACTCCCCCAATGGGGAGAAAATTCTCCCCCAAATTCCTCTCGCCCTTTCACCTCCTGATTTGCAACTATTACTGGAATTTTTTTGTATCCTCTACAGTGAACACAGAAGCAAAATATTTGTTAATTTCTTTTGTCATTTCCTTATTATCTACTATTAACTCCTCACTGACACTCTCTAGAGGACCAACACTCAATTTACTTACTCTTTTCCTTTCTAAATACCTGTAGAAACTCTTGCTATCCATTTTTACATTTCTAGCTATCTTTCTCTCATACTCTAATTCCTTTCTCCTGGTTAACCTTTCACTCATTCTCTGCCATTCTTTATATTCTGACCAATCATCTGCCACTCATCTTTGCGGAGTTGTATGCGTTTTCCTTAAGTTTAATGCTTTCCTTAATTTCCTTATTTAAACACGGACGGTGGGTCCTCCTTTTAGAATATTTTGTTATAATAGGAATGTACTTATTCCGAATACTCTGAAATACCCCCTTAAATGTCAGCCACTGCTTCTCTAATGATGTATCCTCGAACCTGGTTTTCCAGTTCACTTCAGCTAGCTCACCTTGCTGCTTTAGCACACTGGGCGCCATATTTAAAGTCTAGCCCCATGCACACATCTCTGTGCTTCCTGCCCATGTCTGCTGTAAAGGAGACATGGCCCTAAAAGGCAGAAAGACTGCAGCCGCCAGGTTCAATGACGTGCCTTTTGGATGCAGTGGAGGCTCGCTGTAATGTCCTCTACCCTGCTCTGGCCGCAGGACGGGCAGCAACCTCACTAATCCGGCTTGGGAGGCGGTGGCAGCAGTGGTCAGCGCCAATGCCCTTCAAAAGAGGGCAGCCGCCCTGTGCTGCAAGAGGATGAATGATTGCCTCCGTTCCGCCAGGGTACATCGCTCTGCTTATCACTCTCAACTCACACTCTCACAAACACATCACACATCCACAGGGCCCTGACTCACTGCCAGTTCAAGGGACATCACTATTCACTCTCTCACACACACCTTCATTGTCATCCCATCCATGGGACCACTCCACCCACATACCCCAATCATACTTATCATCCGGCCTGGCGGGTGTCCTGCTTACACTCTCTCCATCTCTATTCATGCAGGACAAGCTAGCACACAACAAGACGGAGAGGTCGCAAACTGGTGGAGGAATGCCTGAAATCAAGGTCATCATGGACTTTGAAAACGGAGCCATCTAGCTGGCTGGTGAGGATCTGGACTGTTCCTCTGCTGACGGTGAGGTTAGCGGTGCTCTACCAAGTGAAGGTCCAGCAGTGCAACATCCACCAATTAACCATGCTGTGACTGATGTGTCCTGTTTCACAGGCCACTGTAATGCACTAATTATCTCCTCTTGCCTTCTCAGGCGCATCTGGGAAACAGCCGATGGAGCCCACGACTCAGGGCCTCCAATCAATCCCTGAAGAAACCTCTGAAGAGGAATCTGGAGACACCCTCTGTGGGTAGCTCTTGTCCCCGAGGAGGCATCCCTGCAGCTTCTGTGAACCCTGGAAGATGTCAGGGATCTGTGACCGACTGAGAGTGTAGGAGTCATGCACACTCCCTGGAAACTGTGCTCAGACCTACAGAATGCATTTGTGGTGGTTGCCACCAGCTGCCCATTCAGTGAATGGAATCCCTTGCGGTTGACATAGTTGACTGGGTGTTGCAACAGCGATCTGAGTGCCACGTGAGTGCAGTCGATGGCACCCTGCATCTGTGGGAAACCTGAGATCTGGGCAAATCCATTCACTTTTCATTTTTGCATCCTGGCTGTCCTGGTCCAGGGCTAAATGCACAAAGTTGTGTGCCCTCATGAATATGGCATCTGAGACTTCATGGATGCATTTGTGGTTGGGGGCTTGTGATATCACACAGAGTTCACCTGTGGAGCGCTGAAAGGAACCACTGGCATAGAAATTGAGCTCCGCAGTCACTTTCACAGCCACTGGCAGTGGATACCCTCTATGTCCCCTTTGTGCCAAATCCTGCAGTAGCTGGCAGATATAACTGACCAGTTCCCTAGACATGTGCAGTCTTCGGCGACACTGGTTCTCGGTCATCTGCATGAATGAAAGGTGGCGTCTATAGACCCTGGGTCTAGCTAGGTGTCGATCAGCGATGGCTCATTGTGGTTCTTTGGTGGTATGTGCAGAAGCCCCAGCTGCCCCTTCTTCCAGAGCCTGCTGCTCCTCCTTCAGCACAGCTAGGCACCTCAGTCGTTCTCTTCTCAGTTGTCTTCGCTCTCTGTAAGCCAGAGCCTTGGAGCTAGGTCACCAGGCTCCATGATCCTGTTGCACTCCTCTTGCAGGATGGAAAACAAAGACACGTGGGTTAGCACGGGTGTATAAAGAACCTATCTTAGTTAAGTCTGTAGGCCCCTTAACGCATCCTGGAGAGTGCTGGCCGCCACTTAGATGGCCAGAGTTTAGTGCGCTGCATGGCTGACTGAAACCACCCCCCACCTCCGCCCCACTCCACCCGACCAATTGGTGGCCGCTTTGCCCATTGGGCTGCATGCTGTGCTCTGAGCTCAGGCACAGGCATTCTCCTAACCCACACTGCAAGGCTGCACTGTTAGCTTGAACCATGGGGGAGACTGGTACAAACCGGGTTGATGACATTGCAAAGGGCTGTGAGCGCCCTCAGCAGCGACTGCTCCATGGCCAGTTTTAGCAAGGAGATTGTACAATGTGCCCAGTCATCCAACTGTTCTGCAGTTCACTAAAACACTCATTAGTTTGCAGCCTATGCCCGAGGGGTGAAAAGCTCTGGAGAACTTGGTGGCACTTTGATACCTCTGCGTTGCTTGAGTGGGCAGAGAATCTAGAGGCCCACCTCCAATCATATCATTGTGGCTGCACCTGAACTGTCTCAGCTGCAGAGGAATGGCCACTTTATACAAGGTTTCCCTAATGCTTGGCTGCTTCCCTCACCCAACACGCACGAGTTTGTGTGCTACCTTCAACTGTAGGGAAGCCCTTGCCCTCCTCTCCCAATGCGCCTTATTCATTCATTCATCAACTTGTGGTTGTACAGTCAAAGGTGCTTGAGTCATTGGCATATTAAAGTAATATACCTGCATGATAGCCCCTCTGTTCTGATGTGAACAACCTGTTACTCCAGGCTGCTGTTGCCATAAGGACTTTGCTGCTTGTGGACATGTTTATCAAAATCTGTATGGTTTAAATACTGCAATGTAGGGCAACCCTTGCCCCCTCCCCACAATGCGCCTCAAGCGCAGGGCATCCCTTGCCCCCTGCAACGTGCCTCAACCTTGAAGTCGAACATGTGACTCTGGCGAGCGATCCGCACTGTGTACTCACCTCCGCGTTCCCCTCAAAGTGCAGCCCACCAAGTGTACACCTTTTATATGCTGTTGTGAAACACGGTGTGCAATCACGCTGACGTGGGCGGGTGATCCAATGGGGAGGGAGACGATTCCGGCAGGCTGGGCTTATAATGATGTGCAGATGTATTACAATGAAGTTCCCTATGTCTGATGGCGCGAAACGTAGCCCGTCATTGGTGGGCAAAGAGGACGATCGCAAACTGGTTTCACGATGTTGTGAAACTGATTTTTGGCCTTCTCGCCATATTGTCAGCTCACGCCACAGAACACACCTGACGCCAACGGGCATGGACAATACCATCAATAGTCTTGGACAAAAAAAATTGGGAAACTTGCACTGGAATAGCAGCATAAGTATAACAATATGGCGATTTTCAGCACAAAAATTGTTTGTAGGGGACTTATGCCAGTTTTTATGCTACAGTCAAGCTTCCTTCATCTTTTGTGCCAATTCATACCACTATTATTAACATAACTGAAGGTCAGTTCTGAATGGGCTGCAAACTTACACTCAATATTCAGGCAAACAGGACCCAAAATCATATTTCTGATTTTTTTAAAGTGATGTTTTAAATTTTTCCCTACATTCTATAGTCTGTATCAATTAATGTTTTTTATGGCATCAGAATGAGTTACAGTAAATATTGATAAACTTTCCACATTGTATTTTCTTCACCATGCTGTCCCTAATTTGCATAAAAGATGGGTTCATGACTTCTTGGAAAATGTCACTGACTGCTATCAAGAAGCACTTACCAATAATCTGCTCTGCGATGCTCAGTTGGGCTTTTGCCAGGACCACTCAGTCTCCCGATTTAATTTCAGCCTTGGTACAAACATCGTCAAAGGAACTGGGATGAGGTGAGAGTGACAGCTCTTGTAATAAAGGTCGCATTTGACTGCATGTGGTATCAAGGAGCCCTAGTAAAACTGAAGTGAAAGGAAACCAAGGGAAATCCTGGCTGAAGCCTTACCTAACACAAGGGTAGTTGGTTGTGTGTGTTCTAAGCCCCAGGCCATCGCACAGGAGTTCCTCAAAGCAATGTCCTCGACCCAATCATCTTCAGCTGTTTCATCAATGACATTTCCTCCATCATAAGGTCAAAAATAGGGATTAAACGAACATGCTGGAAATACTCTGTTCTGATGAAAAGTCATTGACCTGAAACATTGGGCTGAATTTTACGGGAGGGCTTATTGCACCCCATTGGAATAGTCAGTCACAAACCAACCTACTTTAAAAAAGACTGCCCCGCAGCGATAATATGTTGCAGCGGCCTTAACAGGCTCAGTGTGAGACTTCCGTCCCTCAATGAAAGGATGTCCTGCCTTCGAGATGGCCAGCAGCTCTTACCATCCCAGCAGTGCCAGAACTCAGTAGCAGGCTCTGCCCCCATGCAGAAGACAGCATGGATATCAGACTCAGGTAAGTCACCAGCACAATGTCATTGGGTCAAAATCTCAGAACTCCCCACATAACAGCACTGTGGGAGAACCTTCACCACATTGACTGCAACGGCTCAGGAAGGCGGCTCACCATCACCTCCTTAAGGGCAAATAGAGATGGGCAATAAATGCTGACCTTACCAACAATGCCCACTTCCTGTGAATGAATAAATTAACTTTAATTTCCATACTTAAAGAGTGATTTGAAGGAGAAATATGTGTAAGTTCCACGCTTTCCTCAGGCTCAAATAAGATTCTTAGGAAATTTCTTCGCATGTAACGGTTGAAATATTGACATAGAAACCGGGGTAAATTTTTGGGTGGTGAAATGACATGACTGTTGGTTCTTACTGGAACTCAGTTTTGTGATCTTGAAGTATGAACAAACCATTGCACTATATTTTATCATTTTAGTTTGATAACAATTGTTCTGTTTTGGTGTGTGGTATTAATGTCTTCATATGCAATAGACTTACATGAGAAAACAGATTAAAGCCATAATTTTTTTTTTCGTTCTTATAAGTGTGTAAATTACAATTATGCAAACTGCTCCAAAGACAACATTGGCCTGGATGCAGGGGCAGGCCCGATATGGTCCTTATGGTCCAAGCGGCCTTTACATTTTTTAGGAAACATCATCCATGAGTGGGATGAGGTTTCCTAAAGCTTTCATGAATTAAATAAAAAAGATTTCTGAAATATGAAAACATGTCCCATCTCACGTGACAGAGTCACATGAGGGATCATGTTTAATTAAACTTTTAATTCATTTATTTATTTATTTCAAAAGTGCTTCAGCTCCGTGCCTCAGGGAGATTGAAGCGTTCTTTCACGCGCTTCCGCGGAAGAGCGCTGGCCCCGACTCTCCCTGCTCCTCCTGCCCACACAGGTGGCGCTGAGCGCTACCGCTCTCGCCTTATGCTGGATGGGCCTTATTTGGCCCGCCAGCTTCAAATGGTGGAGCGGAGCCGAACGCGGGCAGCAGTCGGCTCCGTGACCGCCCCCGCCCGCTCCCACTGAGCCCACCTGACGTGGGAAAAATTCAGGCCATAATTATTTAGATAAATAGACATTTTCATAACAAAGCCAGCAGTCAAAAATTAAAATAAATTTGTGGCCTAAACATGAATTAAAAAGAAATGATTACAAAAGTTATAAAGTGGAAAATACTATCATTAACTAAGGTATAAATATTATACGTAGTTTTTGCTTTTAGAAGTATTGATTAATAGTTGATATTAAATCACTAATTGTTCTTCGTGCCTTATGTTTACAGTCCTTCATAAACAGCCCAGAGAAGTATGCCTTTGTTTGCTGGAACTGGGAAGAATAGCTTCCAGGTAAGATTACATTTCCCTTTTCTTCTAATAAATAGAAACAGGATCATTTTCACTGCATTAACCACTCGACCTAGTGCTTGCTGCCGACATATGTTGCCATCCCTGCCAGGCCAGTAAATAGTGCAAAGAGATTTTCAAGATTGTATTTATCAACATCTTATGGGCAGTTCTTTAAACAGTTCTCTAGATTGCGATGTTATGGCTTACTTACCACAAAGCAGTCAACACCACAAAGATTCACTGATTTTGCTGACCACATGGCGAGAGAAAACAGAAAGGATTATTTTTCTTGCTACAGGTTAAGGATATATTTTAGTTGGAAGCTCGCAAAAGTTTTGGCTTAAATTCAAATATGTACAATAACCTGTTAAGTTATGGGTGCACTCATACAAATAAACTGTGAAGAGTGACTTCAATAGCACTTTGAATGCATTTTATTCACCCATTCAGCAGATGCTGTATTCCATCTAGAGGCATTTTGACCTCCAAGTAAAATTAATGATCAATATGATTTAGTAATTGAAGATTATTTGCGCTTGAAAGGAGTTGTATTGCCTCAGATATCTAAAAATTTGTTGTTACTTTTTCATAATGTTAGGGCACTAGAGTCACAGACAGAGGGTCCAAGTTTGATTCCCATATTCATCCGGCCTTTGAATTTAGCTGCTCTCTTTACATGAATTCATCATTGTTCTTGTATGATTTTCAGCACAGCTTGAAAACTCTTACTCTAATTATATAAATATAGTCATATGACAATGATTAACATGGAGATGTTTCTTTTTTGTCTATGGCTGGAAGTAGGGATACAGGTAAGACCATATTTACTGTGCAAAAATGGTGGCAGGACACCTTCTTAAACTACTGCAGTCCTTGTGGTGATGGTGTTCTGACAATGACATTAGTTAGAAAATTCACCAAAGACTAAGATAACTTTATATTGCAATAGAGGTAGAACATTCATGACACCTGTACATGCAGGGGAATTGACTATAAATATTTCTGGAAATATGCAGCAGGTCAGACAGCATCTGTGGAGTGAGAAACAGAGTTAACAGGACTGATTCTTGCAGAGTCATGGAGACGTTGCAGACCTTTAAAAATGGTAGGTAGGACCAGATTCCAGGATTCCCACTGCCACTCCTGGGACCCCGATTTTCACAGGATAAGGCGTAGTGAGCCTGCACCCTGCACTCCCCATCTGGCCTGCTCTATTGCAGGGTAGGCATCTCCTAGCTCCCCGCAACTTTTGTAAGTCGGACCAGCTTCTCCATGATTAGTGGTTCACAGCCCCTCTGAGAAGTTGTGAACCATTGTCTGGATTCAGAAACCTCTTGAAAGATAACTTCAAAAGTTCTTGCCCATGTCCACATGCTCTGTCCATGCCAACTCATGTCCCCTACCCAACCCCCTATGGCCCCTTTTACCCTTCATACCAACTCATGTCACTTATATACTTATTTACCCAGTATACACCCTGTACAGAACTAATGAACCCTAGGGTAACAATGGTATGTGTGGAAAGGTTGTTGTTAGGTTCTTTGTTGCTATCAACTGTGCCCTCTCAATTGTTCTTTCCAGGGGAAAGGTAATAAATTTGTACTTCTTGGTAAACATATCTTGTGGCGCAGTGTGTAGCATCCCTATTCTGAGCCAGAAGCTCCAGGCTTGAGGCCCACTCCAGGACTCGATGGCCACGGAGCATGCATTCATAACATGGCCTAACAGGTTGATTATAACCCTGCAAATCCTTACAATACACCTAAGCCAGGGAGTAAGAATGGAACAGTCTCATGGTTAGCCATGCTTGATGCAGAGTGATGCCCCTCAAGCTATAGCCTCTGGTAACAGGCTAGTGACCTGTTTCAGGAAGTAGCTATGGAAACAGACTTATGTACTTTGTCTGCCTCATGTGCCACTAAGTGCAGGAGGAAAAATAAAGAAGAACAGTAAACATGGTGGCAGTGATTGGTTTAATGCAACAGTGTTTTGACATCCGACAGATCTGGCAAATGCCTCCACTGGTGGTTTGAAAGAAACCTATAGCGTAAAAGTTCATTGTGGTGATGATTTCACCGTAATGGACACATTTGTCTCTGTGTTATGTTAGTCTGCAGGTGAGGGACCAATAATTGGCACAGCTTAGTGACAACCTCCCAACTGAAGCATAGATAACAAGTGAAGAGGGCGCTCAATGGCGTGCACGTGTGTCAATGCTGTGTTATTTGGGGATTGTTGTGGACGATTGCATACTATTCCTTCTGACTCACAATTCCTCAAATAATGAAATGTTCATGCCCGCATACAGCAATGTCAGCTATGATAAATTCCGCCATAGCAACTGAGACAATCAACAACATTCTAAGTAACAATGTTATTACAATCACCCAGCTTTTCCTTGAGATTTTTCCCTGCTTAGTTGATGCTATGTAACTATAAAGCTGAAAAATAAATCTTTTTATGAAGAGCTTCCATCTCATTGAGGAGGTGTCAGGCTAATTCACATCCAACAACCTGCTCTGAAAACTCTGCTCACACCTGGGATACTCAAGAATCTGGGATATTCAAGACGCCAGAATTAGATGACAGTAGATATCTCGCAGGGTTGTGGGGCTAATGAAGATTACAGAGGTCAGGAGATGCACAGCCTTTGAGAGATTTGAACATAATGATGAGAATTTCAAAATCAAGACATTTCTTGGCCAGAAGCCAAGGTAGGTTATTACAATTGGGGGATGCTGTGGATAATTGCATACTATTCCTTTTGACACACAATTCCTCAAATAATGAAATGCCCATGCCCACGTACAGCAACGGCAGTTATGAAAAATTCTATCACAGCAGCTGAGACAACACACAACATTATAAATAAAACAACTTACAACATCCTAAAAAAAAAATCAATTGGCCTGATCTTCCGACGTTAATGGATCCCTTAAAATATTCCAGGATCTGGATCTTGATTTCTTTTTTTAGAATATTGTAAATTGTTCAGCTTGGCTAATCTAGAGTTGCAGGAATTCAGGAAACCTAGCTTTAAGGAGTGGAGTTCTGAGGTGAACAACATGGAGGCTTCTTGGCGGTTGCAGAAGGAAATAAGTATTCATTTTGTTTGGGTCTACCATGCTCCTTGCGGGTTGCATTCCCCAAATGACCTTACAATTCCTTGTAATGCAGTGCATTTATTTAATCTTCCTTAACAGTATAGAGATGTTGATAGTTTTGTGTTCTGAAGAACTGTCATACGGACTCAAAACGTTAACTCTTGTTTTTCTCTCCACAGATGTTGTTAGACCTGCTGAGTTTTCCAACATTTTCTGTTTTTGGTTCAGATTTCCATCATCTGCAGTATTTTTCTTTTATCTTATATATAGGGGTGTTGATAGTTTTGTGTTCATTATTACATTGTCAGGACCACTGAATTTTAGCATGTCCTAAACAAAAAAAAAATGCTTGTTACACAAAGTTCCATTTGGTTAATAATAGTACATTCAGACTTTTTTTTAAATGGTCCCACAACATCCTCACCATGCCTTCCCTTGGCCAGTGAGGAAATATCTATTCTGTATTCAATGATTATGGCTAACAAGAATTGAAAGATATGCAAATCTTCCTTTATTATCAATTATTTAGTTAGATTTTCTACACAAGGAACTATGAAAAATTGCTAGATTAATTAAATCAAAAAGAGGAAGATTAAGCAGGCTCTTGCACGGAAGCAGACTGTTTGTGTAGTGAGTGAGTGTGAAGCCAGGTATAGGAAAAGGTCCAGTGAGAATAAGAAGATTTACAACATGTCAGCCCCTCCAGACATACAGGAAAAGGATATATTCAGTGTATGTAGTCACAGTGATGCTGGCTGACTTTTCATTAAACAGACTACATGAGTTATTAGCCAAAAAAAGCAATCAGTTTGTAGCTAGAATTTCATTTATGCAGGAATGAAATTCATTTGGATCAATACAATTTGAACCAGTTACTGTTTTATCCCTATTTACTTGGTACCTTAGCTACCATTTACAATGATCCAAACTTTTTTTTTATTTCCTAGCTGCTGCTGTACATACCTATGATGTCAATCAATAACTATGATGAGAATCTCTGAAACCTGTCTTTTATATTCTGTGAATGTTAACGCATCCCCAGCTTACTCTAATCTACAAAGCTCTACTTTCTATCTGAGCCCAAATGTGAAATGTTATTGAGAGTTGCTTTTTCTTCTTTGAGTTTTCCTGTTAGTGCAGCTTTCATATTATAGATAAGTTGATAGAAAATCTAAGAATCAGTTTATATTCACAATCTGAAGTTAAAGAACACCAAACATCTGCTTGTATTCAACCTTTGACTGACAGTTTGAAGTGGTGAATCCTGTGCTTCAGACAGTGTCTAGTTTAAAATAAAACTAATTCTTAAATAGATTTTACGCTTGAATCAAGTCAGAGGCAGTGCAATGGGAAGTCAGTTAACTAATGCACAGATGAATTCATTGCAATTGTCAATCACATTTCTTTCCTTCTCTCTGCTGCACATCATTTTTTTTTGTATGTGCCTACATAAGCATTGACAATTGAGGATTGGACTTGTAGCACGGCATGTATGTCAAAAGAAACATAAAAAATGACGTGTTTATATAGCACCTGTAATGTAATAAAAATTCCCAAGTGTTACAGCCACGTGAGGAGGGGTGAACTGACTCCCCTATTCTCCCATTCCAAGTTTGATCATAACGGTTTTTCTGTGAATTTAGAGAGGATGTGCTTTGTCAATTCTGTAAGAGTCCCAGTGAGGCTGAGCGAGCCAGAGGGTTTGCAGCGATTGTTGGGTTCCTCCGCATCCATGGTGCAATCGACTGCACACATGTGGCCATCAAGGCACCAGCGGGTCAGCCGGGTGCCTTCATCAACAGGAAGGGATTCCACTCCATGAACATCCAGATAGTGTGTGACCACAGGACGCAGACTCTGGAATCCTGCGCATGGTACCCTGGCAGCTCTCATGACACTTATATCCTCAGACATTCCCAGATCCTGAGGCTATTCAGTGCTCCAGCCCGACTGGATGGATGGCTGCTGGGTGACAAGGGCTATCTGTTGAAAAGTTGGCCTCTCCGCCACCCAAGAACAGAGACAGAACAGTGTTATTATAGGAGTCATGCCTCCACAAACGTGGTAATAGAGAGGACCATAGATCTTCTGAAGATGTGCTTCCGACGCCTGGACTGTTCAGGGGGAGCACTACAATACCCCCCAGAGCAGGTCACTGATAGTGGTTGCATGCTGCACTCTCCGCAAACTGGCTCTGGTAAGGGGGGAACTCACTGGAGGAAGAGGATGTTGACGTAGCTCCACAGGCCACAGAGGATGTATCCAGTAGTGAGTCAGAAGAGGCACACGGTGAGGAGAACGCTGAGGGTGTGGAGGCAGACTTCTGTATCCTTCAGGGAGACAGGAATATCAAGGATTCCTTGATCAAATGCTCCTTCTGCTAGGCTGCCAAAGATCTGCTTCCACCTCATGTCAGGGCTGCCGCATCCATCCCGGATGTCTGAAATTACCCTTTCATTTGAACCTAAAGTCCACACAAGTGCCTGTGCGATAAAGTTTAGAGCCACTCATGTTCGGCATTACATACTGGCGTACCCTGCACCAAAAAAGTACAAAGGTGAAGCATATTCAGACCATGAGGACAAAAACAATATTTATTTCATTTTGACAATCCAAAAAAATTAACATCTCATTCTTTAGTCTTAATTCCCAGACCAGAAAACATAAACAAAACATTACACAACAGAAGATCACCCGTGACCAGCCCCTCTTGTGCTCATGGTGCCTTAAACTTATGTTTGCAAGTGCTACATCTTGGTGCCCCGCTCTCACTGGCACCGGCATTGGAGGCAGCCTGAAGGCTCTGGTGCCTTGTTGGCCTTGATGACCTGGGCAGTCGTTCTCTGGCCAGTGGAGCCTGTGCTGAACCCGCCTAGGAGGGAGTGGCCAGTGCCACGGCTGGCATCTCCCCAGTCATCGCAGCCTCATCAGATGCCAAGGTCACTGGCAGAGGGGCAGAGGAGCTGCTGCCGTCATCCAGAGTGCCCTGAGAGGAGCCTGCAGAGACGATAAGCAGCTTGTGTGCCAACCTGAGGCCACTTTGGACCTCCCTGTTTGCCATTGATGGACAGGCACCTAGCTGGGGGACTGGGTACCTCATCCATCTCCCACACTGGTACTGACCACCTGAAGTCATTGCCTGTGTGAGGGCTTGCAGGCCCGAGTGCAACCCCAGGAAGCCATGATTCTGTTCCTGGAGCTGCATCTCCATGAGTGTCGCCACTCTCTCAATGGAGGAGGCAGTGTGCTCGGCCCTGAGGATCAACGCATTGCTCGTGCTCCACATGAACTTCTCCACAACAGAGACCATGGCACGCATACCCTCATGGATCTCCATGAGATCCTCCCACACATACCACTGGACATCCAGCATCTGCCGCCTAATGGACGACTCCAGAGGCTCATCATCTGCCTTCGACTGAGCATCTTCCTGGTCTCCAGCAGTCCTCCGACTGTCAGTGCGCTGGGCACTCTCTGCCTCTGCCTGTTCCTCAAGCGAGTGTGAAGTGCCCTCACTGCTGTGCTCCAACATTCTAGCTGAGGATCTAATGCCCACCAAGGTGCTGGTATCTGCGCTGGTGCCTGGTTCAGAGAGCACATGTAATGCAGGTGCATGTGAAGCCTGGCGGTCCTCTGTCAGGGGTGGCTCTTCAGGTACCTGCGGTTAAGGACGTGCTGGTGGATCTAAGGGAGAACAACAACATTTCATTAGTTTAAGCCATCGCATTGTCACTGTGCATGCTAGGCACCCTGATGAGACAATTGAGATCTGCATCATGGTGCCATTGTCTTTTAATGATCAATGGGGAATCCAGTTTTGAAACTTCCATCAATGATGAGATTACACAAGAATGTTTGCGTCATCCAAAACTCTCACCTCTGCCCTGCACTCTTACCTTCATCTGACACCCCAACCTCTCCATGGCCGATTAACCGAGGTGTGTGGTGCCTCTCCAGCTCCAAGGCATCCTGCTCGAATCTGGATAGGATTAGGAGATTTGGGGCGCTTCCGCCTGTCCGTGACCTTTCAATGTTATTATGTGTTGTCTCCTCCTGAAAGGACAGAGGAGCATGGATTAGTCCAGTCTCTAACCTACAGCACCATAGCAGCCTGGCCAATCCCACTGAGGAACGCCTTGCAGGGCACATCCGAGTCATGGCCCTCGAGCTGCAAGGCACTCAGTCCAAGCAGCCAGGCTCACCCCCTTGGCCAGCTCCAGTGTCATTGACAGTTGGCACTCAGATTCTAATGCCCCTGAACTCCACGGGAGGATGGCCAGACCTTAACACTTCTCCTCACTGATCCATGCCAACAAAGTACTCATCCTTCCCGAGCGCAGCTGGTTGTTAAACCTTTTCCGTCATTGCACCTATGTGCACCGTGCAATGTTGTGACTGCTGACCTGCTCTGCCACCTCCTCCCAAGCTATTTTTGTTAGGTGCGGTGGCCTCCTCCTTCCATCTCTGGGGACAAGTGTGTTCCTCCTGGCAGCTACCTCCTCCAGGAGGACGGTGAGGCACTCATCTGAAAACCTGGGGTGGGGGGGGCGGTGGCCAAGTGCCCACCTGACCTGCCCTCCCACTTGGCATCTCCAGCCACACTTGATGCCATAACTTCAGTGTTCACAAAGCAGAAGATATGTTCTTCCTTGGCAGCCTTCAAGGAGCTGCCTGTGCCATCTTCAAACCGGCCGCCGGGTCGCCATTGGAGCTGTGGCCGGTAGGCCCCCGCCCACCCCTTCCTGACCATTGGAAAGACGTGTTTCCTGCTGGATGGGCCTTATTAATTGGCCAGTCAGCGTGAAATCGCAGTCAGAGGCCCAACGCAGGTGGTGGCCTGTTTCCCGACCGGTCGCGGGCCCGCCAATTCTGCCTGCCTGCCAAGGGTAAAGTTCAGGCCCAAGACAAGTTTATTGAAAGTATGTCCTGAAAAAAAAAATCAAAGCCACCATTCATACGTCACATGCAGTACGTGTACTGGACCCACACATACACCAGTACAGATGGCAGAATAAGAGGATAGGCTTACAATACTTTTACAGTTCATGAATAACAAAACAGAGCAATATATAGTTAGCTGTTCTTTGGCTGCTCTCAGCTTGGTGATTCCACGTTGGGGCTGTTTGTTCACTTGTCTTCTTGGGTGTAGTTATATGGAGAGCAGATTTCTACATTTTATTCCCAAAATGTCTTGGTTCGCAGTAGATTTCTCTTCTCAGGATGTTTACTTTGCAACCTGGACACAACACTTCTGAGAGAGAGAGAGAGAGAGAGAGGCAGAGAGAACAAAAGCTGCAACAGCTTATGTTCAGTACAGCATCATCTTTTGCTCTCTCTCCTGCTTGGTAAGCAGTCCTTAAAGTACCTTGCTGGCTGTATATTGCTGAGAAATTCCATTAGTTCATGTCTGCTGCAATTATTATTTCATAACAGGTAATTGCATTTTGATGTCTCATCTCAGAAACATTTGCTAAGTTTCAGGATGGTGTGAAGCCATTAGGGGTTGGGGTCTTTCACGCTTCCCAGGGAGTTGAGTGTCTGCTTTTCATCCCACTTGGTGGAATGCAAAACTTTTTGTCATTGTCTCTAGAGGGTTCTAGTTCTTTTTTTAAATCCTGCCTGAGAAAGAAAAATTAGAAATCGTATCTTTAAAAAGCACATCCTTGTAACATAAGGTATCCCTTAGGAGCATTTTATAGCAAAGTTTAACACCAGGCCACATAAAGCAATATTTAGGACAGATGGCCAAATGCTTGGTCAAACAGATAGGTTTGAAGCAGCATCATAAAGGAGGAAAGAGAAATAGAGAGATGAAGAGTTTTAGGGAGGGAAATTTAGAGCTTAGGGCCTAGGCACAGCCACCAATGGTGGCACAATTAAAATTGGGGAAGCTGAAGAGGCCAGAATTAAATGAATGCAGATACTTGGAGGGTTGTGGGGCTGGAGGAGATTAAAGAGCTAGGGAGAGACAAAGCCATGTTGAAGTTTTGAAACAATGATGAGAATTTTCAAATTATGGCTTTGTTTGGTCGGCAGCCAATGTAGATCAGCAAGCACTTGGGTAATGGGTGAATGGGACTTGATGTTGGTAAGAACATGGGCAGCAGAGTTCTGAATGACTTCAAGTTTACGGAGTATAGAACGTGGGACACCAGCCAGGAATGCATTGGAATAGTCAAGTCTAGAGCCACAAAGCCATGGCTGAGGGTTTCATCATCAGATGAGCTGAGGCAGGTGCAGAGTCAGTGATGTTACAGAGATGAAAATAGGCAATCTGAGTGATAGTGCAGATATGTGGTTGGAAACTCATCTCATGATCAAATATGACAGCAAGGTTGCGAACAGTCCAGTTCAGCCTCAGAAGAATTGAAATCAGTAGCTAAGGAACTGAGTTTGTGGCAGGGTCTTCCAAATACTCAATTGGAGGAAATTTTTGCTCATCTAATATTGGATCTCGGACAAACAATCTGATAATTTAGCAAAGGGGGGGCAAGAGAGGTGGTGGCGATGTGAAACTGGATGTCATCAGTGTTAGGATGCTATTGCCAAGGGCCAGCATGTATATGAGAAATATGAGATGCCAAGGATAGAGCCTTGGGGGACACCAGGGACAACAATGTCAGAGCAGGAGATGAAGCCATCGTAAGTGATATTCTGACTATGATTACATAGATAAGAATGGAACCAGGCGAGCTGAGTCCCACTTGGCTGAACTACCATGGAGAGGCGATGGAGGATGAGGGGGGTAGCTTACTTTGTTGCAGTCACAGAGGATGTCATTATTAACTTTGATAAGAGCCATTTTGGTAATGTGGTAGGGGTGGACATCTGATTGGAGGAATTCATGCATGGAGTTTTGGGAAAGATGGGCATGGATTTGGGAGGTGACAGCACATTCAAAGGCTGTGGAATAGAACGGATTGTTGGTGATGGGGCAATAGTTTGCAATGATGATAAGTTCAGGGGCTGTTTTTTTGAGGAGATGGGTGATAATGGAGGATTTAAAAGAGAGGGGGACAATAAAAAGAAAGAACCGTTAACAAAATCAGCTAAAATGGGGGTCAGGAAGGATAATTGGGTGGTCAGCAGTTTAGTGGAAATAGGACTGAGGGAACAGGAGGTGAATCTGCTGGACAAAATGAAATTCAGAGGGCATGAGGTGTGATAGGAGAGAAATTAGGAAAAGGTGAGTCCAGGGCTAGGGCAAGAGAGAATTTTAGAGGAAGTTCGACCTAGTGGAAGGAAGAGAAACCCCAGAGGCAGCTCACTGTATGCTCTCAATCTTATTGACAAAGAGGTCCATGAGCTTCTCGCATTTATTGTTTGGTGGAGGAGACAGTGGAAATGGATTTAGGAAGAACAAGCAAAAGAAACAAAAATATTCATTGTATTGAGCTGTTCTGCTAAGAGGGAACTGAGTAAACCTGACAATTCCACAGTTGAGCCTGACTTATGGGGCAAGGGTGAGAAAGGGGGGGTCATTAGCATCTGTGAGTGCTGTGAGTGTCCTTAGAGCTTCAAAATGGCTTATGTAATGCACATGCACACTTGCTGGCCACGGGGGGTTGGAAACAAATCGTGCCATATGGCATTTTGGTGCAGACATTAGCATGCAATCAATGGAAATGTGTCAATCTTTGTGCAGTCTCATTTTGGGGCTCAGTGCTCTGGCCAATGCCCTCTCTTAACCTCACACAGCTGAACATGCGTTCACCAGCAGGAAGGATCCCTGCAAACAATATTAAAAGATATCATCAATTATTCACAAGTTAGCTGTTGGTTGATTTCTTCTGGCCTTTGCTTATGTGAATGTCTGGTAGTTTCTGTCGTTGCTTCAAACACAAAGGTCTACAGGGAGTGGTGTGGTAGGTACAGAAGAATGTATTGCAGACTTCTAAGCTTTTCTGCACAAACCAGCTACTCCCAGATATGGGTGCAGTAGTAGGCATTCCCCATGGAATACAGCATGACAGGGAGGATGAACAGAGGTAAAGCAGAGCAGGACAAGCTGATACAAGAGGGAACAGGAGGTGAGGTAGAAGGTCTCTCAGGAGGCTAAATGTTCCCATGGTGTTCAGGGAGCAATCCTCCAACTCAACCTCTGCGAGAAACACTGTGTGAGAAATCTGTAAGGCCATCCCCACTGAAATCTTCCACATGCTCCATCCATAACGCAGCAGCCTCAGAGCAGGGTAAAGACCGCATTGCCAGTGCCTGTGAGGTAACTGTTGTGATGAACTTCTCAGCATATGGCCCCTTCCAGGCTGGAACTGGAAACATTTATATCATCTTGCAGTTTGCCACCTACTGTTGCATAAGGGAGGTCACTGAGGCTCTCTATTCAAAGAGAGCTAACTACATTTCTTTGTGCCGTGCCAGAGACAAGCAAACAGACTGAGCAAGTGACTTTGCTAGGATTATAGGCTTCTCCATTGTGAAAGGTGCCATTGATTGCACCCCCATGGCTTTGTGGGCACTGCAGGTCAAATCGACCTTATACCGAAACTGAAATGGATTACGCTCCCTCAAAATCCAGCTGCTGTGTGACCACAGGCAGTGAGACGTCCTGCCAGAGGTCCATACCACCTTCGGTCTGTGACATTCTGCTGCGCCAGATGCATTTGAGTCACAACGGCAGATGGTGAAATTTGAATTCAATAAAAATCTGCAATTAAAAGTCTAATGATGACCAAAAAATCTATTGTTGATTGTTGCAAAAACCCATCTGGTTCACTAATGTCCTTTAGGGAAGGAAACCTGCCGTCCTTACCAGGTTCGGCCTATATGTGACTCCAGACCCACTGCAAAGTGGTTGGCTCTTAATGCCCTCTGAAATGGCCTAGCAGGTCATTCAGTTGTATAAAACCACTAAAAAGTCAATATAAAAGAATGAAACTGGACAGCCACCTGGCATCGACCTAGGCACCATAAAAGACAACGGCAACCTCAGCCTTGTCGTCTCTGCAAAGTCCTCCTTGCTAATGTCTGGGGGTTTGTGCCAACATTGAGAGAGCTCTCACAGACTAGTCAAGCAACAGCTTGACATATTATAATAAAAAGCAAAAAACTGCGGATGCTGGAAATCCAAAATAAAAACAAAAATACCTGGAAAAACTCAGCAGGTCTGGCAGCATCTGCGGATAGGAGCACAGTTAACGTTTCGAGTCCGAATGACCCTTCAACAGAACTAAGTAAAAATAGAAGAGAGGTGAAATATAAGCTGGTTTAAGGGGTGGGGGGTGGGTGGGACAAGAAGAGCTGGATAGAGGGCCAGTGATAGGTGGAGATAACCAAAAGATGTCACAGTCAAAAGGACAAAGAGGTGTTGAAGGTGGTGATATTATCTAAAGGAATGTGCTAATTAAGGGTAGAAAGCAGGATGAGCTATCTGTACCTTGCTCGTCCTGCTTTCTACCCTTAATTAGCACATTCCTTTAGATAATATCACCACCTTCAACACCTCTTTGTCCATTTGTCTGTGACATGTTTTGGTTATCTCCACCTATCACTGGCCCTCTATCCAGCTCTTCTTATCCCACTGCCCCCTTAAACCAGCTTATATTTCACCACTCTTCTATTTTTACTTAGTTCTGTTGAAGAGTCATTCGGACTCGAAACGTTAACTGTGCTCCTATGCGCAGTTGCTGCCAGACCAGCTGAGTTTTTCCAGGTATTTTTGTTTTTGAGTCTGACATATTATACTGGCTGGACGGCTGGTTTGTGATACAGAGTGACGCCGACAGCGCCAGTTCAATTCCCATACCGGCTGAGGTCATCCATGAAGGCCTCGCCTTCTCATCCTCATCCCTCACCTGAGGTGGGGTGAGCCTCAGGTTAAACTCACCACCAGTCATCTCTCTCTAATGAGAGAGTAGCCTATGGTCCTCTGGGACTACGGTGACTTTCACTTGACTTCATGGAATCAAACTAACAGATCATGCCCCAGACACCACCATCACCATCCCTGGGTATGTTCTGTCTCACCGGCAGGACAGACCCAGCAGAGGTGGCGGCACAATGGTTTACAGTTGGGAGGATGTTGCCCTGGGAGACCTCAGCATTGACTCCGGACCCCATGAAGTCTCATGCCATAAGGTCAAACATGGGCAAGGAAGCTTCCTGCTAGTTATCACGTACCACCTCCCCTCAGCTGATAATTCAGTACTCCTCCATGTTGAACACCACTTGGAGGAAGCACTGAGGGTGGCAAGGACTCAGAATGTACTCTGGGTGGGAGACTTCAATGTCCATCACCAAGAGTGGCTCAGTAGCACCACTACAGACAAAGCTGGCCAAGTCCTAAAGGACATGGCTGCGAGACTGGGTCTGCTAGAGGTGGTGAGGGAACCAACAAGAGGGAAAAACATACTTGACCTCATCCTCGCCAATTTTCCTGTTACAGATGCATCTGTCCATGACAGTATTGGCCGGAGTGACCATAGTCCTTGTGCAGAAGAAGTGCTGTCTTCACATTGAGGATACCTTCCATCATGTTTGTGTGGCAACACCACTGTGCTAAATGGGATAGATTTCGAACAGACCCAGCAGCGTAAGACTGGGCATCCATGAGGTGCTGTGGGCCATCAGCAGCAGCAGAATTGTACTCAACCACAATCTGTAACCTCATGGCCTGGCATATCACCTGCTCTACCATTACCACCAAGCCAGGGGTTCAACCCTGGTTCAATGAAGAGTGCAGGAGAGCATGCCAGGAGTAGCACCAAGAATATTAAAAATGAGGTGCCAACCTGGTGAAGCTACAACACAGGACTACCTGCGTGCCAAACAGCATAAGCAGCTGACAGAGCTAAGCGATTCCACAACAAACGGATCAAATCTAAGTTCTGCAGTCTTGCCACATCCAGCCGTGAATGGTGGTGGACAATTAAGTAACTCACTGGGGAAGGATGCACCACAAATATTTCAATCCTAAATGATGGAGGAGCCAAGCACATCAGTGCAAAAGATAAGGCTGAAGCATTCGCAACAATCTTCAGCCAGAAGTACCGAGTGGGTGATCCATCTCAGCCTCCTCCAGAGATCCCCAGCATCACAAATGCCAGTCTTCAGCCAATTCAATTCACTCCACATGATAACAAGAAAAGGCTGAAGGCACTGGATACTGCAAAGGCTATGAACTCTGACAATATTCCAGCAATAGTACTGAAGACTACAGCTACAACACTGACATCTACCCAGCAATATGGAAAACTGCCCAGGTATGTCCTGGGAATCAGGGGGAAAACTCTCTCCTGGTTGGGGTCATACTTAGCACAAAGGAAGATGGTTGTGGTTGTTGGAGGTCAGTCATCTCAGTTCCAGGACATCACTGCAGAAATTCCTCAGAGTAGTGTCCTAGGCCCAACCATCTTCAGCTGCATCATCAATGACCTTCCTTCCATCATAAGATCAGAAGTGGGGACGTTCGCTGACACAATGTTCAGCACCATTCTCGATTCCTCAGATACTGAAGCAGTCAAAGTCCAAGTGCAGCAAGATCTGGACAATATCCAGGCTTGGACTGACAAGTGGCAAGTAACATTTGTGCCACACAAGTGCCAGGCAATGACCATCTCAACAAGAGAGAATCTAACCATTGCTCCTTAACATTCAATGGCAATACCATTGCTGAATCCCCACTGTCAACATCCTGGGGGTTATCATTGCCCAGAAACTGAACTGGACTAGCCATATAAATATTGTGGCTACAAGAGCGGGTCAGAGGCTAGGAATCCAGTGGTGAGTAATTCGCCTCCTGGCTCCCCAAAGCCTGTCCACTGTCTAAACACAAGTCAGGAGTATGATGGAATACTGCCCACTTGCCTGGATAGCCTTTGAGAACGACCTTGAGCAGCTCTGGGCCTAGAGGACCCAGCCAAGGACTGCACCATCCCAGCATGGGTGTCGGATGTTTGGACTGGCTGGCTGACAGACAACAGCAAAGGCACAGGCAGACTGGCAGGGATGGGCGGATGAGTGCTGACTTCCTTGGAGGGGACATCAAATTTATGCTCCATGAAGCCAGTGCCAGTTCCTGGAGCCACTTCCTGGAGCAGTGCCTCAACAATAGTAATCTGTTGGAGGAAAGACTGGTAGCCTTCTGTGACACATGTAGCAATCCACAGCCATGATGTTAGCAGCCTGAGCTTGCATGATAGTAGTCTTAGCTTCCAGTGCAGCACAGACATGGGCAGTTGCTGCTTTCGTTCCATTGGAAGCTGGGACATTGGCCACAGATGCTGCATCAATGTTTGGTCCACAAATGTGCAGACAACCTGAGCACAACTTCCTTGTCCAATCTCTGTATCAAATTGGTGCTAGACTCCACAATGCTCTTTGGTGTATACTGCAAGCTTTCTGGCAGACTTGTCTATGTACCAAGCATTTCATTGTGCATAGCCATCAATGTTCTTTTGTAAAACAAAAACAGAATTACCTGGAAAAACTCAGCAGGTTTGGCAGCATCGGCGGAGAAGAAAAGAGTTGACGTTTCGAGTCCTCATGACCCTTCAACAGAACTGAGTAATATTAGGAGCGGGGTGAAATATAAGCTGGTTTAAGGTGGGGGGGCGGGGGGAGAGAAGTTGGGGGGGGTGGTGTGGTTGTAGGGACAAGCAAGCAGTGATAGGAGCAGATAATCAAAAGATGTCACAGACAAAGGAACAAAGAGGTGTTGAAGGTGGTGATATTATCTAAGAAAATGTGCTAATTAAGAATGGATGGCAGGACACTCAAGGTACAGCTCTAGTGGGGGTGGGGTGGAAAGACTAACAGGGCATTAAAGGTATAGATTTAAAAATAATGGAGATAGGTGGGAAAAGAAAAATCTATATAAATTATTGGAAAAAACAAAAGGGAGGGGGAAGAAACGGAAAGGGGGTGGGGATGGAGGAGGGAGTTCAAGATCTAAAGTTGTTGAATTCAATATTCAGCCCGGAAGGCTGTAAAGTGCCTAGTCGGAAGATGAGGTGCTGTTCCTCCAGTTTGCGTTGGGCTTCACTGGAACACTGCAGCAAGCCAAGGACAGACATGTGGGCAAGAGAGCAGGGTGGAGTGTTAAAATGGCAAGCGACAGGGAGGTTTGGATCTTTCTTGCGGACAGACCGCATGTCTGTCCTTGGCTTGCTGCATTGTTCCAGTGAAGCCCAACAGTAGGTGGCAAACTGCTGCCTCTGGTTGTGTACCACCTTTTCCTGCAAGAGGCAGGGAAGTGTGTTATGAGTGTTGTGCAATCTGTTTAGGTGATATGGCTGTCATCGTTGAATACCTGGTAGTATGTGCAATCTGTGAGATGTGGATGTGAGGCTTGCAGCAGTGGGAAGTGTGTGAGAGTGAAGTGAAGAATTTGAATGTTAGTTATGAGTCCTGATTGATCCGGATTGTTGGGAGATGAGTAATGGGGCTGTAGTGAATTGAGCATTGGCTGAGGCTAATGGTACAGTTGGTAGGATATGGCATTTGAAGATGCATTCATTGACCTTGAGCAGTCATGTGAAGTTATTGAACTTCTTGTGGTGCTGCATCCAGTACCTCAGTACTTGACTCCTGGCACTGATCTTCACAGCTATCTTCTACTGCATTTTGACTATATGCATGGAAGGCCCCTTCCTCCTGCGGAAACGAGGCATCTCTCCTCCTTTCCACATTCTCCACAAGACCTCCAGTGCAATGATAGAAACCTTAGAGCCTAGCTGCCCTCTTCCCTATTTCCATTCCTCACTTTTTCCTAGGTTAGGTTTACAATGCACCTCCCCTCTATAGGCTAAGTCAGGAGTTGGCGACCTTTTTACCTGAAGATCTTTTAAAAAAATGTTTACCTAAAATAAAAACTATTGAGAGCCGCAAGATGAAAATCCAGTATTTCTAAATCAAATACATGGAAAATTGCCTAGTGTCTCTGGTAGAATGCATGATTTTTATACATAATAAATATAAAATAAAATACATATATTTAATTTATGTATCAATAGAAAAAAGTTAACATAGATCTAACTCTAAATTTTTGCCTTTTTTTACTTTGTTGGGTCTTTTTTGATTTTTATTGTTTCTTTATACCTCTAGTCTGTGCAGGTTCAGGTTTTATGCATCAATTTGCATGAGTTTTGTGCATGCATATTCAAAAAGAAAATATAAAAATAGTGAAGCATATTAAATTAATGGAAAACAGCACATTTCCACATTGAATTAAAAAAGATATTGACATATAAAACTGAATTAATGCTTTTAGTCTTTGTGTTTTTATAACAGATCTAGTAATAAGTGGATTATTTTACTGTCATTTTGTCAGTGAAGTCATCTTCAAAACAAACTTTAACCTAAAATCTGTAGAATTAAAACAATATTTTCAGTTATTGATTCTCATGAATAAAAAAAATCCTAATAGTACATTCAGAATAATTTATTGTATCAGCTATATTGTAAACAAGAAAGGTCATATTAAGTATGAGACATTAAAAATCTGCATGGGGCTCCAGATCTGTGGACTTCCAAACCTTGGGCTAAGCACTGGGCTTAGGGTAATGACCTGAATCAATAAATGTGGGTGGATTGATGTCAGGTAGGGCAGCAAGCATTTGAGTGGCTGTATCTGATTTGGACCCATCAGGGCAGGGGTGGGTGGAGAATCGATCCTATCTAGGGTGCAGCTATAAAAAATCTATTTCAAATGCTGCAAGCAGTGGTTCCACCACATAAACAATACAAAAACAAAAGTATATTAGGGTTTACTGACTGAGACAAACCCACCATGTCCTCATCCCTAGAAGATATAATTCGGGGGTAGTTTCAAAATAAGGGGTCTCTCATTTAAGACAGAGATAAGGAGGAATTCCTTCTCTCAGACGGCTGTAGTGTTATGGAATTTTCTTCCACATCGAGCAGTGGAGGCTGGGTATTGAATCTATTCAAGCTAGTCAGAATTTTGATTGACAAGGGAGTCAAGGGTTATTGGGGGCAGGTAGGAAAGTGGAGTCAAGGCCACAATCAGATCAACCACAATCTTGTTAAATAGAACAGACTCCAGGGACCGAATGACCTACTCCTGCTCCTAATTCTTATTTTCTGTGCAGAATACCAGACAATGTTATTCACGCATTCAGTGATGATAAGTGGTATTTACAATTATTATAATATGGCATAAATCAACAACCGATGTCCATTTATTCTCCCTGACCTGGAAGAGAATAAAATATAATGAAGGTGTCAGCACAACATACAGATAACTTTTAGGAGCATGTCTTATCTCCTCATTTTTTATTGCCATTTTTTTCTGGAAAGCCTGGTACCACTCTACCTAGAGGCATGGCTGAAATTGGAAATTCAGCAAGAAGGAATTGCTGAGCTCAATGCATGAAGTACCAATTTGCTGTGCTGTCCTGCTACTTCCATTGTAATGGATAAAAAAAATCTGTTCTAAACTTCAGCTGCTGTAAAAGTAGCAAAGTATTGAAATAGTTGAGTCAGCGCCACGTGTCAAAGCCCTTTTTTGTTTGCAATCAGTAATGGAGTGAGTCATCAGACACATGTTAAAGTTCACTTCAGAAATGGGTTGAATAATCATTCACTCAAACTGGAGAAGTGCTGAACAGGGGGTGCAATAAACTGTTTCCTAATATTGTACAAACAATGAATATTTTTTTCAGGTCCGTTACATCCATTCAACAACTAATGGCATTGCACTCACATGGATTAAAAATTGCTAGATTTATTCCACTAAAAATTTTCCTATAATCCAGCAACATTTAGGTTTAATATTTAAATTATTATAGTGGCATACCAAAGGGGATGGCAGGTGTTTCTCCCATCATTCTCAAAACTCAGCAAAAACAGACTGGCTGAGGAATTCATTGGCACAGTATTCAATTTTCAGACACCAAACAGGAAAACGGGGTCTATATACTACTTAACCAACAGACCTTAAGGAGCCTGCTGCAGCTTTCCATGCAAAAGGTAAGTTTTTCTTAAAAAAAAGATACACCTAATTGAAGAGCTACTTGGAGCAGGAATGCTCCCCTCTGGCCCCACTGTAGTGCTAAAGACAGTTGCTGGCCACTGTTCAGCTCTTCTTCCTGAGCAAATACCCTCCCCCTGCCCTCCAGCTCCTGATAGCAGCCCTCCCTCGCGATCACCTACCTCCATATCGGGATCATCCCACTCCAGTCTAATCACTCAGTTCCCTCCTCTCCCAGGACCTACCAGAGAGCTACCTTTGGCAGCGCAGCAAATATTTAATGTGGGTGCTGAGTATTCATTTATTCACCTGTGCTCTGCCTGATGGCAGGTCCTTGGCTCCTTGTCTGCTAATGCTTCATCTTGAACCATTTTCTTGGTAGTTTATTTTTGTCAGTGGTGGTTTGCCACTGCCTTCCACTCTCAGGTGTAGAACGAGGAGACAGGTCCCAAGTCTACCTCAGTCAGAGCGGGAAACAAATCTGTGCTGTTGGTGTGATTCTGAACCACATGCTTGCCATCTAATCAACTGAGCTAACTAGACCCTGTGCAGAGTATATTGAGCTATATATTGTTATTTTATCTTTTCAGTGGCACTAATAAGCCTAAAGCAGAGCAGATTTTCCAAAGTGCATTATTAAACACAATGCTGAGTAGAAATCTCACCTCAGAGCTTAATAGTATCAAGCATATAGCTAAGGCTATAGCTGCCAAATAGCTCATTATCAGCCCCAAACTATAGTGTGATTTGAAATTTTTCTGTGCTGCAGTTTGATGTAGTCACTGCTATATTGTTATATATGGTACAGTGTAGGATGCGCCCTGAGTTTATGACTTGAAACAACTTTGGTGCAAACATCACTAATCTGGCAATGGGGATTAAAATATGTGAACTATATTTTTTTCCCCAGCATGCACATTTTTGTATAATTGCTTCCATCCCTCTGTAATGTCTTTCATGTCAATATCATTGATGCTTCAAAAGGTAATGCTAATTTTGCCAAGCATTGTACATGAATGGAAACAATTAAATTAAAATTGTACACGTTAACACAGACAACCTACACTAATCCACATAATCAAATCAAGATTGAGCTAGCTTTCTTGGGAATGAAAGTTTGGGTTTGTGCATATCGATTCATTTAACAATACATGACATCTGAACTGCTTTCCTTTGAAATCCAGGTTTGGAGTAGAACCATCAGGATTGGTCAAATTAGAAAAAGAAATAGAACAGGAAGAGTCCCATTCAGCACCTGCTACATCTCCATCTCCATCTCCAACTAAATCTCCTGGAAAGAAGAGTGCAGGAAAGTTGCTGGATGATGCAGTAAGTAAAACAAAGCAAAAATATCAACCAAAGTAACAAATAGGCAGAAATATCTTCCCTAGTTTAATTCAAACTATGATTGACATCCTCTCTGGTTTCAATGTTCATTCTGATATTCAAAAATGATGAGCCCCAGCCAGTAGCAAACTCGAGGCTTGAACTTTTTGGATGGCGGGATCTTGTTTCTCGCCATCTGAAGAGTCAGTGGAGATGCCAACTGCCCCACAGCCAATTTATGTTCCAATGAGCATAAGTTGGCTGGAAGCGGGGCTTACACCCCTCATCCGGGTGGAAGCCCCAACTAGAGAGCTGCCGGCCAATCTGATTGGCCAGCAGCTTTCCAGTCCCTGCAGCGACAGCGCTGCAGTGGGCAGAAGAGGAAGTTCAAGACATTGGAGATTAAGTCCAGGAACTGGAGGTCCAGGTAAGTTGACAGGATCCCGGGGATTGGGGGGGGGGGGGGGGGGCGGTGGAGGGCAGGGAAGGCCTGAAAGTAGGGGTTCTGGTGGGGGAGGGAGGCGATCGGGGTCTCGGGGGAGAGGCTGGGGGGGGGAAGGTAGGTCTAGAGGCCACCAGACCTTAAGAGGGCTTCTAATTGGCCACTTAAGAGCCTCAGTTGGGGCAAGGGAGGCCTTCCTGTCTGAGGTGTTGCCCGCCCCAGCATAATATCGCTGTGTGGTCACGGCGGGCGGGAACCTGGAGGGAATCCTATCGCTTCAATTTCATGTTCTCCCCCGCCTAAAAACCAATGGTGGGAGTGCATAAAATTCTGGTCCTAGAGTCGAGCTTGAATATGGATGCGCTATCCAAGACCACAACATATATTGATTTAAAGCTCAACCTAATGCCAGCTAACTAGAGATGGACTTCCCAGATCTTTATACAAGCAAGTTTTTACGTTTCTTGAGACTGCTTTTGGATTGATAAAAATGAGAGCATCTGTGGCCAAGGAGATTAAAAATCAACTACAAGTGCTGGATATCTGAAGTAAAAACCTAAAATGAGGAAACAAAGTTCTAATGAAGTAACTCTTAACACATGAGATCACAAGAAATAGGAGCAGGATTAGGCAGTCAGTTCATTGAGCTGCTCCGCCATCAATAAGATCATGTCTCATCTAATTGTGGCTTGGATTCCATTTTCCTGTCTGTCCTCCATAATCCTTGACTCCCATGTCAGTCAAAAATCTGTCTAACTCAAACTTGAATATATTCAATGACCCATCTTCCACTGCTCTCTGTGGAAGAGAATTCCAAAGACTGACAACCCTCTGAGAGAAGAAATTCCTCCTCATCTTTGTCTTAAATGGGAGACCCTTATTTTTAAACTGTGCCCCTTAGTTCTAGATTCCCTCATAAGGGGAAACATCCTCTCTCAACATCTACCTTGTCAAGCCTTCCCAGATGTTTCAATAAAAACACTGCTTATTCTTCTAAACTCCAATGAGTATGGGCCCAGCCTGCTCAACCTTTTCTCATAAGACAACCCCTTCATCCCAGGAATCAGATCAGAGGAATCCAATGCAACTATATTGCTCCTTAAGTAAAGAGAACAAAACTGTGCGCAGTATTCTAGATGCGGTCTCGCAAATGCCTTGTACAGTTGTAGCAAGACTTTCCTACTAGTATACTCCATCCCCCCTGCATTGAAGGCCAACAATCCCTCCATTACCTTAAGCACCTTCCCACTCAAGCACAGGAGATGCCCTTTTACCTCTTCCCTTCTCACTGTCCAAGGCCCTAAAAACTCCTTCCAAGTGAACCAGCAATAGTAAACTGTATTTGCTGCTCATGCTGATGGACACATCTTTTGATCCTTTACTATACCCATTACCACTCCCTTTGGTTTTTATACCATGAAACTCTTTGTCATTTAATATTTCCTGTTTCCACCCTACCACAGAGCTTTCTTTTGTTTTTTCTCCCCCTCCCCACCCTTCATTTGCTCAAAACCGATTACATTTCTCTTTCCTCCATTTTGATGAATGGTCATCGACCTGAAATGTTAACTCTGTTTCTTTCACAGATGCTGCCTGAGCTGCTGAGTATTTCCTGTATTTTCTGTTTTTATTTCTGATGAAGGATTCACCTCTGAAGTATTAAGCCGTCTTTTCTTTACAGGAGCAAATAATACAGATGCTGAAAATCTGGAAGAAAATACATTCCATTTTTTTTTTAGTTCATTCATGGGATGTGGGCTTCGCTGGCTGGGCCAGCATTTATTGCTCATCCCTAGCTGCCCTTGAGAAGGTGGTGGTGAGCTGCCTTCTTGAACCGCTGCAGTCCATGTAGTGTAGGTGCAACCACAGTGCTGTTAGGGAGCTCCAGGATTTTGACCCAGCGTCAGTGAAGGAATGGCAATATATTTCCAAGTCGGGATGGTGAGTGACTTGGAACTTCCAGGTGGTGGTGTTCCCATCTATCTGCTGCCCTTGATCTTCTAGATGGTAGTGGTTGTGGGTTTGGAAGGTGCTGTCTAAGGAGCCTTGGTGAATGTATTTAAGGGAAAGCTAGATTAAGGAAGGAGAAAGGAAAAGAAGGATATGATGATTGGCTTAGATGAAGTAGAGTGGGAAGAGGCTTGTGGCATCAACCAATTGGGCTGAATGGCCTGTTATTGTACTTTAAATTCTTTGTGAAATACAGAAAATGCTGAAAAACACTCAACAGGTGAGGATGGTTGGAAATCTGATGCAAGGTTATTTACCTGAAACATTAACTCTTGTTTCTGTTTCTAGAGGTACTGCCTGAGCTGATAGGTGGTTTCCAGCGTTTTAGAACATAAGAATCAGGAGCAGGAGTAGGCAATTCAGCCCCTCGAGCCTGCCCTGCCATTCATTACTATTATGGCTGATTTCATTTCGGCCTCAACTCCAACTTCCCGCCCTCTCCCCATAACCTTTCAACCCATTACTAATTAAAAATCTTTCTATCTCCTCCTTAAATTTCTTCAGCATCCTGGCATTTACTGCACTCTGAGGTAATGAATTCCACAGATTCACGACCCTTTGAGAAAAGTAATTCCTCCTCATCTCTGATTTAAATCTACCACCCCTTAGCCTAAAACTATGGCCTCTCGTTCTAGAATGCCCCACAAGGGGAAACATCTGCTCCACGTCTACTTTGTATATCCCCTTTAGCATCTTATATACCTCAATTAGATCTCCTCTATCCAAGCTAATATATTACCCCTAACTCCATGTGATATTATCTAGTGTATTAATCTTTTGTGCGGCACCTTATCAAAGACCTTCTGGAAGTCCAGATATACTACATCTACAGGATTCCCATTATCCACTTTGCTTGTCACATCTTCAAAGAACTCTAGCAAATTAGTCAAACACAATTTACTCTTCATAAAACTATGCTGACTTTGATGGATTGCATTTTGACTTTCCAAATGCCCCATTACTACTTCCTTAATAATGGATTCAACAATTTCCCAACGACAGATGTTAAACTAACTGGTCTATAGTTTCCTACTTTCTGCTTCCCCCCGCTTTTTGAATAAGGGCATTATATTACCATTTTTCCAATCCACTGAACCTTTTCTATTTTGATTTCTCTTTACAGATAGTGCTAGCCATGCTGCATGTGGATTATATCCTGATTTGGATGCGATCCATGTGCGATGCATGCTGCGCACAGGTAAAGCGGCCAGTGGCAGGACCATGGGGAATTGGTCTTCCGGCATTGCCATATCGTGAGCTTTACTTGTAGCCCTGAAAGCAGCTTGTCAGTAGGGGTAAGGGAGTGAGATTGGCTGCTGGGATACCAGCCAAGGGTAGAAGATAAGTCGGGAGGAGATGGAAGGAAATCAGTGTAGGGTGTGAGTGGTCATTGTCAATGGCCCACAGTTGTAATGTGTGTCATGTGAAGTCAGGAGGAGACAGGAGGCTGCCATTCAGCCTGTCGTGTACATGTCACTTTCTGCAATAGTAATTTAGCCAGTCCTACCCACCCACGCCACCAGTCTTTCACCGTAGCTCTTCAAATTTTTTGCCTTCAGGTGCTTATCTAATTCCCTTTTGAAAGCTGCGATTGAATCTATCTCCACCACTCTCTCAGGCAGATACATTCTAGATCCTAAACACTCGCTGCGTAAATAGGTTTTTCCTCATGTTATCTTTGGTTCTTTTGCCATTCACCTTAAATCTCTGTCCTTTGCTTCTCAACCTTGCACTAATGGGAAGAACTCTCTATCTACCTGTCTAGACCTCTCATTACTTTGAACATCTCTATTAAATCTCCTCTCAACCTTTTCTTCTCTTTGGACACAACCTTAGCTTTGCCAGTCTATCCATGAAACAGAAGTCCCTCATCCTTGGAACTATTCTCGTAAATCTTTTCTGAACCTTTCATATCCTTCCTAAAGTATAGTGCCCAGAAGTGGATACAGAAGTCCATTTAAAGTTGAACCAATGCTTAATATAAATTTGTCATAACTACATTGCTTTTGCACTCTATGCCTCTATTTATAAAGTTCAGGATCTCAAATACCTTCCTAACCACTTTCTCAATCAGTCCCACCACCTTCAATGATTTGTATGCATATACCCCAATGACTCTTTGTTTCTTCACCCCCTTCAGAATTGTACCCTTTAGGTTATATTGTCTCTCCTCATCCTTCCGACCAAAATGTATCACTTCTGTACATTAAATTTCATCTCTGCTGTGTTCGTCCAATTCTACAGCCCCTCTATGGCCTCTTGAAGTCTATCACTATACTCACAGTTCACAATACTTCCAATTTTGGAGTCATCTCCAAATTTTGAAATTCTGCCCTCCTCTCCCAAGTCTAGGTCATTACTATAGATAAAGCAAAGCAGTGTACCTAGCCCTGGATACAAAAGCAAAATACTACAGATGCTGGAAATATGAGATCAAACAGGAAATGCTGAAAATATTCAGCAGGCCTGGCAGCATCTGTGGAGAGAGAAACAGAATTAACATTTCAGGTTGTGACCTTCCATCAGAACTGGGAACGTTTAGAAATTTTACAGCTTTTAAGGAGGTAAAATGGGGGAAGCTGGAAAAAAAAATCTAAAGAGAAGGTCTCTGATAGGGCAGAAGACTGGAGAAACTAAATTACAAAAGAGTTGGTGGGAATAGCCAAATGGGGGTGATAATAGGATAAGTAAAGAAAAAAAAGATGGATCCAGAGGAGATGTGAATGGCAGAATAATGAACAACTGCTGTCCGAAAGCAAAAATGAGAAAAACAAAGTTAACACTGAAACCTGCCAGGAAAAGGAAACAAAATGGGTGGGTGGTGTGGGGGCAGAGATGATGGTCTGAATTGGTTGAACTCAACGTTCAATACTGTAAAGTGCCTAATCAAAAAATGAGGTGGTGTCCCTAAGTTGTCCTCCAATCTGAAAAACAACCATTCACCTCTACTTTCTGTTTCCTTCACTTAGCCAACTTTGTATCCATGCTACCACTGTCCCTTCCATTCTGTGGACTTCAATATTACTGGCAAGTCTATTATGTGGTACCTTGTAGAACATGTTTTGAAAGTCCATATAAACCACGTCAACTGCATAACCCTCAACAACCCTCTGTCAAAAAGCTCAATCAAGTTGGCCAAACATAAATTGCACAATCACCAATCATGGAGCGATTAAAATTGGGGATGCTGAAGAGGACAAAATTGGAGGGTTATAGAGCTGGAGGAAATGTCAGAGTTAGTAAGGGGTGAGGCCCTGGACTGGTTTGAAAACAGTTATGATAATTTTAAATTCAAGGCATTGCTTAACTGGGAGCCGTTGTGAATCGATAAGTACAGGGATGATGTTGGTAGCTTTCAACAGTATCCTTTGGAGACTGCTGTTTTGACTGCTGTGCACCTGACATAACTGACCGCAGTATGCACGGCACATGCTGTGGTTAGTCACAAAGCATTTTCAGAAATGGGCCTGAAACAGAAGTTAGGATACAGATTTTCATAAGAAATGGGCCTAACACCAGTTTCAGGTACCTTCCCTGATTGAGTACAGGACACCTTAACCAATAATGTGTACAATGCACTTCCATCATGGATTGAGTACACATGTACTGCAAGACTCTGCACAATTGAAGTAGAACTTCCTATAGTGCCAGTTTTCATCTGAAAAATAGGCATGGTGCAAATTTCTGAATTGCTGTATTTTTCCAGTATTTTCTGTAAAAAGAATTAATCTCCAACTTCCCGATTCTATATAAAAATGTCCTTCAATTATAAAGATTAGCATGAATCCAGATGTTTGGAAATTGTATCTGCAGTGAAAACTGCCTTTAGGTCTTCACTTTCAGCTCTGATCCCATAAGTTGTCTGGACAAAATCCTGCTAATGTTATCTCCAAGTTTCAAACCTGAATCCTTCAGTTGCACCAAGTTCCGATCTCAGTGAAGCCAGAAATTAATTTCTGAAATCTTTTGAAGCTTGGCATTTGGATTCAGAATTTTAATAAGTTTTACCTGTAAGTACTTACACCAAGTCTGGTTCAGATAAATCAGCAATAAGTACTGGAGCTTGTTACTTATAATTAGATTCTTGTTGATGTTCTCAGAAAAGAAAGTGAATCCAAATGTTTTATTCCTGGAATAAAATGGATCACTAAAGCCTGGAAGTTATTACCACTAACAAAATGGTCGCTTTTAGAATCTCAGGTGTGTATCTGATTCAAACTGGTTTAACTTGGAAATTGAACACTTCAGATTGGAGGTACTCAGAAAATTACTGGATTGGTAATCCAGAGGACGTAAATTCCAATCAAACAATGGAATCTAGGAACAGGAATAGGGCATTCAGGCCTTATCTGTCATTCAGTTTGTTCTGTACCTTAATGTCATTAACACATCTAGGGCAGAAATTTCCACTGACTGGGCAGGCGCGTGCCCGACCTGCTCGAGTGTAAAATGACGCTCGATGACGTTGGGCGAGCGTCCCGACATCATCGCGCGCTTGCGTGATATTTCGGTCGGCAGCGCTCACGCGGGAGTCAGTATCTTCCCCGCTGACAATTAACAGACCAATTAAGGCCATTAAAGTAACAATTGAATGAAATGTATCACTGCCGATCCAACCTTACGGTTCGCGGGCAGGTGAAAAAGCCAAGCGGCCTTTGGATTTTTTAGGAAACCTCATCCGCAGGCGGGATGAGGTTTCCAAAAGCAATTAAAAATTAAATAAACATTTTTAAAATTCATTCATCACATGCCCCTGCTGATGTGACAGAGTCACATGAGGGGACATGTTTTTAACATTGCTAACTTTTTTATTTTTAATGTTATAAATTTTCAGCTCCCTAAGGCAGCTCTGTGCCTCAGAGAGCTTTCATTGCGCGCACTCACATGCATCCGCGAACTTCCTCGCTCCCCCTCCTCCCATGCCCACCCCAGCAGCACTGAGTGCTGCAACGCTCATTTCATGCTGGCTGGTCGTTAATTGGCCAGCCAGCGTGAAATCAATGTTGGGACCCGATCGCGGGCTGCGGTCGGCTTTGTAACTGCCCCCAGGCCTGCCTGCTGCGCCCACCCGACAAGGTAAAAATCCTGGCCCTATAATGCATATCCCTTGATCCTCCTCCTGTAGCTACCATGCCCTAGGAAGGACCATGGACTTGCATTGGATTGGTCCATGATTTTGTACTGCAGTGATTTGCCACTGCCTTCTGCAGTATGGCTGACCAGGAAACTCTCCAACTCTTACCATCTGCAAGCAGGCATATTGGAAGGATTTACAGGCTGATAGTTATCCACATTATGAACACACTTTCCATGGCCATATAATCCTGGAGTGGATCTTCAACCCAGAGCTTCTGGCACTGTGCCACAAGACCTCCACTTATCCCTTGATACCCTTACCTAACAAAATCTATGGAGCTCAGTCTTGATTTCAATTGATCCAACATCATCAGTCTTTTGGAGGAGTGAGTTCCGGATTTTTACTACTGTTTGTATAAAAAAAAGAGTTTTAATTTCGTTCTTAATTGGCCTAGCTCTAATTTTAAAATTATGCTTACATGGTTTGGGCTCCTCCACCAGGGGAGATATAATCAATAAAGAGAAACAATCATTTGAAACACCTAGGGCAGGATTTTCGGGTTGTTAGGCGGGCATGGCGGGTGGGCCCGGGAGCAGCTGGGATATGGCCAATTAACGGCCGGCCAGCGTGAAAGGCACTCTGACAGGCTTAGCGCTGTTGGGGTGGGGGCAGGAGGAGTGCAAGTGCAAAAGTCTGTGCATGCATGGGGAGTGCACACTGAAAGCTCCCTGAAGGCACGGAGCTGCCTCAGGGAGCTGAACAATTTTAAAATCAAAAATAAAGATTTTTTAAATCAGAAAAAAATGTCCCGACATGGGAGTAACTCACAATAACATAAGCAGAATAAAAATTCAGCCCAAAAATTTATATTTATTTTTTATTTAATTGTTAAAAACCTCATCCCACCCGTGGATGAGGTTTGCTAAGATATCAAAAGGCCATCTGGCCGATTCGCCTGCCCGCCAACCGTAAGGTTGGATGGGCAGCAAAAAATTGCTTTCAATTAATTGATTAAGGCCTCTTAATTGTCAGCGGGTGCACTGCCAACTCTCACGCGCGCCTGCCAACTGAAATATCGTGCGAGTGCGAGTCATCATGTCGGGATGCTCGCCCGACGTCATCGCACACTATTTTATGCTCAGTCGGATAGGGAGCACGCGCCCGCCCGTGGGATGTAAAATCCTGCCCCCAGGTTAGTTCATCCTCAATTTTCTAAACTCAGTGGGAAGGCAAGCCACATTTATACAACCTGTTCTCATAAGTTAACCCCTTAAGACCTCAGGGGTGAATTTTACGGCTCTCCGCCAGCATATTTCAAGGTGGCAGGGTGGGAGGGGGGCACGTAAAATAAAGCAGGTGGCCAGCCCACCACCTTCCTGCCCACCCCAGACCCCTCCCCCATATTACAGGGGGCATGTAAGACATCAGGCAGCCTGCCCACCCTTAGGTCTATTGAGGCTCTTAAGTGGACAATTAGCTGCCACTTATGGGCCTCATTCCACCTCCACTGCAGTTTTTTGGTCTGCAGGAGAAAGCAGAAGAAGGCAACATTGACATTGTTGGCTGCTGTTGGGCAGGAAATGGGGTATATCTCCTTTAGGGGGTCCCCGGTGCCCATTGGGGTTACCCACACCAAGATGGTACTCCACTTTGTACCTCCCCTGGCCTCTCTAACCCAACTCACAGCCCCTTCCTCCCCTTGCTGGGGCGTGCCAGCCATGCCCAGCCAAAATCCCAGACTTCCCTGAAGTGTGGGAGACTTCTTCACTTCTTTGTAAGGACTGGTTGTAGTCCTGGCAGTGACTACTGTCTTCTGGTACTGCTGGGACTACAGAGCTGCCGGCCAGTCAGATTGGCTGACAGCTCTGTAGGGCAGGACTTCCTGTCCCTTAGGGGCAGAAGTCCAATTCTGCACTAATTAAGGCTGCCCCCACTGTATTATTACTGCGAGGCAGCCAGATTTCACGTCGGCGAGGTTCCAATTGACTTTTAGGTCGGAGGAGCAGGTAATCCGTCCTCCTGTAAAACCCACCCTGGTATTATTCTGGTGAATCTGCACCGTACCCCTTCCATGACCAATACTCTTTCCTGAGGTTTGGTGCCAAAAATCTGTATGCAGTACTCCAGATGTTGCCTGATCAAGACTCTGTACAATTGAAGCAAATCTTCCTCACTTTTGAACCCCATCATTTTCATTGCTTTTTTTACTTGCTTATTGGCTTTTAGTGATATATGTACATGGATACCAAATCTCTGTTCCTCTACAACAATTTCTCTATTCCCAAATCTAAAGTAAATAATCTCATTTTCCCAGGTTGAACTCCATCTGCCATAGTTTTGACCATTCACTTAGTCTGCCTCTGTTTCTTTGCAACTTCCTGCTCCCATCCACTCTACTGAATATGTCTCCTTAGCGTCATCTGCAAACTTAAATATGCATCTCATTATTTCTTCAATCAAGTCATTATTATATATGACAGTTTGAGAATATGAATAAAGTTTAAAAACAAAATAAAAGTGATTTCACCACACCGTGAAATTGTGTTATTGTTGTAACTGACTCACAATTGTTCTTTGGGAAAGAAACCTACCATTCTTACCAGGTTTGGCCTCTATGTGGCTCCAGTCCCATACTAATGCAGTTACTCTCATCTGCTCTTTACGGTGACCTAATAAGCCACTCATTTGTGAGAAACAATTGTAAAAAGAAGAGCTTCTTGTAAGGAATATCTTTCTTAGATCGAGGGATGGGCAATACATGCCACCCCTGGCAGTGATGCCCATATCCCACAAATTAATTTAAAGAAGGTAGATTTCTGTGTTAAAATAAATATATCACGGCTATATATTTTAATTATTATCTCCATCACTAAAGATGGGTGGAAGAAGAAGAAAGGTGCTGTGGTCCTAGAAGATCATAGGCTGCTCTCTCATTAGAGAGAGAGACAACTGTTGGTGAGCTTAGCCTGAGGGTCACCACACCTCATGCAAGGTTGAGAAGGCAGAGCCTTCATGGATGACCTCAGCCAGTACAGGAATTGAACCCATGCTGCTGGCGTCACTCTGCATCACAAACTAGCTGTCCAGTCAACTGAGCTCACCGTAATGCTTTCACCCTTGTTTATTAGTCTGTTCGTCTGTAAACAAAATATCTCAAAAACTAATAAATGGATTTCAGTGAAAATTTGCATACAGATAGGGTGTGGCCCAAAAAAGAACTTATTAATTTTTGGCAAGAATGCAGATTTGGATTCAGATCCTGGAATTTTTTAAAGCATCTATTAACATTGGGAGATAGGGCAAAATGGCTTTTTTTTAGAATATTGTAAGTTGTTTTATTTAGAATGTTGTTGATTGCTTTAGAATGTTGTGGATTGTCTCAGCTGCTGTGGTGGAATTTGTCACATGTGAGCCGAGTTTTCAACCTAGGTTGTTGGATGTGGATTGGCCTGAAGCCTCCTCAATGAGATGGAACCTTTAATAATGTTGAGTTAACACAGCATGGCAGAAGTATGCACTCTCCTCCCTTGTTGTTTTTGCTTCCCTATTTATCAAAGTAAAGAATGCCAATGCAGTCAGAATGGGAAATTTCTTTAATAGACAAAGTACCCTAAGACATGCAGGGTAAAGCCTCTTGCATAGATTCAACAACATGCCTCAAATACAACTCAAAGAGAAGCCACCATTCCATCGATGTACTTTTTCTTTTTGGCCATTCTCATAAAGACAATTAACGTGGTCCTTCGTTGTGGTTGGATATCTGATGTTTAGGGACTATACACAGCTTCAGGGCTGTAAAATAACCTCACACTATAAAACAAGTCCAGCTCATTTACATGACATTGCAGCAGTCCTGCTTTCAAGCATATGACATGCTGGACATGCACTGGGCTCACAGTGATTTATGGAGAATTAACAGCACTTATAGGGTTGTGGGTCAGCCTTAGAACTGTCCTGCTACTGAGGAGAGGAAATGATTGGAACAAGTCAATGAAACAGTATGGGTCTATTTCAGTGTACAGCTTTATAGATCCGCGGAGAAATATGGCCCTTGGAGCTTTGAAGAACAATATGGATGGATGTTACAGAATCACAGAATTGTTACGGTGTAGAAGGAAGCCATTTGGCCCATCACGTCTGCACTGGCTCTCTGAGCATTTTAACTTAGTGCCTTTTCCCTGTAACCCTGCACATTGATTCTATTTAAATAATCATCCAATGCCCTCTTGAATGCCTCAATTGCCTTCACCACATTTCCAGGCAGTTCATTCCAAACCCTAACTACTTGCTGTGTGAAAAAGTTTTTTCTCCCCTCGCATTTGCTTCTTTTGCAAAACACTTTAAAACTGTGCCCTCTGGTTCTCGATCAGTTTACGAGCGGGAATAGTTTCTCCCTATCTACTCTGTCTAGACTCCTCATGATTTTGAAAACTTCTATCAAGTCTCCTCTCAGCCTTCTCCTCGTCAAGGAAAACAGTCCCAACTTCCCCAATCTTTTCTCATAACTGAAGTGTCTCATCCCTGGAACCATTCTCATAAACCTCTTCTGCACTCTCTTCAATGCGTTAACATCCTTCCTATAGTGTGGCGCCCAGAATTGTACAGAATACTCCAGCTTAAGTCTGACCAGTGTCTTATATAAATTAATCATAACCTCCCTGCTCTTGTACTCTATGCCCCTATGAATGAAGCCTAGAATGCTGTATGCTTTAGAAACAGCTCTCTCTACATATCCTGCCACCTTTATTTACATATAGACCCAGGTCTCTCTGCTCCTGCACACTCTTTAGAATAGTATCCTTTATTTTATACTGTCTCTCCACGTTCTTTGTACCTCACATTTCTCCGCATTGAACTTCATCTGCCACCTATCTGCCCACTCCACCACTGTGTCAATGTCCTTTTGAAGTTCTACATTGTCCTCCTCAGTTTACAATTCTCCCAAGTTTTGTGTCATCTGCGAACTTTGAAATTGTCCCCTGCACACCAAGACCTAGATCATTTATGTATATCAGGAAGAACAAGGGTTCCAATACTGACCCCTGGGGAACTCCATTACGAACCTTACAGCCCGAAAAGTACCCATTAACTATTAATCTCTGTTTCCTATCCCTCAGCCAATTTTGTATCCACGTTGCTAATGTCCCTTTTATTCCATGACTTATAACTTTCCTCACAAGTCTGTTCTGTGGCACTGTATCGAACGCCTTTTGAAAGTCCATATACACCACATCAATGGCCTTGCCCTCATCAACCATCTCTGTTACCTCTTCAAAAAATTCTAGCAAGTTAGTGAGACACACTTTTTCTTTAACAAATCCATGCTGACTCTTCTGAATCAATCCACATTTTTCCATGTGACTATTAATTCTATCCCGGATACTTGTTTCTAGAAGTTTCCCCACCACTAAAGTTAAACTGACTGGTCTGTAATTGCAGGGCCAATCTTTACAACTTTTTTTGAACAAGGATGTAATGTTTGCAATTCTCCAGTATTCCGACACCTCCCCACAATCCAAGGAACATTGAAAGATTATTGCCAGTGGCTCTGCAATTTGCACTCCCACTTCCTGTAATATCTTTGGTTGCAACTTGTCCGGTCCTGTTGCCTTATCAACTTTAAGTACCAACAGCTTATCCAATTACTCCTCCTTATCAATTTTGAGCCCCTCTAATGACTGAGTTTTTTCCTCTGTTACCATGGCCTGGGCAGCATCTACTTTATAGGGAAAGACAGATGCAAAGTATACATTTAACACCTCAGCCATGCCTCTTGCCTCTGTGTAAATCCCCTTTTTGGTCCCCAATCGGCTCTACTCCTCCTTTTACCACCCTTTTAATAGTGATGTGCTTATAGAATACTTTGGGATTTCCTTTTATGTTAACTGCCAGTGTTTTTTCATAATCCCTCTTTGCCTCTTGTATTTGTTTTTTCACATCCCTTCTGAACCTTATGGCCAGAATCTTTGAGTTGGCAAGTGGGGGCGGGGCCCACTCGCTGACACATAAAATGACATGCGGTGATGCCAGGCGTGTGTCCCAATGTCACCGCGTGTCATTCAGATCTTGAGTTGGGTGAGCGAGCACCGGAGTCGGCTGCACGCCCGCCGAACTGTCAAAAGCCTATTAAGGCCATTTAGATTCCAACTGAAATAATTAACTGAGCTGCCCAGGCGGAGAGCTCGGGCGGCCTTCGCATTTAACAGGAAACCTCATCCATGGGTGGGATGAGGTTTCATGAGGGTTTTTAAACTTTAATAAAATTTTTCAAAAAAATTCATAGACATGTCCCAGCTCATATGACACTGTCACATGTGGGAACATGTCTTAAATTTTTTTTCCCTTTAATTAAATTTTTACATATCAAATTGATCTCCCTGAGGCAGCTCTGTGCCTCAGCGAGATTTCTGCGCTCTTTCACGTGCATGTGTGAAAGAGCGCAGGCCCTGACTCAGCCTACTCCCCCCACCCCCACCCCCACCCCCTTAATTGGCCCGCCCTCGTAAAATGGCGGCGCGCAACCGATCACAGGTGGCGATCAGCTTCACACCCGCTCCTGCCCGACCCCCTCCCCCAACGGGAAGAAAATTCTCCCATAGGTTTCTTCTCCTGAATGCTATCCAGCAATCTCTGCTTGAAGCGTGCATGCATGAATGTCAGATCAGAACAAGATAGACGCAGCTCTGAGGCTGTTAAGTTGCCTGTTGACACTCATTGTCAAGGATTATTCACAAATAATGATGAAGTATATTTGAGCAATCAATTACCACAGTACTGTGTTCCATCGAGGCGTTGATACCTTTGGGAGGGGGAAGGGGTGCTACTCAGTTTTAGGATTACAGTAATTTTGATAATCTTGCTATCAGTTTCAAGGCTGGTAGGAGCCAGAGGGAAGAGAATATGGTCACTCCTTTGGAATACTGAGTCTGTGATTACTTTTTGGATTAAAATAGAAAGTTTTGTAACTTAATTTGCTACCATTAAATTGTCAGTTACCAACACCTCATCAGCTATGTTCGATTTGCCATCTCACATGTAACGGATATTTTGTTATGTCTACATTGAGATTTAATTATAAAAAAATTCCAGTGTCTTTTTCACACCATTGTACTTCAGAATTTCATCGATGTTTTATATGGAGTTTCCAGCTGCTAAGGAGGCTAGCATCCTGTTCCTTTTACTAACCTAATAGTTGAGGTTTCTTAGCTCCAGAGAAAAAGGCATTAGTAAAACCATGTGTTTCACTTACAACGACTGGAAAAACTTTTACATATGTTGAGATAGGAAAATTTTCAAACTTCTTTGGGATGAAAGGTGCAGGCTGAATTATGAAACTTTTTAAACTGAAATGATGGTAACAGAGGCAGGGTTGGAGATGTTGATGGGAACAGGAGCATTGTAAAGTACATATCTCATTGTCTCTGAACATTAACTCTTAGCAATCAACAATGAAGTTGTGATTTGTCACTGGAAAGTTTGATGAAAAATGACGGATTAGGTCAAAGGAACATTGAAAAATTACAGATCCAACTTCTCGTACATATTCTCATCTGACAGGCCAGATGTGACTGACAGACATCTTTCCAACACTGACCCAAAATCTCGCTGCAACTAATTTCCTGAATGCTGGACCACCTGAGAGGCTTGACAAAGTTGCAGTTGTCTTGCTGAAGTTGTAGACTAAAAAGTAAACATCTGTAAACTAAAAAAGTTGCATGGTAGGATGTGTGCCTAGGAAATGAACTATTCTAGAAGGATCCGACCTATGTGGCTATTCAAAAGTCCTGTTCTAGCTCTAACAATACTCAAATTCTAATTCTAACAGCACATTCTCTCCATTTTAAAAAAAAATCATGGGGCAGGATTTTGAGGTCGTCGGGCGGACGTGGTGGGCGGGCCCGGGAGCGGCTGGGAAACAGTCCGCCGCCTGCGAGCAGCCCCTGGAAAGTCGCCACAGAAGAATGTCTATTGTGCGTTAGCAAACTGAAATGATGGAGTCGAGCGCGGCTGGAGACGGAGCAGGCCGGGTGGGCACTCAGCCGCCCCGCTTTTTGGAGGAGTGCCTCGCTGTTCTGCTGGAGGAAGTGGCTGCCAGGAGGGACACCCTTGTCCCCAGAGATGGGAGGAGGAGGCCACCGAGGGCATGGAAGGCATTGGCGGTGCTGGTGAGCAGCCACGACGTGGTGCGGTGCACATGGGTGCAGTGGTGGAAGAGGTTCAAAGACCTGCTCTGCTCAGGAAGGATGAGTACCATGTTGGCATGGGTCAGTATGCAGAAGTGTTAAGGTGCGGCCATTCCCCATGAACCTCAGGGGTGTTAAGAGTCTGAGTGCCAACTGTGAATGACACCGGAGCTGGCCAAGGGCGTGAGCCCTGGCTGCTTGGAGTGAGTGCGTTGTGGATCACAGACCCTGACTCGGATATGCCTTGCAAGGTGGTCCCCAGCTGGGGTTGGCCAGGCTGCAATGGCACTCCAGGTAGAGAGTGGACTAATCAATGCTCCTCTGTCCTTTCAGGAGAAAATGAGCCATAACCAAGCAGAGGGGGCGTGTACCGGCGGAGGCCCGCCCAACCTCCTGCTGCACAGCAAGTTTGAGCAGGACACCCTCGGGCTCCCCATGAAACCAGGCGTGGAGAGGCAGGGATGCCAGATTAAGGTAAGGGCGCCGTGCACAGAGGTGAGAGTTTCGGATTGTGTAACCTTTCTAGTGTAGTCTCTTCATTGATGGGAGCCTCGAACCTGGAGTCCACATTGATAATTGAAAGATGATGGCACCATAATGCAGGTCTCTATTGTCTCACCAGGATGCCTAACATGCACAGTGACAGTGTGGTGACTTTAGCTAATGACATGTCCTTGTTCTTCCTTTCAGGTTTGCCTGCTCGCAATCGCTCTGTGGACCCCGAAGTGCCACCCCTAACACCGGAGGACCACTGGGCTTCACTTGTGCCTGCACCACACTTGCTCTCTGAAGCACGCACCAGCACAGATACTAGCACCTTGGTGGGCATTAGAGAAGAGTGCAAAAGGAGAACCATGGGACGGGCAGTCAGCACACCTAGAGGAGAGTGCGAGAGGAGGACCCTGGGTCAGACAGTCAGCAGCACCTACAGAATCTAGTCTATCTAGAGGATTTAGCAACTCATCTATATTCAATAGAAGTAAGGGTAAAATAAAAGCAAGGGTCCATATTCTATTTAGTTAAGATATGTCTGGGGATCTCAGTCCTGTGATTTGCACAACCTGCGCTATGTGGGAAATCCTAGATGTACCTGGTGATCTGGATGACCATGTGTATAGTAGATGCCTCCAACTAGAGCAACCCGAGCTCTGGGTTTTGGAGCTTGAGTGGCATCTGGGGGCACTACAGTGCATTCATGAGGCTGAGAGGTTTGTGCAGAGCATGTTTCAGGACATGGTCACCCTGTAGCTTAAGGAAGTGCAAGCAGAGAGAGAATGGGTAACAGCCAGAAGGGGACAGGCAAATAGTGGGGGAATCCCCTGAGTGCATCTCACTCGCAAACCATTTTTCAGCCTTGGAAAATGGTGAGAGTGATGGTTCTTCTGTGGAGGCCAACCAGAGCCAAGGCCATGGCACTGTGGGTGGTACAGCTGTTCAGGCAGGGAGGAAGAAGTGTTAAAGGACAGTAGTGGTAAAGGATTCGTTAGTGAGGGGACTAGACAGGCACTTCTACAGCCGTAGACATGACTCCAGGATGGTATGTCGCCTCCCGGGTGCCAGGGTCAAGGATGTCATAGAATGGCTGCAGGGCATTCTGAAGGGGGAGGGTGTTCAGCTAGAGGTCGTGGTCCATGTTGGGACCAATGACATAGGAAGAAAGAGAAATGAGGTCCCGCAAATAGACTTCAGGGAGTTAGGTAGGAAATTGAAAAGCAGGACTTCAAAGGTAGTAATCTCCGGATTAATCCCGGTGCCACGCAGCAGTGAGTATAGGAACAGAAGGATAGAGCAGATAAATGCGTGGCTGGAGAGACGATGCAGGAGGGAGGGCTTTAGATTCCTTTCGATAGAGCGCAATTCTCCCTGAGACAAAGTGCGGTTAATTAATTTTTAAAAATACGGACATGAAACTTCATCCCGCCAGTGGATGAAGTTTCATCAATAATCTGGAGCCCGCTGGGGCTCCTGGCCTGCCCGCCAGCCTTAAGGTTGGACGGCCAGGTCTTTAATTACTTTAAATAGCCTGTCGATGACCTCAATTGGCCATTGACAGGTCGGCGGGCAGACAGCTGATTTTGCTGTCCGCCCGCCTTCCTAAAAATTTTTATGGACCGGGATGACGTCGGGGATTCCTCCCGACGTCATCCCGCGTCATTTTCCCCTCGGCGACCGGGCTCCTCCTCCAAATCGCCGAGGGGAAAATCCTGGCCCTAAACTGGGGAAAGGCTAATTTTACTAAGATGAGATACGATTTGGCCCAAGTAGACTGGGAGCGGCTACTTGCAGATAAAACTGTGTGAGAGCAGTGGGAGGCATTCAAGGAGGAAATAGCAAGGGTACAGGGCAAATATGTTCCCGTAAAGACAAAGGGGGGACCAGGTCTGGAGAACCCTGAATGTCAAGGGACATAAAGGTTAGGATTAAGGAAAAAAGAGAAGCTTATGGCAGATACCGAGGGCTAAATACGGCAGAGCCCCTAGAGGAGTATATATTTAAGGTAAGAGGTAGAAGGCTAAAAGGGGAGTTGAGGAGAAATTTTTTCACCCAGAGGGTGGTGGGAGTCTGGAATTCATTGCCTGAAAGGGTGGTTGAGTCAGAAGCTCTTATAACATTTAAAGGTACTTAGATATTCACTCGCATTGCCATAGCCTCCAGGGCTATGGGCCAAGTGCTGGAAAATGGGATTAGTGTTGTCAGATCTTTGTTGACTGGCGCAGACACGATGGACCAAATGGCCTCCTTCTGTGCTGTAAACGTCTATGAGTCCAGATTGGCGGCTTGAATGTCAGTGCAAATTGGTGAGGGCATTTCACACTTACTTGAAGTGTAGGCAGAGGCAGAAAGTGCCCATGATGCCAGCAGTCGGAGGACTGCTGGGGACCAGGACGATGCTCAGTCGAAGGCAGATGATAAGCCTCTGGAGTCATCCATTAGGTGGCAGATGCTGGATGTCCAGAGAGATGTGCGGGAGGATCCGGCGGAGATCCATGAGGGTATGCGTGCCATGCCTTCCGTTGTGGAGGAGTCCATGCAGAGTGTGAGTACTGTGTTGACCTTCATGGCCGAGCACGCTGCCTCCTCCATTGAGAGAGTGACGACTCTCAAGAAGAGGCAGCTCAGGGACAGAATGAGGGGTTCCTGGGGTTGCACTCAGACCTGCAAGCCCTCACCCAGGCACTGACCTCAGGTGGTCAGTGTCAGTGTGGGAGATGGATGAGGCACCCACTACCCCAGCCAGGTGCCTGTCCATCAATGATGAGCTGAGAGGTCCAGAGTGACCTCACGTTGGCACATGAGCTGCTTGTCGCCTCTGCGGGTTCCTCTCAGGACGTTCTGGATGATGGCAGCAGCTCCTCCGCCCCTCCGCCCGTGACGGTCGCATCTGATGAAGCTGCAATGACTGGGGAGATGCCAGGGGTGGCACTGGCCGCTCCCTCCCATGCTGGGCCAGCACAGGCTCCACTGGCCAGAGGACGACCGCCAAGGTCATCAAGGCCAACAAGTCAGCAGGCTGTCTCCAATGCCGGTGCTATTGAGGGGGTTGGGGGGTGCCATCAAGACATAGCGCTCGGAAACGTAAGTTCAAAGCACCATGAGCACAAGACGGATAGTTCATGGGTGATTTTCTGTTCATTTATGCTTGGTTCACCTTTACTGGCCTGGGAATGAAGACCAGAGATGGTCTTATGTAAATTTCTTTGGATTGTCAAAATGAGATCAATTTTGTTTTTGTCATAATGGCCTGAGTATGCTTCACCTTTTTATTTTCTTGGTGCAAGGTACGCCAGTATGTAATGCTGGACGTGAGTGGCTCTAAACTTTATTGCACAGGCACTGAGTGGACTTTGGGTTCAAAGGAAAGGGTCATTTCAAAAGCCGGCTTGAAGGCGGCAGCCCTGGCATGTGGTTGAAGCTGATCTTTGTTAGCCTAGCTGAACGAGCATTGGATCAAGGCATCCCTGCTGCCCCTGCCTCTGTGTGCCCATGCCTTCAGTATTCTCCTTACTCTGCTTCTCTTCTGACTCACTACTGGACTCATCATCTGTGGCCTCTGCAGCTGCATCAAAATCCTCTCCCTCCCATGGGTCCCCCCTTGCCAGTGTCAGATTGTGGAGCGCGCAGCATGCAATCACTGTCAGTGACACCCACTCTGGCAGGTATTAAAGTGCAACCCTGATCAGTCCAGGCATCGGAAGCGCATCTTGAGAAGACCTATGGTCATCTCTATGACTGCCCTTGTGGAGGCATGGCTCCTCTTACACTGCTGCTCTGGTTCTGTTCTTGGGTGGCGGAGAGGTGCCATGAGCCATCTCTTCAAAGGATAGCCCTTCTCACCCAGCAGCCATCCATCCAGTCGGGCTGGAACACTGAAGAGCCTGGGCACCTGGGAGCGTCTCAGGATAGAAGTGTCATGGGAGCTGCCAGGGTACCTTGCACAGACTTGCAGAATCTGCATCCTGTGGTCACACGCTATCTGCACGTTCATGGAGTGGAATCCCTTCCTGTTGATGAAAGCACCCAGCTCACCTTCTGGCATCTTGATGGCCACATGTGTGCAGTCTATTGCACCCTGGACATGGGAGAACCCAGCAATTGCTGCAAAGCCTCTAGCTCTCTCAGCCATGCTGGCCTCATCCACACAGTAAAGAATAAAGGTCAGTATCCATCTGAACAGAGCTTCTGTCACCAGCTTGATGCAACTATGGACACCTGATTGGGAGACTCGGAGGCATAGAAGTTGAGGGCCGCTGTGGCCTTCAGAGCCAGTGGTGTAGAGTGTCTACCCACATAGTCGGAGCTGATCTCAGACCCAATTATCTGACAAATGGAGGCCATTGTCTGTCTTGAGAGGCAGAGCCCCCTTTGGCATTGCACCTCAGACATATTGTGGTAGCTGCTTCACCGCCTGTGAGCCCTGGCAGCAGGATAATGGCATCTTCGGCGGCCCCTTCCGCCTTGGACTTCCACCTGGCCTTGCGCCCCTTGTGCCTGTGCCACTTCTCCCAAAGGTCGCTCCCCTGGAATCGGCATTGGGCCACTGGCCTCCTCTCCCTTCTGCACCTCTCTTCCTCAGAGGAGGAGGTGCCCCCAACGGAGAACACAATCCCCAATACCAGGGTAACAGAAGTCTGTCTAATACCTGGAAGGGTCCACATGGTCTGAATCTTCCGTGGCTTTGGAGACACCAAGGAGTCCTTAAATGAAGCCTGGAAATGCTAAGAATGAAGCTACGAACAGAGATGAAGCTGCCAAGTACCAATAAGTCTCCAGCAGAAAACTATGTACTAAACTCCCCATTACTGACACTGGCAATGCTGCTCACCCCTGAGCAGCCCATGGATGAGGTTCTTGAAAATTTCAGCTTGCTGCCTGCCCGTGCGACAAGCGTGAAAGGCAGCACTCACTTTTGTCAATTCTTTAAAAGTAGCTTGTGAATTCAGATACCCTTGACCACCTCTCACACTGAAATCAAACATGTTAACCAGTTAATATATTTTACCAACACTTCTCTCTTTGAACTCTTCCAGATTTCTTGGAAATGACTTTAGTCTTCCATGTATAAAGATTTTTTTGGAAGCGCAGTAACATAAGCAAATTTGACAGCAGTTCTGCATGCAGCAAAATCCATCAACAGCAATAACATTAATATCCAATTAACATATTTTTACTTATGATATTTGGAGCAAGGAATGTTATACAGGAAACTGATGGAGCCCCTTGCTTTTCTTTGAGTAGCATCATGGGTTGCTTAATAACCACCGCAACTATCTGAATACACATACAGATAAGGTTGTGGCTTAATGTTTCATGAAGGATGGCATCTCCAACAATGAAACATTACCTCAAAACTGCTCTCGAATGTCAACCCAGATTATAAACTCAGGTCATACAATTTCTCACGAATCCACAAATACTGATTCATTTGATATTGTTGCCAGTTAATGACTAAAGATTATATTTGGCACATCGACTAAAGGATAAGGAACACAATACCCTGCCTCTGTGAGCATTTTTGAGCTGTCTTTACCTTCTAGTGCACTGAATTCTCCAAATTGCTCATTGTACCAGAATGAACCAAATAATACCTTCACTGAGGATCCTTTGAAACTTAGTAACCTTTATTTGATAATGAAGCAGTTAAAATGAAAAAATAATCAGAAGGATTCAATAGCATTAAAGCATATTAACCATCTTAACCAGAGAACCACCTGTTGCAAACTGAGATATTTCTCCACATTTTGCAGTAAGAATAACTGGTGAGGCCAGGAGTGCTTAAATCAGACAGCAGCATCTGGTGTCCGCACATGCATAGTAAAACCTGGAAATCCAGAAGTTTCTGTCCAGCATGCCCTGTTCCTCCATGTGCTTCACTACACCACTGGTAGACCCAACTTTCAAATATATGTAACGACATTAAGTTGTTATACTTACCCATTAATTAGCCATCAAATACAGCATAAAAGGTTAGGGCTTTGCCATTCAAGTGCAAGTGAATTTTTAACAGTGTGGTTAGTCTTCACTACTACCAAACAACCTTTTTAAGCATGAAAAATTGGCTTTTACAAGTGTAAAGTTTCATTTCTTCAGATTTCATTATTATTGGAGACTTTTAAAAAACAAAATAAAGCACTTTGTTTTACTTCTATTTTCTGCCTCTTTTATTACACTTTCTCATTCTCTTTCTCTCAATCCCATTTTCCCTTTATTTATTTCACATTCTGTTCATAATTTTACTTTGAATAAAATATTCTGATCTATACTTCATTGTTTAGACTTTGCATGTCTCATTAAGGACTATATGGTCTTATTGGTTGAAAAGACACGGGCTGGATTTTATGTCCCCCTGCTGGGCTTATATTCGGTGGGGGATAGGCACGTAAAATATATCAGATGGCTAGCTTACTGCCTTCCCACCCACCCCTTCCCCATTTCCTGTAATATGTGGGTGTGGGTCCTGCGTCCACAGACCCACCCACTCTTAGGTCCATTGAGGGCCTTAAATGGCCAATGATTGCCCGGGTAAGGGCCCCAATCCTCCACCACTGCCATAAAAACCTGGGCAGTGGCAGGCGGGTAAGAGCGAGAAGACCATTTTTTAAATAACTTTATTGAAAAGGCGGGAAGGAAGGAGGGGGCACACCACACAAGGGGTGCTGTATGCACTTAAGTTGCGCCCTCCCCCACCTTTGTTTCTCCCCGCCTGGCCTTCAAAACTCACCCCCCATCTCTCCCTCCCTATGCTCCCTGATCCCTCCCTGTCCAAAGCCCTAGACTTATCTGTCTCCAACGGTCATGTCTCTTTGACCCTGGGCCTTCTTGCAGTCCCAGTAACACCCACTACTGAGTTATGGCATTGCTTGGTCTGCTAGAGCCACCGACCAATCAGATTAGCCAGCAGCTCTCGAGGATGGGACCTCCTACTGAGGGTTGGAAGTCCGACCCTCAGCTGGTTAAGGCCACCCCCAGTGTGTTATTGCTGTGGGGTGGCCTTAATGAAAACCAATCATTTTGGAACTGACTTTCCTTCGTGGGGGGGTGTGAGAGGGGCGAGCAGTATGCCTTCTCCCGTAAATTCTAGCCCGTTGTTACTTACCCAGTTTGCAGAGGCTCCAGCTCCCCTTTGGACGCTATCATGCTGGCTCAGATACCTGACTCTAAATAAGCTTCCACTGAAACGTGCACAAAAAAGCCTTTGAGCAGCAGTGGCGATGCTAATGGTATCTTCCACTAATAAGATGCTACTGTCAGTCCAAAAAGGTATCCTGCCAACCGCACAATTGAGCAATGTCATATATGAATTTCAGTGCCAGTGCAGTGCCAGATACATAAGCTGTACGTCCCAACAATTGGCTAATAAAGTCAAACAACATATTTTTCTGGCTGTTCATAATAGGCAGAGTACAGACCATACTCAACCAGCCCGCAGCACTTGCTGAACAATATGCACTAATAGCTACACTAACAAGTAATTTAAGATAATCAGTTGAGCTCATAATGCGGCTCATTTACACTTGCTAGAAGTGGCATACATTCATACGCAGGGACCTGTTCTTTGCAAACATAAGGAATATATTCAAGTCTTGCGCCTTTTTTGAATTTCCCAGAAGCACGGGGACCCTTTGTTCCCTGTGCTTTCTCCATGAAAATGCCTCGGTTGATCAGAATCAACTTGCCAACCAAACATCACCCTTTTCTCCTGTAGTATAAATTGTTGTGATTGTTCGAAATTTGATAATCTTGCATTTGTTCCTGATGAGTGCAAGATGAAAAACTTTGTCAACATGTCTCTCTTTTCAGTAATATTCAAGTTCTATAATCTTTTGACTTGGCTTAAACAGAATAGAGGAATTCTATACAGCATTAACTACCAACCAGACAGAAAGAGAACTTTATCTGAATGACAAATGAACTTACAATTTTAACTAACATGGACTATTGCTAGGTGAATAGTTGACAAAATATTTTGGTCTGTCTTTCAACCTCTTTCATTCCTTTGTTTTTAAATTAAAATTGGAAAATTGAGACAGGTCAGGTATCATATAGTTGCTAGCACCATGAGAATTCTCCGGGTAAGCTATGAATGAAATGCCATCACATTAACTATCACATGCTAGGTCACATGCTTTTTATTTCCTGTTCACTGAACAAATATTACTTGTCTAGACTTTTTAAAAATTAAAACTATGATGAAAAGCAAGAAAATATTATTTGCTGAGTGGAAATGTTTACGGTACCTGACTTTACTGTTTTGACATTTAATACACAAATTTGACATAAAATTGTTTATCGAAGGTTTAAAAATTAGGGAAGTGTCAGGAATGATTGGGGAAATGTCAGGCATTATGTCCAAGCTGTTAAAGTAATTGAAACTCTGAATTTTTGACTGACAATGCAGTAAATTTAGCGTGAAATATCAAAAAAGTAGAACAAAGTGGGAATGTGAATGGAGTTCATTGAAATAAGAATTCAGGGGTCACATCATATAGGGGTCACACAGATTCCCTTTGCAATATAATATGACTCAGAAAGAGCTATCCATTAAACTAGTAACCTTAGGCCTATACCATGCGCGTGAGCTTTAAGCTGTGTGCATGTGGCCTGTGCATGCTTTGTGGAATATTTTTGCACCATTCCCTTCCACAGGTATGTGCCAAAGGGAAACTAGTTCCTAGTCAAAACTTTGGCAGGATTTTCAGCACACACATATGGGTGAGCTGGATTCAAATTAGATGTTAAGATTTTAAAAACCTGCCCACTTCCAGATTTAATGGCAGCTGGACAAGGGACGGGCAGCTGACCTGTTCTCAGGAAGTGGGTTATCCATTTAAATATGTTAATGAGACTGGCAGCCTCTGACTTATTCAGCTTTGCAGATTTCATAGTAGTCAGCTGGGTTTCTTTGGGAAAACTGCTAGCTGAAGTAAGACGAGGGCTGCTTTGGGGTGAAGGTAAGTGCCTTTACAGCACTGCATTTTGGCCAGGAGGAGGAGAAGTGCTCCCCTCCTGCCACCACCACCACCCCCCCCCAGCCCCGAACACCACACCTCCCCCAGCAGACCGCTTATACAAAGGCCCCCCCAGGTTCGGGAGTTGAAACCACCCCCTGCAATCAGGGATTGGACACACCCCAGGATGGAACACCCTCACCAGGATTGGGAATCGGATCTTCCCCCAACCACCCCCTGCCCCACTGATCATTTTCTCCTCCCCCACTCAGGGTCATGGATCGGACCTCCCTGGGCTGGTGGCCTGCTCCCACTGTCTGGAAGCCAAGCCAATAAATCAGGTTGACTTCTGGAAGGAAACCTATCAGGGCCGAAAGATGTGCCCTGTTGAGTTAAAACTTGACAGCATCTGGGGAAACCAGGTTGCCCATCCAAAATTCTGCCCACCTCTCTCACCTATGTAACCCGCCTCTGTTAATACCTGAACCTTAGTGTCAGACAAAACTTCATTGGTTCCGGTGTATTTTTTCGTTTATGTGGACTAAGCTAGAGACTGACTCATCACAGCTCTGGAAAGAAAGGGATTTTTAAAGCACACCGTGAGCAAGAGGCGCACGGTTGAGGTGCACAATGGGTGAGGGAGACTTCGGCCTGAGTGAGACAGAGACCAAGTGAGTATATTTGGGAATTTGGTTCAAAGTGGGAATTCAGTGCATCGGGGGAAAGAAGTACTTTGGGTAAGGTTTACTCAAAGAAGTAAAGTGTGTTCAGTGGGGAGTCCATTGAAGGGCGAGGAAGAGGTGCTTTTTTCCTTCTACTCTTTTTCAGCCTCCAGTATTTGATTTCCACGTGACCATAATATGATTGAATTTTACAATCAGTTTGAGAGAGAGAGGAGTGGGTCCGAGACTATGAGTGGAATCGTTCGTGCCCGCTGGCATCGGGCATGCTCGGTGGCGTGAGCGGACAATCTGGCTAGAAGGCCAAAAATCGGTTTCACAACGTCAAACCAGTTTGTGATCGCCTGCTCCACCCGTCGATGGCGGGCTGCTTTTCCCACCATTATACTTTGGGAACCTCATTGTAATACATCTGCATATCATTATAAGGCTAGTTTACTGGACTCCTCCCCCCCCCACCCACCCACTGGATGACGCCGGCGTATTTTACAACAGCATATAAAAGACGTGCACTCGGCAGGCTGCACTTCGAGGAGAACTTGGAGGTGAGTACACAGTAAGATTGCGGGGCACTCACGAGGGATGCCTGTTGAACTTCAAGGTTGAGGCGCATTGGGGGCGGGCAAAAGCTGCCCTGCACTTGAGGTGACTTTGGGGGTGGGGCAAAGGTTGCCCTGATGTTGAGGTGACTTTAGCCAGGGGGGCAAATGATGCCCTGCAGTTAAGGCAACTTTGGGGGGCTGAGGCGGCAAAGGCTGCTCTGTGGCTGAGGCGACTCTGGGAGAGACAGGCAAAGGCTGCCCTGCAGTTGAAGGTAATGCACAAGCACATGTGGGGTGGTGGGCAAGGATGTGCCCATGCATTAGAGACACCTTGTATAAAGTGACCATCCCTCTGCAGCTGAGACAGTTCAGGCGCAGCTAGATTGATATGATTGGAGTCAGGCCTCTAGCTTATCTGCCCATTCAAGCAACACAGAGGCATACAAGTGCCACCAAGTTATCCAGAGCTTTTCATCCCTCGGGCGCAGACTGCAAACTAATGAGGGTTTTAGTGGACTGCAGAGCAGTTGGATGACTGGGCACGTTGTACAATTTCCTTGCTAAAGCTGGCCATGGAGCTGTCACTGATGCAGGCACTCACGGCCGCTTGCAATTTCATCATCCCGGTTTGGACCAGTCTCCCCCATGGTTCAAGCTAGCAGTGCAGCTTTGCAGCACAGGTTAGGAGAATGCCTGCGCCTGAGCTGAGAACACAGCATGCAGTCCAATGGGCCAAGCTGCCGTCAATTAGTCAGGTGGTGTAGGGCAGAGGAAGGTGGTGTTTCGGGCAGCCATGCATCACACTAATCTCTGGCCATCCAAGTGGTGGCCAGCACTCTCCAGGATGCACTAAGGGGTCTCCAGATTTAACCAAGATAGGTTCTTCGTACACCCATGCTAACCCACGCGTCTCTCTCTTTCATCCTGCAGGAGGAGTACATCAGGATCATGAAGCCTGGTGAACTAGCTGTATGCTAGAGAGCGAAGATGACAGAGAAGAGAGCGACCAAGGCGCTTGGCTGAGCAGAGGGAGGAGCAGCATCCTCTGGAGGAAGAGGCGTCTGGGGCACCCACACATTCCGGCAAAGAGTCACAGCAAGTCAGTGCTGGTTGGTGCCTAGCTAGACCCAGGGTCTACAGACGCCACCTTTCATTCCTGCAATTGACCGAGAACCAGTGTCGCCGAAGACTGCGCCTGTCTAGGGAACTGATTGGTCACATATGCCAGCTACTGCAGGATATAGCACCACATGGACGTGGAGGGCATCCACTGCCAGTGGCTGTGAAAGTGACAGCGGCGCTCAATTTCTATGCAGTGGTTCATTTCAGGGCTCCACAGGTGAACTCTGGGATATCACAAGTCTCCAGCCACAAATGCATCCATGAGGTCACGGATGCCATCTTCGCGAGGGCACACAACTTTGTGCATTTTACCCTGGACCAGGAGAGCAAGGATGCAAGAGCAATTAGATCTACCCAGATCTCAGGTTTCCTACAGGTGCAGGGTGCAATCGACTGCACTCAAGTGGCACTGAGATCTCCGTCGCAACACGCAGTCAACTATCCGCAAGGGATTCCATTCACTGAATGTGCAGCTGGTGTGCGACCACCACAAATCCATCCTACAGATCTGCGCACAGTTTCCAGAGAGTGCCCATGACTCCTACATTCTCAGTCAGCCACAGATCCCTGACGTCTTCCACAGTCTATAGAGGCTGCAGGGATGGCTGCTCAGGGACAAGTAGAGGATGTGGTTGATTACACCTGTGCAGCAGCCTCAGACTGCAGCAGAGCGAAGGTATAATGAGGCTCATGCTTCAAGTCGCAACCTAGTGGAGCAAACAATTGGGATGCTGAAAATGAGTTTCTGGTGCCTGGACCGGTCTGGTGGAGTGCTGCAATATAGTCCACAAAGGGTGCCACGCGTCGACGTCGCCTGCTGCACCCTTTACAACCTTGCATTGCAACGGGGCAGGAGCTGGCTGAAGAAGAGTTGCAGGAGCTGGAGGTCTCCTCCGATGAGGAGGACGTCGATGGTGATGAGGGTGAGGTCCTCAAAGGCGATGATGGTGGTGATGAGGCCCTCACACAAGGGCCTGACAAGGCAGGTGCACTCGGTGCAGCTGCTAGATTTATGGAGGATGATGATGGCATGCAGTGAAGAGACGCCATAGATCCTCACTGTGCAACTATGAACGTTTGACTCCAGTCTGGCTTATGGCAGCGCACATACCCTCTGTGATAATGCTCCTGTCATGGAGACACAATGGAGGCCCTAATAGTCGCTCAATTGCAGGGTGATGATGACAACATACAGTGAGAACACTCCATAGATCTTCACACACCCTTTGAGAATGTCTGACTCCTCTCTGGCCGAGGGCAGCTCGCTTGTGCTCTGTGATCAAGGTCATAGATGCAGCCAAGAAACTTTAAAATCATCTGACCCTTTGTTGGCCTTCAGCACCTGAGCCCTTCAGGAACAGACCATCACTCGTCACAGATGCTGAAGAGATGGAGGCTAGCCCCACCTTAAAGGTGCTGAGACCACACTGAGAGAATGACAGAACTCTGTGATGCTGTTATGACATGGCAGATGATATGTGCCAGGTGGATCAAATCCACATGGGAAGCTTGATTACACTATCATAACATTTTTGCAATTTGTATTTATTTTGAGATGCGTGCCCTGAATTCAGGGATAAGAAATCTACCAAGACTTAAGAGATTTAAAAAAAAACTAAATTAAACATTTATTAGCAAAATAAAAGATTTCAAGCACATACATAGGTCTGCAACTGACTCCTATAATAACTGCTAAAACCCCTAATTAATCTGACTCCCAGTTACACCTCTGTTAAGGCAATGGTAAAAAAAAAATAGATTTTAAACAGATGCCAGGAAGTTAACACAATACCCTGGACAGTAGCATTCAAAATGGATTTTCCCAGCTTCAGTTTCTGTGGACAGAGGGCTTAATGCACAAACACTGGAGGCTTTTAACACTTCTGGTAGATCTTACAATGCCTTCCCTAACACATATCCTCATTCTCCCTTATACATGTTTCTCTCTTTTAATGTAAATTCCATTGTTCCCATATGTCTTTGGAACTTTATCTTTCTCATAATATAAATCTTTTCATGATGCTAATATTGTCAGTAACCTTTGGGAAAAATAAACACACTGCTTGGTCTAGCTTCTCTGACTAGGTATAAACATCCTACCATCCCTTTAAAATTCAAACTGCCCTGATTTATCAAAAATGCAAATTCTGCTCACCTGACATTCTAAGACTTCAGCCATGTTTATGTATTTAGCGTTTCAAACCTAGCTTCTTTTGATGAGTCAAAGCCTCCAGACCAGCTGTCTCCACACACACACACACACACACACACAGAAACTACCCAAACCCCACTGTTAACGTACTTATACAATAGATCACAATAATATTATGAAGATTATTATACTTTCATGACAGATGCCTGCACATGATATTCTGGAAGCAGTGACAAGCACCACTAAGGTTCAGGCATCAATAATGTGTCCAGAGAGTGTGAGGCTGGACCATCACTTTCGTCTGAAGGCTGCACAAAGCACAGGGAAGAGGCCCTGGACTGAGACACCTGCCTTTATCTTGTGCAGAAAACTCACATCTGAGTGACATGAACACTGCTCATCAGAACAAGGAACCATAGGCAGGGAGACATTCTTGGGATTTTATTGACCATAGTGAACATTATGTACAAGCGATTAACACCCATGTCCTGGCTGTGCAACCACATCTTCTTAAACTTCCTAATCCTGCCGCTACGTCTTGATGCTCCCCGGACATCCACAGTGGTGGTGGAGGCAGCCTGCTGACTGCTACGCTCTGTCTATGATGACCTTGGTGGGCATCCTCTGGAGGACCGAGACCTGGAGGGCCACGGCCTGCTTTTGGGGACCTGCTGTGTGGCAGTGGCACCCTCCTCAAACTGTGGAGCTGGAGCTGCTGGGATCACAGGGAGAGGGTATTTGGATGGGCCATTGGGTGGATGTGGGCCAAGTGCTGGTAAGTGGGCTTAGGTAGGTAGGTCAGGTGTTTCTCACATGTCGGTGCAGACTCGATGGGCCGAAGGGCCTCTTCTGCACTGTGTGATTCTGTGATCCTGTGATTCTGGATGTCCCCGGGGTGTGCACCTGTTGATCCTCCTCCCTGTGGGTGCTCAATGGCCCCTGGCTGACTCCTTGAGGAGAAGGGGCAGCTGGTGTGAGATCAAGCTGCCCCACAGCCCTCTTGCATACACACTGTTGGAGGCCAACTGTGGCATCAGCAATGGAGTTAAACCCACGCAGCAGTACAGGAGCAATGTCCTGGACTAAGGTTTCCATGGCAGCCGCCATCTGCCAGTGTTGACCTCGGTGCGTTGGCATGCTGGCACTACCACCTTAGAGTGAAAGCAGCTGGACTCCTCCATCGTGCCTTGCAATCAGGGGAGTACAGCGGACATCCCTTCCTGATGTTCCCGAGCTTGCCTTTGCAGCTCCAGCAACTGTGACATGGCCAAGTCCAGAGGCTCGTCACCTGACTCGGACTCAGCAAATTTCAGGCCTCCAGCAGTCCTCCAAGTGCTGGAAACCTGGGTAGTCCCTGCCACCGCCTGCTGTGGATCAGAAAGTGTGATGTACTCACCAGATTGTGATCCCAAGGCTACTCTAAGGCTAGGTCCCAATGAGGTGTGTATCTCTGCGCTGGTGGAGGGTGTGGGTGAGCGCTGTGACAGGACTTCAAGGAGGGTGCCTTCAGATTCCTCTTCAGATCTTTGCTGGCCACCTGGATGACTCTGTTTCAAAGTCGGTGAGGACCTTGATTTCAGCCATTCCTCCACCAGTAACCGACCTCTCCCTCTTGTGTTCCAGCTTGTCCTGCATAAATAGAGATGGAGAGAGTGTAAGCAGGATGCCTGCCAGGCCATATGATAAGTATGCCTGGCATGTTTGGGTGGTGAGTGGTCCCATGGACGGGATGAGGACAATGAAGCTGTGCATGAGAGAGTGAATGGTGATGCCCCTTGAACTGGCAGTGATTGAGGGCCCTATGATGAATGATGGGTTTGTGAGTGTGTGAGTTGACAGCGACGAGAAGAGTGACGTACTTTGGTGGAACCGAAGAGATCATTCATCCTCTTGTGGCACTGGATGGCTGTCCTCTCATACAGGGTGCTGGCACTGACCACCACTGCCACCGCCTCCCAAGCCAGATTAATGAGGTTGTTGCCCCTGCGGTCAGAAGGGTAGAGGACATGACAGCGAGCTTCCATTGTGTCCACAAGGTGCTTGAGGGACGCATCATTGAACCTGAGTGCTGCAGTCTTTTTGCCTTTCAGGACTATGTCTTCTTTGCAGCAGTGTTGGGCTGGAAGCACTGAGAGGTGTGCGCACACTGTACTTTAAATACGGCGCCCAGTGTAATGAAGCAGTGAGGTGATGGCATGGCAGACGAATGAGAGTCTACCCGTCATGGAAATGGCGTGTTTCCTGGGAATGCATAATTAATGCGGTGGGTTTGGGATGATACGGTGTAAAAAGCCATCATTGCAGATGGTGGGTGAAACATTGTTTTACCCGCCTACTACTGTACTTAGTGTAAACCTGGGATGATTCTGCCTTATGTTTTTAAACTTAAATAAGGACAATTATGAAGGCATGAAAGCAGAGCTGGCTAAAAGGTTAAGGGATAGCTCAATAGAGATGCAGTGGCAAACACTTAAGGGGATATTTCAGAATACACAGAATAGATACATTCCAACAATTAGGAAAAAATGCAAGGGACGGACACACCATCCTTGGTTAACTAGAAAGGTTAAAGATAGTATCAAACTTAAAGAAAAAGCATATAATTGTGCAAAGAAACGTGGAAGGCCAGAAGATTAGACAATATAAGGAACAGCAAAGGATGACTAAAGGATTAATAAGGGGGGATAAATTAGAGAATGTGAGAGAGCTAGCCAGAAATAGAAAAACAGATTGTAAGAGCTTCTATAAATATTTTCAAAATAAACGAGTTAACAAAGTGAGTGTTGATCCTTTAGAAAGTGAGTCTGGAGAATTGATAATGGAAAACAAGGAAGTGGCAGATGAATTGAACAGGTATTTTGCATCAGTCTCCACTATAGAGAATACAAGTAACATCCCAGAAGCAGCTATAAATCAGGAAGTGGAAGAGAGGGAGGAACTCAGCAAAATTTCAATCGCCAGAGAAATGGAGATTCGGGGAAGGTCCCATTAAGTTGGAAAATAGCAAATGTAACTCCATTATTCAAAAAGGAAGGGAGACAGAAAGTGGGAAACTACAGGCCAGTTAGCTAACATCTGACATAGGGAAAATGTTAGAAACTATTATCAAAGAAGCTATTGCAGGGCACTTGTTTAAATTCAAGGTAATCGGGCAGAGTCAACATGGTTTTGTGAAAAGGAAATCATGTTTAACCAACTTATTGGAGTTCTTTAAGGAAATAATATGTGCTGTGGATCAAGGGGAACAGGTGGATGTATTGTACTTAGATTTCCAGAAGGCATTTGATAAAGTGCCACATCAAAGGTTATCGTGGAAAATGAAAGCTCATGTTATAGCTGGCATGGATCGAAGATTGGCTGGCTAATAGGAAGCAGAGAGTAGGCAGAGATGGGTCTTTTTCAGGTTGGCAAGATGTAACGAGTGATGTGCCACAGGGATCAGTGCTGCGACCTCAACAGTTTACAATTTATATAAATAACTTGGATAAGGGATGGATTTGCCAAATTTGCTGATGACACAAAGCTAGGTAGGAAAGTAAGTTATGAAGAGGACATAAGGCAGCTACAAAAAGATATAGATAGGTTAAGTGAGTGGGCAAAGATCTGGCAAATGGAGTATAATGTGGGAAGTGGGAAATTGTCAATTTAAGAACATGAGAACATAAGAAATAGGAACAGAAGTTGACCATTTGGCCCCTCGAGCCCGCTGCGCCATTCAATAAGATCATGGCTGATCATCTTGTGTTTCGATTTCCACATTCCCATCTAACCCCGATAACCTTTGATTCCCTTGTCTAACAAGAATCTATCTACCTCTGCTTTAAAAATATTCAATGATCCCGCTTCTACCACCTTCTGAGGCAGGGAGTTCTAAAGTCGCACAACCCTCCGAGAGAAATATTTCCTCCTCATCTTTGACCTAAAACGGCAACCGCTAATTTTAAAACAGTGCCCCCTAGTTCTGGACTCACCCACAAGAGGAAACATCCTTTCGATGTCCACCTTGTCAAGGCCGTTCAGGATCTTGTATACTTCAGTCAAATCATCCCTCACCCTTCTATACTCCAGTGGAAACAAGCCCAGTCTGTCCAACTTTCCTCATAAGACAACCCACTCATTCCAGGTAGCAATCTAGTAAACCTCCTTTCAACCACCTCCAATGCATTTACATCCTTCCTTAAATAAGGAGACCAAAACTGCACACAGTATTCACCAATGCCTTGTATAACTGAAACATAACATCCTTACTTTTATGTTCAGTCCCTGTCGTAATAAAGGATAGCATTCCATTAGCCTTCTTAATTACTTGCTGTACCTGCATACTAACTTTTTGTGACTCATGTACTAGAAAATCTCACATCCCTCTGCACCTCAGAATTATGCAGCCGTTCTCCATTTAAGTCACACTCTACTCTTTTGTTCTTCCTGCCAAAGTGAACAACTTCACATTTTCCCACATTAAACTCCATTTGCTGGACCTTTGCCCACTCACTCAACCTATCTGTCACCATCTGCAACCTCTGCATGTCCTCTTCACAACATTATTTCCGACCTATCTTTGTGCCATCTGCAAATTTAGCTACTGTGTCTTCACTTTCCTCATCTAAGTCATTGATGTAAATCGTGAAAAGTTGAGGCCCCAGTACAGACCCCTGTGGGATTCCACTGGTCACACCCTGCCAATCTGAAAAAGACACATTTATGTGTACTCTCTGTTTTCTGTCAGCTTGCCAATCTTCTACCCATGCTAATATGTCACCCCTACACCATGCACTTTTATTTTCCATAATAATCTTTGATGTGGCACCTTATCAAATGCCTTCTAGAAATCCAAGTATGTCTACAGGCTCCCCTTTATCCACTGTACATGTTACTCTTTCAAAAAGCTCCAATAAATTGCTTAAACATGATTTTCCTTTCACAAAACCATACTGACTCTTCCCAGTTGCCTTGAGCTCTTGCCTTGCCCAGCTATAACCTCCTTAATGATCAATTCTAATAGCTTCCCCACAACAGATGTCAAGCTAACTGGCCTATAGTTTCCTGTTTTCTGCCTCCCTCCCTTCTTGAATAGAGGGGTTATATTTGCTACTTCCTAATCTGATGGAACCTTTCCAGAATTTAGTGAATTTTAGAAAATTAATACCAGCGCATTAGCCACCTCTTTTAAGACCCTAGGATGCAGTCCATCGGGACCCAGAGACTTGCCAGCTCACAGCTCCATCAGTTTGCTCAGTACTGTTTCCCTAGTGATTTCAATTTCACCAAGTTCCTTTCTCCAACTCATATCCTGATTTGCAGCTATTACTGGAATGTTTTTTGAATCCTCTGTAGTGAATACAGAAGCAAAATATTTGTTCACCTCTTCTGCCATTCCCTTACTATCTACTACTAACTCCCCACTGACAGTCTCTAGAGGACCAACACTCACTTTACTTACTCTTTTCCTTTTTAAATACCTGTAGAAGCTCTTGCTATCCATTTTTACATTCCTAACTAGCTTCCACTCATACTTTAATTTCCTTCTCCTGATTAACCTTTCAGTCATTCTCTGCCATTCCTTATATTCTGTCCAATCATTTGTCCTGCCACTCATCTTTGCGGAGTTGTATACTTTTTCCTTAACTTTGATGCTTTCCTTAACTTCTTCAGTAAATCACAGTCCTCTCCTTAGAATTTTTCTTTATAGTAGGAATGTACTTATTCTGAATACTCTGAAATATCCCCATAAATGTCTGACGCTGCTTCTCTATTGATCTATCCTCTAGCCTAGTTTCCCAGTTCATTTCAGCTAGCTCAGCTTTCATCCTCGCATAGTTGCCCTTATTTAAGTTTAAGATACTAGTCTTAGATGCACTCTTCTCCCTTTCAAACTGGATATAAAACTCAATCATATTGCCTACAGGTGCCTTTACTCTGAGGTCATTAATTAATCCTGTCATGTTACACAATACCAAGTCATGCTGGAAAAACTCAGCTGGTCTGACAACATCTGTGGAGAGAAAGACAGAGTAAATGTTTCGAGTCTTCTTCAGAGACTCTTCTTCAAGTCTAATATAACCTTCTCTCTGGTTGGTTCCAGAAGATGCTGCTCTAAGAAACTATCTCGAAACCATTCTAAGAACTCCTCATCCAGGTTACTACTGCCAATTTGATTTTTCCAGTTTATGTGTAGATTAAAATCACCCATGATTATTGCCATCCCTTTATCACAAGCACACAATATTTTCTTTTGAATGCTTTGTTCTATACTGCGGCTACTGTTAGGGGGCTTGTAGACCACTCATACAAATGACTTTTTTCCCCTACTGTTCCTCATCTCCACCCAAACCAATTCTATATCCTGATCTCCTGAAGCAAAGTCATCTCTAACTATTGCACCAATGCCCTCTTTGATTAACAGTGCTACTCCTCCACCTTTACCTAGCTTTCTATTCTTCTTGAATGGCATGTACCCTTCAATATTAAGGACCCAGACTTTGTCATCCTGCAGCCAATTCTCCGTAATTGCTATCAGATCATATTTATTTACTTCAATCTGGGCCATCAATTCATTTACTTTGTTATGAATGCTACGTGCATTCAGATAGACAGCCTTCAGTTTTGTCTTTTTGTTACCTTTGTAACATTTAGACTTGACTGTTGATGTATTCTTAGGCTTTTTCTCCCTGTCCCTTCCTGCCATTCTCTTACCCTCATTTCTCATTTACTATTTTGCTGTCCTGTCTTGACTCTACACCTTGAATTGCTACTTCTGCCCAAGCTTGATCCCTCACCCCTCTTGTTTAGTTCAAAGCCCTCTTTACTTTCCTAGTTATGCGATTTGCGAGGACACTCGCCATTCAGATGTAAACCATCCCAACAGTACAGCTCCCGCTTTCCCCAGTACTGATGCCAGTGCCCCACAAACCAGAACCTCTTCTCCCACACTGGTCTTTGAGCCACACGTTCATCTCCCTAATCTTATTTGCCCTATGCCAATTTGCACATGGTTCAGGTAATAATCCAGAAATTATTACCTATGTCATTGGTACCTACATGGACCACGACAACTGGATCTTCCCCCTCCCACTGCAAGTTCTTCTCCAGCTCTGAGCAGATGTCCTGAACCCTGGCACCAGGCAGGCAACATAGCCGTCTGGACTCTTGCTCTTTGCTGCAGAGAACAGTGTCAAACCTCCTCACTATACTATCCCCTACTGCCACTACATTCCTTTTTGCTCCACCCGCTTGAACGGCTTCCTGTACCACAGTGCCATGGCCAGCCAGCTCATACACCTTGTAGACCGCTTTCATCCACACAGGTTGTGAGTACCTCAAACCTGTTTGACAATCGGAAAGTTCGAGACTCCTCTGCTATTGTTTTGACAGGAAGAATAAAAGAGAAGCATATTATCTAAATGCTGAGAGATTGTAGCGCTCCGAGTTGAAGAGGGATCTGGGTTTCTTAGTGCTTGAATCTCAAAAGACTAGTATGCAGGTACAGCAAGTAATTAGGAAAGCTAATAGAATGCTATCGCTTATTGCAAGGGGAATTGAATACAAAAGTAGAGAGGTTATGTTTCAGTTATAAGAGCACTGGTGAGACCACATCTGGAGTACTGTGTATAGTATTGGTCACTTTATTTAAGGAAGGATGTAAATGCGTTGGAAGCAGTTTAGAGAAGGTTTACCAGATGAATACCTGGAATGGACTGGTTGTCTTATGAGGAAAGGTTGGACAGGCTAGGCTTGTATCCGCTGGAGTTTAGAAGAGTAAGAGGTGACTTGATTGAAAAGTATAAGATCCTGAGGGGTCTTGACAGCGTGGTTGTGGAGAGGATGTTTCCCCTTGTGGGAGAATCTAACACTAGGGGTCACTGTTTAAAAATAAGGGGTCACTCATTTAAAACGGAGATGAGACAAAATTTTTTCTCTCAGAGGGTCGTTGGTCTTTGGAACTCTCTTCCTGAACAGGTGGTGGAAGCAGAGTCTTTGAATATTTTTAAGGCAGAGGTGGATAGATTCTTGGTAAGCAAGGGGTTGACAGGTTATCAGGGGTAGACGGGATGCAGATTTGAGGTTACTATCAGATCAGCCATGATCTTATTAAATGGTGGTGCAGGCTCAAGGGGCTGAATGGCCTATTTCTGCTCCTTGTTCGTATGCTCGTATCTCCATGTACTTCAAGAGCTAGGGTTCATTTTATGGAAATCTTTTACCTTCCTGGCACAAGCAAAAAACAGCCATATACCAGAAGCCTACAAATTATATAAATGCTTTTGAAACCTTGTACACATAGCCAATGAAGAATGACTAATTCTCCAGGAGCTAAGTTGTCACCTAATTGTCTGATTTTAGCATGTGGCTTGCAAAATTATCTTGGACTGGTTGGATTATTCACTTCCCACTAGAACTGGAAAATTAGATGATGTAACTCAACATTGCTTTACAATTAAATGCTTAATTATGTGACAGAATCAAATACCAGAAATTGATGACTGAGCTGTGTGATTTTTGGAATGCATTGCTTCCTCTTTTATCGACTTACAGGCTCAAAATTCATTTGCATCCATATTGCTTAGTCTGAAATCAAATTGGATGTCAAAATCCAGAGCTTCATGCTGATGTTGGAATGTTTGAAATTAGCTCATAGTTCAGGATCAGTCAATATAGTGCAATAAAATAAAAAATATACTGCAAAATAGTTGGCATGTGCAGTGAGTTTACTTTGAGATTAGTATTGGATGCTAAAATCCCTTAAAAAAACAATTGGATTGGAATGCTGGCAACCTCTTGAAAATGACTCCAATATGACAGATAACTTACAGGCTTTTCCTTGTAAAATGGCCAGAATCAAGATCCTCAGTTGGTCAGTGGTTAAATGCTTCATATGGTTTGCATTGTGTTAGTTGATCTCAGGCAGGAAGGGGTGGAAACTCTTTGGCTGGTCAGAGTCCTGGATTAAATTTTGGGGGAAAAAAAATGACCAATATTTATTTGTTTGTTTGCTGTTGTGTGACTTTCTATGAGATACACACATTTATGAGTGTTGGGTGACAACAATCAAACTGGTCAAGAAACCTCATTTAAAAAAAGCATCAGTAGAACATGTGGTTTGCATAAACACAGATCTTTTTCTGGTGAAATTCCTTTCTAACCAAATTGGGAGAATCTGTTTTACCTCTGTAACCAGTACAGGAATGTATATGTTTGAAACATGTGATTCTTGAGAATGGAATTTTGTTTGCAATTTGTTAATTATAGATAATTAGAATCACTCCATATATCTCAGGGCACTTGGCCAGATATGTTTTATCTCAGAATTCTCAAGAAGATAAATAAAGCAACAGTCAAGATCTGATTAATATTTTGCAATTTAAAAGAACCAGCAGGCTGTATGTACTTGGGAGGGGGCAGAGGATGAAAATTCTAAATAAGGACTAAACATTGATCAATGAATTACAGGCCAGTTACTGATATTTGTAATAGAATATTCAGGAACAGTTTTCTAATATATTTATTTGTCGGGGACAAGAAGATACTTGGGTTTCTTTATGATTCATTATTGGAGCAGTTATTGCCTCCTTATTAAGGATTTCTACTCTTTAAGATATGAATTTTAACATTTTCTATGTTCCTTGTTAGGTGAAACAAATTTCAGAAGACCCCCCCTGCAAATGTCCAAATAAGTTTTCTGTGGAACGCCTCTCCCAAGGACGATATCGTGTTGGAGAAAAGATCCTATTCATTCGGGTAAAAGATTTTGAAAGATTTTCGTACATTTACTGTAATATCTTGGTGTGTATTTGTGAGGTAAAGACAGAAGGTGTAAAGGAAAGCAACGTATTTTCAGTTTGCAAAGAATGATGGCCAGAATTAATTGTATATCAAATATAGATGAGTTGCATTTAGGGCTAAACATTTCCTACACTAGTTTGACAATCTATCGAACCTCTGAACATGAAAGGGGAATGTTTTATATTGTAGCAGCATAAACTTTGTTTTACAAACTGCCTATTATATGGTCTAATGAGGATTTACATATTAAAATAGGATAATGCAAAGGACAGGTTGATGCCATATGTTTGGTACTGAATTTTTACCTCTGGGATCTTGGTTCTGATTCATCCCAGGCTTGAAGGATTCAAATCTTCTTTGTTTGTTGCTTGTCAAGGACTATGTATGAAATAACTATTGCCATTGTCAAATCAGTTCTTAGTGCAAACTGCCCTTAGTTTTCTATCTTACTTAATGAAGTCACTGGATAATAGATTTGTAAAATAGTGAAGGATGCAATAAGATGTGTTCTTCTGAAGTTGGGTTTTAAAATTTTGCTTTGATTACAGAGAACTTTACTTTCCATCTGACAATGCAATACATAATCTGGGAGTGCTTGACGTACATTGTAGGTGTCTGAAATAGAAATTGTCCTGAAAATCATCTACTAAAAACCCTCTCTCCTTATTCTTCCACACTCACCTTTTCCCTTATAATGATTTATGGGATACGGGCATCGCTGGCTAGGTTAGCATTTATTGCCAATCCTTAATTGCTGTTGAGAAGGCGATGGAGTGCTGCCTTCTTGAACTGCTGCAGACAATGTGGTGTACCACCCATAGTACTGTAGGAAGGGAATTCCAGGTTTTTGAAGGAGTGGTGATATAGTTCCAAGTCAGGATAGTGTGTGACTTGGAGGGGAATTTGCAGGTGGTGGTGCTCCCATGCATCTGCTGCTCTTGTCCTTCTCGGTGGTAGAAGTCAGGTGTTTGGAAGGTGCTGGCGAAGGAACCTTGGTGAGTTGCTGCAGTGCATCTTGTAGATGGTACACACTGCTGCCACTGTGCGTCAGTGATGGAGGGAGTGAATGTTTAAGGTGGTGGATGGGATACCAATTAAGCGGGCTGCATATTCTTAGGTGTTGTCAAGCTTCTAGCATGTTGTTGGAGTTGTATTCAGCCAGGCAAGTGGAGAGTATTCCATCACACTCCTAACTTGGTGCATTGTAGATGGTGGACAGACAAGAGTCAGGAGGTGAGTTACTCTCTGCAGAATTCCCAGCCTCTGACCAGCTCTTGTAGCCACAGTATTTATATGGCTGGTCCAGTTCAGTTTCTGTTCAATGGGAACCCCCATGATGTTGATAGTGGGGGCTCAGCAATGATAATACCATTTTGAATGTCAAGGGGAGATGATTAGATTCTCTCTTGTTGGAGCTGGTCATTGCCTGGCACTTATGGGGCGTGAATGTTACTTGCCTGAATATTGTCCCGGTCTTAATGCATATGGACACAGACTGCTTCAGTATCTGAGGAGTCTTGAATGATGCGGAGCAATGTGCAATCATCAGTGAACATCCCCACTTCTGACCTTTGATGAAGGGAAGGTCATTGATGAAACAGCTGAGAATGGTTGGGCCTAGGATACTATCTTGAGGAACTCCTGCAGTGATGTCCCAGGACTGAGATGATTGACCTCTAACAACCACAACCATCTTCCTTTGTGCTAGGTATGACTCCGACCAGCGGAGAGTTTTCCCCCTGATTCCCATTGACTTCAGTTTTGATAGGGCTCCTTGATGCCACACTCAGTCAAATGCTACAATGATATCAACCCTTACCTCACCTTTTGAGTTCAGCTCTTTTGCTCATCTTTGGAGCAAGACTACAGTGAGGTCAAAAGCTGAGTGGCCCTGGCGGAATGCAAATTGAGCATGAGTGAGCAGGTTATTGCTGAGTAAGTACTGCCTGATAGCACTGTCAATGATACCTTCCATCACTTTGCTGATGGTCAAAAGTAGACTGATGGGGTGGTAATTGGCTGGGGTGGATTTGTTCTGCTTTTTGTGGAGAGGACATACCTGGGCAGTTTTCCACACTGCTGGTTAGACACCAGTGTTGTGGCTGTACTTGAACAGCTTGGCTAGGGGCGTGGCTAGTTCTGGAGCATAAGTCTTCATTACTATTGGCGCAATGTTCTCAGGACCTATAGCCTTTGCAGTATCCAGTGCTTTCAGTCATTTCTTGATATCATGAATTGGCTGAAGACTGGCATTTGTAATGCTGGGGACCTCAGGAGGAGGCCGAGATGGATCATCCACTCAGCACTTCTGGCTGAAGATGGCTGCAAATGATTCAACCTTTCCTTTAGCACTGATGTGCTGGGCTCCCCCATCATTGAGGATGGGGATACGTTTGGAGCCTCCTCCTCCAGTTAGTTGTTTAATTGTCCACCACCATTCATGACTGGATGTGGCAGGACTGCAGAGCTTTATCTGATCTGTTAGTTTGGGATCGATTAGCGCTGTCTATTGCATGCTGCTTCTGCTGTTTGACATGCAGGTAGTCCTGTGTTTTAGCTTCACCAGGTTGACATCTCATTTTTAGGTATGCCTGGTGCTGCTCCTGGCATGTCCTCCTGCACTCTTCACTGAATCAGGATTGATCCCCTGGCTTGATGTTACAGATTGTGGTTGTATACATTTCTGTTGATGCTGATGGTTGCCCTATCTTTAGTTGCTAGACCTGTTCGAAATCTATCCCATTTAGCATGGTGGTCGTACCACACAACACGATGGAGGGGGGAAGAACTTCAGGCGGTGGAAGGAGTCCAGAGGGGAAAGGAGTTTGAAGGGGGGAAGGAATCTGGAGGGGAGAAGCAGTCTGCAGGAGGAAAGGAGTCCAGGGGGAGGAGGAGTAAGGGGGGGAGATGCCCAGGTGAACATGCAAGAGAGAGGTCAGTGAAGTCAATGGCTGACTCCTGGGCAGTGAAATGAGGGTGGGCAAGGTGGGAGGGAATGGTGAGAATGAGAGAGGGCAGAGTGAGCCGGTAGGGTGGGACAGTGAAGGTGCCATGGTGGCGGTAGAAGGAACGACAAAGCTTGATATTGGGGCTTGGAGGCAGACACGGACCCTGGGGGTGGGAAGGAGGAGGTTGGGGAGGTCAATGTGGATGGGGTGGGATTCTCAGGAAGGTAGGGAATATGCACCTTCACCTGGACAAACCCAAAAGAAAAGGATTGTGGCTGATAGGTGATGGTGGGGAGGTGGAAGGTGATGTCAGGGGTATCGACAATGATGGGGGAAAGGAAATGGGTGACTGGAGGAGGAGAAAAGACAGGGGAGCTGAAGACAAATTTTACCAGCACCGTGCTTTTAAAACTGAAAGTGAAAGGAAACTCATTGTTGGCTGGGAACAGGTGATGCATGGGAGTTTGATCAGTGGCTGGGCAGAGATGCAAATCAGCTCAGATGGACAACTGAAAGAGAACCCCAGCAGGCAGCATTGAAAATGCTCAGGACATTGAGATGAATGTGATGGAGGAAGGATCCGCATGCATGGGAGAATGTTTGCACGAGGCTCCAATAGGCCCTGCCACACACACACACACACACACACACACTTTTCCCTGCAGAATCACTTGTGGGCTGGTGCATACAGCTGAACTGCTAGTGGGGGGGGTGCGGGGGGATGCAGTTGAAGGACTCGCAAAGCCTGTCAATGAAGCTGAGAGGCTCCATTACACATTATTCAGTGAAAGTGAATGTATTTTCACATTATAAAGTGACAAAATGTGTTCATCCATGCAACCATTTGTGACCAGATTTCTTAGCATTTCTTGGTCTAACACTTTTGGGTGCTGCCCTGACATCTGCAGGAGGGGTGGAGACAGCCTGTGCAATGGTTGGCCCTCTTGCTTCTGATGACTTCGGTATGCGTCCTCTGGAGAGCGGAGGCTTTTAGGGTCCCGGCTTGCTTTGGCTGTCCTCCTGTGGGCCAGCTTCTCCCTCTGTGGTGACAGAGGATGAGGTTGAGGGGGTCACAGGCAAAGGGGACTCGGAGGGAGAGGACCACTTCTGAGATCCCTGAGTGGATGACCCAGGGGTATCCAGCTGCCATTCCTTCTCCTTTCGGGTGCCCAAAAGCCCCAGACTGATTCCTTGAAGGAGAGGAGCACCTAGAGGGGTTTCAAGGTGCCCCATTTCCCTCTCGCCTTGCCACTGCAAGAATTTACCCATGGCTACCGTGGTGGACGCACTCCTCTGACTCGCGTGCCACTATGTTGAGGGCTTCCAACAGCTCTGCATGATGTTCCCTCACTTTCTGCTGACTCTCCAGGATGAGTTGGAAGGCCAAATCCGGAGAGTCATCATCTGACTCAGACCTGACAGAAGCCTCTTCCCAGCAGACCTCCAAGTGCTGGGGAGCTTGGCTGAACCTGCCTCCTCCTGCTGCAGACACGTGTCCGCGCAGTGACCACCAGATTGTGAACCTGAGCCTGTTCTGGATCTAGGTCCTACCAAGTTGTGTGTCTCTGCGCTGGTGGAGAGTGTGGGTAAGTGCTGTGACAAATCTTCCGGGCTGCTTATTTCCAGCCCTTCAATGGAGGAGGCGTCCTCTTGGCTGGAGGTGACTACATGGATGGAGCTGAGGGACTGGCTGGCTGAGAATGTCAGTCGCTTGGCAGAGCTCCCTGTGAACCAAAGTAGAGATAATTAGTGCATGGCAGCAGAGTCAAATGCAGGAGAGAGAGCGCTTACAGTTGTGTTGTGAGAGTGGTGACGTGGTGCATTCACATGGGTGCTAGCCCCTGACTTCACCATCGCCGCAGGCATGGTCCACGTCCTCACCAGCCAGTGCAATGGTGCACTCCTCAAAGTGAGTGCGGGGCCTAATGTTGGCCACTCAAACCTCTGTTTGGGTCCTCTCCCTCCTGTTGTCAGCCAGCTTCTCCTGCATGAAAACAGATGGAAAGAGTGTAGAGAGTGCAGGACTCATGGCACTGCATGGAATGCATGTGTAGTGAGCAGAGCCATGGACAGGATGAGGACATGGACTTGAGAGGATTTGAGCCTGATGGAGATATAAGGGTGTGTGTCAGAACTAGTGGTGTTGCCATTGAGGTGTGAGATCCCTCTGGATTTGTGATAGGTTTGTGACTGTGTGAGTCGAGAGTCATGAGTAGAGCGAGTTACCCTGGTGGAATGGATGAGAACCATTCATCCTCTTTTGGCACTGGGTGGCTATCCTCTTTTCCAGGGCACTGATGCTGACCATCGCTACTACCACCTCCCATGCTGGATTGGTGACCTTGCTTGCTGGCCTTCACCCAGAGTGAGGGGGTAGAAGACTTCGCGGTGGACATCTACTGCATCCAGTAGGTGCTCAAGGGTGGCATCGCTGAATCTGGGGTGGCACATTTCCTCCCTTTGGCAGCCTTGACTTTGCAGCAGCTTCCTATCCTTTGAAGAGTACTATCTCATTGTAGGTGCGGCCTTTAAGTATAGTGCCTGGTTTACTGAAGGCCTGTTGTGATGGTGGGGTGGGCGAGTAAGAGAACGCCCTGCCAGGGACCCAGCGTGTTTCCTGAGAATGTATGGCTAATGAGGTGGGATTGGGATGATACCATGTTAAAAGCCGCCTTTACAGCTGGCGGGTAAAACATTCTTTTTTCCTCCACGCTCCCGTACTTAGTGCAAATCTGGTATGATTCCGCCCTATGTCTGTGAACCTTTGTGTGCCTGGCCTGTTATAATGTGGCAGATGATGTGTGCCAGTCGAACCGAATTGATAAGGGAGACTTGGTTGCACTATCACAACGGTTTTGCAATTTGCATTTATTATGAGATGCATGCACTGAATTCAGAAGTAATAAGTCCACCAAGACCTTTACAGATTTTTAAAAATTAAATTTAAATATTTAGTAACAAAATAAAACATTTCAAGCACATAGATAAGACTACAATTACTACTATAATAACTCCTAAAATTCTGAATTAACCCGAGTCCCAGTTACACTCCCTTTAAGGCAATGGTTCACAAATAGATTTAAAATTAAAACAAACTCAGCAAGTTAATACCATACCCTGGACAGTGGAATTCCAAATGGCTCTTCTCCAGCTTCCGTTTTTTTGCATAGCAGACTTATGCACAGATGTTGGAGGCTTCATTAAGGCTATTTCACACACTCCTGTTAGGCCTTACATGGCCTTGTCCTCACACATAACCTATCATTCTCCTTTATATATGCTTCTCTCTTTCTAATATGTAAATTCTATTGTTCTGTATGTCTTTGAAACTGTATCTACCTCATAATAAAAAACTTTCAGGTTGTCACTACATATTGTCAGCAATCTTTGGGAAAAATAAACACATTCCTTAGCCTTGCTTATCTGGCTAGTTGTAAACAGACTGAGATCCCTTTGAAATCCAAATCTCCCTTCGTTTATCTAAAAATGCAAATTCTCTTCACACCTTACATGCTAGACCAGCATCCATGTTTACTCATTAGCATGTCAAGCACCTAGCTTCTTTTGATGATTTAAACTTGCAGTCTACTTGACTCCAAATGTAATTAAATCACACAGACAGACACAATTATACTTACCCCCATAAACCTACACAATAAACCAGAAAAATATTATGAAAGTTATACTTTCATGACAGGTCCCTGCCCTGATAATGCTGGAGATATTGGCAACATCTCACTACTTGCATAAGCTGTCAGGCGGCTGGGAGTGGGGGGGCGGTGTGCAAGGTGGTGGGGGTGGGGAATGGCAGTTGCTGAGGCTCCCTGTTCAAAGATAACTTCATTTTATTCATTGACTGTGTGCACATTGCTTAGCTGGTGCCATATGTCAAATTTACCATGTATCGTAACCAAAAGGAATTCAATGCCTAAATGTGCAGCTGCTGCGTGAGCATGGGAATACATCATGCAGATCCATATCCAGTATATAGGCAGCAATCATTCTGCTTTAGTTCACTGAGCCAACTGTAATTCAACCACCACAGCAAACAAGAGGATGGTTACTTGGCAACAAGGGCTATACATTGACTAAATGACTCATGAGCCCAGTTAGTAACCCATGCACAATGTGCAACATCCACATAATAAAGACAGAATCTTGTGCCCTCCCCCTTTCTTCCACTGAAATTCAGCAGCTTTCGATCAGGCATTCTGCAACACTTTGGATGAACAGTAGGGCAAACGAAAGCTCATGGAAGACAGGCACTAAGGGAACGCACAAGGGTGATTAGTTTATGGGTTGTATGCAACATGGCATGATTGAATTTACAAATTTGGTTTGGAATGTATATATTGTGTTGGCTTTTATTTTTGCATTGAAGCCGAGAGGACAATATGATGGCCACTGACAGAGGAAAGGCAAGGAGTGTGGCACTGTTGGTGAATGGAAAACTCGTCCTCTGGTGAGATGGTACTTGTGCTACCCTGTTCTGTCTGCAGGCCGCTTGTACTTGGTGTCGCACCATGTGAAGATCCTGCCTCTATGATACTCTCTAAGATAAGCAAAGTGTCAGTATTTGAGTTGGTGGCTGCGAGTGTGAAATCGCACTGGTCACGGCCTTATTAGTATCCTTTTCCATTATGGTCAATACCATATCCTCCATGAGGGTTAGATCCTCGAGGCATTCCTCTCCCCTCCTTTTAGGTGCTCCTCCCTTCGGTTATGTGCCATCTTCTGCAAGAGAGGGGGAAGTGTGTCACTGAGCATTATGCAATATGTTTAGATGATGTATCTAGCATGGTTGAATAACTGGCCATGTGTGCAAGCTGTGAGATGTGGGTGGCGCTTGCAACAGTGCTAAGCGTGTGTAGGTGAAGTGAAGCATATGAATGTTAGGTGTGAGTCTTGATTGATAGGGGTTGATTGCTGAATGAATTGGATGTGTTGCATTGAGCAGTGTGTGAGGTTAGTGGTATAGTTGGTAGGAATAGGCTTCTGAAAAGCATTTACTGATCTTGATAATTCACATAAGGTCATGAAGCTTCTTGTGGCTTGCATCCAGTTCCTCAAGCTAAACTCTTGACACTTATCTCCATTTTAATTCATCTCTTCATTTACTACCAATGCCTTTTGTCTGAAAGGACTCTTGGCCTCTGCTGTCCCCCAGGATTGCTGGACATCTCTCCTGATCCTTTCCACCTTGTCCACCAAGTCCTCCAGTGCAGTGTCAGAAAACCTTGGTGCATGATCAGCCATTATTGTTTGTTGAACGACACTATTCTGATTGATCTCAGCACCTCCAGCACCACAATATATTTTTATCTTTCAGAGGGTAGTTTTAAGCAATGCAGATTAGCAGTTAATGATATTGGGCTCCCTGATGATGCATGCAGCAAATGAACAATGTAGCTAGTGCTGACAGCAATCATTGCAATGATCAAGCAGCATGAAGATGACATGCTGCCTGCATTATATTGAATAAACACAGGGTAATCACACATCGCAACCCTTGTAGCCCTTTTCAGGACTATCCAATTTAGGCTGCAATATTTTTGGCCAGGACAGTACAATGGCTTGAAAGCGGGTTGTTCTAGATTTATTTTATATTTTGCCCCCTCTCCCAACACTTTACTGGCCATTGACAGGAGTTAAGATTGAGACCTTTTTTCAAATGCAGTAATGTTGTCACAGTAGGTTAGGTAGTGGTATAAAAAAGACCCCAAAAGTAGATAATGATGCTGAAATAAACCTCACCAAGATTGAGAAAAGACTGAAAGAGGCTTAGCTGCCTATCTGCACATGATGAGATAGGTATCCAAAAAAATCATTAACATCTTTTTTTTTGACAGAAAAGCATTACATTACTTAAATTTTTAGTTTGACGTTCCCTTGGGGATTGAAAATCTCTTTCATTGGCTTCAAACAGGAGAGGCAAGCATTAGTATGTTTTTTTTAAATATTCACACATCAATTAGTTTTTCATTTGATTTTGTTACACTTCTTGCAAATGTGCAAGAAGGAAAGACCTTTACAATAAGACTTTAAATAAAATACTAACAAATGTAATTATTCAAAATATCTTCATAGCAACCAGTGGCCAGCTTTGAATACTCATGACGGTATATATTTTTAATGTATTTTTTGTTTTAAATCAAACATGTAAATTGCACAAAGTGGACATGTCCCCTACAAAAATAAGAGTGGTACTGCCAAATCTAGACTTCCCTGGTTGTCTAGAAGAATACAAGGGAAGATCAAACAGAAAAAGAAAGCGTAAGATAGGCACAAAGAACTAAGCACTGCAGATAGCCTAGACGAATATAGGAAGTGCAGGGACGAAGTAAAAAAGGAAATAAGGAAATCAAAGAGAGGGCATGAAAAAAGATTTGCCAGTAAAGTTAAAGATAACCCAAGGATGTTTTACCAATACATTAATGCTAAAAGGTTAGTTAAGGAAAAAGTGGGACCTATCAGAGATGAAGATGGAAACGTGTGTGTAGATGCAGAGGCTGTGGGAGGGATTTTGAATGAATATTTTGTCTCCGTGTTTACAAAGGAAAGGGAGGATGTAGATATAGTAGTTCAGGAGGAACACTGCAAGATATTGGATGGGATAGTCATAAAGAGAGAGGAAGTACTCGAAGGGTTGCAATCCTTGAAAGTTGATAAATCATCAGGGCCAGATGGATTGTTTCCGAGGCTGCTGAAGGAAGTCAGGGAGGAGATAGCAGACGCTCTGAGGATGATTTTCCAATCTTCACTAGATACAGGGGAGGTACCGGAGGACTGGAGAAATGCAAACGTAGTTCCATTGTTTAAAAAGGGATCAAAGGAAATGCCAAACAATTATAGGCCAGTTAGTCTTACATCGGTGGTGAGCAAATTAGTAGAATCAATCCTGAGAGATAGGAATAACAATCATGTGGAAAGGCATGGACTAGTCAGGGATGGTCAGCATGGATTTGTCAAAGGAAGGTCTTGCCTCACAAATTTGATTGAATTCTTTGAGGAAGTGACAAGAAGGGTTGATGAAGGTAGTGCAGTGGATGTTGTGTACATGGATTTTAGCAAGGCATTTGACAAGGTCCCACATGGCAGATTGGTCAGGAAAGTAAAAGCCCATGGGATTCAGGGTAATGTGGCAAATTGGATAAAAGGTTGGCTTTGTAACAGGAAACAAAGGGTAATGGTCGATGGATGCCCTTGCAAATGGAAAGTTGTCTCAAGTGGTGATCCACAGGGCTCGGTGTTGGGACCCTTGCTGTTTGTGTTATATATTAATGATTTGGATGTGAACGTGGGGGGCACAATTGGGAAATTTGCAGATGACACAAAGATTGGCCAAGTAGTGGATAGTGTAGAGGATAGCCATAATCTCCAGAACGATATAGATGGGTTGGTGGAGTGGGCGGTAAAGTGGCAGATGGATTTTAACATAGAGAAGTGTGAGGTCATACATTTAGGGAGGTCAAACAGTTACAGGGATTACAAAATAAATGGGAATATACCAAGAGGGGTAGATGTAGTGAGAGATCTTGGCATACAAGTACACAGGTCCCTGAAGGCAGCAGTTCAAGTAGACAAGGTTGTAAAGAAGGCTTATGGAATGCTCTCCTTCATTGACAGAGATATAGAATATAAAAGTAAGGATATAATGTTGGAATTGTATAAAAGACTGGTGCGGCCAAAGCTGGAGTATTGTGTGCAGTTCTGGTCACCACATTACAGGAAGGACGTAATAGCTCTGGAGACAGTGCAAAGGAGGTTTACAAGAATGTTGCCAGGGTTAGAAAAGTGCAGCTACGAGGAGAGATTGGATAGGTTGGGGTTATTTTCCTTAGAACAAAGAAGGCTGAGAGGTGACGATTGAGGGGTACAAAATTATGAGGGGAATAGATAGAGTGGACAGGATAAAATTGTTTCCCATGATGGAGAATTCTGGAACCAGGGACATAGATTCAAGATAAGTGGCAGAAGGTGTAGGGGGGACATGAGGAAGAACTTTTTTATGCAGAGGGTAGTGGGTGTCTGGGATTCGCTGCCCAAGTTGGTGGTAGAGGCAGAAACTTTAAACTCTTTTAAAAAGTACCTGGGTCTGCACCTAAAGTACTGTAAGCTGCAGGGTTATGGGCCGGGTGCAGGAAGGTGGGATTAGAAAGGGCGCCTGGTTGACCTCGGGCTGGCGTGGACAAGATGGGCCGAATGGCCTCCTTCTGTACTGTAACTTTTCTATGGTTCTATGGTTCTATGGATCTGAATTTCAGCAACACTAACTGGTCACAATTGATCCTAACTTGCATTCTCCTTAAAGAGCAGTTTAGTAGATAAAACTGATTTGTATAGTGGTAGAATTCTCGCCTGCCACACAGGAGGCCCAGGTTCATTTCCTGGCCAATGCAAGGTAATGCCTTTCTCTCTCCGCTCACTGCTGGGTCGACAAGATGGTCAATGAACCAAAGACCTGGAGGACATACTGCAAGAAATGTCATAGGCACCAGCCCCACAAGGTTACCCAGTACAAGAAGGGAAAGGATTCCTTATATGCACAGGGTAAGAGGCGTTATGACAGAAAGCAGAGTGGTTATGGTGGACAGACAAAGCCTATATTTCGGAAAAAGGCTAAGACCACAAAGAAGATTGTGCTGAGACTGGAGTGTGTGGATCCCAATTGTCGATCAAGGAGAATGTTGGCCATCAAGAGGTGCAAGCACTTTGAGCTGGGTGAAGACAAGAAGAGGAAGGGCCAAGACATCCAGTTCTTAGCTGCATCCTTTGTGGTTTTTTGGAGTGCACATTCACAATAAAATGAATTAAAGTTAAAAAAAACAACTGAAACTTTCTGCAACGTTGTAGAAATGTTAAGATATGATGGGTTGCATTCTGGTAAATTTGAATCAGATTAATTGTTTCTATTAGTTTTACAAGTACTGATCCATAAGAAGCAGCTGAATTTGTCATTAATTTTGACAGTAAGAAGAACCTGATGATTTAATAACCTGGCAACAACCGAAATCCAGCTAAATGCAAAAAAAAACTTTTCCCTGTGGGAAGTAGCACAATTCTGCCAATCTTGATCATATCAATATCAAACCTAAACACCCTGTTCATAATTTAAAACAGAAGGGATTGAAGCATTTTCAACTTATTTAATAAGATAGCAACATCTTTTAATCTTGGTTTCCAGATTCGTTTAGTGTCTGGGATAACACAGACATGACTCATGATGAGTCAGCAGTGCAAAGACCAACAGGGTGCTTAAAGGAATGGTAAAACTATCAAAAGTTAATGTATGTAACATTCACTCTGATATAACATAACTTTGCTAAAACTGTTTTTCTTGTTACGAAGTCCAGTTCGGAGCCCCAGACAAATAATGTTTCATTGTCCTTCTGAAGACAGCTGCCAACACTTGGATAAGTCACAAAAGAATTGACTAATTGTTTTGATACTATATATTTAAATAAAAATAAAAATACATTAGCTATTTCTGAATTTCTCAAATTGCTTTAGTCTGATTTTGTTTCTTCCCAAGTTGAATTAAGTTGACTGCCCAATGCACAGAAGTTGTAGATTACGGCTTGAATATGAAATTCAGAGACATTTCAGAAAAATAGGAATTTAGAGGTTCATCTGCATTTCCAGTTTTGGGTTCTACCCCAGTTTTTAATATTCATTTTCAGGATTGTTCACAAGGCCACAATTTGTTTTCATCCCTAATTTCCTTCAGAAGATGGTGTTGGACCACCTCCATGAACTGGTGCAGTATTTGTAGTGAGGTACTCCCACAGTGCTGTTTGGTAGGGAGTTCCAGGATTTTCACTCAGTGTCAATGAAGGAACGGTAATATATGTTGAAATCAGGATAATGTTTGATTTGGAGGGGAAATTGGAGGCAATGGTGTTCCCATGCACATGCTGCTCTAGTCTTCCTTGGTGGTAAAAATCGCAGGTTTGGAAGGCGCTGCTGAAGAAGCTTTGGCAACCTGCTGAAGTGCATCCAATAGACTACAAAATGTAACTAAAGCACACTGTGGAGGGAGTGAATGCTTAAATTGGTGGGTGGTATTGTCAGTCAAGTGGATTGCTTTGTCCAAGATGGTGTCAAGCTTCTTGAGTGTTGTTACAACTGGTCCCATCCAGATAAGTGGAGACTATTCCTTCTTAACATTTAACCTTTGTCACTCTGTCCCGACTAGTAGCTCATTTGTAGACTGCACATTTTTCATAGGGCACATTTATTACACAGGGTCCTTGAAGTGAGGGAGACCCTGTGAAATTCATTAATTAACTTTAATTTACTCTATCCATGTTGATTATTAGTAGCCATTGACAAATATCACAGATTGTTTCTGACTTTCTATAACTTTATGTACTTTATACAACGAATGAAATCTGTTCAAATGTGGAGTCATATTAATTCAGTATCAAAAACAAGATGCTTCATGACTTACACTAGAACAGGACATCTGCTTTCCTAGTCAAGCTACAGATTTGTACTCCACATCATTTATCATCTTTGTTAACTAGTAATTGGCAGAAGGCAATATAAGAAAAATAAAATCATACAACCTTACAACACAGGAGGAGACTAATCAGCTCATTGTACTTTAAAAGAACTATCTAATTTAGTCCCATACCCAAGCTTCTCCCCACAACTCTGTGAATTAGTTCCCTTCAAGTACATGCCTAATTGCCTTTTAAAAGTTCTTATGGAATCAGATTGCGCCACCCTTCCAAATAGCAACCCTCTGTGTGAAAAAAACGCCCTCTCATTTCTCCTCTACTTCTTTTGACAGTTATTTTAAATTTATGACCTCTGCTTATCAACCCACTTGCCCAAAGAAACAGGGCAAAGTTTTACGGCCCCTGCCAGCAGATTTGCAGGCAGTGGGGGACCCGTAAATTTCACCAGGCGGCCTTCCCAAACTGTGCACAATTTTACAATGGACGGGTGAGGCCTAGAGCGGCCAGCACACCCTCGCTCCAATTGAAGCCCTTAAGTGGCCAATTAATGGCCACTTAAGAGTTGCTACCCACCACGGCATCAATTTTGAGGCCAGTGCGATGGGCTCAGGGATAGGGTGGCATGTTATCCTGCTTTGGCTTCAGGTGAGGTTAGGGGTGGGGGGGGCACCTCCATTGCTGGCCCCTTTCAAAATCGGCAGCCCCCTCCAAAGTCTGGGCCACCCAGGTGCTCCTTCCCCTCCTGGCTAGGTGTCAGCTGTGGCTCAGTCCATAGCACCCTCGCCTTTGAATCAGAGGGTTGTGGGTTCATGTCCCACTCCTGGAAAACCAAGAACTGTGATTGTACTTGAAAGAAGTTGCAATCTGTGACTGTTGGTAACTCGAAAGAGTTTCCCCTCCTGGCTTTCAAAGCACAATCCTCCATCCAGCTCCCCCACCCCCTTAAGCCTCCCTTCTCCTCCTGCCGCGAGACCCCGCAACCTCCATCCTGGGACTCCAACATTTTGACTGGTGTAGACCCATCGGCCGCCACCACTCTGGTGGTGCTGCTGAGACTACAGAGCTGCTGGCTAATCAGATCGGCCAGCAGCTCTCTGAGTTGGGACTCCATCTGAGTGACGGGTGGAGAGCCTGCCTCCAGCCAATTAACACTCCTTGAAGTTGCGGGGCATCCCTGATCAGCAAGAATGCGTTTCTCACTGACTTCTCTTGGGGCCGGAACCCCGCCATCAGAAAAATGCTGTCCATGGTTTCTCCCTCCTTGCTTTATCAAAACTCCTCAGAATTTTGGATGTATCTATTAGATCTCCCCTTAACCTTCTCTGCTCTAAGATGAACAATTGCACATTCTCCAATCTCTCCATGTTAATGAACTCCTTCATCCCTAGTGTCAGCCTGTTAAAACTCCTCTGTATCCTCTATAAGCATCTTTGACATAATTCTTAAAAGCAGAGTGTCAAAAATTGTATACAATATTTCAGCTGAGGCCTAACCAGAGACTTGCAATGGTTTAGAATAACTTACTTGTTTTTGTATTCAATGCCATATTTAGAAAACCAAGAACCCCACACACTTTTTGAACTGCCTTATTAATATTCCTTGCCGCCTTAAAAAATTTGTGGAAATGCACCCCCTAAAAATAGCCACACACCAAACTGACTTGGAACAACAGTTCCTTCACTGTTGCTGGGTCAAAATCCTGGAACTCCCTTCCTAACAGCACTATGGGTGTACCTACACCACATGGACTGCAGTGGTTCAAGAAAGCAGCTCACCATCGTCTTCTCAGGGGCAATTAGGGGTGGCCTAGCCAGCGATGTCCACACCCTGTGAAAGAATAAAGAAAAAAATTCTATCATATTTCTTCACCAAGAAAAATGGCCCTAGCTTCTCCAATCAATCCATGTAACTGAAGTTCCTCATCCCCAAATTCTGCACCCTCACTAATGCCTTCACATCTTTCCTAAAGTGTGGTGCCCAGAATTGGATACAATACACAAGTTGATGACAAGTTCATCATACTGCCTCTCCATGTTGTTTCTCCCAAAGTTCATCATTTCACATTTAACTGCCATTAACTTGCACCCGCTATTTCACCAGTTTGTCCTCTTGAAGTCTGCCACCATCTTGCTCACTAGGTGCTATATTCCCAAGTTTTGCATCATACACAAGTTTCAAAATTGTACTCTCTACATCTATTTGTACTTACAATTGGTCACTTACGTTTAACAAGAAAAGCAATATAACATAAAGAGTACAATTCTAAAGGGGGTGCAGGAGCAGAGGGACCTGGAGATATATGTGCACAAATCATTGAAGATGGCAGGGCATGTTGAAAAAACAGTTAATACAGCATATAGGATCCTGGGCTTTATAAATATGAGCATAGAGTACAAAAGCAAGGAAGTTATGATGAACTTGCAGGTGGTAGCGTTCCCATGCATCAGCTGCCCTCATCCTTCTGGGTGGTAGAGATCACGAATTTGGCAGGTGCTGTCGAAGGAGCCTTGGTGAGTTGCTGCTGTGCATTTTGTAGATGGTACACACTGCTGCTTCTGTGCATCGGTGGTGGAGGAAGTGAATGTGGTGGATGTGGTACCAATCAAGCATGCTTCTTTGTCCTAGTTGGTGTCAAGCTGCTCGTGCATTGTTGGATCTACAGTCATCCTGGCAAGTGGAGAGTATTCTATCACACTCCTGAGTTATACCTTGTAGGTGGTGGACAGGCTTCAGGGAGTCAGAGGTGCATTACTCACCGCAAGATTCCTAACCTGTAACCTGTTCTTGTAGCCACAGTATTTACATGGCTGGTCCAGTTCAGTTTCTGGCCTGTGGTCACCCCCAGGATGTTATGGTGGGGGTCTCAGTGATGAGAATGCCATTGAATGTCAAGGGGAGATGGTCAGATTTCCTTGTGTTGGAGATAGTCATTGCTTGGCACTTGTGTGGCGTGAATGTTACTAGCCACTTATCAGTCCAACCCTGAATGTTGTCCAGGTCTTGCTGCATATGACGTGTTCAAAATCATGAGGGGTCTGGACAGAGTAGATAAGGAGAAACTGTTGCCCTTGGCGGAAGGATTGGGAACCAGAGGTCACTGATTTATGATGATTGGCAAAAGAAGCAATGGCGACCTTCGCCCCAATTCCCTGTATCTCTTTGCTTTCCTCCTGCACCTGTCCAATTTAACCTTTAATGATGGCATAAGGAGCAAATTTAACCCTGGAGAAACTGGGCAGATGGTTAAAATCGCCTTTGAAACTAACTTGTCACCATTCCCCATAGATACTTCATCCTACAGTTTTAAATTATTCTTCTGAGTACATGTGAAAGACAACTGCTAGAAACCAGCCAGTTCATCTTTAAATATTCAGATTGGGCTTTGATAGCTATATTAACATGCTTGAGTGCATAGCAATTGTGGCTACCCTAGCAGAATATCCCAGTGCCGTCTTAGTAGGAACAGGAGTTCGGGGCTAGAAAAGGTTCATAAAGGGAAGTCTTTATATTTTCTTTCTTATTTTCCTTGTGGTCCCACAAGTAAAGTTTAGACCTCCCCTGCCAGCTTCCACTCATTTACCTCTCCCCTCTCACCTGACCATGCAACCCTCCCAAACTCACTCGCAGCTCCTTACCTGAATGATTAGGGCTGTTGTTTTGATCCATGGCAGTGAACTCTTGCCACCCAACATTGTGTTCCTGCTATCAATTCCTGATGCTTTCAGTTGGGAAAGCAGTCAGCCACAGTCAGTGAAACCTGTGAGTTAAAATCTCCAGTGCCTTATGGTGCTAATGTCAAACATTATACCTCCTGCCTCGGCCTCCACCGGTATGATTTTTGACCCCAGTTACAAATCAGGGCTTGTACAGTTTCTGCCTTAACCAGTAACCTGGAAGCGAATTAGGCTCTTGACTCTCTGTGTAAAGAAATTCTCTTGTCCATTGTTCCAAATCTCTTGCATTTACAGTTGTAGCTATTGTCCCTGGTTCTAGCTCCCTCAACTACGAGAAAAATTCTGAGAGCAGGATTTTTTCTGTGGGATTCTGAACCCTGCCGTCAGGGTCAAATGGGAGTCAGAAGCCCCTACCGTGTGGAAAACAGTCACTCAATATGATTTTGCCTGGTGTAGCTAATGGCCAGAAAGTGGGCTGGCCATCCAATTAAGGACAGCAGGCGTGCTCTTGATGCTGGGGCCGGGCGGGGGGGTGTCAATTAGTGACCTCACAGCTTGAAAGCAGAAGCAGGGTGAACTGGTAGGTAAGTGACAAAATTTGCTGCAAAATGGAGGTGCCCTCTCCAATTTTTTTAAAGTTTGAACAAAAAATAGCTTTTGAAGCTAGGGTACCAGTGTGGAGGTGTGGGAGCACCCTTACATTGCAGCCTATAGCTACTGCTGCTGTACCCAGGCAAGCACTCAGAACGAAAAAAAAGTAAAAACCGGGAATTAAGAATACTGGTCCGAAATGGTCTTGTATACCTTAAAATGGAACACCAGTAAAAACTGGGAAATAAGAGTACTGGTCCAAACAGTTTTTTCCTTCTGGGCAGGGAAAGCCTCTAAGCCTGCTGGAGCCCAGCCAGCTCCCCACATTACCCAGTCTGCTACTGTGAGGCCATTGCAGCTAAAATGATTCTTGCTGCCTCCAGGAACCTGGAGGCTGACTGGAAAATCCCTTTCCCATGATAGGACCTGAACAAGCCCAATTGACTACCAGCTGCATGCAGGTGGGTGGCCCTGCTGCCCTCCCCCCATCCCAGCTCCACAAAAATGGCCCAGGGGCAGGATGGAGCCAGGCAACTGGTACAGCGGCTGGTGCTGCTATTACTAACGCTGACCCCCTTCTGCTCATGGTCCCAGCGGAAGCAAAAATTCATATTCCTTTCTTCTATCTATCTTGCAAAATCCTTTCATAATTTTAAATGGTTACATATCATAAGATGTCATCCATGTCTGTATTTTGTGAATTAATGTGACTTTCAAAGAACGTAGGCCTGAAAATTACACTGTAGCATTTTTAAAATTTGTTCATGGGATGCGAGCGTCGCTGGCTAGACCAGCATTTATTGCCCATCCCCAATTGCCTATGAGAAGGTGGTGGTGAGCTGCCTTTTTGAACTGCTGTAGTTCATGTGTTGTGGGAACACCCACAGAGTTGTTAGGAAGGGAGTTCCAGGATTTTGACCCAGCGACAGTGAAGGAATGGCGATATAGTTCCAAGTCAGGATGGTGCGTGACTTGGAGGGGAATTTGCAGGTGGTGGTGCTACCATACATTTACTGCCCTTATCCGTCTAGGTGGCAGAGGTTGTGGGTTTGGAAGGTGCTGTTGAAGGAGCCTTGGTGAGTTGCTGCAGTGCATCTTATAGATGGTACACACTGCTGCCACCATACATCGGTGGTGGAGGGAGTGAATGTTGAAGGTGGTGGATGGGGTGCCAATCAAGCGACTGCTTTGTCCTGGATGGTGTCAAGCTTCTTGAGTGTTATTGGAGCTGCACTCATCCAGGCAAGAGAAAATTATTCCATCACGCTCCTGACTTGTGTCTTGTAAATGGTGGACAAACTTTGGGGAATTAGCAGGTGAGTTACTCTCTGCACAATTCCCAGCCTTTAACTGCTTTTGTGGTCACAGTATTTATATGACTAGTCCAGTTCAGTTTCTTATCAATGGTAATCCCAGGATGTTGATAGTGGGGGATTCAGTGATGGTAATGCCATTGAATGTCAAGGGGAGATGGTTAGATTCTCTTTTGTTGGACATGGTCATTGCCTGGCGCTTGTGTGGCGTAAATGTTTCTTGTCACTTATCAGCCCATGCCTGACTATTGTCCAGGTCTTGCTACATACGGACACGGATTGCTTTAGCATCTGCAGAGTCGTGAATGGTGCTGAGTGTTATGCAATCATTCACAATATCCCCGTTTCTCTCCTTATGATGGAGGAAAGGTCATTGATGAAACACCTGAAGATGGTTGGGCTTAGGACACTACCCTGAGGAGCTCTTGCAGAGATGTCCCAGGACTGAGATAATTGACCTCCAGCAACTACAGCCATCTTCCTTTGTGCTAGGTATGACTCCAACCACCTTTCCCCCTGATTCCCATTGACTCTAGTTTTGCCAGGGTTCCTTGATGCTACACTTGGTGAAATGCAGCCTTGATGTCAAGCGCAGTCACTCTCACCTCACCTCGGGAGTTCAGCTCTTCTGGCCATGTTTGGACTAAGGCTGTAATGAGGTCAGTAGCTGAGCGGCCCTGGCGGAATCCAAACTGAGCATCAGTGAGCAGGTTATTGTTGAGTAAGTGCCGCTTGATAGCACTGTCGACAACACTTTCCATCACTTTACTGCTGGGGCAGTAATTGGCTGGGTAGGAATTTTCCTCCTTTTTGTATACAGGACATACCTGGACAATTTTCCACTTTGTCGGGTAGATGCCAGTGTTGTAGCTGTACTGGATCAGCTTGGCTATGGGCGAGGCTAGTTCTCCAGTACAAGTCTTCAGTGTATTGCTGGAATATTATCAGGGCCACGAGCCTTTGCAGTATCTATTGCCTTCAGCTGTTTCTTGATATCACGTGGAATGAATTGAATTGGCAGAAAATGGGCATCTGTGATGCTGGGGACCTCCAGAGGAGGCTGAAATGGCACAGCTGCCTGAAAATCTTTTGCAAATGCTTCAGCCTTTTCTTTTGCACTGATGTGCTGAGCTCCTCCATCATTGAGGGTGGGGATATTTGTGTAGCCTCCATCCACGACTATATGGCAGGACTACAGAGCTTAAATCTGATCCATTGGCTGTGGGAATTGCTTAGCTCTGACTGTTGGCATATGAATCCTCAAAGCACTTATCTGGGATGGAGGAGTTGGAAGTCTCGGTGGAGGAGGCTGGACAGTTTTGGGGAGCAGAAGCTTCTGGGGTGGGGGCAGTTATGTACAGAATATTGGAGATTTGCAGAGGAGATGGGAAGGTCAGAGGCCTCTGGGACCAGTCGAAAGCCTCGTGGGGAGGGTCGTTGGGAGCTTGGAAGGGTTGTGGGGTGGGGTTGTTGAGGGGTGGGGTGATGTCCAATTTCAGGAGGGTGGTGTTTTCCAGTCAGGCTTATTGAATGCAGCAAGTAAGTGGAAAGATGTTTACTTCTGGATCTGATACTCTTCACCTAGACTTAGTTGAAGGGTTTCCTGAGGCTCAAGAATCCTAGCCATCCAGATTTAGATTCAGAATGGTGAATAAAAATTAAGCTTTCAGCTTCATTATAATATTTGAAATGTCAACCTGCCTCCTGGGAACCAATTGCCTACCTGCTCCATGCCATTTTTGTTAAAACTAAAAGTGGGTGTGTTGGAGATGGTTTGGGGTCATGAGTCACATTTTTAATACTTTAACTTCCAGCTGATCCAAAGCAGCCCATTTTTCGGGGTCAAAACTCTCTGCCCTTAAGTCAGATAAAGTATTATTTTTATTTTCTATGTTTTCTTGTTACAATTTGTTACGATCAGGTAGAAGGAGTGAATTGGCTCCCCTCTATTCAACCTTCTTGGTTGGCCACAATAAAGGTTTAAGTTTCTTCTTCACGAGGACATGCCTTTTCCAAATCAGAATGCATTTAACTATTTAAGCTGTGAGCAATAAGGAGCCAACCAAACAAAGGCTGGGATTTTCCGGCCCCGTCGTGGGAGATTCGGCGGCCCAGCCTAAAGCCCATTGTCTTTCAATGGGACTGGACAATCCTGGTAGTGGGCAGGAGTGGAAAATCCCGGCCAAGGTTTTCTTTGGTCAAAGAAAGAGTAAATTTATCAACCATTAAACATAAGAAAAATAATAAAAATCCGGCGTCAAACATTCGACCCTCTGGTTAAGTGTCCTTTGATTGACTTTGATGCGTAGATTTTAAAACACTGCAGCTGATTTGGGTTAGCTGGTTTCTTGGATGTGGTCAGATGTAGAAGATATTGCAATTATTATGAGATCTCAGTTTGTTGGTAGGTTTCTGGTAGAGTTGGCGTTTCGAACCAGGCGACATAATTTTTCCAAAAGAGAAAGAGGGAGAAAGAGTAGCCTTCAGCACTATTTCCTCTGCCGAAGACTTTCTTGATACCCCTGTGTCACTTGCAATCTCTCAAGTGGCTGGGCAGCCTTACCTTGAAATACTTCAATCATTGTGTATTTCCAAGAGGTTTTGGATGTGTCTGTCATTGTTTCAATATCCAGTATGTTGCATTTTTCATGTCTCTTCCTTAGATGGTTAGGAGTTTCGATAGGTGTCTGGATTATAGGAAATGTCTCTCTCTTCACACTCCCTTGAGGGTGATTTGTTTGTTTCTCATTACCTTGGAATGTGGCCTTGCATTTTTAAGCTGTTTGCTCTGTCTCAGTTCAAATTGCAAAATTTCCTGTCCATTGAAAGTTGACACATCATATTTTCAAAAAATAAAGGGGCATAGCCTTGTGACAATATGCAATAACTCTGTGAAGATAAGTAAAAATATTTGAGTCATTCCAAATGCATATTTTTGCCATATTTATTCCTCTGTCATTTGTCTTTCTGGCAGTATTGTTCTCTTTTACACATCTCCGAGTCTCCATCAATGATGATCATGAATAGAAAAGAGTAGGCATGATTCCAAGAGTTCATTCTTGTCTAAGTCGACATCTGCTCCTGTTAGGATGGAGTTAACACAGAGGCCCAGCCAAGACATGTCAAAACTCACTCAGTCAGCTTAAATGACAGGTTGCTCTGGGACAGTTGATTATACATATTACTTATATTAGAAGTTATCAATTCTGATTTTATTAATAATTAACCATTTCTATAGTTGAGTCAAAACAAAGCTCACTACATGGTACATTTAATTTGCTCCTGTCCCCAGTACTTAGAAATTTCATGCATTATGGGCTCAATATGTGTTCTCATAAACATTATGAGATATACATAATGATTGAAACTCAGTTAACCTAATTAAACTTTAGATTTATCCTAAGGAAGCAGGGCTTCTGATATAATCTTAAACTTAAAAGCTAATTCTGGAATACTGACATGTTGCTATTAATCATTAATTCTGGGAATATTAATTTTCCCTTCTATGAAATAACAGTTCCCTGGCCAAAGAAATGGCCAATTACACCCACTGGATAACAACAATGATTTTATTTGTTCGATAAATTTAGAATTAAATGCAAACCTTTCAGAATACAGGTGATCCAATTCTAGCCTGTCAAATTTTGCCTTGAGAGGCTGCCAGGATTCTCACACCTATTTTCAGAGCAATGTGTTAAACTGAAAAATATTTATTGTCAGAGCACATCTTAATTCTGAATGATTCGAATCCATCAGAAATTAACTAAATTCCAGTCTCTGAGGTATCAGCTTTGTTGGATTATAGAATTGATATTCAATAATTAATCTGATCAGTGTCTTGATTAGTTTTCTTGTTCTTACTTAAATTGTCCTCAGAATATTTTGGTCGCTTTCCATGCTGAAGATCCAGTTTAGAGTATCTTGCAATTTGTCAATGATATTGTTTCAAAATATTTTACAAAAATCTATGACACATCCAACTGAGCGATTTTTTTTTAAAACAGGAGAAACAGCACTTCATTGCTTATTTTCTAATGTGGCAGTGCCACCATTCGATAATTGGTTTCTCGTTACAAAAGTTGCTTTGTTAAGAAGAATGAATTGCAAAAAGGGGTTACATTTGGAATAGGCTATAAGATCTTAATACTGAGATTCCTGAAACATAATATTATACTTGAAAATATTTTTGAATGGAATTGGTGGTTAATGGATATTGTGGTTTGATGTTTTCATGTTGCTTGACAAATCAAGGCATCCTGAAGTGGAGAGGTGTTTACATGTAAATACCTTATTTCATACATTTTATTTACAATATGAATGCATATGGTCTTTTAAACTTTATTGGCAATCATGATACACAAAAGCTTTGACAAATAGGAACATTTTGAAAATTGCTACACCTTGCCCTTGTGATTGCATCTCAAAATCCTTTCAACAGCCATAGCCTTAATGAAGTAAATCTCATTGTAATGGTAAAATCAGAGCTGTGGTATTATGGTAGATTGTCTTGTATCATGTTCCTAGCATTTGATTTTCGCACCAGTCATATTTCCTGGTTAACACAATTGTCAAGAGTAAATCGTGTAAGACCATTGCTATGGCAACAATACTGAGGCTCAGTCTGGGATCAGCAAGTGAGGATGATGTGAAAAGCCTAGGAATTCCAATTTTTCTTTTCATAAAATAATTGATTAAGACAACATGAGCTAGGTCTAGCCTACACTTGTAATGCATAAATAAATATTCAAAACTCAGCACAATTTAGGATTTGTGAAATTGCACTCAGAATGATTTCAGGCGGGTCAGATAGATACAGCATATGAGAAAATGTAGCAGATGAAGAAACAAGAGCACTTAATCAGTTCATGTCTTAGCTGATCTGTTTCAATATATTCAGTGTACCAACAGAACATTACTGCTGCATGGAGGACAGATAAGGAAGATACCCAGGAGAAATGGGGCTGCAGTGAGCTTTTCAACATTTCCTCACATAGTAGCTCATGCTTTGGACATCATATATTGTGCCATTATGCTGCTTTGATCAAATGAACCCAGCAGTGGTTAATCTATAGGTCTACGGTTTAGAAAATGACAATTGATATTCCTAATTTATATATAAATTACTTTGAGTATTTAAAATTGTAAGTCTGTTCTAGTTAATATAAATATTAAACCTATTGATTTTCATAAAGGCTCTGCTACCCCTTAGATCTACATCTAATATAATAATGTTGCAGTCGTAATTGGTGTCACTAAAATCTGAGTGTATTACTGTGACCTCTGAATTTCCTCACAAACACAATGAGGGAGAAATTCAACTCACAAGTACTTATTTTCCTGTGTAATATTGAATTCAGCTTCCGAATTCCGTGTCAGAATTGTGAATTACACCAAACATCGTATGTTTGGATGACTTTAATTCCCCCAGGGCACCTGCCTAAAACAAGTATTGGGCTTTTTAATACACAATTAGTGTCCTACACAAATTGTAGGATGGCAATGCACAGTTCAGGTGCAAGTGATAGAATTGGTGCTGCTGATGATCTGCCTTATTACCAGTTATGGAGTGCGCTACCAAGCGAACTATAAGTGATCACTGGAAACTGCTCAAAAGAAGGGGCAGGAAATTTTTTTCTGTATCTCCAGGAACAGCAGGATTCCTCCTCCTAGGCTAACTTATGAAATGTAACTTGGATTGCAAGTAAATTAGCAGAAATGATGAGCTAAACTTCTAAGGCCATTTTTAAAAATGTCCAAGGTGACCATATTTAGAATACAATATATTTCCAGTCAAGACAAAAACATTACAGAGCTATGGTGAAAGAGAAGTTGGGGGGGTGAGGTGGCAGAAGTGGTTGGGTGTGGGGGAGCAGGGGATTGGGACCAATTGGATAATTCTTTCAAAGAATCAGCAGAGGGACGATGGGCCAAATAGTTTCCTTCTGTGCTGCATTATTCTATGTTTCTAACTCTCCAAGGTTATTTTAATAGCACCTGCTTTGTTAAATGTTATTGTTATTGCCTTTGAGGCTCAGTTGACAATTGCTTACCCTAGGATGACAGGAAAGCTTACTCCAAGGTGAGAGGAGATTATGTTCCTTTGTGATAAATATCCTTTCCTTTAATGGCCCATTTAGAAAACAGACTGAAAAATGAAAAGAATATAAAAACTCTTCATTGATGAGTTACATTTGTGTTACATCAGTTACATTTGAAGCTGTGAGAAGGGGTTGGGACTAATTGAGTAGCTATTTCAAAGAACAAGCACAGGCACAAGAAATCAAATGGCTTCTTTCTATGCTGTATCATTCAGTTCCAATTGCCCTTCAGTTAACTTTAGGTCTGGGATGCATTACTGATGGAAAATGGTGACTAGACTAAACATCAGTTGATAGCATTGAACATCATACCAATGACAATGCTTCCCAGCTGAATTATCCTTTAAACCTATCTTTGATGTCAGAGCTAAAGAGAAGATTGTCAATCCCAAATAATCAAGATAAAGTTTATTAGATTTAATAAATTTCAGCCAAAATAACTTACAACTTGTATATAAAACTGGGGCTGCCCTATTCCAATGAAATAATGATTTCTGATAACTTTTTAAAAGAAAATATTTTCTTGTATTTTTTTTCTTAACTCTTAATACTAATTGCTTGCCACATGTGTCCACCTCACTTGGAGAGGACCTAGCCCACAAATATTATTCTGATCATTATCAGGGAGAGTTGAGTGCTCTCAATTATTTTCTAAGTCTTTACAATATTGAACACTGCTCATCTGTGCAGTTCTTAATCTAGGATTTTAGATGGATAATTTTTCTTTCTAAGAAAGTTGAGATGCAGCATTCAACCATATTCTACCCAGTGTTCTTGTTTGAAGTAATCCTTCAACATCATATTTAGGAGCAGCTTAGTATTGACTTAGTATAGAAAAGTATAGACATATCTATTCCCTTGAATGCTCAGAGAGCCAGTGCAGACACAATGGGCTAAATGGCCTCCTTCTATACCGTAACAATTCTGTGATCCTGTGATTCATAAAGGCATTGGTATTTTCCATTGTGTTCATATTATATGCTACAATATTAAAATGTTCTTATAATAATTTATATCAAGTGCAGACTCTGATTAAGACAAGGAAAGGGGAACTGAAACACAAGGTGAAACACAACCCCTCAGGTCAATGAATTTTCATTTTATTTTTGGCTTTTATAGACTGATTCTTATGTATATACATGCGCAGCTGAGTGAATCAGTGATAGATGTATCCTTGCCTACCAAGATGGATTGTATAATTTTATGTTTCCAGTCCGTCTCCTGTCAAACCAGATGAAACGTAGAAGCACAGAAATAGTTGTCCAGTCCTTGATCAGTGTAGGGGAAGAAGCAGTAGCAATATTGATAATGTTCATTTTCCATATCTGTTTGGAACACAAGCATGATCAAGATAGTCTAAACCTATTTCAGGTAATGTCATAATTATTGAAGAGATACTAAGTAGCACATGTAGTTATTAAATAGACGGTAATGTCCAAGCATATTACAGATTGAATTAATATCATTTAAAAAGTTACAGATGTTAAGTGATCATTATTCACCATCTCCTTCTGTCAGTCACCCATTCCTCTTCCAATCCTGCTGCATCTAAATCTCTCACCACGACATCTTTTCATCTGGTCTTATAGGCCTTCCTCTTCTCCTTCTTCCTGGCAGTCCCATCTTCACCTCCAAATGATCGTTGTATTGGAATTGAATAAAATGGTATTTAGATATGGCAAAATCTGCTTTCCCATGTACGCTGATTTTATGCCAGAAATGGTGAGTGCATTCAGAGCCAAAGTATAATGGGCCACATCATTGTCAGTTGATAGACTTGCACATGGCCATAGGCTTTCTTTAGGCTTTTGTATAGCAATTTTCCGTCAGCTAAACATCCAAATAATCAGTGATCTTTACAAGACATCTGGGACCTGTGTGAACAGGGAAAGCAACTGCGTAGTGTGAAAATGGATGTTTTTTTTTACATTTTGGGGAATATTGTGTTATTCTGTAAAGAAGGCTGGGTGTGTGTGTGTGTGAGATTTAATTAAGCTGGGCAAGAGGTTGATAGGAGTTAGGCTGTCTGAGTGTTTGGAACATGGAGCAAAATTTTTAGCTTGGCGGGTAGGCGCACACCCGGCCTGCTCGAGCATAAAATTATGCGCATTGACTGGCCCGACGTCAATGCACAGTCGCGCGATATTTCGTTTGGCAGGCATGCGCCGGACTCGGCAACGTGCCCGCCGACAATTAAAAGGCCTGCTAAGGCCATTAAGTTATCAATTAAGTTGAATTTTTTGCTGCCCATTCAACCTTACGGTTGGCGGGCAGGTGAAAAGGCCAAGCGGCCTTTGGACTTTTTAGGAAACCTCATCCACAGGTGGGATAGGTTTCCTAAAGCAAATAAAAATTAAAAATAATATAAAAATTTTAAAACTTAATTAATAACATGTCCCTGCTCATGTGACAGAATCACATGAGGGGACATGTTTCATTACATTTTTATTTTCTTTATTTTTTTAATAACTCTTCATCTCCTTGAGGCAGCCCTGTGCCTCAGGGAGATTATGAAGCGCGCACTCGTGCACATACACGAAGGTCACGCTCGCCTTGCTCGCACTCCTCCCCCCGCCCACACAGGCAGCGCTGAGTGCTGCCACTCGTGTTTCACGCTGGAGGGGCCTTAATTGGCCCACCAGCGTGAAATCACCTTCTGGCCCCGATCGCAGGTGGTGGTCGGCTTCCCAACTGCCCCTGCCGAGCCCACCCAATAAGGTCAAGATTCTGCCCATGACATTGTTAAAGGTGTTAAATTTGAGGTACCAAAGTAAATAGGTTAAATCTAAAATTAGCATTTTTAGATAAATTGAGAGGTTGTTTGAATTTCAGTGGGGAATCAGAGGTGCAAAGGAAAATATTTGCGTCTTGCAGGAGTCCATAGGTAAATAGTAGTGAGGATATTATGTATTTATTGACCCAAAAGCAAAGACAAGATGGAAACATGAAAGATCTTATATTTGGAGGGTTTGAGTTTCAAAGGGGAGTGAGAACAATGAAACTGAGGTGAAAGGGAAAAAAAGCTTTATTAGAGTTACTGGGGATAGCTGTTGAGGTACAGTGAGCTAGAGATAGCTATTGAGCTGGATAGCTGTCAAGCCATTAAGTTGGAGATGGCTGGAGCTGTTTGAGCTGTTGAGAAGTCTTGGGCTGCAGCAAGCAGTTTTATTCTGAAGTGAATTCCATAGCAAAGTGGAAGAGTGATCAGGTCATGTGGTAAATCTTTATTGAAGCTACAGCAGTCTGCCTTGTGTGATATTATTGGATTTCATATTTAAATACCTTTAAGGGGGTTTTGCCTGGAAAATGTTTACTTGTGGGTTTGACCAAGTAGAGAGTTTTGGGGGAATGTTTTGTAAGACTAACCTTAATTGTGTAACTGTAATCTTGTGTTTTTAAGTACTCCTTTATTTTGTTTTGTGAATAGAACTTTTACTTTTAATTTTTAAAAACGCAAAAGTGTTGCTGGACCTCTTACCGCTGAGGTGGGTATATCTTCTTCTTATTAACAAAATACAAAAAAGGTTGTGGCCCATAAGCCAAGTTTTATTGCTGGTTTGTGCAACAATTAACATTGACTGTGGTCAAAACAGCTCCTTAACCAATTAGATTGAAGAATCATTAATGAGCAGTGCAGAATGTGAACCGGGAAGAGTAAGTTAGAATGGTTAATTCAATGTCAAATCAGGCACAATGTATAATAAAGGCAGGGAAAGAAATATTGGATTAAGAGAGAAATAAAAGAGACAAAAAGTAAATGAAAAAGTGTCGTTAATTTTGTTTCACACCCCCAACAATACTTATAAAAATTAGTTTTCAGTGCCAGTGAAGTTGTATGGCAGTAATTAAGTTAAAAGGGTACCTAGACTGGAATAGAGAATCTCAAACTTTTGTCGATATCCATGATGCCAATAAAGGAATTTCCCAGGAAATGCGCTGTTTCGTTGGCGGGCGTGCTCTTATTCACCCATCACACCATAACCCACCGATTCACCATGCCGGGCGCCATATTTAAAGTGCAGCCGTGCACAGACCTCTCAGTGCTTCCAGGCCAGGACTGCTGCACAGAAGACATGGCCCTGAAAGGCAAGAAGACTGCAGCCCCAAGGTTTAATGTTGCGTCCCTCGAGCAACTTTTGGATGCCGTGGAGGCCTGCCGTGATGTCCTCTACCCCTGCTCTGGCCACAGGATGGGCAGCAGCATCACTAATCCAGCGTGGGAGATGGCAGCAGCGGTGTTCAGCGCCAATGCCTTGTAAAAGAGGACAGCCACCCAGTGCCACAACAGGATAAATGGTCTCATCCATTCCGCCAGGGTAAGTCACTTTTCTCATCACTCTCAACTCACACTCACAAACCCATCACACATCTGCAGGGATCTCACACTTCACACTCACCACACAAACATTCCATGCAGTGCCATGTATCCTGCTTACACTGGGTGGAATCTTCCCAGATTTGCACTAAATGCAGGAGTGGGTGGCAAAAATGATGTTTCACCCACCAGCAGCAATGACAGCTTCTCATGCCATATCATCCCACTCCCCCCATATTAATTATTCATTCTCAGGAAACACACTCTGAAAGGCAAGAAGACTGCAACCCCCAAGTTTAGTTATGCATCCATCGAGTGCCTTTTGGACACTGTGGAGGCCCGCTGTGAGGTCCTCTACACCCGCTCTGATCACAGGAGGGGCAGCAACATTACCACTCCAGCTTGGTAGGGGATGGCAGTGGTAATGGCAAATGCTGCACAGAAGACGTTGACCATCCAATGCAGATAGAGGATGTATGACTTCATCCACGCCGGCATGGTAAGACAACAATCTCATCACTCTAAACTCGCACACTCAAGTCCATCACATGTTCACTGGCATCTCACTCACTGCTAGCTCAAAGGACATCACCACCCATTCTCGCACACATACCTTCACATGTCCAACAGGCCTCATCTCCTCTGGACACTGGCTCCTCAGCCCTCACCATCTTGAGGCCACAGATTAACATGTGTCCCCTAGGATACCCTCCTTCCCCAGCACTGCCCTCACCCTATAGCTTCTTCCCTTGTCTGAGGCCACTTCTCTCCATCCCCCAAGCGAGCCCTAGCCCTGCAGCCATTGAAAATCCACCCACACCTTATGGTTAGCCTGGGAGGTAGAGACTTGCCCGTGAGCCCCCCTAAAAGTGATGAGGTGCTGCCTGTGAACTCAGGCGCTGATGATTGCGATTGCGAGGTAGGCAAACAAACCTTTAAGTCTTGAGTGAAATGCAGCCTGCCAAAAGCAGGCCTTATATATGCTGTTGTGAAACGTGTTGGCGTGATTCCTCGGACGATCCAGCATGGGGGGATGAATCCGGCAGGCTGGGCTTATAATGATATGCAGAAGTATTACAATGAGTTTTCCGACATCTGACAGTGGGAATGCAGCCCGCCATTGACGGGCAGAGCGAATGATTGCAAACTGGTTTCACATGTTGTGAAACCAATTCTTGGCCTTCTCGCCATATTGTCCACTCATGCCGCCAAACACGCCCGACACCAGCGGGCACAGAAAATTCTGCCCACTCTCTCCATCTGTTTTCATGCAGGAGATGCCTGCTGACAACAGCAGGGAGAAGTCCTAGGCTGGGGGTGGAGCGGCCCACATTAGGCCCCTCACTCATTTTAAGGAGCGTGCCATTCTGCTGACTGGTGAGGATGTGGACAGTGCCTGTGGTGACAGTGAGGTTGGTAGCGAACACCCTGGTGAGGATCCTGCACCACATCATCCCTCTCTCAACGCAAATGTGAGTGCTCTCTCTCCTGCTTTTGACTGTGTTGCCATACACTACTTATCTCTGCTTTGGTTTGCAGGGAGCTCTGCCAAACGACTGACACCCTCAGCCAGCCAGTCCCTCAGTTCCATTCACGTCCTCACCTCCAGCCAAGAGGACTCCTCCTCCATTGAAGAGCTGGAAATAAATAGTCTCAAAGACCCGTCACAGCGCTTACCCACACCCTCCACCAACGCAGAGACACACATCTCAGTGGGACCTAGATCTAAACCAGGCTCAGGTTCACAATCTGGTGGTCACCGCACAGACACACATCTGCAGCAGGAGGAGGCAGGTTCAGCCGAGCTCCCCAGACTGCTGGGTAAGAGGCATCTGTCCGGTCCGAGTCAGACGAGCCTCTAGATTTGGCCTTCCAACTCATCCTGGAGAGTTCACAGAAGGCGAGAGAGCATAACACAGAGCTGTTGGAAGCCCTCAACAGACTGGCACATGAATCGGAGGAGTGCGTCCGCCTGCTCTCTGATGAAGTGGTGCAAATGTGTGCATATGGAAGTCTCCATGGGGAGGATGGCAGGTGCCATGGAGACCCTGGTCCAGAAGAATGTGGAGTTGTGTGCAGACCTGCACTCCATTGCAGTAGCCATGGGTGAGTTCCTGCACTGGTGACATGAGGGGGAAACGGGGCGCCTCAACCTCCCCCCAGGTGCTCCTTCCCCTCATAGAGTCAGGCCATGGCCCTCGGGCACCCGAAGGGAGGAGGGGTGGCAGCTGGATGCCCCTGGGTCATCCACTCAGTAATCTCAGAGGCTGTCCGCTCCCTGAGTCCCCTTTGCCTGTGACCCCCTCAACCTCGTCCTCTGTCACCATAGAGGGAGCAGCTGGCCCACAGGAGGACACCCCTAAGGCTCTCCAGAGGACCCTCGCCGAAGGCATCAAAGGCAACAGGGCCAACCAATGCACAGGCTGTCTCCACCCCGCCTGCGATGTCAGGACAGCAACTAGAAGTCTAAGGCATTCAAAAGTTAAGAAATTCTGATCACACTTGGTTGCATGGGTGAACACATTTCCTCACTTTACAATCCGGAAATATATTCACTTTCACTGAATAATATGTAATGATGTCTTTCAGCTTCATTGCCAGGCTTGGTGATATCTGCATTTCCCCCCCTCCCCCCAAACCACTAGCAGTTTATGATAGTGCTACAGTTTTTCTTTCGCTCGCCGGTCCTTTCCCCTCCCCCAGACACCCATTTTCTTTCCCCCACTACTGTCGACCCACTTGGCATCACCTTCTACCTCCCTCCGTGACCTACCAGCCACAACCATTTCTTTCGGGGATGTCCAGGTGAATGTGCTCGCTTCCTTCCTTACTGAAAATACCACCCCCATCCACATTCAGCTCGCCGACCTCCTCCTTCCCATCTCCAGGGTCCGTGTCTGTCTCCGAAGCCCCACCAACCACCCTCACCATCTCTTATGCCAATAAAGTCGAACCCTCACCCTCCCACCCTACTGCCTCACTCTGCCCTCGGTCATTCTCACCATTCCCCCATACCACACCCACCCTCAGTTCACTCCCTATGAAGAAATCATGGACTCATCAGAGCCCTCCCTTGCACATTCACCTGGACATCCCTGCTCCCTCCGTCCCCCCCGCCACCGGACTCCTTCCCTCCTCCATACTCCTTCCCCCCTTGGAACTGCTTCCCCCTTGAAACTCTTTCCCCCCGCTGGAACTCCTCCTCCTTCCCACCCCCCAGGTTGCCGCCCCCCCCTTAGTCCTTCCACCCTCCCCACCAACCAGACTTCCCCTGCTTAGTCCATCCCCCTTCCTGACTCATTCAGACCCTTACTTCTTCTGCCAGCCTTACGCCTTCCCCTCTCCTGACTCCTTCCTCCCCCCTGAAACTTTCCACCTTTCATGATGCTTCATGGCAGAGCCATATCCATGAGAATCCACTCAGCCATGGATGTTCCTCCAGGGTCCCATTGCTGTTGGGCTCCAGCATCTTTTGTTCCTCAATGTTTGTGATTTGAGCAAGGCCCTGGGGTAAGTCCCGAATTCTGCACATCACACTTGTCAAGACGTGTTCTCCACTGGCGTGTTTTCCCGCTGACATGGTTGGATGATCCAGCGTGAGGGGATAATTCCAGTGGGTTGGCCTTATAATGATATGCAGATGTACTACAATGTGGTTCCTGACATCCGATGGTGGGAAAAACGGCTCGCCATTGATGGGAGAGCAGACGATTGCAAACTGGTTTTACGATGTCGTGAAACCAATTTTTGGCCTTCTCACCATATTGCCTGCTCATGCCACTGAACACGCCCGATGCCAGTAGCCTCAGAAAATTCCGCCCATTGTCTTTTTCAATGTCATTTGCATACTTTGGTTGGAATTTTACGGCCGTGTCGCAGTGGGGGCGGGGCCATAAAATGCAGCAATCAAACATCCATTAACTTCAGCAGGACCAGAAAATCCTGCCGGCGGGAGAGTCTGTAAAATTCCACCCTTTATCTTTGAATGTGTGCTATTGATAAGGCTATTCCTATTTTACGTTAGAAAGGAAGACTTTTCTCAACATAGTGCCAGAAAACTTTAGAGTATTTTATGTCATGATAATAGCTGATTGTGGTTGTGGACTTCAGTATTAGACACTATATAGTACTCAGTACTATATATGAGGTCATCTGACCTGAGGGTTGAAGGTCAGATAGCATATGATGGAGCCTGTCTTGATAGAGTTCGGATACTGCAAATATGTGTACATGTTAGGAAAATGTGTTATTAATAAAGTTAGCTCAGCTACAATGTCGATGGCCTGTGTGCAGCATTAAAAAAAGAAATAAGACACTTTGTATACAACAACTTGTGTTAAAATATAGCCAGTTTTGTTATGTAGATCACACAATAATCAATTTGTGCATAAGATTCCACGAGATTGTGCGAGAGGAGAGAGAGCAGATAAAACAGCGCAAGAGCGGCAGAGCAGATAAAACAGTGAGAGAGGAGGGAGCAGATAAAACAGTGCAAGAGGAGGGAGCATTTAAAACAGCGCGAGAGGAGGGAGCAGATAAAATAGCTGGTGGCCCCCCAGAGCGGGACTGGGAGGCAGTGCAAGAGGAGCAACAGCCTTGGTAAGATTTAAAAGGAGCCGAAGCTGAAAGTCAGAGCAGAGATTTAAAAAGAACGGGAGCTGAGAGTCAGAGCGGAGATTTAAAAAGAGCAGGAGCTGGACTCGGGGCTGAAAGTGGCGTGAGGACATCGAGGACTTCAAAAATTGACACAATGCAGAGGAAGCAGCCAATTGGTAATTAGGGTCGGGTGAGTATTTCTACTTTTTCTACTGATTAAACTGCTGTATTCCATTAGCTTAGACAAAATAACATGAGGACTTTGGACTGTAGTGGGAGTGTTTGGAGTGGAATAAGGCCCCTAGTGTAATTAGTACTCTTTAAAGGGATTAACTAACAAGCTTAATCTAAAGGGAAGTCATGGCATCAGAGCCCGCACCTGTGATAGGCTCCTCCTGCACTATGTGGGAAGTCATGGACACTTCCAGTGTCCCTGGCGACCATGTGTGTAGGAAATGTGTCCAGCTGCAGCTACTGGCTAACCGCATTTCAGAGCTTGAGCTGCGGGTGGATTCACTGTGAAGCATCCGCGATGCTGAGATTATCATGGACAGCACGTTCAGTGAGGTGGTCACACCACAGGTAAAGACTGAACAGGCAGAAGGGGGATGGGTGACCACCAGGCAGAGTAAAGGAAGGCAGGCAGTACAGGAGTCTCCTATGGCCGTCCCCCTCTCTAACAGATATACCGTTTTGGATTCTGTTGGGGGAGATGACTTCTCAAGGGAAAGCAGCAGAAGCTAAGTCCAAGGCACCACAAATGGCTCTGCTGCACAAGAGGGGAGGAAGAAGAGTGACAGGGCTATAGTGATAGGGGGTTCAATAGTAAGGGGAACAGACAGGCGTTTCTGTGGTCGCAAAAGAGACTCCAGGATGGTATGTTGCCTCCCTGGTGCCAGGGTCGAGGATGTCTCGGAGAGGCTGCAGAACGTTCTGAAGGAGGAGGGTGAACAGCCAGTGGGCATGGCACATATTGGTACCAACGACATAGGTAAAAAAAAGGGATGAAGTCCTACCATGAATTTAGGACATAAATTAAAAAGTAGGACCTCTAAGGTGGTAATCTCAGTATTACTACAAGTGTCACCTGCTAGCGAGAGTAGAAACAATGGGATATATCAGATGAATACATGGTTGAAGAAATGGTGTATAGGGGGAGGGATTCAGATTCCTGGGACATTGGGATCGGTTCTGGGGAAGGTGGGACCAGTACTAACAGGACGGGTTGCATCTGGGCAGGACCGGGACCAATGTCCTTGGGGCGAGTGTTTGCTAGTGCAGTTGGGGAAGGTTTAAACTAGAATGGCAGGGGGATTGGAACCTGAGCAGGGAGACAGAGGAGGGGGAAACAAGGATAGAAACAAAAGACAGAAAAGGAAGAAGCAAAAGTGGAAGGCAGGAAAAACAAGGGCGAAAAACAAATGGGATCATAGTGTAAAATAAAGCTAAGATGATTAACAAGGTTAAAAAGTCAAGTCTAAAGGCATTGTATATTAATGCGCGGAGCTTTCACAATAATGTAGATGAATTAACAGCACAAATAGATATAAACGGTTATGATATAGTTGCAATTACGGAGACATGGCTACAGGGTGACCAAGGATGGGAACTGAACATCCATGGGTATTCAATATTTAGGAAGGACAGACAAATAAGGAAAGGAGCTGGGGTAGCACTGTTAGTAAAGGAGGAAATCAATCCAATAGTGAGGAAGGATATTGGCTCGGAAAATCATGATGTGGAGATAAGAAACACCAAGGGGCAGAAAACATTGGTGGGTGTTGTCTATCGGCCCCCAAACAGTAATGGAGATGTAAGGGAAGGCATTAAGCAGGAATTTAGAGAGGCATGCAATAAGGGTACAACTGTAATTGTGGGTGACTTTAATCTACATATAGATTGGACAAACCAAACTAGCAATAATACTGTGGAGGAAGATTCCCTGGATTGTGTACGTGATGGTTTTTTAGACCAATATGTTGAGGAACCAACTGGACAGCAGGCTATCCTATACTGGGTATTGTGCAATAAGAAAGGATTAATTAACAATCTTGTTTTTCGGGGTCCCTTGGGGAAGTGCGACCATAAACTGATAGAATTGTTTATTAGGATGGAGAGTAAAGAAGTTGAATCCGAAACTAGGGTCCTGAATCTAAATAAAGAGAACTACGAGGGTATGAGGCTCAATTTGGTGATGATGGATTGGGGGACCTTACTAAAAGGGTTGACAGTGAATAGGCAATGGCTATTATTTAAGGAACGTATGCATGAATTCAACAATTATTTATTCCTGTCTGGTGCAAAAGTATAACAGGAAAGGTGGCTCAACCATGGCTTATGAAAGAAATTAAGGATAGTATTAGATCCAAAGAGGAGACATATAAAATTGCCAGAAAAAGTAGCAAGCCTGAGGATTTGGAGCAGTTTAGAATTCAGCAAAAGTGGACAAAAAGATTGATCAAGAAGAGGAAAATGGAGTATGAGAGTAAACTTGCAAGGAACATAACTGATTGTAAAAGCTTCTATAAATATGTGAAGAGAAAAAGATTAGCGAAGACAAACGTAGATCTCTTACAGTCAGAAACGGGGGAAATTATAATGGGGAACAAAGAAATGGCAGAAGAATTGAACACATATTTTGGTTCTGTCTTCACAAAAGAGGACATAAATAATTTCCCAGAAATGTTAGTGAACCAAGGGTCTAGTGAGAGGAAGGAATTGAAGAAAATCAGTATTAGTAAAAATAAAATGATGGCTAAAGAAATTCATGGGGTTAAAGGCTGAAAATCCCCATGGCCTAATAACCTACACCCCAGAGTACTAAAGGAAATAGCCCTGGAAATATTGGAAGCATTGGTGGTCATCTTCCAAAATTCTATGGACTCTGGAGTGGTTCCTACAGATTAAAGGGTGGCAAATGTAACCCCGCTATTTAAAGAAGGAGGGAGAGAAAAAATGTGAATTACAGACCAGTCAGCCTAACATCAGTTATGGGGAAAATGCCAGAGTCTATTATAAAAGACATGGTAACAGAACACTTGGAACGCATTAGCGGGATTAGACAAAGTCAACATGGGTTAATGAAAGGGAAGTCATGCTCAACTAATCTACTGGAGTTTTTTGAGGATGTAACTAGTAGAATAGTTAAGGGAAAACCAGTGGATGTGGTGTATTTGGATTTCAAGTAGGCTTTTGAGAAGGTCCCACATAAGAGGCTAGTGGGCAAAATTAAAGCACATGGGATTGGGGTAATATACTTGCATCGATTGAGAATTGGTTGATAGACCGGAAACAGACAGTGGGAATAAATGGGTCTTTTTCCAGGTGACTAATGGTGTACCGCAGGGATCAGTGCTTGGGTCTCAGTTATTCACGATATATAAATAAATGACTTGGATGAGGGAACAAATGCAATATTTCCAAGTTTGCATACGACGCAAAACTGGGCGGGGTTGAGTTGTGAGGAGGATGCAAGGAGGCTTCAGGGCGATTTAGGCAAATTGTATGTGTGGGCAAACACATGGCAGATGCTGTATTACGTGGATAAATGTGAAGTTATGTGCTTCGGTATAAAAAACAGAAAGGCAGAGTATTATTTAAGTGGTGATATATTGGGAAATGTGGATGTACTAAGGGATCTGGGTGTCCTTGTACACCAGTCAATTAAAGTAAGTAGGCAGCTGCAGCAAGCAATTAGTAAGACAAATGGTATGTATGTTGGCCGTCATTGCAAGAGGATTTGCATTCAGAAGTAGGGATGTCTTACTGCAGTTATACAGGGCCTTGGTGAGACCACACCTGGAGTATTGCATGCAATTTTGGTCTCCCTACCTAAGAAAGGATATATTTGCCACAGACGGAGTGCAGCAAAGGTTCACTAGGCTGATACCAGACATAGCAAGACTGTTTTATGAGGAGAGATTGGTTCGACTGGGCCTGTATTCACCGGAGTTTAGAAGAATGAGATGGGATCCAACTGAAAAGTATAAAATTCTAACAGGGCCACACAGACTGGATACAGGGAGGATATTTCCCCTGGTTGGGTAATCTAGAACCAGGGGCCACAGTCTCACGATACGGGGCAGGTCATTTAGGACTGAGGTGAGGAAAGATTTCTTCACTCAGAGGGTGGTCAACCTGTGGAATTCTCTCCCACAGAAGTCTGTGGAAGCTGGGTCACTCAAGAAAGAAATTGATAAATATTTAGATATTAGGGGAATCAAGCAGTATGGAGAGTAAGCGGGAATATGGTGTTGAAATAGAGGACCAGCCATGATCAAATTGAATGGCGGAGCAGGCTCGAAGGGACAAATGGCCTATTCCTGCTCCTAGTTTTGTTTCTATGTAACTGCACTTATCCAGGGAAGTGGAAAGTATTCCATCACACTCCTGACTTGTGCTTTGTGGTGGACAAACTTTGGGGAGCCAGGAGGTGGGTTTCTCTCCACAGAATTCCTATACTCTGACCTACGCTTGTAGCCAAAGTATTTATATGACTAGTCCTATTCAGTTTCTGATCAATGGTAACTCCCAGCATGTTGATAGTTGTGGGGTTAGGGGGTGCAATTCAGCAGTGATATCAAAGCTATGCCAAATGCCAGTATCAACAAAGGAACAAGTTAAAGTCATTTTTAGAGGAACAATATTAATACATATCTGGGCTTTGTAAAATTATTAAGAATAAACTGCCTACTCAATATTTGTGATAAAGAGTCAACACAAGTCAGACATGCTAATGTAGCTCTCAGGGAGCTAATTATTGATTCTAACTATATTTCTACTGTCACAAACAACCAATACATGGTGAAAGTTTAAATTTGCCCATTGAATTTGGAGTTTATTTCAAAGATCTATTTTTGTCATTAGACTCAGCTGAACTGTCTAGACATAAAGGACTCATTTCTATTGATTTTTCTTTTATTAATTCATCCCTCACTGTAGATTATGATTTTATTCCTCACTTCTGTATGTACATTTTGCACTGATACTCTTTGATTTTAAATTTCAGTACTCATTTGTTGCAGCGAAATACATTTGAGAAAGTTTTTGTGAGAATAATTCTCACTCCTCTTTTTGGAGTTTATTCATTTCTCTTTGCATCTTTTTTTTCTATTCTAGCCTATGTGCTCCCCAACTACTCCTCTTCCCATGTCAGTGACTTCTCTAATGACTTTCATCTTACTTTCTCTCATTTGCATGTGTATTTTCCCCTCAATCTGTTTGCCCATCCTCTCACCACCCAGGAGGAATTCCTGTAAATACCTAATCATTAGGAATTAAAGAAACATTTGGATAGAGGAAATAGATTCAATAGTAACTTCCAACAGGGAATCAGATGAATACTTGAAGAGTAAAAATCAATAGGAGTACAGTATAAGAGCAGGGCAGTGGGACTCTTGCTCCTAAGTTCCTATTGGATAGCTTTACTAAGGAGCTGACACATGCACAATGGGCTAAATCATCGCTTTCTGTGCTATTTTGAGAATTTTAAAAAATTATTTGTTCATAGGATTTGAATTTTGGCTAGCACGAGTTGCCCATCTCTAAGCTGCCTTCTTGAACGCTGTAGCCAATGTGATTTAGGTGCACCCACACTGAAGTTAAGGACGGCATTCCAGGATTTTGACGCAGCAACAGTGAAGGAACGGTGATATAGTTCCAAGTCAGGATGGTGTGTGGCATGGAGGTAGCGGTGTCGCCATGCTTCTCTTGCTCTTTTCCTTTTAGGAGGTAGAGGTTGCAGGTTTGGAAGGTGCAGTTGAAGGAGGTGAATTGCTACAGTGCATCTTTTAGTTGGTACACACTGCTACCATGATGCACTAGTGGTGGAGGGAGTCAATGTTTAAGGTGGTGCCGATCAAGCAGTCTTCTTTGTCTAGGATGGTGTCGAACTTCCTGAGCGTTGTTGGAGCTGTGTTTATTTGGGCATCCATTACTCTCCTGACTTGTGCCTTGTAGATGATAGACAAGCTTTGGGGAACTCAGGAAATGAATTACTCACTGCAGAATTTCCAGCCTCCGATCTGCACTTTTAGCCACAGCATTCATGTGGCTGGTCCAGTTAAGGTTCTGGTCAATGATAATCTCAAGGATGTTGATGCTGGGAGATTCAGTGACGGTTAGGCTGTTGAACGTTAGGGGGAGACAGTTAAGATTCTCCCTTGTTGAAGATGGTCATTGTCTAACACTTGTATGCCGCAAACGTTACTTGTAATTTCTCAACCCAAATCTTAATGTTTTCCAGGTCTGGTTGCATGTGGGCAGTAAGCCTTGCCATACTTGCTATGTGGTAAATTTCTCTTATGTAATTAATTGTCCTGATTTTGCCTCATCCCAATAACAACACCAACCACATGCCCAATACTTTGATCCCTCCTGCCTCATCCAGCTCTAAAACACCCCCAAGAGAAACCTCAAGAAATCACGAGACAACAGAAAAGGAAGGTTCCTGCTGCCTCTTGTTTTGAGTCTGCAACAGGGTGAGCTTTACTGGGCTCTGGTGCAGGGGCTTCAGCTGCACCTGGCTTGTCTCTGAATCTGCCTCCATCGGTCCTCCTTCATAGCTGCCTTGGTCTGAGGCTGGGGTCCGGTCTGAGGCTGGGGTTCGGGCTGAGGCTGGGGTCCGGGCTGAGGCTGAGGTCTGGGCTGAGGCTGGGGTCGGTCTTGGGCTGGGCTGGGGGCTTGGGTTAGGACTCGGGCTTGAGTTGACATGCATGTTTAGATTTCATCTCAGTCGTCTCCACCGCCTTCTTTGGTGCATCACCTGGAACAGGCTCTTGTTCCTTGACCTCCTGCATTGTCTCTGCCTTTGTTGCTTCTGGCTTAGCTCTTTCTCAAGTTTGATTCATGGTTTCAGATTTATTTTCAGGAATCTGATTTCCAGACGTTTCTTCTTCTTCACCTGCTTCATCCACTGTAATTCATCCAGTTTACCTTGTATTGGGCCTTTGCCCCTTTGTCCAGAACTTTGTTTCTGAGGAAAAGACATTGCCTAGGTGTGGAATCAGCAAAAGAGACTGCAAGTACTGTATATCCAAAACCACTTAGCTGTAATGTGTTGAAAAATTTGTCAAGGGGCAGATATCTTGAAAAGTTGCCACATTACTCATTGTGGGCCATATTATGCATTCTTGGCTGAGAGCCCAGACATCCATTTGTATGTTGAAACAGCTGCACCCAAGAAACACAGAATTGTTACAGCACAGAAGGAGGCTATTCAGCCCATCATGTCTGCACATTGCTTGATTGATAGCTTTTTCTTTAAGATTTATTTCTCAATTGCTGAATATTTATTTGCACAAGATAAAATGGTTCAAGTTCTTGCATTTTCTGCTTTTGATGCTTTAAAGGGCTGGTTGATCGACAATTTTATAGGCTTGGAGTAAAAGCAGCTTTTAATAAGAAAGTTATGAATGAATAACTTTTTAAAAATCTTTTTCACATATGACATTGTTATCATAGGGTTCATTGGTTCTGTACAAAATGTAAACTGGGTAAATGGGCATTGAAGTACTATAAGTTGACATGGAGGTTATGAGTGGCCATTGGCATTGAGTGGAGGGTAATAGGTTGGTACAAAGGCCATGGGTAAGACCTTTTGAACTTACCTTTCAAAAGGTTCCCTCATCCAGACTATGGTTCAAGACACCCCTGAAGGGCTGTGGACCACAACTCACTGAAAAACTGGTCCGACTCCACAAACATTGCGGAGGGCTAGGAGATGCCTATCCCCACAAAACAGAGCCAGCCAGGTTGGGAGTGCAGGGTGCAGTCTTATGACCCGCATCAGCCCCCACCCTTATCCTGTGTTGACAAAAAGTTGGGGTACAGGGAATGGGGGCAGGAAACCTGGAATTGGGTCCTGGCTGCCATTTTTAAAGCTCCACAGAGTCTCCTCAACTCTGAAAATCCAGCCTGTACTGTATTTACATCCTACTCAGCTCCTGGTACGGGTTTGTTGGCCACTAGGCTTGGCTGCTGTGCTGTGTGTAGCTTTTGGAAATTATGAGAAATCTGGCTCCTGCTTCTTTGCCCATAACGTTCCTCAATTTTTTTTTACCTGAAACAGTGCATGGATTTGAAGTATTTTAACTGGAATTTAATTAACATTTTATTAAACATATAATTTAAAGCAGATTTTTCTTTTACCATTTTTATACTTACTGAATGTGATCAGTTTGACAACTGGGAAAAAAAGTTAACTTTGCCAGTCACCAACAATGATTTTTTAAAGATTAGCTTTCTGTAATAAAGTAAAACATTAAACAATTATTGTTGTTTTGGAAAAAGCAATTGCTTGCTGTGGACAATACTTCTTTGTACCTCACTTTTTTTACGCAACACTTATCCTTTAGCTCTTCTCTGAAGTTACTGAAAATTGCCAGTGTTCCATTGCGAGTGACTTGATTGAAAAAAAGTATCGCCAACAGATACAATCATTTCATCATTCAGAAGCCAAGGGATTGGTCCCCTGGCAGAACAGTGACCTGTAAGGTTTTTTTTAATGGATTTTCCTCCAGCAGGTTAATGAATCTTACATTGTATCATACTTCAGCAATGGAGTTATTGCTTAATCTTTTTCCCTTCTGCATGTGACAGCACATAACTCTCAGTTTAAAATAAAGTGCTCATTCAGCATAAATCATAACCTTCTAGGAACGTATTTCCTATTAAATTAAAAATATTGGCAATGAATAATAAGAATGCAAATTTGAGAACAAGATAAACAAAATCATTATTGTCCAATTTGGGTTGTATTATAAACAGGATCTTCAGCTCTGTTCTTCCCTAGAGGGAAAATAATGCAGGTTTAAAATGTGGTGTAAATGGTGGCTGGGTAACACATTTGGACAAGTACACACATACTGTTTTCTCCTATGAGGGCTGAATTCTATTCTAGTCTAGGTCGATGGACAAGAGTGGAAATTTTCTTGCTGATTGTAAGAAGCTTGCTTTTGGAAGTCACTGAGATTGGATAGTGCAAACCTATAGCTAGCATTAGACATTAATTGACAGTCTCTGCTTTTGTTACACAAGAATGCAAGGCCTCATAAAAAAGTGAAATCCCATATACTAAAAAAGGAGCTTTGCAAGGACACAAACTCAAGACATCACACACGCAAAAATAAAAACTCTTGTGCACATAAAAAGCATTACCCAAAAGGGAGATTTCCCCACAGCCATAGCCACCTTGTCCGTTCACAGACAAAATAAACACAGGGATTTCCTCCCTGTTCTCTGCCTCTCATTAAACACTTGTCATATTTGCTTTTATCTTTATTTTAGGGTATGTAGCAGTTCTTAAACTGCTGGAAGTTTGGCAGCTCTAGAATGACTGATCTTTTATTGTTATCGCATTTCACTTCAGCTCATCAGATTTTTCATATTTATGTAAACACAGCGGGTTGTATTACACACTGAAGGCAGGCTTCCTGCACTCAAGCTTGGGAACGAGCTTGCCTCCGTTTGGGCGACTCACACCGCTTTAATTTTTGGGTTGATAGCTCTTTAATTAATATGAGGCAGGACTTCCTGGCCTGTAATTATCCATTCTATCTTGTACTCCATTTTTAAACAAAGGTACAACGTTAGCAGTTCTCCAATCCTATGGTACCACACCTGCATCCAGTGAGGTTTCGAAAATTATGGTCAGAGGTTCTGCTATTTCCTCCCTGGCTTCTTTTAACAGCCTGGGCACATTTCATCCAGCCCTGGTGATTTATCCACTTTCAAGGATGCTAATCACCTTAAAACTTCCTCTCTCCCTATGTTTATCACATCCAATATTCCACACTCCTCCTCCTTAATTATAGGAGGAGGAGTACTGTACTGTCTCCCTCTTTATTGAAGACAAACACGAAGTATTCATTAAAAAACATACCCACATCTTCCACCTCAATACATGGGTTACCTTTTTGGTCTTTTATGGGCCCTACTGTTTCCTTAATTATTCCCTTACTTTTAATATTTTGATAAAACATCTTTGGGTTCTCTTTGATTTTACTTGCCAATATTCTTTCATGCCCTCTCTTTGCTTTCCTAATTTACTTTTTGATTTCACCCCTGCATTTTTTATACTCCTCTTGGCTTTCAGTAGCATTTAGTTCTCGGCTTCTGACATAAGTTTTCCTTTTCTGCCTTATCTTGGTCTGTATGCTCCTTGACATCCAGGGGGCTCTAGATTTGGCCATCCCACTGTTTTGCTTTGTGGGAACATGTTTACTCCAAACTGCTTGAATCTTCCCTTTGACTGACTCCCACTGCTTTGACATTGATTTACCTCCTGGTAGCTGTTTCCAGTTCACCTTTGCTGAATCACTCCTCAGCTTAGTAAAATTGGTCTTACCCCAATTTAGAACTTTAACTTCTGTCCTTTTCCATAATTATGTTAAAACTAACTGAATTATGATCACTACCACTAAACTGTTCTCCCACTGTCATTTCTTCCACCTGGTCACCTTCATTTCACAGTCCAGAACAGCACCCTCTCTTGTTGCACTTGCAACATACTGGCCAAAAAAGTTCTCCTGAATGCACCTCAAGAATTCTGTTCCCTCCATCCCTTTCACATGAAAACCATCCCAATTAATATTGGGGTAATTAAAATCGCCTACTATTACTAACCTATTGTCTTTGCACTTCTCAGAGACTTGTCTACATATTTGCTCTTCTATCTCCCTCTGACTGTTTGGAGGTCTCTAGTACATTCCCAGTACTGTGGTACTGTGACTGCCCCTTTTTTGTTCCTTAGCTCAATCCATATGGTCTCATTTAATGATCCTTCTAACAAATCCTCCTCACAGCTGTAATTGTTTCTTTGACAAAAATTGCCAGCCCCAACCTCCTTTTTTATGCCCCTCTCTATCTCATCTGAAAATCCTGCAACCAGGAACTTTGAGCTGCCGACATGTTTCTGTAATAGCTATGATAGTATACTGCCACATTTCAATCTGTGCCCTCAGCTCGTCTGCTTCATTTGCTGTACTGAAGTAAATACCCTTGAGCACTGCCAAACTCTTTTTAAAAACTTTTCTAACCCTTTTTCCTCTGCCTTCCAGACTCATTCATTAACCTTCTGCCTTCCATTTCCATTTCTGATTTTGTCCGATCTGAATTCACCATCCAGTTCCCATCCTCCTGCCAAACTAGTTTAAACCCTGTCCAACAGCAGTAACAAACCTCACCACAAATATATTTGTCCCGGCCCTGTTGAGGTACAAATTGTCTGCTTGTACAGGTCACACCACGCCCAGATCCTTCCCAATGCCCCAGGAATCTCAAGCCCTCCCTCGTCTGCACCATCTCTCCAGTCATTCATTCATCTGCTCTAACATTCTATTTTTATCCTGACTAGCACGTGGCACTGGGAGTAATCCATAGATTACTACTTTTGAGGTGCTGCTTAATTCCCTACCTAGTTCTGTAAATTCTAACTGCAAGACTACATCCCTCTTTCTGTTGAAGGGTCGTGAGGACTCAAAACGTCGACTCTTTTCTTCTCCACCGATGCTGCCAGACCTGCTGAGTTTTTCCAGGTAATTCTGTTTTTGTTTTGGATTTCCAGCATCCGCAGTAGTTTTTTGTTTTTATCCCTCTTTCTATGTTGTTTGCACCAATGTGGAACTCGACTGCTGGTTGTTCACCCTTTCCCCTCAGGGTGCTCTGCAGCCGCTCAGTGACATTCTTGACCTGGCACCAGGAAGTCAACACCCCTTTGTCCTTTTGTCTATGACATCTTTGGCAGTCTCTTTTTGGCCTCCACCTATCACTGGCCCCCTATCGAGCTCTCCTGTCTACCTTCTACCAGCTTATATTTCATCTCATTCCTTTATGTCTTAGTTCTGATGGAGGGTCATACGGACTCGAAACGTCAACTGTATCCCTCTCTGCAGATACTGTCAGATATGCTGAGTTTTTCCATGTATTTTTGTTTTTTCTGTAGGCAACACACCATCCTGGATTCATGTCTGCGACCATAGAAATGTCTATCTAGTCCCCTAACTGTCAAGTAACCTATCCCTACGGCTCTCCCAGTCTTTCTTGCATCCCTCTGTACAGTTCAGCCACCACAGTGCTATGGACTTGGCTCTGGCTGCACTCCCAGATGAACTGATCACTCTCATCAGTAATCAGAACTGAATTCTGGTTTGAGAGTTGGGTGCACTCAGGGGACTCCTGCATTACCTGCCTGTTTCTTTTCGACTATCTGGTGGTCACACATCCCCTCTCTCCCTGCATATTCCTAAACTGCAGGATGACCATATCCATAAATGTGCTATCCATGAAACTCTCAACCTCTCAGATGCACCGCAGTGATGGCAGTTGCTGCTCAAGTTCCAAAACCCGGAGTTCAAGCTGCTGCAACTGACAATACTTCCTGCACAAATGACTATCCAGGATATGGGAAACATACTGGAGTTCCCACATCGCACAGGATGTGCACTCTCAAGGTTGGAGCAACCTTGCCATTTCTCTCTTTATTAACTGATAACCTTGTTACTGAAGATAAACCTCATTACTGGTAACAAATCTTACCAATACTGATAAAGCTTTACCAATACTAATAAAACTTAGTAATATTAATAAACCTAACTTATACTGATAAACCTTACACCCTTACTAGCAGTAATAAACCTTGCTCAAGAATGAAAGATAAAACTCGCCAGCTATTTAATTGTTACTAACATTTAATATTTTTAATGGTTTTTTACACTCCAGTTGTTTAGACTCAGTCCCTAAACAGCAATACTCACCAACCAATTACCTTTCCTGTGATGTCACTATTCACTTTTCTTTTCAAGCTCTGGTATCTCCTGCTTGTCTCTGCCTCTGTCCCAAAGGTAAATGCTCTAGGATTTCCAGCATCCGCAGTTTTTTGTTTTTATCTTTATGTAAATGCTCTAGGCCTCAGTCCTCAGGCTTTATGAGTTCCTCCCATAGGTCTGCCTCTCTCTCTGGCTGGAACAGCTGAAATAACAGTTGCATGAATTGTTCAGGTTGTTAATTTTTGCTGTAGCTTAGTTGCTAGCACTCTTGCTTCTCATGCAGAAGATTTCAGGTTCAGTTCTCCTCCAGGACTTGAGTACAAAAATTAAGTTACCAGCCCAATACACTACTGAGGGATTGTTGGAGGTGCTGTCTTTTATATAAGATGTTAAACTCAGCCTGGTAAACATGAAAGATCCATGGCACTATTTCAAAGAAGAGCAGGGGAATTCTCCCCAGTATCCTGACCAATATTTCTCCTTCAATCAACATCACAATAAAAAAAAACAATCGGGTCATTATCACATTGCTGTTTGTGAAGTTCTTGGGGAGAAACATTAAGATTGGACAAGATGCATTCAGAATCAGAATTGCAGATGCTGTTAAAACATGGGGAAAAATTTTCCCCCGTTGAGGGGAGAGGTGCAGGAGCAGGCACACCACCGTTTTACGTGGGCGAGCCAATTAAGACCCGCCCAGCGTGACGTCCGCCAAGAAGCGCTATGGGGGTCGGGGGGGTGGATTCCCTCAGCTGGGCTAAGTGCTGCCTCAGGGAGATCGGCTCCGAATTAAAATTTGTAATACGAATGATAGAAAAATTTCCTGACGTGTCCCCTCATGTGACACTGTCACATGATTTGGGACATGTCCATAACTTTTTTTGAAACCTTTATTAAAAACTTAAATACACTCATGAAACCTCATCCCGCCCATGGATGAGGTTTCATGCTTTTTCTGAAGCCCGCCAGGGCTCCCGGCTTGCCCACCGACCTTAAAGTCGGACGGGCAGGTCCATTAATGATTTTAATTAGCTTCTCAATGGCCTCAATAGGCTGTTGACAGGTCGGCGGGGGCACAGCCATGTCAGCTGAAAATGGAAATGATGCGGGGTGACGTTGGGAGTTCCACCCGACATCATCCCGCGTCATTTTATGCGTTGGTGAGCAGGCCCCGCCCTTGCTCGCAGACGGGAGAATTCTTCCCATGGATTCCTTTAAGTAACCTTAAGTGGACAAAATGCACAATGTAATTCTCAATGCGCTACACTGTGTGGAAATTGGCTGTTCTGTTTCATACATTGCAACAGTGACTATATTTCAAAAGTACTTCATTGGCTGTAAAAAAATCAAGATGTTCGGTTATCATGAAAAGTGCTATATAAATGCAAGTCTTCCTTTTTATTTTCCTTTGTACTATGAGCTGAGTCATGCCATTGGGCAGGATTTTGCCCTTGGTGGGGGTGCTAGGCAGGGGCAGTCGACCACTGCCTGCGGTCGGCTCTGCTCCGCGATTTCATGCGGACGGGCCAATTAAGGCCAACCCTGCATGGATCGCCAGCTGCAGCCCTGAGCACTGCCTGTGTGGGCGGGGGGAGGAGGGAGAGCCGGGCCTAGCGTGTATTTCGCACATGCACGTGAAAGAGCGCTTCAATCTCCCTGAGGCACGGAGCTGTCTCAGGAAGATTGAAGCGCTTTTTAATAAAATTAATAAAGACAGTAAAAATTTAATAAAACATGTCCCATCTCATGTGACCCTGTTTTTAATACCAAAATAAAGTTTTTATTCAATGTTTCTTTGCTTTAGGAAACCTCATCTCGCCCGTGGACGAGGTTTCCTAAAAAACGTAAAGGCCGCTTGGCCTTTCCGCGTGCCCACGAAAAGGTTGGACTGGCAGCATAAATTTGAATTTAATTAGCTTGTTAATGGCCTTAATAGACCTTTAACTTATTGACAGGCACACAACCGACTCTGGCGTGCGCCCACTAAACGAAATATTGTGTGAGTGCGCGATGACGTCGGGATGCATGCCCAACATCATCGCACATCATTTTACGCTCGGGCATATCGGGCACACGCCCACACGCCGAGCGTAAGATTCTGCACATTATCTTTGGGTTCCATTACAACATATAGAGGAAGGTAGAAAGCAGACTTACTGGCTAGCATTGTTTTAACTATATATTTGCTATGTCACTGATGCATTTGATGGAAATAAGTTGGTAGTCCTCATTTGGGTTTTTCTGCTGGAATAGTTGGAAGCTATCCAAACATGATGATTGCCAATAGATCACTATGCTTAACTCTTTTATAATGCAACCATTTATTTATTTTGTGACAATGGGTCTGACATTCCAGGTACTATAAAACCTACAGCAATTATTCTTACACCTGAACTGTGGAGTGATTAATCCACACTTTTCTCTCCCTAGTGAAAAAATGGTAGCAAGAGAGGCACCAAATACGATGGGCGGAATAGTCCCAGAACTGCACTAAGTGAGGTTGTGGGCATGTAAAACAAAGTTTTACCCATTGGCCACAATGGCAGGTTTTCACGCCATATCATCCTCTTCCCGCCTTACTATTTATGCAGTCACGCCATTTCGCTGGCAGGCTTCCTCTGATTCGCCTGCCACACCATCACCTCGTGCTTCCTCACACTGGGCGCCATATTTGAACTGCAGTCGCTCGCATGGTTCTCTATGCTTGCAGCCAGGACTGCTATACAGAAAATATGGCCCTGAAATGCGAGGAGATTGCAGCCCACTGTTTTACTTACGTGTCCCTGGAACGCCTTTTTGGTCGCCGTGGAGGGCCGCCACAATGTTTTCTACACCCGCTCTAGCCGCAGGAGGCCCATAGGTGTCACCACTCTGGCTTGGGAGGCGATGGCAATGGTGGTTAGCGCCAATGCTGCACAGAAGAGGTTTGTTGTCCAATGCAGAAAGAGGATGATTGTTCTCATCTGTGCCACTAGGATAAGGAGCCATCTCATCACTTTAAACTTACACACTCACAAGTCTATCATACATTCACTGGCATCTCAGTCACTGCCAGCTCAAGGGCCATCACAACTCACACTCTCTCACAGACCTTCACATCTCCATCTGGCCTCATCTCCTCTGGAAACTGTCTCCCCAGCCTTAACCCTCTTGAGGCCACTTGCACAGATCAACATGTGTCCCCACGCAAACCCTTACCCGAGTAATGCCCTAGCCCTGCAGCCTCTTCTCTTCCCTGAGGCCACTTCTCCCCTTTCCCCAAGCAAGCCCTTGCCCTGCAGCCATTGAAAGGCCACCCCCACCTTACAGCTGGTCTCATAAGTAGAGACCTGCCTGTAAGCCCCCCCAAAAAGTGATATGGTGCTGCCTATGAAGCCTGGCACTGATGACCACAAGTGCTGCCTGAAGCAAGGTAGGCAAATAAGCCTCAAAGTCCCGAAAGAAGTGCAGCTCGCCAGATGCACGTAACTTATATTCAGTTGTGAAATATGTTGGTGTACATCGGGGGGATGATTCCAGCGACCAGGCAAGATGAGATGCAAATGCATTGAAATTAAGTTCCTGGGGCAGAATTTTCTGCCTGTCAGATGGGCGGGCCCAAACCAATCGCCGGAGGTCGGGGAGCCAATCGCCTCCAGCGAAGCGGGCCGCACCACCATTTTACGTGGGCGGGCCAATTAAGGCCCGCCCAGCGTGACATCCGCCGGGAAGCGCTATACGTTCCCTGTGCAGGGGGGGGAATCCCTGAAATCGAGAGTGCGCTCTTTCGCGCATGTGCACAAAAGAGCGCACATCTACCTGAGGCTAAGTGCAGCCTCAGGGAGATCGCTTTGACTTTTAAAACTATTTAAAATAGAGAAAAGAAAAATCCCTTACATGTCCCCTCGTGCGACAATGTCACATGAGTTGGGACATGTTCATAATTTATAGAACAACTTTATTACAATTTTTAAAACCCTGCATGAAACCTCATCCCGCCGCTGGATGAGGTTTCATGTTTTCTCTATTTGCCGCTGGGGGCTCCTGGCCAACCTTAAGGTTGGACGGGCAGGTCCTTTAATTGGTTAAATGATCCTGTCAGTGGCCTCAAGTGGCCATTGACAGGTCGGCGGGCCCGCAGCTGAATTTGCTGCGCCCCCGCCTTCCTGAAAATTTAAATGGGGCGGGGTGACATCGGGGGTTCCGTCCGACGTCATCCCGCATCCGTGAGTGGGCCCCGCCCCCTGCTCGCCAACGGCAAAATTCTGCCCCTGATGGCGAAAAAGGCAGACCACCATTGACAGGCGGAGCGGACGATCGCAAACTGGTTTCACGACAGCGTAAAATCGATTTTTGGCCTTCTTGCCATATTGCCCATTCACGTCTGCATGACGCCCACTCCAACTTGGCGGAAAATTTCAGCCGATGTGGTCCTCTGGAGATTTTCTTGGATACACTAAGCTCCCTGAGCCCCCTGCTTGTAGTTGTAGAATAGCAATCCTTCTGCAGCAGGAGTTAATACTGAACTCTGACATATGTATAATTTGAAGATTGTGTTTTCCCAAAATAGAATTTCAGTACTAGTTTAAGCAACTCTCCTGGCCTATGCAATAATGGTGCAATGATTAGTGTGGACTAAAGCGGCCAGCCAGCACACACATTTCCACATGAGGACTTTTCATATCATGCAACGATATTGTAGCTTACTGAACAGATATTTATTTTTATTCAATCACGGAATGTGCATGTCGTTGGTAAGGCCAGCATTTGTTTCTCATCCCTAATTGCACTTGAGAAGCTGGTGGTGAGCTACATTCTAAACCACTCCAGTCCATCTGGTGCAGGTACGTCCCCAGTGCTGTTAGGAAGGGAACTTGAAGGGATAGTAAAAAAAAAAATCCATAAATGTTAAGCACGAGACAGTTTGAATGTCAAAGAATGGAAACCGAAAACAGTAAAACAGGAAAGATAGTAAAGTGAGATTATCTATAGCATTGACTCCATATCTGTTAGTGACAAGTGCTTCACAAGCACTGCATGCCATGCCATGGATCACAATCAAACTTTCATGTGCACAACAATGACCAGTAAATGTTAGTTTTAAAGTTGCTATATATTCTGATGAATTTAGTTTCAATTTTTTTTAGCTTGTTTCACAAACTCAACTTTGAAAATTGATATATCCTTCTACTAGTCACACTATATTTTCACTAACTGCCACTTCTGATTATTTTTGGAATATAATGCCCCTGGCATCATGCTCCAGGTATTAATCCCGGGCCTCTGACACCCAAGGATATTAGTGAAAACCTGTGAAATAATTAACTGAATGACAGATAGTGTGTAGGGAATGCAGAGGAAATAATTACTGAATGCAAAAACATATAGAACAATTCCTACAGGTTTCTTGATATCAAGGGTTTAAAAAATATATCCTATTGTGCGCAGATTGGTTATTTTTTTTAATGCCATCAGGTTACTGTTATGCTATAATTTGAAACAAAACGATAAATTGCTGGTGGTTCAAGTGACCCTGAGTACACAAGGCCCCATCATCATTTAGGTCACAAACTAACTGGACAAACCCTATTTCTGGGGAGTTTCTGTGTAATTTAAAAAAAACATTTATACTGCATGTGAAGTACCATGCAGTGTTTCCCACATTAAATTGTTATAGCAATGCAAATAGTCGCTGAAATGGTGCTCCTACACAGTTCAGCAGCTATGAAATATTAAGCAGACTGCTGATTAAAAACCACATCACCAAGAGTTTTCAGCTGCTACCCTCGTGCACATGAGATGAAGAAAAATATATGCAAGCAAAATATTCTTAGATCAAAACTGCAGGTTAACATGACTTTGGCATACTCCATTTATCACTGAAGAACTCCCTATAGTTAGAAATACATAGCTCTTTTGTCGTTGACAACAAAACATATGGTAAATAGTCACACTAACATTTGCTGGGTCATTATCATTAATGGTATTATAAAGCAAATTATATTAATACTGGCTTCATGCCATCACAATAAATGATTTAGTGTGGGGAAATTGAGCTGGAGGACATGCAGTCAAAAAAAAGCGATGGCTGACCCACCATCTCTCAGGACCCAAGGCCTATTGGGGCTGTAAGGAATAAAATACAAGCATCATTTTAACGTGTTGTCATGGCAACAACTCCATGCAGCACTAGTATCATCTAATATTGCAGCACTGCAAGATTTTTATGCCTTAAAAAAAACATTGATAAAGAATCAAAATAACGGTATTTTACAAATTTACCCACTCTAATCAATTTTCCTGAGTAGAGTGTAGTATGCTATATTTATAGTGCTTTTAAATTGATCCGGGTCTATAACTGATTATTAAGTCATTTTTACAGTCTTGAGTTCCTTATGGCTCAGAACTAAAGAAATGAATTTTTATTTGTTACCTGGAGGCTGTGGTAATGTTAATCTTCATAATGATATACAGGACAATGTTTTGTTTCCATGACAATAAATCTCTTGAGATTGGAAACACACAAGACCATAATTGAAATGGGCAGTTTATTTAAATACACCAAGCTTTCTTTTGATCATTTATTTATTTGAAATCTTAGCCCTGTATTAAAACAAAATAATATTTTCTGTTTTCCTTTCAAATGATTTTAAAATAGCTAGGTTCAAAACAGATTTTGCTATTTCCTTACTAAGCCATAAAATGGAAGATAATTTACAGAAAAGATAACAGCTAAAGAATACTCATTGATGAGCGCAAAACATGTTTGAATTTATTAATGTATGCAGAGTCACTGATGGAGTTATAATATCTGGGCTGGTCAAGTATGGGAAGGGGAGTCTGGGAAGGGGAGTAAAATATGAAAAGAAAGAACATTTATATTTTGATTTCTTGACTACTTTAAAAGAAACTTTTTAAAAATAAATTCTACAGGATAAATTTAGCAATTAGGGAATCCACTGTAAAGCATGATTCTGGACCACTACCATTTTCATAGAATAAAATACCATTCTAGGCATGAGAGCTAACTCAGTCATATCTGACAGAAGATGTCATCTTCCACATTGCACTTGGAGAACCTGTTTCACTGTCTCCAACTGATACAGGAAAGATGTGTACGGTTGGGACAGGCTACATCTGAAGCAAGCTGCGACCAAGATTCTAGTGAAAAATGAGAACCAAGGCTGCATAAGATTTTATAACATTGTGTTGGGGGGGCGGGGGGGGTGCGGGGAGCAGGGACTAGGGACTGACAAAAACCTAACAATAAAAGAATTAGGATAAGCAAGTAAAAGACAAACTAAAGAAAGAAATGAGGATGACATAATGTCCAAAGACTTGATGAAGTCATTGAGCATAAATCTAAAATAACCAAAACCAGAAAGAGGAATAATGAAGACAATTTCAACCATCAATACAGCAATGTACACACCATTCAGAACAAAATGGATGAACCAGAGACAATTATTTGTAGAGAGAATCCAGATATACTACAGATGACTGAATCATGGCTCCACAGAGAAGGATTGGCAACTAAATAATGCTGCACATAACACATTTAAGAAGGAAAGGGAAGGAGGGATATATTATTTTACTAGTTAAAGGTAACAATGGCAATAGGGAAAAAAAAATGTGATTATCAGTAGAATTAAATCCATATGGATTGAATTAAAAGATAGGAAGGGATTCATCACCATAATGGGGGTATACTATTGACCAAATTGCGGAAGGGAATTGGAGGAAGAAAAATATGTATGCAAATATAAATGTTGTCTAGCGGATAGAGAAAAAAATCTGGGTGATTTCAACTACGCCCAAGTAAAGTGGCTGGAAGAAGTAGCGATGAGGTAAAGGGAATTGAGTTTTTATACTATATACAGGAGTCCCCTCTCACTCAATACGTAAGAAGTCCAACAAGAAAAGCATCACTGCTGCACCCTGCAATCATAGAATCATTGACGGTTACTGCACAGAAAGGAGAGAAACGATTGAGATATTGAATAACTACTTCACCTCAGTTTTTGCTAAAGGAAATGAAACTTCACAAGTGGATGAACTTAAAAAGATCATTAATGCAGCTGGCATAGAAAGGGAGAAACTAATTAGCAAACTATATTAAAGGATAAAACCCCAGGTCCGGATGATGTACACTCATGCATGCTCAAGGAAACTGAGGAGATAGCAGAAGTACTAGTTTATATATACCAGAGTTCCATAGAAAGGGAAGTAGTGTCAATGGACTGGTGAACAACTAATATTGTTCCTATATGTTTTTTTAAAAAGATGGTACAAAACTTGGGAACTATAGACCTGTTAGCTGAACATCTGTGATGGAAAAGGTAGCGGAAGTCTATATCAAAATAAGTGATAGAAGAGCATTGAGACACAAAATAAAACAAAAAAGGCAGGGATTCTGAAAGGCTAGGTCACGTTTAATGAACCTGATAAGAGTTCTCTGAAGAGGTAACAGAGTAGACATGTGTAATGTAACAGATGTCATATACTTAGATGCTCAAAAAGCCATTGATAAGGTACCACACAGTAGGCTCATGACAAAGATTAGGGCATGTAGTGTGAGGGAACCAATAACCGAACGTATAGCGAATTAGCTTTCAAAATAGAAAGCAGAGAGTAGAGTAAAGGAGTGGAGGAAGATAGAAAGCAGTTTTCTACAGAGATCAATGCTCGGACCACTATTATTCCTTATTTACATTAATGATCTGGGGAGGGGGTTGATTAGCTCAGTTAGCTAAATGGCTAGAGTGTGATGCAGAATAACACCAGAGTGGCTTCAATCCCCCTACCGGCTGTGGTATTTAATGGAGGCTTTGCCTCCTTGTCTTGCCCCCTGCTTGTGGAGTGGCACCCCTTAAGCTAGAGTTACCAAAAATTGACTCCCTCTAATGCAGAGATTCCTGTGGTCCTTTGGGACTGTGACTAGATGATGATGGCATTAATGATCTGCATTCAAAATAAGTAATAGCAAAATTTGCAAATGATACCGAATGGGGGTATAGCTAATGCCAAGGAAGGATGCCAAATACTCAGTGATTTTAATTAAAAGTTTAAATGTATTTTATTGGCAGAGAAAAGAGAATAATTATTATAGTAATGGCAACAACTTGCATGCATTCATGAATATTACCTGGCCCAGGAGATTACAAAGCAGTGACAGAACAAAGAGTTAGAGAAAGAACTGGGTGATTATCAGGACAAAATTACGAGATCACAAGGCTACAGCAGGCAACAAGAGGAGGCAGAACAAGTGTCAAGACAGAAACTGGAGATTTCAGGGATTAAGTCACTGATAGGAAGCATGGAATTGAGGTAAGAGTGACTACCCTTGACATCAAGGCTGCATTTAACCGAGGATGGCATCAAGGCACCCTAGCAAAACTGGAGTCAATGGGAATCAGGAGGAAAACTCTATGCTGGATGGAGTCATATCGAGCACAAAGGAAGATGATTGTGGCAGTTGGAGGTCAATCATCTCAGTTCCAAGACATCACTGCAGAGCTCAGGGTAGTGTCCTAGGCCCAACCATTTTCAGCTGCTTCATCAGCTTCCATCATAAGCTCAGAAGTGGGGATGTTCGCTGATGATTGCACATTGTTCAGCACCATTCGTGACTGCTCAGATACTGAAGTAGTCCATGTCCAAATGCAGCAAGATCTGGACAATATCCAGGCTTGGGCTGACAAGTGACATATAACATTCGTGCCACACAAGTGCCAGGTAATGACCATCTCCAACAAGAGAGAATCTAACTATCACCCCATGACATTCAATGGCATTACCATTGCTGAATCCCCCACTATCAACATCCTGGGGTTACTATTGACCAGGAACTGAACTGGACTAGCCATATAAATACTGTGACTACAAGAGAGGTCAGAGACTAGGAATCATGTGGCGAGTAACTCACTTCCTGGCTCCCCAAAGCCTGTCCACCATCTACAAGGCCCAAGTCATGGCTGTGATGAAATACTCTCCACTTGCCTGAACGAGTGCAGCTCCAACAACACTCAAGGAGCTTCAACACCATCCAAGACAAAGCAGTCCACTTGATTGGCACCCAATCCACCACCTTCAACATTCACTCCCTCCACCACTGACTCGCAGTGGCAGCAGTGTGTACCATCTACAAGATGCACTGCAGGAATTCACCAAGGCTCCTTTGACACCACCTTCCAAACCCACGACAACTATCATCTAGAAGGGCAAGGGCAACAGACAGATGGGAACACCACAACCTGAAAGTTCCCCTCCAGACCACTCACCATCGTGACTTGGAAATATATCACCATTCCTTCACTGTCGCTGGGTCAAAATCCTGGAACCCCCTCCTTAACAGCACTGTGGGTGTACCTACACCACATGGACTGCAGCGGTTCAAGAAGGCAGCTCACCACCATCTTCTCAAGGACAATAAGGGACAGGCAATAAATGCTGGCCTAGACTGTGACGCCCACATCCCATGAATGAATATTAAAAAAATCATGGGGATAGAGGAAGGCAATATAAAAGCAAAGGCAAGAGTTTGCAGGAATGGAGCTATGTGATAAAAGACAACTGGGAATTTGAGAATCTTCACTGTTTGTCATAGATTTTTTTTCCCCATCAGTATAGATTGCCAATTTGACCATGAAGACCAGTGCACAAGAAACATTGTGTACGTTTTGTGGGAAAGACACTGATAAACATTTAAGAGATTGCACTAACAGCAGCACAAGGCTTGTTAGAGATATAAAAATTACCTTATATAAATTGGTTCCAAAGCAAATTTAATGTTTTCTAACTCCATCCCAAGCATGTCCTTTGTCCACAAAAAAATTAATGATGGTATATACACTGGTTTTACTGGGAGAAAGAGGCTTCTTAAAGATGCCTATATCCCTTTCAAAAATAGGGTGTTTATAATTTTCAGTGTTTTTGCAAGAATTTGCTTTGATATTTGAGGGATTGAATTCTACAACTATTATTCGTTGAAAGTCATAAATGAATGGCCTTGATTTACTATTTTACCTATGTATGAAAACACCAAATGTAACTCATCTACTTAAACAAACTACTCCTAATTAATTTTCACTACCCTTTCAATACTGAACTAACCTTGCTTCTTCAAACGAAAATTCTTTCATTGACTGGGATTAGTCCATTAGTTGATTAATATTAATCAGTTCAGGAAAATTAGTCAAATGTTTTAAACCACAGTAGTTAAATACACATTACATAAAGACGAGTATTCTTTTGCATAATTAACATGCTGATAACAGCACTTTCCTCTGAAAGTAACCCAAATATAAGTAATAATTTGTAGTAAGTGCCAGCTGTACTGAGAGATAGATTTGTGACCTATTGACATTTGAATCTTTCTACAGAATATCCAATAACAATTTTCAATAGCCATGTGCATCAATTTTCTGACTCTAATGGTTTCTAAAGCTAATTCATAATCAAACGAGTGGCATAACTCTTCGTGGGTTTACGAAGAATATTTCAGTTAATCTGGTCCACCAATTATTTTATGCTCAAATACTCACTCTGGAGGTTGAACTTTGAAAATAGAGTTTTATTTCAATATACTCTGATTCTTCATGTTTCTTTTATATGAAGTTCCTATTGATTTCCACAGCTTGATTTATTATTTTATGTATGAAAATGACAAATATATCTCATGATATAGTACTGCTTTTAAAGTCACTTTAGGAGACTGGCCCATTGTCCTCGAGATAGTTTCCATACTCATATCATTGGATTAGGTTAACTTGGAAAGGACGATATTAAAGGAGTACATTTGGTTAATAGAGTTCAAGTTAAATTGCCAAAATCAAGTGGAGCGGCAGTCACTTCAGAAATTGTTGAATTGAGATCCAATGATGGTGGATATTGCAGACACTTCACTAGAATGTATGTGCAATTGATTTGATCAGGTTAAAGATGAATTATTTGTGGAATGTTTGTGTTGAAAGTTGAAGTCCAGTTCAGTCCCTCACTTAAGCCTGTTGAAAATAAAACTTCTGAATGCACAGACTTTGTTTTTTGACTATTTTTAAATCTTTCATAATTTTAGTTTAGCTGTTATGTTTCAATAACGAATTTTAGCTTGCACATATAAATTTTAACTTTTTAAAAAGGTGTTGTGCTGTCTTCTAGATTTAATGGATCAGACATTAAATATATATATGCATTGATAGGTTATTAAGACATAGATCAGGTCTACTCTCAATGTATCATTAAATAATACTCAAAACATTTCCTTTTATTTCTTTAGCTGTTTCTGGTAAAATGCATAACATTTACAGGAATTCCATCGGGTTCCCAAAAGCTTATGACGTTATGTAATTTTCTGCTTGTTTTATTTCGTTATCTAAGGAAGACTGAACACTGGGTATTTAACAGGACTAATCAATATTAAAATTCTGCAATATTATCTAATATTGGGTGGCCAAGTTGTGTGGAATATAAAAAAACATTTAATTTGACAAGTTAACAATTGCTTTGTAGAGATCTTGGACAAGTTTAATTGGATATACCACTAATAGAAATTAAATATTTCTTATATTTGAGAACTGGTATTGGCAGTTCATTTTGCTTTAACTCCATTATAATAGCTACATTGGCATGCCCTATTGGGACTGTAATATGAAATCAATAAATACAGCTAATAGCTTTTGAGTGTATATAGTAGCTGACCATAAAATGTCAAATCATCACCATAGTGTTGATTGCTCAGGCAAAATTAGCAAGGATATTTGTGTTTTTATTCTTAATATATGCTCATTATGTTTGTCTCTCATTCTTCCACATCTAAACAGAAATTCGTCACGGCTTTTTAATCTTTATTGAATTCTCTTCTGTTGTACAACCCATTCTATAACCTTCCATTGATTTTGCTAAACAATTATTCTGCATTGCAGATGCTGCACAACAAACATGTGATGGTGCGTGTAGGAGGGGGATGGGAGACATTTGAAGGCTACCTGCTGAAGCATGACCCCTGCCGGATGCTGCAGATTTCCAGAGTGGATGGCAAGACTTCACCAGTCCCTAACAAGTCCAGGACTATCAAAGACCTGAGCCCTGATAGTTACCTTGTGGTAGCTGCCCATTACAGAAGTAGACGAGAAAGTGCAAGTAATAATGGTGGTAACTGGGGAACAAAGTGATTGCACAGTATTTACTATGTAACTGTGCTCACTCTATTATTTTGAGTAGCGATCCAATATACCAAAAAGTAACTACTTCAACCTTTTCAAACGAAGTTGGCCAATCATAACCTAATTCAATCACACTAGGATCTTTGGGATTTTTGTGCAAGTCTTAGTGAATCCAAAAAGGGGCCAGAAAAAAAAAACTTGTAGGCTATTACCAGACTGAGGAAAGAGGTAATGGCAGTGCTGTAAGTAGACTTTAAAGAAAGTGATTGGGATAGTAATGCTCACAAATTAGCATATAGCTTCACCTATTTAAGTCTCACTTTAGGAAAATTCCTTGATTGGAAGCTGGTAACATTGTAGCAGTGCCTATTTTGGTTACAGATGTGCTCCATGTTCTCCACGTTGCTTGGCTCTCCCACATTCTGCTTCTCTTGTATTCTTGCTGTTCAGTGGCTGAGTGTTAAAAACAATATTGTTGGTGCAACAGTGACAATATAGCAAACAGGAAGTACTAAGTACAGTGCAAATTGTTGACGTATAGTGGTGTGAATATTTACAAAGTACCAAGGAGACTGAACTACACTATCTCTGTTCTGTCATCCATATGATTATACCATTTGAGTTTGGACTGCCTCCCAATTTTCAGCATTCTAAACTCAGTTGACTGACCTTTTCCGCCAAGTAGCTGAACTTGATGCTTGGCACAATTTGATTATATCAGGCTGTCTGGTGGTTTTAACATTACCATAATACCTAGATCAGGTTTCTTCTCCTTCCCATCAATTCAATAGTGAAATCACAAAATTCTGTGCACTACAGAATCATTCCTATTTCTCCTAATATCATGCTGCTTTGCAAACAACAGCAATGCAGAAGGAACCATTTGTAATTAATTAGAACAATTAACAGTTGGCTCTAAGTGTTTTTTGGTAGCTCATATTTTTACCAGAATTTATTTGAACAAACATTCTCAAATCAATGCCACAATTGTTGCATAGCTGTTAATCTAAATAATTATTTCTGCAGATTTTTAAAAAAAAATTACCACAACTATGTAGCCAGGGTAGAGTAGAAACAAAAGCTGCAATATTTTCCCCTGTTCAGGATTCCAAATATTGAATTATTGCTCAATGAGCCTCTGCTTTTTCCATTTCCTGTAGCTACACCAAACAGAGAAAAAATATAAACCCTTGGGCCTGTAATTACTGCTCAGATTTGCTGCTAGAGTATCAAATCTCTTGCTCCAAACACATGCACCTGCAAAGACACATTTGATCTAATACACCATGGGCGTGTGGGCACGCACCCGATACGCCCGTGTGTGAAATAAAGCATGTTGACGTCAGACGAATGTCCCGACATCAACGTGCACTCTCATGATATTTCACGGGCACACGATGAAGACAGAGGCGCACCCACCATGAATTAAGTGGCCAGTTAAGGCCCTTGAGAGACCAATAGTCTCCAACTTTACGTGGCCCGTGCGATTTTCAGGCCGTCGCACGGGCAAAACGGGCAGGCCACAATTTGCAAAACCTCATCCACGGGCGGGATAAGAGGGGTCAGTGGGCTTCACAAAGTGAATAGAGAATAGTTTTGAATATCACTTGCTGCGGCTTGCTTCTGTGAACAGGACAGTTTCATTTCGCTTCAGCGCTGCATTTAGAGCATTTAGAGGCTTCAGTTCAGGACTCAGTGTTGTCTTCCAGGCCCCCGGAGGATTCACACCGCACGGGGCCTACCGGGTATCAGACAGCCTTCCGTTACCCTGGTAATGAGGATTGTGCTCTCTGCTAGAGGCACCTCCTGAGGAGGAAGAGAGGGCCAGAAGGAGGAGGAGGCCAGTTGTCCTTATTTAGTTTCCAGGGGAGCAACCTGTGGGAGGAGAGGCACAGGCACAAGGGGTGCAGGGCCACAGAAGGTGCCATTATCCTGCTGCCAGGGTTTATAGGCAGCGATACAGCTCAACATGTCTGAGGTGCAATGCCGAAGGAGGCTCCTTCTCTCAAGGGAGACAGTGACCTCCGTCTGTCAAAGGATCGGCCCTGAGATCAGCTCTTGAGTGCGTGGGCGGACACACCCTACCAGTGGCCCTAAACGTCTATGCCTCCGGCTCTTTCCAGGACTTCGTGGGGGCTCTGTGCAGAGCTGTTCACAGTTGCGTCAAACTGGTAACAGACGTTCTGTTCAGGCGTGCATTGACTTTCGTTCATTACTGTACGGACGAGGCCAGCCAGGCAGAATGAGCCAGAGGCTTTGCAGTGATTGCTGGGTTCCCCTGAATCCAGACTGAAATCGACTGCACACATATGGCCATCAAGGCGCTAGCGGGTGATCCGGGAGCCTTCAACAACAGGATGGGATTCCACTCCATGAACATGCAGACAGTGTGTGAGCATAGGATGCAGATTCTGCAAGTCTGTGCAAGGTACCCTGGCAGCTCCCATGACACTTACATCCTGAGACACTCCCAGGTGCCGGGGCTCTTCAGTGCTCCAGCCCAACTGGATGGATGGCTGCTGGGTGACCAGGGCTATCCGTTGAAGAGGTGGCCCATGACACCTCTCCGCCACCCAAGAACAGAGGCTGAGCGGTGGTACAATAGGAGCTACGCCTCCACAAGGGCGGTGGTAGAGAGAACCACCGGTCTGCTCAAGATGCGCTTCCGATGCTTCAACCGTTCAGGGGGTGCACTGCAATACTCCCAAGATTGTGTGTACTGATAGCGGCTGTATGCTGTGCTCTAGAAACATAGAAGCCAGGAGCAGGAGTAGGTCTTTCGGCCTTTCGAGCCTGCAGCGCCATTCAATATGATCATGGTTGATCCTCTATCTCAACGCCATATTCCTGCTTTCTCTCCATACCCCTTCATGCTCCTAATATCCAAAAATTTATCAATTTCTTTCTTGAATATACTCAGTGACCCGGCCTCCACAGCTTTTTGTGGGAGAGAATTCCACAGGTTGACCACCCTGAGTGAAGAAAGTTTTCCTCAGCTCAGTCCTAAATGGCCTGCCCCGTATCCGGAGACTGTGGCCCCTGGTTCTAGACTCCCCAGCCAGGGGAAACATCCTCCCTGTATCCAGTCTGTCTAGCCCTGTTAGAATTTTATATGTTTCAATCAGATCCCCTCTCATTCTTCTAAACTCCAGTGAATACAGGCCCAGTCAACCCAATATCTTCTCATATGACAGTCTTGCCATCCCTAGTATCAGCCTCGTGAACCTTCGCTGCACTCCCTCTATGGCAAGTATATCCTTTCTTAGGTAAGGAGACCAAAACTGCACACAATACTCCGGGTGTGGTCTCTACACAATCTGGCACTGGAAAGGGGGGACGCAGTGGAGGAAGAAGATCTTGACGCAGCTGCACAGGCAACAGACGATGAATCTAGTAATGTGGCAGGGACACCCAGGAAGCTTTGATCCAACACTCCTTCAGCTAGCCTACCAAATAACAACCACCACCACATGCCAGGGCTGCAGGCTCCTTATTCAATCCCTGACAGGGCCAGTTCCTTGGTCAACAACACAAACTTTATTGCAGTGGCACACTGTAAGGAGTCACATGTCCATCATAACATGGCTTACCCCGCACCTACAGAGCAAATGAAGCATCCAGAGGTCAACTGCAAAAAGAACATCTCATTTACTTCTGAATGACAAACATAGCAGAAAATAACATTCACCAGTGTTTTACATTACACCATTTAAAAAAAAAAACAGAAAAATGGGGGAAACAAATATCACCCGTGATCAGGCCATGTTGTGCTTAAGGTGCTTTAAGTTTTTGCTTGCGAGTGCCCCGTTTGGTGCTCCCCCTCGCTGGCACCGGCACTGGAGACAGCCTGCTCACTCTGCTGTCATTTTGGCCTTGGATGACCTTGGCGGGCATCCTCTGGCACATGGAGGGAGGGAGCGGCCAGTGCCACGGGTGGCATTTCCTCAGTCACCGCAGCCTATCAGATGCCACGGTCACTGGCAGAGGGGCGGAGGAGCTGCTACCATCATCCAGAGCACCCTGAGAGGAGCCCACAGAGACAACAGGCAGCTCGTGCAGTCAGGTTGCTCTGGACCTCCCTGCTCACCATTGATGGACGGGCACCTAGCTGGGATACTGGGTGCCCAATCCATCTCCCACACTGACACTGACCAGCTGAGGTCATTGCCGGTGTGAAAGCTTGCAGGCCCGAGCACATCCCCAGGAACCCCTGATTGAGTCCCAGGAGGAACCCCTCCATGAGAGTCGCCACTCTCTCCATGGAAGAGGCATTGCGCTCAACCATGAGGGTCAGCGCAGTGCTTACGCTCCGCATGGACTCCTCCACAACAGATACCTTGGCACGCATAACCTCATGTATCTCTGCCAATTCCTCCCGCACACCCTGCTGGACATTCTGCAGCTGCTGCCTCAGGGAACACTCCAGAGGCCCATCATCAGCCATCAACTGAGCATTGTCCTGTTCCCCAGCAGTCCTCTGACTGCCGGAGCCCTGGACACCCTCTGCCTCTGCCTGCACCTCAAGCGAGTGTGAAGTGCCCTCACCAATGTGCACCGAAATACTAGATGCCAATCTTGTGCCCACCTGGGTGCTGGTATCTGCTTGACAGAGAAGGTGTAATGCTGGTGCGTGCGCAGCATGCTGGTCCTCAGGGATCAGGGGTGGGCCTTTAGGCTCCTCACAACGAGGGGCTGCTGGTGAGCCTAAAAGGGAGAAGGAGGACATGTCATTAGTTTAACTCATTACACTGTCACTGTGCATGCCTGGCACCCTGATGAGACAGAGATCTGCATCATGGTGCCCTCGTCTTTCCATTATCAATGCACATTCCAGGTTCGAGGCTCACATCAATATACAGACTACACTGTAATGGTTGCAAAAAGGCACATTCTCACTTCAGTGCACTGCACTCTTACCTCCCTCTGGCACCCCAACCTCACCGCGGCCACTTGACCGAGGTGCATGGCACCTCTCCAGCTCCAGGGCCTCCTGCTCATATCTACTGAGGATCAGGTGGTGTGGGGGTTCCCTGCCAGTCCGCGACCTCTTTGCGTTGTTATGGGATGTTTTCTCCTGAAAGGCTAGAGGAGCATTGATTAGTGTACCCTCTACCTGCAGCGCCAATATAGCCTGGCCAATCCCACCTGAGGAACACCTCACGGGGCTCAGCCCATTCATGATCGTGGTGCCGCAAGGCACTCAGTCCAAGTAGCCAGGGCACGCCCCCTAGGCCAGCTGCTGCCTCATTGACATTTGCCACTCACACTGTAACACATCTGAGGTACACGGGGGGAGGGGGTTGGGCAGCTCTTACCTGTTCTGCAAAGTCACTTATGCCAACACGGTACTCCCCGATTGCGGGAGGTCATTAAAGTGCTTCCGGCACTGGACCCATGTGCACCTCACCATGTCGTGGCTGCTAACCCTGGATGCCACCTCCTCCCAGGCCTTTTTGGTGAGATGGGGGTGGGGGCCTCCTCCTCCCGTCCCTGGGGACAAGGGTTTCTCTCCCGGCTGCCACCTCTTCCAGGAAGACACCGAGGTACTCGTCCGAAAAACGCAGGGCCGACTGCCCTGCCAACTTGCCCTCCTGCCTGCAGTGTCCACCTGCTGCGGCATCTATGCCGTCGACTTCTGCGTCCTTCGGTGGCAGCCTTCCAGGGGCTGCTGAGGCCGCGTTTGAATCGGCTGCCGGGTCACCATTGGACTCGACGGACCTTAAGCTCCCGCCTGCCCCATTGCGCTCATTGAAAGGCCACGTCTCACGCTGGCCGGGCCTTAATTGGCCCGCCCGCGTAAAATCACGGTGCGCTGCCGATCGCAGGCAGCGGTCAGTTTCCCGACCACCCCCGCCGAGCCTGCATGCCAAGGGTAAAATTCTGCCCCATGTATTGAATTTAAGAACAAGGGAAGCTTCTCTTACTCTTACACAGATATATATTTAAATGTTCCAATTATAACTGTGCAGGAATAGCAGCAAATCATTAGATGCATAACTATTTCTAACCTTTTAAAATAAAAGGTTATCAGTATTTCCCTCATTAATAAGCTCAATTCTCAAATAAGTCAATGTTATGCAGCAGGTGTCATGAACATAGTGCAGACAACCAATGCTGCTGGCTGAGCAGCAGCTATTAATACATTATCTCTTTATCCCTCAGAGGTTTAATTTCATTTAAATTGCATGCATCAGCTGCATCATGCAGAATGTAATTAATCCAATTATAAAATGTTTTCGTTTCACAGGTTACTGTGATTATAACCCCTTCACAAGCCGCTGTCCAACAATGTAACAAATACGAAACCAAATGCAATTTCTTTGAGATTTAAAATGTAAAAATGCAACGTAATTAGGTTAAAAGTCTTTGATTTATTCACAGGATTACATGCATTACCCACCACCAGCCCCTTCCCCCACACCTTCCCAGACTATGTTTGTTGCCACATCCCAAAACAAATTAGAAATAAAATACTGCAGATGCTGAAAATAAGAAACAAAATCTGAAAATACTGGAAAACATTCAACAGATCAGGCAGCAACTGTGGAAATAAATCACTTTAAAAGGTACTTTGCTCCAATCTGGAGTTGCTCTACTATTGTGGAGTCCACAGATCTCTCCACATGGCAGCAGTGTACCTTGCTTTTGTTTACTCAAAATGATCTAAATTCACAAAATCTATAATGGCAAACAAAACATTTTAAGTTCATATTTAACGACAGGAATAAGTGGAGTAAGCCATTCATCTGACTTCACCATGGAAGAGAAAGACAAAAGAAGCATTTTTCTCTGAACCATTTAAATGATTGTGTTTGATAGTGAATAGCTAAAAATATATATCTATAATCAACTGTGAATTCCCAGCTACTGTGTATAAGGAATAGAAGACTGGAAAACGTCCTGTCAAATAGACTTGAGATACCGCACAACAGCAGGCTAATACAATGTTATTTGAGGATAAGGACTAGGCTGAGGTGAGCTAAAAATCATAACGAGCAACAAGAAATAAAATAATTTATTCTACCTTAGCGAAATTGCTTACAGTGCACACTGTTCAACTTTAGAATTAGACAGTTTAATCCCAAATACCAAACTGCTGCTAGTACTGTTGAAGACCATTTCAAAATTTTATAGCAAAATTTTCATTCAAATGTTGTGGCGAGTAAGTATTTAATTTTTAATTTGAGAAAGTAGGCTAAACAGAATTTATTTGAAGTGGTAATTTGTTTTTACAGTGCGCTCTGAGCAGCAGCAGCTCTTGAAACTGTGTTCATCATCTAAAATACTAATACACCGGGAAAGGAGTACCTGGAGGAAGTAGAAGAACACTTCAGGAACTTTTCCCACAGGTCGCAATGATTTTTTGGATGGTGCACGTATTCACTCAGAACACAGAAGAAACAAATGACAATTTCATTCATTGACACAAGGGATATGGTCATTTTTTTTTTAAACAAAAAAATTTTATTTTGTCCAACTAAAGCACAGGATAAAAATGAAAGTAAAACCAGTGAAAACTTGCTAATTATCAATTAATTCTGATTTTGGTTTGTTTTTCCCCAACGAGACATATCCCAACATACAATGGATAGATATGATAGATAGGTCAGATTCACTCCCGACTCCTTTCTATATGCTGTTTTATATAAATGCACTGTTTTGCAATTTTTAAAAAAGGTGTCCAATTGAGACATTCATATAAGTTCTCAGCAGATCTATCACCACAGCACAGAACTGGCTATAACTGGGCAGGGTTGGTGTGGAGAATCTGGCACCTCGCATAATTCAGTATTCATAATTCATTATGCTTTGTATTGCCCTCTCCTGTCGCAAATGCATTCCCAAAAGCAGAAAGACATTATAGGTGTTTAAATGCCTACATTCATTTGTTTAAAGGGTTTAAACTCTAAATGCTTTCTCTGCATTCCATGTTGTGGCTTTATTGTCAGGTAATAAGTCATAACATAGCCCTAACCAACATCCAGCCATGAACTGCTGGTTGAATTGAATCACCTTCATAATGATAAACCCTCAGTTCCTGTAACAGATTCTTGTATGCCTAAGCAGGTTTGTTTTAAAGCTTTCGATCTTTGCTATGCATCTGCAGTGTACATAATGCTCCTATGCAATTTCTCACCTATTGTCCTTTGTTTGAAAGTGTCAGAATATTCTGCTGTGCAATAATCTGTACAGAGCTGTGCCATATTTTCTATAAATACAAAGGTCAGATATTGGGTATAATTTTAAACTTTGCTAAGTACTATGCAGTACTGCTTATAAAAGAGGTCTATAACATTTTAAGGCAAACCTATCTAAATAGTAATGTTCAAATAGTATTGAAAAATGTAAGCAGTAAGATAGGTAATAGCAATGCACTAAAAACTGACAATCGTAGTTACATTTATCATGCCAAAGAGGCCTACATGACAGGTGACAACACCTTGACATGCTGAGTTTATGCCTGAAAATTCCTGGTGTTAGATAGACTTTGGTATGTATAATCACTGTGTAATAACAGTTTCATAATGTACGATAAAACAGTTTCATTATGTAGCCCTCCCTCAACAATAAAGGGGTTATCCAGCATCAGAAGTAAATGCTAGATTACTAACCACAAAACCAAAGGACTGGAGGATGGAAAACCTGACTCCCTTCTTTAAAAAACAGTAATACACCAGAAAATTTTGACCAGTTACTCTTACTTCAGCTGTTGGTAATCTATAAGTCTATAATATGCAGTGAAATAATAAACATGAGGATATTTTTTATTATTTAGAGGCCTAAAAAAAATGCTTGCTTTTGAGAAAAGCAAGAAGGTATCGTTAAACTGTAGCTTTGGAAAATTGCGTACAGTTTTGGGCACTCCGTTATAAAAGATTGTACAAGCAATTAATAGATTAAATAGTGATAGATTATTTTCACTGGCTAAGATATGAGGGGGCACAAATTCAAGATAACAAAAAAAATTAAAAGGGACGCTAGTTAGGAATCACAGAATCTTTACAGTGCAGAAGGAGTCATTCGACCCATCGAGTCTGCAGTGGCTCTCTGAAAGAGCATTCTGCCTAGTCCCACTCCCCTGCCTTATCCCCGTAACCTTGCACAATCTTTCCCAATGCTTTACTAAACAAACTTCTTTAAGCAATCCATAAATTCTTAGAAAGACAATCCATTGCTTGAAAGATATTAAAACTAGTATGGGTAATAAGGAGAGTGCAATTAGAATCAGTGGCTGAAAGGACCAGCCACACCACCCCTTTCTGTGCTTTAATATTCTATGACTTAATGAGTTGCTACTGTAAGGATCTGAAGTATCTTGACATACTATTTTTCAGGACATTATAAGAATTATGTCCCTTGCATCTTTAAAAGCACCATAATCTTTCAAGAGATTATTCTAAATTTGTTAACATTCAACAGTTCTTTTGTATGTTCATGAGGAAATTTAGGTACTTTCTGAATTGCAGACAACACTTTGAATAGAAATCTAAAGTTATTGTGTTTTATTTTACTATAAATTCCAGATAGTTATCAAATGAAAATAAATGGACAGTGCTCTAGCCATATGCTGTCATTTCCATTCAGCAAGTAACAAGAGTATGGTGCCAGTCAACTTCTACTCTAATCATTTGCTGAGAGGACAATTACGCAAGTACCTTAAAGTATTAGCTGTCATAGATTGGCAGATTAACGTCTAAGTACTCATCAAATTGCATTTAAGAAATTTTATTTTTATGCATTACTGTTGTGAAAGAAATAAAGGAACTTGGTTGCTGGGCAGACTTTATAGGCCCAATGTCAAACTGTAGCCTTGTTATGGGGGAAGGGGTTCAGAAAGAGAAGGAATGCTTAGCTTTGTTAAAGTCAGGTGTTATGTCATGATGAGAGAACATGGATTATGTTTTTGCATTTAAATGATGTAACATGTTAATACAGAGATTAAGAAGTTCCAACTACTTCACAGGGAATATGACTGGACAACTTTTTTCCCTCATGTTGCTGGAATGCTTTATTTTAGAACACTAATAAACTGTTTCCTTATTACATGTTTCATGTGTGCTTTGAAAATGCATAACAGAGCGAATTATTAATTCTAGTTGAAAACAACAATATCACAATGTAAATACTGCCCTCATGTGGCAAGCCTGTCAAACTGCATCTACACAAATGTCTCCCTTTCAGTTTAACTGTTAAATATTAACTTAGCTGATGTGGCAACAAAAATCAACACGAACACGTTAAAAGAACATTCTATATGCAAAAAGAAAGGCACCTTATAGCTTGGGTGCAAGTCTTCAAAAATGATCATTGTCAGCATATATAATCACAACACTACACATTGCAAGCAATTCTGGTAAATTAGTGCAAGTAAGAGAAGTTGGAAGAACTTCACATTAACCATATTCTTGTATTTTAAAATATGCAAAACTCTGCTGCCTGTCCTGTTTAACCTATCACACTCCGTGCTTGATGATCTATTTTGGCTCTTGGTCCAGCAACGTTTCAATTTTAAATTCTCATGCTCTCTACAAACCTCTCCTTAGCCTCGCTCTTCCCCATCGCTGCAAATTACTCCAGTCCCATAACAATTGGTGGTCCTTACTCTCCTCTAGTTCTGGCATCTTGCACGCCCCTGATTTTAATCATTCCATCACTTGGGCAAGTACCAAAATTGGGAGAGCTGTCTCACAGACTAGTCAAGCAACAGCCTGACAGTCATACTCAGGGAATCGTACATTACAGACAATGTGCCAGACACCACCATCACCATCCCTCGGTATATCCTATCCCACCAGCAGGGCAGACCCAATGAGGTAGCGCCACAGTGGTATTGAGTGGGAGGGAGTTGCTTGCAATCCTCAACAGCAACTCAGGAGCCCATGAAGTCTCATGGCATTAGGTCAAACATGGGCAAGGAAACCTCCTGCTGATTACCACATACTGCACCCCTTAGCAGATGAATCAGTACTCCTCCAAGTTCAATACCACTTGGAGGAAGCACTAAGAGTGGCAAGGGCGTAGAATGTACTCTGGGTGGGAGGATTTCGCTGTCCATCGCCAGGAGTGGTTTGGTAGCACCAGTACAGATCGAGCTGGCCAAGTACTCAAGGACATAGCTGTTAGACTGGGCCTGCAGCAGGTGGTGAGGGAACCACCAAGAGGAAAAAATATACTTGAACTCATCCTCACCAACCTGCCTGCCGGTGATGCATCTGTCTATCATAGCATCGGTAAGAATGACCACCTCACAGTCCTTGTGAAGACAAAGTTCCATCATGCGTGGGACTACCACCATGCTAAATGGATTTCGAACAGATGTAGCAACTCAAGACTGGGCAAACATGAGGCACCGTGGGCCATCAGCAGCAGCAAAATAGTACTCAACAATAATCTGTAAACTCATAGCCACGCATTTCCCAACTCCACCGCTACCATCAAGCCAGGGATCAACCCTGGTTCAATGAAGAGTGTAGGGGGGCATGACAGGACAGCACCAGGCATACCTAAAAATGAAGTTGTCAACCTGGTGCAACTACAACACAGGACTACTTGCGTGCCAAACAGCATAAGCAGAAAGTGATAGACAGAGCTAAGCATTCCCACAATCAACAGATCAGATCTAAGCTTTGCAGTCCTGCCACATCCAGTAGTAAATGGTGGTGGACAATTAAACAACTCACTGGAGGAAGAGGCCGCTCCACAAATATCCCCACCCTCAATGATGGGGGAACCCAGCATATCAGTGTAAAAGATAAGGATGAAGCATTTGCAACAATCTTCAGTCAGAAGTGCTGAGTGGATGATCCATCCCGACCCACTCCGGAGGAACCCAGCATCACAGATGCCAGTCTTCAGCCAATTTGATTTACTCCATGTAACAGCAAGAAACGGCTGAAGGCACTGGTTACTGCAAAGGCTAAGAACCTTAACAATCTACCAGCAATACTGCTGAAGACTTGTGCTCCAAAACTTGCCGCGCCCCTAGCCAATCTGTTCCAGTGCAGATATAACACTTGCATCTACCCAGCAATGTGGAAAATTTCCCAGGTATCTCCTTACACAAAAAGCAGGACAAGTCCAACCCAGCCAATTACCACCCCACAGTCTACTCTCAATCATCAGTAAAGTGATGGAAGCAGTCATCAGCAGTGCTATCAAGCAGTACTTGCTTCGCACTAACCTGCTCACTGACGCTCAGTTAGGGTTCCACCAGGATCACTCAGCCCCTGACCTTATTACAGCCTCGGCTCACACATGGGCAAAAGAGCTGAACTCCAAAGATGAGGCGAGAGTGACTGCCCTTGACATCCAGGCAGCATTTGACCAAGTGTGACATCAAGGAACCTGAGCAAAACTGGAGTCAACGGGAATCGGGGGGGAAACTCTTCAGTGTTTGGAGCCATACCTAGCACAAAAGGAAGATGGTTGTGGTTGTTGGCAGTCAATCATCACAGATCCAGGACCTCACGGCAGGAGTTCCTCAGGGCAGTGTCCTAGGCCCAACCGTTTTCAGCTGCTTCATTGATGACTTTCCTTCCATCATAAGATGAGAAGTGGGGATGTTTGCCTTTATTAGTCAAGACATAGAATATAAGAGCAGGGAGGTTATGCTGGGACTGCATAAAACACTGGTTAGGCCACAGCTAGAGTATTGCATGCAGTTCTGGAATCTGCATTACAGGAAGGATGTGTGCAGAGTGCAGAGGTTTACCAGGGTGTTGCCTGGGCTGGAGAGTTTTAGTTATGAGGAGAGATTGGATAGACTGGGGTTATTCTCCTTGGAGTAGAAGAGATTGAGGGGGGGGGGGGGGACATGATTGATGTGCATAAAATTATGAGGGGCATAGATAGGGTAGATAGGAAGGAATTTTTCCCCCTGGTGCAGGGATCAATAACCAGGAGGCATACATTTAAGTTAAGGGGTAGGCGGTTTAGAGGGGATGTGAGGAAGAATTCTTTCACCCAGAGGGTGGTGGGAGTCTGGAACTCACTGCCTGAAAGGGTGGTAGGAGGCAGAAACCCGCACTTACGATGCCATGGCATACAAGGCAATGGGCCTAGTGCTGGAAAATGGGATTAGAATAGCTAGGTGCTTGTTGAACGGGTGCAGATTCAATGGGCCGAAGGGCCTTTTTCTGTGCTGTAGACCTCTTTGACTCTACGTTCACTTATGATTTCACGATGTTCGGCACCATTCGCGACTCCTCAGAAACTGAAGCAATCCATGTCCAAATGCAGCAAGAGCTGGACAATATCCAGGCTTGAGTCATAATTGAGTTGACAAGTGGCAAATGACATTCGCATCACACAAGTGCCAGGCAATGACCATCTCCAACAAGAGAGAATGTAACTGTCACTCTTGACATTCAATGGCATCACCATCACTGAAGTCCCCCACTATCAATATCCTGGGGGGGCTACCATTGACCAGAAGCTGAACTAGACTAGCCATATAAATACTGTGGCTACAAGAGCAGGTCAGAGGTGAGGAATCCTGCGGTGAGTAACTCACCTGCTGACTACCCAAAGCCTGTCCCCCACTGTTAGGAAATAGAGATAGTTAAACTAAGTTATATTTGTATTCGTAAGTGTTAGCAATGAGTTTTAGCTTTGAAGTTTGTTTGATTTGTATTTCTATGTGCATGATTTGTATGTGTTAAGAAAGGTGCTTGCATTTCTAATGGGTTTTATGACTTAAGCTAAGGTAAACAAAGGGTAGAAGAATTGGACTGTTGCCTAGCAACAGGGGGCCAGAGAGGCAGGTCCCTCTCGCTGACACACACAGAAGACAGACAGCAGTTTGATTTGGAAGCTGTTGGAGTTCAGCTGGTTTGGAAGACAGCTGCCAAACAGAAGCCACCTAGAAAGGCCAGATAGCAAGTCCCAAGCTAAAGAATGGCCCCAAAATCCAGGGGAGTGGAAGAGGGGAAAGTCCAAAGCAGACCTTCTAGTCAAAAGAAGAGCAGGAACCTGGAAAAGGTCCTGTTAATGAAGTAATGAGTGAGGGGCAGAGAAAGGTTTCAAGTATGAAGCTTCAAGCTGCAGAAAGTAGATTTAAAGCAAGATCAGCTTGCAAGAGACAAGAAGGTCCAAAGAGACTTCTGAAGGTCTGTAACACTTTTCTATGGACACGTGACACAGTAGTTGTATTGTTAACACTGAGTCAGTGAGTGTGCATGGAAGGCAGCTTGAATGCTTGTGGTGACCCAGGGAAGAGGAAGACCAGAAGGAGAGTTTGAAACCTTGAAGGTGAGCCCTTGCAGGTGGTGTCTGATAGAAAGCATCGGTTTGGGGAAAAGATTCCAAGACAAGGTCTTGAAGAACGGAGATTGGAAACCCTCGTGTGAAAGACGGAGTTTAGTGAGTCTGGTTGGCTCATAGTGTGACAAGCATCTGGGGGAGTTGAGGAGAGATCCATAGCATCTGGTTGAGGTGGCATCTGTCACTTGGTTGCAGTGTGTGGTGTGTCTGGCCACAGGGTGCCTATTGGTACGTGAACTGTGCATTTACTGTGGGCATTAGAGTATAAAATAGCTTTTGTAACTTGCGTTATCCTTACAAATCTGCATATATCTGTAAAGGTATAACTGTGCATGAAGGAGTATTGTAATGTAGTTCATCTTTTCTTGTTGAATAAATATTTTATTCATTTGTTAAAAGTTCATTAGCTGACTCCGGTGACTCTGTTCAGTGGCTACTCTCCACATATCTAAACAAACAAATAAAAGTTAGGATCCATTGCTGGGATCAGGCTTGCCCAGGGGTAATCTCAGCTGGGGATCATAACAACCAAGGCACAAGTCAGGAGTGTGATGGAATACTCTCCACTTGCCTAGTTGAGTGCAGCTCCAACAACACTCAAGAAGCTCAATACCACCCACGACAAAGCAGCCCCATTGTGAGAATTGATGGTTTTTTAAAAATATTTTGGTGGAATATTGTTATTCTGTAAAGAAGGCTGGGTGTGTGTGTGTGTGTGCACGTGTGTATGAGAGATTTGATTAAGCTGGTCAAGAGGCTGATAGGAGTCAGGTTGTCTGGGGGTTTGGAAACATGAAAAGGATAGAGGTTAGATCGAACATTTGCATTTTTAGATAAGTTGAGTTTGTTTGAATATCAAAGGGGAGAAGAAAAATGCTTGCATCTTGCAGGAGTTCAGAGGTAAACAAGTTATGGGGATATTTTTAGACTAGGTGCAAACATGAAAGATCTTATATTTGGAAGAGTTTCAGTTTCAAAGGGACGTGAGAACAATGATAATGAGATGAAAGGGGAAGAAAGGTATATTAGAGTTATTGTGGATACCTGTTGAGGGAGAGATGGCTGAAGCTCTAGACAGGGGGAAGGATGCAGTTTGAATCACCCATCCAGTCAAGCCAGAAAAGTCTTGGGCTACAGCAAATAGTTTTATTCTGAAGTGGATTCCACCGCAGAGTGGAAGAGGCTAAAGGTCACGTGGTACACCATTATTGAAACTGCAGCAGTTTGCCTTGTGTAATATTACTGGATTTCATATTTAAATATCTATAAGGAAGCATTGCCTGGGAAATGTTTACTTGTGAGTTTGACCAAGTAGAGCGTTTTGGGGAAATATTTTGTAAGGCTAATGTTAATTGTGTCACTGAAGCACACAAGATTAAAGTTCTCTTTTATTTTTTGTTAATACAACTTTTATTTTTAATTTTTAAAATCCCAAAAGTGTCACTGGACCTCTTACTGCTGAGATTGGTATGCCGCCTTCTCGGTTTCAGAATACAAAAAAAAAGGTTGTGGCCCGTAAACCAAGCTTCCTTCTGGGATTTGGTTTGCACAGCAATTACCACTGGCTGTGGTTATAACACCTATCCACAATCATTCATTGCCTCCACTACTGATGCAGTGGCAGCAGTGTGTACCATCTACAAGATGCACTGCAGGAACTCATCAGGGCTCCTTAGACAACACCTTCCAAATCCAAGACCACTACCATCTATAAGGACAAGGGCAGCAGACACATGGGAACACCAGCACCTGCAAGTTACCCTCCAAGTAACCCATCAAACTGGCTTGGAAACATATCACTCTTCCTTCACTGTCACTATCAAAATCCTGGAACTCCCTACCAAACGACAGTAGGGGTGTACGTACACGACATAGACTACAGCATTCAAGATGACAGCTCACCACCACCTTCTCAAGGGCAATTAGGAATGGGCAATAAATGCTGGCCTAGCCAGCGACACCCACATCCCATTGACAACTAAAAAAAACTGGCAGCTGCTCAGGCCCCAAAGTCTGGAATTCCCTTCCTAAACCCCTTCAGCTCTTTTTCTCGAAGAAACTTCTTTAAACCTTTTTGCTGTCTTGTGTGTCTTGATGTCATTATTTTAAATTAAAACTGTAAAACACTTTGGGGAATTTTACAAGATTAAAGGCACTAAATTAATGCAAGTTGCCTTGGATGCAGTTATCTGAAAAGCCCACAAGTCTTCCAACTTTCATTGCTCTCGTTTGAGGGTGGTAATTTGTGGAAATGTAATGAGGGGAAAGGCAGCATTCAACTGGCCTGGCTGATATCACCTTAAGCAATACCACTTCTCTCTCATCAATGCTCCAATATCTTATTTCAGGATTACCTGTAGGAGAAGGGTAATCCAACTGTTGGAATTCTCTTCCTTTAAAGGCAACTTTAAGGTGCTAGACCTTTTCAGCATGGAATTTAAACTTTTCATGCAGCTGTCTCAGCATCTCTCCCTGCTTCCAGTCATCCTCAAAGCACTCCCTTACATAGATCTGTACTTTTCATCTACTATCTTGCTCAATGATATCCACCTTCTAAACTCTTGAGCCCCATCTCATGTTACACAAGTACCTTTCCTTAGTTCAGTGCTCAACAGGTTGGGATTTTTACCTGAGCTCGAAAGCATTTCTGGTTTCAGTTATATTAATATAAAAGTGTGCAAAGGATGCTTGCAAAGGATTAAATTCCAGAGTTCCAGCACACTTATCTATTTGACAGTTAAAAAGTCTGCAGATACTGAAAAATGGGTGGTTAGGAATGCTAATGTGCTTTCCCAAGGAATTGAAATAGCCATTAAAAAGGATTACTCATACATATTTGTTATAAGACAACAGAAGTCATTCAGCAGTTTGATTAGCAGTTCGTGTCATTAATCCTACATATGCCCAACAAGAGGATGATTCTTGGTGATAACTTTTGCTACTCAGCAAGCCAGTTGATCGATGGAAGAGTCAGAAATGAGCCTTTGTACTCTGATGTAAGTCCCGGGCACTGATTTCCCTGAGCAGCCAGAGACTGGGGAGATCTCTCTCAGCTAGTGATGGAGGCTATGACACTCAATAGCACAAATGCATGTAGTCTGTAAGAGTAAAGTTTAGTGCCAGTTCAAGGACTGCTGACTTGTAAACAGAGTTTAGCTCATTAACAGGACAGAATTACAGAGTTATAAATAGATAACAATCAAAAAGCAACTTTTCAACTTGAAATATTTCATGTTGGTTCATAAATTGGTTGTCTCAATGAAGTGTTATTCAATCAACCTTCTGAAAAGCTGAGAACACATATGTGGCAATATGAGAAAAATTGCTGAATCCGGGGTGCACACAGTTGTCTTACTGTTACAATTTCTGGGTTATGCCAGTATTTAACTACACATTAAAAGGTACTCTGCAGATCATGAGCAAGATCAGAAAATGGGTGTGAAAAATGACAGAATTTGAGAGTTAACCAACTAGAGAGCCAAAAAGTTGTATCACTGCCCAAAAAATGCCAACATCATGACCTGCCTTAACAAGGCTGCTCATGTATGTGTGGGGTTATATTGGCATAATAGATTTTTAAAAATTACAATCAACAGGACAGCAATGTGTGTGGGGGTGCAGGGAGGGGGCGGGGGGGGTTCTCTGAAGCTTGCCCAACAGAATCAGACTGATACAATACAGAAGGTGGTCATTCAGCCTACATCCCTGTGCCAGCTCTTTGATAGAGCAATCTAATTAGTCCCATTCCTTGGGGTTGAAAGTTTTTTCCTTTCAAGCACTCATCAAATTTCCTTTTGGAAGTTAAAATCTGTATCCACCCATCTTTCAGGCAGTCCATTCCAAATCATAACTCACTGTGTAAAAATGTTTTTCCTCAGGTCACCTCTGGTTCTTTTGCCAATTACCTTAAATCTATGTCCCCTGCTTACGATCCTTCTGCCACTGAAACAGATTTCCCTTATTTGTGTGATAAAACCCTGTAGAATTTTGAACACGCCTAACAAATTTCCCCTTATTTATCTCTGCTGTAAGGAGTACAATCTCAGTTTCTCTAGTCTCTCCATGTAACTTAAGTCCCACAGGTACCATTCTAATAAATCTCCTCTGCACTTCAAGGTCTTCACATCCTTACTAAAGTGAGGTGCCGAAAATTGGCCACAATACTCCACTTGGGGCCTAAACAGTGGTTCAGTAGATTTTGTACTCTATACCTCTGTTTATAAAGCCATAGATCCTATGAGATTTGTGTGCATACACCAAGTCTCTCTTTTCCTGCATCCCTTTAAAATTGTTATATTTAGTATCATACTATTGCCACTTTGAAGATTTGCTCACTCACCAGCTTTTCCAGCCACTGTCACCCAATTGTTCCACTCTCTCGTTAGATCAAATTCAATCAACAAGCCTAACAACTTTGCAACCAGAGTTTGCCACTCAAAGTAATAAACGTCTCAGTTTGACCTCAACATTTATTTTGTTTTCAGTACTGAAGGTAACATATCATCTTGTCCATTCAACGGATCTTATCTTAAGTGAAGAATCGAAAACTGCATCAAGCTGCAAACAGATCATACAGATCTTTAACAGCACCTTCCAAACCTGCAACCTCTAGCAGAACAAAGGCAGTAAGCACATGGAAACACCACAAGTTCTCCTCAAAGTCACACACCGTCCTGACCAATGGTCCTTCTCATCTCTTTTTACTGTGTGCGATCTGCTTGTTATACTGCGTGGTCCCTTTAAGGCCATCACATGGCTGTGCAACACACACCTTACAGGGAACATTGCTTGCGTGAAGCTTGTTTATTCCCCAAATGCTGAGCGGCCACATACCCATGCAGCTTGGAGAGAACATTAGTCCTGATTTAGAAATATATCACTGTTCCTTTGTTGTCGCTGCGTCAAAATCTGGGAACTCCCCACCCAACAACACTATGGGTATAACTACACACAAACTGCAGCAGTTTGAGAGAGCAGCTCACCACCAACCTCTCAAAGGCAATTGGGAATGCACAACAAAGTGCTGGTCCTGCCAGCCCACATCCCACAAATGAAAAAAAACTCATCTCCCAAGTCACCGAAAAAGATGCAAAACACTGCATCCTGTCACTCTTCTTGGAGGGTCCTCAACACAGGTGTTGAAATCAAACAATAAACTATTGTCATTTATTATGACTAAGTGTTTGAATTTCCTGTGGAAATTCCTAATTAAGTTCAACAGCTATGCCACAACAGGTCAATTTCAATGGGGCCATACTATCGTAGCCTAATTGCTTTGGAAAGGACAGGATTTGATTTGCAGCTCTTGCATCACACTTGGCATCTACAAAATGTAAATAAAGGCATGTGTGGAAAATTATAGAAAGCTACATCAAAGGACAAAATTGTAATGATGGAGTTGATCATCTAACCCTTTAACAAATTATAAATTATTCATGGTTATTTTGTTAATCCCCAAGGTATTCAGGGAACCATCTGCACATCTAACAGAACCAGGAAAGAATTTAAAGTGTACACATGGCTCCACCAGTTAATAAAGATAGCCAGTAACCAAATTATGGCCCAGCTTTCTTTCCTAGTTCTGTTTTTAACTGGGATGGCAGGATAATCAGTTCAGTGCTGGGCAAGGAAAAGTAGAATTAGCTAGAATTTGTGCTTTTCATTGCTCTTGTGACCTCCTAATAAAAGTGTTATGTGTGGACATCATCACGATCAGCAGCAAAAATGCAGAAAAATATCCTGGCAACACACTGCCTAGGTTTTGACAAATAATGGCCCCTTGGATTAGGCGTAAATGATCCCCTGCCACATGAGGAAATGTGCCTCAACAGCAGTCAGCACTTTCTAAGATGACAAAGTTGGCAATAAAAATTACCTACCTTGGAAGAGACTGTAGGCCGCATGTCCTATACAATAAAGAGGAACACAGCAAGTACACTCCATGCTCTTTTACCATCAGGGGCCACGACAGTCAGTGACAAGCACAGGGTCCTACAACCAAATCACTTGATGACAAACACTAATATTGGGTTTCGTTTTGCTAAGGCAAAGAATAAGAAATATTTGTACATAATAAATATTTCCAAAATATAATCAGCTAAGAACATGTAATCAATACTATAAATTGAGTTTTATTAGTCCTAAAAAATGTATTTTTCCTACATGAATTGAGTACATATATTTAGAGGTAGTTGAATGTAGAAGTCTGGCCCAATAGAGTCAACAACTTCAGCAACTAAGAGCATTCGTACAATAAATTAAAACAAGCCCCAAAAAGGATGCTAAATATTTTAATAAACACAAGCTATAGCATTAAAAGAAAGCATATTGTCACACATCTCCCCAAGCTATATCCAAGGCACAAAGGTTTAGAAAATCAAGTGTTTATAAATATAGAAAAACTTGGCTAATAAAGCTGCAGCTGAATTATCTACAAATATCCACAATAGGTAGCTATACTAGTTTATAAATAATGGCAATACATAGAAAGTAAACATCTAGCAATACAATCTCTTGTTAAAACAGAAGCAAACCAAAGAACCCTTTGGAACAGCAGCATCCAAGCCATGAGTAGTTTCCACTGTTGCTTAAAAATGACTGGATTGGTCGAATGTTTTAAAACATTAACACATAGGTTTTTAAATTACTGGAAGAAACATTGTACATTTCTGTTGGAATACAGAGAGCCTTTGTACAGAACATTCAATGCGAAGGGTGGCACATTTCTGGATCTTTCTAACCAAACACCAAAAGCAACGCAGAGAACATGAACCTCTCTGTAACAGGGACCAGCAAGGTCAATGCTACATTGGCAATATTGAAGATCTTCTACCAGTTCTTCAGCTTCTTTAGCCAACTTGCCACTGGAATTAAAAAAAATGAAACAATGTAATGATTTCAGCAATGTACATAACATTAGGTTCTGTAACCCAGATGTAATCTCATAGCATCACATTTTTGGTTGCTCAAACAAATAAACTTTATCACAATTTTTTTTCAGGTATTAAACACAAGCAATTTAAGCTGTATTCCCTTACTTTCCACAGTCAATACTACAAATAAACAATCTAAAGCGCGGGTGGGTGAAAAGCAGAAAGGTAATTAAGCAATGGATAAGCTTTATATCGGGAGCAGACAGCTTATGCATGATGACAAGGTCATCAGCTAGGAATCTGCCAAGGAAATGGGCATAGCCAAGATTGGTTACGTTAGCAAGCTGGCTTTGTTTTGTTTTCTTTTACTTCCATAAGGGGTGGGGCAATATCACATATCACATATCAGGCTCTTAGGCATATGAAATCTCTGCAGTTGTTTTAATTATAATATTTTGCTTGCTGCATTTTCCTGTTACTAATCTCCCAAGTTCAGCAAAAGTGATGGAAAAACATTGGCATAATTTCATGTCAGGAAAATTCATTAAGGAAATAGTGTTCATTGCAGATGTTATAGTTGGAGAGGGGAGAAGCACAAAAGCCCTACTCAACATCCTCAAACAGATTGGGAATAAACAGGGACATCTGCTTCATTTCCTTTGTAAATTATTTTAATGTGTAATTTTCAAACTCAGGGACAGTGTGTCACAAACATCCCCATCTCAAAAAAGAAGAAAAATCCATTAGGAAAACTCAAGAATAATCCATCAGTAGTACCAGGACCAGCAAAGTCAATGATACATTGGCAATATTACATCTATCCTCAATGGAACTTGGCTACAAAGGTAGGCTCAAGAAATTAAATTTGCTTTGCTTGGAGAAGACACATGCAATCTAAGGTCCTGTCACTTGCCTTTGTCCCACCAATTCAGCCTCCTACCCCAACCCCCTAGAATTTCTATCCAGAATCTTTAAAAGGAAATTGTAGATAAGGTTTAAGTAAGCCAGCTATTTAACTTTTGACAGCAAATTACCATAGGACAAAGTACAAAAATTTACAAATCTCAAGCAATGTTAGAAATTGGAAAGAAAATTACCCGCACCCACAGAATAATGAACATGTGAAACAGGTTTCCAGGTAAAGGGTTGACTTAGCTGTAACACGTCTGAGTTGTGCCCAGATTTCATGTTGGTACACCAGAGGCCCCCATTAGTCGGCAATGCTGGGTGTGTGTTAAGGGGGCACAATTGTCGGAACTAGTATATAGTTCATTGAAGCCTTGAGTGGGTAAATTATTTTGAAAAGCAGAACTGAGGTGTGTGGAGATATTATTGCACTACTTGATGTTTTTCCCCTAGGTGAACAATCCGAAGGGACTTGGCATTCTTAAAGTAAAGGATCAACATGTGGAGGCTGAGGACTCATGACAGAAAGAGAGAGCCCATGATAGAATTGTCATCTACTTACTCAGATGGCGTGAACTTAGCTCGTAGATGGCCTATTCACATTCTGCACTTTATATTCTTATGAACAACACTGCACATGGCTGCCTTGTGACATCAGTTCAACTTTAAGGATTAGAGGGTTGTGCATGTGTTAAATATCACACCTCACTCAGCTTGATCAGCTTTCACAAACTATTGTTTAATTCAATAAGGCAGGTGACATTGAGTATTTTATTTGCAATAATATTGTTCATTCAAAGGATGTGGGCGTCACTGGCTAGGCCAGCATTTATTGTCCATCCTTAATTTGCAATGCTATAACCTGTCTGCAATATATGCTTCACATAATACCTAAAAATCTGATCACCCTCTTCTCTCTAAAGTTCTTAAAAATGTTTCTTCCTAGATCTGTGCCCACCTTTTCTGCAACTCTATATTTAAATCTCTCCAATCAGGTTTCCAACCCCCACATCCCTGAAATTGCTCTAACAATGTTCTCCATGGCTGTGACCATGTTATATTACATGGGAACATAGGAGGAGTAGGCCATTCAGCCCACTGAGCCTGCTCTGCCATTCAATACAATCATGGCTGATCGTCCACTTCAATGCCTTTTCCACCCACACTATCCTCATATTCCTTTATGTCATTGGTATTTAGAACATACTCAATGTCTGAGCTTCCACAGCCCTCTGGGGTAGAGAATTCCAAAATATTCACAACCCCCAGAGTAAAAATATTTCTCCTCGTCTCAGTCCTAAGTGGCTTCCCTCTTCCTTTTAAATTGTGTCCCCAGGTTCTAGACTTCCCTACCAGGGGAAACATCTTACCTGCATCTACCCTGTCTATCTCTTTAAGTATTTTGTAGTTTCATTGAGATCACCTCTCATTCTTCGAACCTCTAGAAAATATAAACCTAGTTTACCCAATCTCTCTTCATAGGACAGTACCATCATCTCAGGAACATCTTCCTATAATATATTATCCCGCTTTCTCCTCCTCTCTGTAGCATTAGATAGAATCAACCATAATATCTTTCTCCAAAACCTCACCTCCATTGTCCAGTTCAATAGGATTACCCTTGTTTAGTTCCACAGTTATACCTATCCATCTCAAACAAAGGCTTCTTAGTCTTGGCACTCTCCTCTGGCATCTGCATGGTGTCCTTTGGCAACATCATCCAAAGACATGGGGTCAACTGCCACATTAGGTCAAAGATATACAGCACTTGATGTAAGTCTGGCATTGCCCCAGCGTCTTCAGAGAATATTTGTCTGACATTCAGTCTTTGATGAGCAAGAATTTCTTCTAACTAAGCATTGGAAGACCGAAGCCATTGTTGTCGGCCCCACTGCCACATATTCCATAATATTACCACCAATATCACCCCCCATCTCAGTGACTATTTCAGGTTGAACCAAGCTATTCGCAACCGCCATATCCTATTCAACCCTAAGCTAAAATTCTAACCCCATAGCCTTGCCAGCAAAGACATCTTTATCACCACCCATAACTTAAACCTAACTGTTGTTGAAGCCCTCATTAGAGCCATTGTCACCATCAGATTCGCAAGTTCCAATGATTTACTGGACATTCTTCCATTCTCACTCTCTTTAAACTTCCGTTCATCCAAAACTCTTCATCACCTGCACAAAGTCCCATACACCCAGCATCTTTGCATGCACTGACATGTTCATCTGCAACCTTGAAGTGCAAACTTAACATTCTCATCCTTATCATTACATCTCTATCAATAAAGCTTCCCAGCACTACAGCCACCCTCCTCTCTGTACTCTTCATGTTTCTGACTCTTTGCACTCCACCGTTTACCCACCCCCCAATGTTGGACACCTTCAGGCAGATAGGATAGAAGCTTTGCAGGTTCCCTCCCGAAATTGTTCTACCTCTTTAACAATGTTCCCTCTAAGATGAAGCAGTCTTATGTCCAAATGCAGCAAGACCTGACCAATATCCAGGCTTGGGCTGACAAGTGGCAAGTAACATTCAAGCCACACAAGTGCCAGGCAATGACCAGGAGATAATCTAACCATCGCCCCTTGGCATTCAATGGCATTACCATTGCTGAATCCCCCAATATCAAGATCCCGGGGGGTTACCATTGACCAGAAACTGAACTGGACTAGCCATATAAATACTGTGGCTACAAGAGCAGGGCAAAGGCTAGGAATCCTGTGACGTTTAACACACCTCCTGACTCCCCAAAGCCTGTTCACCATCTAAAAGGCACAAGTCAGGAGGGTGATGGAATACTCTCCATTTGCCTGAATGAGTGTAGCTCCCACAACACTCAAGAAGCTTGACACCATCCAGGACAAAGCAGCCCGCTTGATTGGCACCCCTTCCACAAACATTCACTCCTTCCACCACCAATGCACAGTGGCAGCAGTTTGAACCACTGCAGGAACTCACCAAGGCTCCTCAGACAGCATCTACCAAACCCACGATTGCTACCATTTAAAAGGACAAGGGCAGCAGGTACATGGAAACACCACCACTTGGAAGTTCCCCTCCAAGCCACTCATCATCCTGACTTGGAAATATATCACCGTTCCTTCACTGTCACTTGGTCAAAACCCTGGAACTCCCTCCTTAACAGCACTGTGGGTATACAATGGGGGAGGTGATGGCATAGTGGTATTGTCGCTGGACTAGTAATCCAGAAACCCAGGGTAATGCTCTGGGGACTTGGGTTCAAATCCTGCCATGGCAGATGGTAGAATTCAATAAAAATCTGGAATTGAAAATCTAACGATGACCATGAAACCATTACCGATTGTTGTAAAAACCCATCTGGTTCACTAATGTCCTTTAGGGAAGGAAATCTGCTGTCCTTACCTGCTCTAGCCTACACGTGACTCCAGGCCCACAGCAATGTGGTTGACTCTTAATGCTCTCAAGGGCAATTAGGGATGGGCAATAAATGCTGGCCTAGCCAGCGACTCCCACATCCCATGAATGAATTTATAAAAAAACTACAACACATGGACTGCAGCGGTTCAAGAACACAGCTCACCACCACATTCTCAAGGGCAATTAGGAATGGGTAATAATTAATGGCTTAGCCAGCGAAGTCCACATCCCATAAATGAATTATTTAAAAACGCATACATGTGCAGATGCACAGTGACCCAGTAGGTACCATGCAGCCCATTCACAACTTGTCCAGTTTAACTTGTCCATGCTAAAAAATGTAAATGTATCACACAACAAAATGAGCAGGTCTTGCACAACAAAAAAATTGGAAGGAACATTGCTCTTCACCTCCCTCTCCTTCAAAACCACCCTTAAAACCCACTTCGAACAAGCTTTTGTTCATCCCTCCTAATACTTCCTCCTCTGGTTCAGCATCAATTTTTTCTTTACAATTTTGTGATGTGCCTTAGGATAGTTTTAGATGTTTCAGACTCCTATACATATGTATACATTTAAACTGTTGCTTTCCTCTTCCAACATGGTTTCAATTTTAGTGCCAGGTGTGCAGACCAAAAGGAAAAGTATTCATTTTTTGCAATATTATGGCAAAAAACAGCATTAATAAGTGTGCATTTGCACAGCAATGATAGCATCTGACCAAGTTGTTTTGTATGACTATTCAAGCTTTCATAAAGTAAATTTGGAGATAGGTCCTGCCCCGGCTTCAGGGTGAAGTGAAATTAAAGCAAAACAAGCTCATAACATATTGTAAAATTATCTGCCGCTGATATTGTACAGGCAGATTCTAGTCACTTTTGAAGGACAGCAAAAACTGTGTTCTATTTGAAGTCCTTTGGAATCATTCCACAAAAACAATTAGATCGGTACAAAGAATAAATGTTTGATTATCTTCCTCCGAATCCTTTAATCTCTCATTCTTCTTCCTCCAGCAAACACTGGCTCACATTCTCTCCACTGATGTGTTCCTAGTCACTAATGTCTTCACATGTCAACTCTTCTTTCACTAACTAAAGTGCAGCTTCAACAATGTGTTAACCTTTATAAATACAAATGCACGAAAATATTAGTGATTCAACACAACATTGTGCATCTTGGGCGTTTTAAAAGGAGGTTATGGGAATTGTAATCTTGGTCTGCAAAGAATTCAGTACAGCCTGCGAGAGATCCAGCGAGATTTCTGCAAGGATATAAAAAATTATTTTCTCCTCTTCTTTTGGAAAGCTCTTGCATTTTCAAGACCTTTCCCCTTCATGCAGGCCTTTAGATCCAGATCAGATTGTTCTTTTTTTCTTCTGTACGTTTAATAATGATTCACAAATTATTCAGTCACCTCTGCACCCCTACTTCAATAGCCTAAATTTCAGCCAAAATGATTGTGTTTATTCAGTTATTTGCACAGGAATTCAGCATTTAACTAACTTTGCAAAGAATGGAGTGCTTAAAATATGCACACCATCCACTCAAATTAAGCATCTCTGTCATGCAGTTACTGGTCTAGATTTTACTGAAACAGGACATCTAATGGCATCTGCTGCTGTTAATTAGATTTGTTCGTGCACATTTACATTTTCAATTTCTTTGCTTTGCCAAATTGAAGTGTCAGCCAAGAAGGGAAACGGGTCAATCAACTGTGCAATTCCTTAAACAATCAGATTGGGGGATTAAGAAATAAGCAGAGAAAGGACTGAGGAGGGAAAATTAGAATGAGTTCAGTGTCGTTAAGTGCAGAAAGAGAAATAGAGGGAAGGATTGGATTTAGAAAAGGGAGGCAAAGAGAAAGTTTTATTTCTATTATAAAATGTGACATTTAAAATCTGCAACAACCAAAACCCGAAAGAATGAGATTCTACACTTGTAATAGTTGATTTTCAGTGTCAAAGCTTGGTCTGCAGTAATTAACACTTACCAAGTGTTAAACGGGTATTTAGACATTAAGTGACTTGACTTTCTATAGTAAGTTAGTATGCATTGGCCACGCAAAAATATTAACTTCATGCCATTCAATGCATATTGGTGAGACAAACAGTAAGATGCTGTTTTCATGAACAGTGGGGCAGCACAACGCAACACCAACTTTCAGATAAAAGCAAAGAACTGCGGACGCTGGAAATCCAAAACAAAAATAGAAACAGAAATACCTGGAAAAACTCAGCAGGTCTGGCAGCATCGGCGGAGAAGAGCACAGCTGACGTTTCGAGTCCTCATGACCCTTCAACAGAACTAAGTAAAAATAGGAAAGGGGTGAAATATAAGCTGGTTTAAGGGGAGAGGGGGGGTGGTTGTTGGGACAAGCAGCCAGTAATAGGTGGAGATAACCAAAAGATGTCACAGACAAAAGGACAAAGAGGTGTTGAAGGTGGTGGTATTATGTAAAGGAATGTGCTAATTAAGAGTAGAAAGCAGGACAGACAAGGTACAGATAGTGAAATCTGTACCTTGTCCTGCTTTCTACTCTTAATTAGCACATTCCTTTACATAATACCACCACCTTCAACACCTCTTTGTCCTTTTGTCTGGACATCTTTTGGTTATCTCCACCTATTACTGGCTGCTTGTCCCAACAACCCCCCCACTACTCCGCCCAACAAACCAGCTTATATTTCACCCCTTTCCTATTTTTACTTAGCTCTGCTGAAGGGTCATGAGGACTCGAAACGTCAGCTGTGCTCTTCTCTGCCGATGCTGCCAGTCCTGCTGAGTTTTTCCAGGTATTTCTGTTTCTGTTACCAACTTTCAGATACAGGCATTTAATTGTACATCTGTGCCTCACCTTACGTGGCTGTACTGTTTACACCAATAACAATTAGCGTTAATAGCCTCTCTGTTGTTTTGACAGCAAAAACTGGCTTAACTATAAACAGCCCTTAGGGTACCGGAGATTAAAAACCAGTATTCTTTTTAAACCAAGCCCATATCCATAGTAAGAACTCAAACCCATACCCTCTCACCAGTTATCTAACAACCAACGGCTGAATTTGCACTCATTATGACTGGGAGATACCTCACTGTACATTGTATGAATATTCTCTCACCCTGAGGCCACCACCTCCTGCAGATGTGGAATTCATCTGCTGCTTTTCCAATGTCTCCTGCTTCTTCTTCTTCCGTTCCACAGATTCTGGATTCTTAATGCCCCTGTGTACATTCTTTCCAGAAAGAATGGGAGAAATTTTCAAATTTAAAATACACCACTGACGATATTACTTAAATCTGAAACAAATCTTTAAGTGAAAACACCACTTTTTATGAGGATAAATACATTTTGCATAGTAGCCAAACATTCTTTTTGGCAAAGACTCTTGGAGCTTTTTGTTGGGCAATAGGAACCTCACCTGCTGCCTCAGAAAACCATGAAGAACAGCATGACTACAATTTCTATACAGATTGGCAGCAGGCATGGATTCCTGCCATAGATTTGTTAATAGTATGTTAATTATATTGTTTATATTAAGATACATAGGTGAAGCGCATTGCATAATTAAGTACTTTGATCACATATAAATAGGGGACAGCTGGGGCACTGGTGGTGGAGGGAGAGCTATGAGACTGAATAAAGTCAATAAAGTCTCTCAGCAAAGAAAAACACTGTCTTGGTTTTGACTTCACCAACCAGTTTGGATTCGATTAACAAGATTCACCTGTAAAATTGTCCCCATACCCATAACTTGGTAGTCTTCACAGAAGCAACTGGTTACACTCAAAATACCACACTAACATGCATTTATGTAGTGCCTTTAATATGGAGAAACACCTTAAAGGTCTTCACCAAGGGACAATCAGAGAAATGGACACCAAAACCAAACACACGCGTTATGAAGGGTAAGCAATAGCTTTAAAAGGGTGGGTGTTAAGTAGGAAGTAGGTCGTAGCTGAGTCTAGTGAAGGAATTCCAAAGGTAAACAGTTGGTAACTGCCAATGGTGGGGTGATAGGAAGCGGGTTGAACAAGAGGCCTGAACCAGGAACAGATAACTCTGGGGTGCCTTTATAACATAGGCTTGGAAAATGATGAACTTCCATTATTTTACTTTCTACAGCCTGAATCTTCTGGTCAGCAGCAATGCACATGAAGATTTTCCCCAACCGACACTACTGCTCATTCCTTCTGGGATCTTCCAGTCCCGGCTGAAGGAGAAATGGACAGTGACGTCTCCCGGAGAACTCCAGTGGATTGTAGTAGAATCGGAGGAAGAGAGAGCACTAAATATCTAATCAGAATACAGCAGCTAAAGGTCCAGTCTTTTAATGGACGACTGAGTGGGTTAGCCCAGTTTGGGGGTTAGTCAAATGGTCATTTGGGAGGGTTGGTTGTGGAGTTACCTAAGTTTTATGTACCTTGTTTTGTGGGTGAAATCAACATTGAAAAGTAGAATAAAACTGTGAGCGAGAAAAAGTTTTTTTCTAGTTGTCATAATTATAAATGTATTAATCAGTATTCCCTCATATCAACAGACTGCTAACCACCCTGTGCTGCAAATTGTTAATATATTTCAGGAAAACAGAACATTAATTAATATTCCTACCTCTTTCTGTCGCTTCTCAGCAGCTTCTGCCAATTGTCTTCTTCTGGTATCCTAGGTAGATAAAAATGAATTCAAAACTCAGCAACTTGTAGAAAATAAAAGGATATTCAACTTTGTGAAGCTGTTTCTCATCATTCTGATTACATTGCTTCTGATTTCAAATCACAATTAATAACTAATCTTGGTTTATTATTTTCACCTTTTCCAAAAGTTTTTAATAACGGAACTAGGTTGATCTAGTAATCCTTTGCACAATCGTGACAGCTCTACACTATTCCAGGGGAAAGGCAGGGTTACACAAGATATACAGCTCAGAAATTGGCCATTTGGGTCAACTAGCCCATGCCAGTGTTTGTTTACTCAAGCCTCCCCCATATTTCCTCATCCATCTCAGTCTTTTCACCATTTCCTTACAGTTCTGCTATCATCCTTGCAAATCATTTTGTATACCCACTCCAATATCTCTAAATATTGTGACCAGAAATGCACTCAATTCTCCAACAAGTCTAGCATAACTTCTCAACTTTTCAATTCTATCCCTCTAGAAGTAAACCTTCGTACTCCATTTGCTTTGGTTATGGCTTTACTGGCTTACACAAATCACTGAAAGCTGTGACATATATGTACTCCCAGGTCCCTTTGCTGTAATGGCACAGCCAATGGTAAATGCTGAGCTGCTTAAATCCCAAAGGGAAACTTGAAATAACTGCCAACTGTTTTGCAATTTGTATAAATTTTGAGATGTGTGTCTTGAATTCAGTAGTAATAGGACCACCGAGTCTTATAGATTTCTTACAAAACTAAATTAAACCTTTATTAATAGAAGAAATTTTAAGGATATACATAGATCTACAAATTATTACTATGATAGCTTCTAAATCCCCTAGTTAATCTAACTCTCAGTTACACTTTTGTTAAGACAACAAATAAGACATAGATTTTAAAAGACCCAGGCAAAGAAACATGATACCCTGAACAATCCAATTCAAAGTGAGTTTTCTTAATCTCAGTTCTTTGTAGACAGCAGCTTGAGGCTTAGATGCTGGAGGCTTTTCACACTTGTTAGATCTTAGAATGCCTACTCTTACACACAGCCTTCGCTCCTTTTTACATATTTTCCCCTTTGAATGCAAATTCCCATTCTTTCACTATGTCTTTGGGCTTTCTCTCTCTAATAATAAAAAATCTCTCATAGGACTAATTTTACCAATAATCTTTGGGAAAAATAAGCACTGTTTATTAACTTCTCCTGGCTAGGTGAAACATTTCACACCCTCTTTTGAATTCAAGTTAGTCTGGTTCATTTAAAAATGCAAATGTGCCCTTTAAATCTATATCCACCTACTTAACATTTCAAACCTAGCTTATCTTCTGATACATCAGAGCCTTGAGACCAGCTGCTTTTAATTCAATTAAGTCACACAGACCCCACTATTACTCTACTTTACAAATAAATTCCAATAATGTTATGAAAATTATGTCTTCCTGACATGCTCCTCTAACCATTTAGATTATTTTCTAAATATGACATCCTTATTTTCTTACTAAAATTTAATATCTCACATTTATTGATGTTGACATTCATTTGCCATTGTATATTCATTCTTCCAAGTTTATTAATATCTTCTTGTAATTTGTTGCAGTCCTGTGTTGTGTATCCCTCCCAATTTGATGTGATCCAAGAATTTAGAAAGTCTAAATCATAAATAAAAATTGTGAACACCACACACTCCTTGGGTGACTCCCCTTTTCACCTTTTGCGACTCTGAATATCCCTAATCTCTGCTTTCTGTTCGTCAGTCAGCTATTTATTCTGCAAATTGTTCCGACTGTATGCTGCAATCTTATTCATTAGTTATTGTGCAGCATTATATTGAAAGCCTTTTGGAAATCTAGATATATTACATCTACTGCATTAGTTTTGTTTATTCTGTTACCTCTTTAAAGGATTCAACGAGGTTGGTCAAGCAACAGCCAAGACACTCCCCTTTGAAATCCATGTTGCCTTCAATTTTTTCGGTTTACAAATGTTTTTCCAGTTTCTCCTCGACTAGGAATGCCATTGTTTTTTGTACTGATGTTAACTTGATTGGACTGCCTCTCTTCTCAAATATGTGTAACGTTAGCTATCCGCCAGTCTGCTGGAACTACAACTTTTTAAAAAAACTTTAGATTATGTAAAGTAGTGCCTCTGCTATTCCTTCCCTAAATATTTTTAAAACATGTGCACTAAATCCGCCTGGATCGTGTGTTTGAATAGTTCATTTAATATTTCTGTTTATTTTAAATGTGGTTATATCATTTGATCTTTTCTCACTATGCCATGTCCACCAGATCTGTCTCCCTGGTACATTGTGAAGCAAATTATTAATATTTCCGCCATTTTGCTGTGATTTTATCCTGCCCAGCCCTTAGAGACCCCATTTCCATCCCAGCTTGCCTTTTTTATTTACATGTCTGCAGAATATTTTACCCATCCATGGTCCAGATGGATTCTATCCATGCATTTTAAAAGTCCTTGCCAATTGCTGCCCTGTCTCCAACTTCCCTTCCCTCTCCAAAGTCCTTAAACATGTTGTCACTTCCCAAATCTACTTCTATCTTTCCCAGAACTCCATGTTTGAATGCTTCTAATCAGGTTTCTGCCCCTGCCACACTACTGACACTGCTCTGATCAAAGTCACAAATGGCATCCACTGTGACTGTGACAAAGGTAAACTTTCCCTCCTCGTCTTTCTTGGCCTGTCTCCAGCCTTTGACATAGTTGATCACATCATCCTTTTCCAATCCCTCTTCACTGTTGACCAGCTAGGTGGGATCGCCCTCAGCTGGTTCTATTCTTATCTATCATCAGAACCACAGCTACTCTTCCTGCTCATACACCATTACCTTTGATGTCCCCCAAAGATGCATCTTTGGTGTCCTCCTATTTCTCATCTACATGCTATCCCTTGTCGGCATCATCCAAAAGAAGCATTAGCTTTCACATGTACACTGACAACTCCCAGCTTCGCCTCACCACCATCTCTCTCAATCTCTCCACTGCTGTTAAACTATCAGACTCCTTACCTGACATCCAGTACTGTTCATGCAGAAATTTCCTCTTAGTTAAAGGCTGAAGCCATTGTTTTCAGTTCCCATTCCAAACTCCGTTCCCTTGCTTCCGACTCCATCCCTCCCCTCTCCCTGGCAACAGTCTGAGGCTAAACCATCTGTTCATAGCCTGAAGTGTCATTTGACCCAGATGAGCCTCCAAACATATCCATGCCATAACTAAGACTGCCTATTTCCATGTGCGTAGCATTGTCCACCCCACCTCAACTCATCTGCTGATCAAACTCTCATTTATGCCTTTGTTACCTCTAGACTTGACTATTCTGATGCAATCCTGTCTAGCCTCCAACATTGTACCCTCCATAAACTTGAAGTCATCCAAAACTCTGTGCCATGTCCTAACTCACACCAAATGCCATTCACCTATCACCGTTGTGCTCATTGACCAATACCGGCTTCCAGTTAACACCTCGATTTCAAACTTCTCATCCTTGTTTTCAAATCTCCCCCATAGCCTGGCCCCTCCCCATGTCTGTGATCTCCTCCAGCCCTGTAACCTTCAGGAAACATCTGTAGTCCCCTAGCTGGCCTCTTGAGCAGCCCTGATTTTAATCACTCCACTATTGGTGACCATGCCTTCAGCTGTGCTAAGCTTTGGAATTTCCTCCCTAAATCTCACTGTGCCCCTGTCACACTTTCTTCCTTTAAGACATTCTTCAAAACTAAACTTTTACCAAGCTGCTGGCCACCTGGCCCAAAATCTGCTCATGTGAATATAGATTTCCTGGGCTCTTCTGAACACTATTTTGAATGGTTTCCACTGCTGTTCTATATCATTTGCCAATTTTAAAAAAAATTCAATTCACCGGATGTGGGTGTCGCTGGCTAGGCCAGCATTTATTGCTCATCCCTAGTTGCCCTTGAGAAGGTGATGGTGAGCTGCCTTCTTGAACTGCTGCAGTCCATGTGGTGTAAGTACACCCAAAGTGCTTTTAGGAAGGAAGTTCCAGGATTTTGACCCAGCAACAGTGAAGGAACGGCAATATATTTTCAAGTCAGATATATTGTCAATGCTGCCAATTTTATTTTTCTAGTTTATGTTCCCACCTCCATAAAGTCAGCTTTTCTCTAATCTATTATCCTGACCTTTGTCATGCTTACATCCTTCTCAGTTATCCTATGGTCACTATTGCCTAGATGTTCCCCTACCTTTACCTCTCTTATCTGCTCTGGTTTACCCCCCCATTGCCAGATCCAATACTAAATCCTCCCTTGTTCAGTTCTTTTTTACAGCATGGATTAGAAAGGAGCCCTGTACACATTGTGGGAGTACCCTTCCCTTATCCCCTTTACCAACCCCTTCTGGCCAATTAATTTCAGGATAGAATAATAATCATGGGAGATTTTATCCATATTTATTGTTAATTTCCCTAATTTATTTGCATGTTTCAACCTTCATCTCGCTTCCAGTATAGGGTGGTCTGTAGAATACACTTGTTAGTGTGACTGATTCTTTTTTATGCCTGGTCTATTTCTGGATTACATTTACTACTGCCATTATGTTATCTCTGTTAAAGATTAGCTCACTGGTAAGCTCGAAATGGTGGGGCAAGCAGTAAAACTGTAACAGAGGACTGACATTCTTCCCATGCAGTTCTAAGTAACCCTGCAAGCCAAAGCCATAATTGGACAGCCCAGAGGAAACTCATTATTGTCCTATGACCAACTGAGACTGCAAATCTTATTGTTAACCAGCAAAAACTGTGCACACATTTGAACCCCTGAGCTTTGGCTCATTAAATTGAGAGTATGCTTTTTGAGTTAAAGCAAATGGTTGTTTCCTTGCTGGGAAGAACTTCATGTCAGGCAAACAGAATCTTTACTTCTGTAAATTTCTCAGTTGTTTATTGGGAGATGTAAAACGTGGCCATGGATTTCCCTTTCCATTTTAGTGTTCGGAACAGTTGCAATCTTTTATGAAGCAAAGCACCAAAGTGATAATATCCAATGGACTGCATCCTTAAATTTTTAATTTACAAAAATCGCCATTTATTACTGGCATAACTCAATGCAGCATAAAATGAAAACTACAGATAATGCAAGGCATAATTGTTTAAAAAAAACATATTTTTCATATTAACTGCAAAACAGTTTACCATTCTTAGAATCAAAATTAAGTAAAGGAGGCTGCCGCTAGGCCCAATGTGTCTGTGCCAGCTCTTTGAAAGGGCTACCAATTAGTCCCACTATCCTTCGGCTTTTCCACAGTGCGGAAAACTTTCCCCCTTCAAGCACTCATCTAATTCCCTTTTGAAAGTTATGTTTGAATCTGCTTCCACCACCATTTCAACCAGTACATTCCAGGTCATTATAACACACTGGGTAAAATGTTTTTTCCCCCCTTCATGTCATCTTTAGTTTGTCAATTATCTGAAATCCTTGTCCTCTAGTTAATGACCTTTCATGAGAAACAGCTCCTCTATTTACTCTTATCAAAACCCTTCATGATATTGAATACTTCTCTGCACTGAGGAGAGCAATCCAAGCTTCTCTGGTCTCTCCATGTAACCGATGTCCCATCCAGGAGACAGGAGGAAAGATATACAAACACGTCAGCCTGGCTACTTCATAAAATTATTTCCCTCCCACCGCTTTTCAAAATGGACAATTGCCGCGCTGATAAAATGACTGCAGCTGATCACTTGTTGGTTTCTGGCAGACTCTCAGCTGTCCCAATGGACAAAGGCTACCTCATCATCCTGGAATGTGACTTGTTTTGTATAAACATTCCAGCCAAGCCAAAACAAAGGATTCATAGATAATAAGTCTGCACCAGACAGCTACGGACAAAGGTAGAGCTATTTGGGGCTCTTAATCTCCAATGTTGTCCTAATGGCCCCATCGTTACCTGCTCATCAACACAATGGGTTTCAACCAGGCACCTCGTTGGCTGAACAACTTGACCCAAAGCCACGGTCAGATGACTGAGACTTGAGCTGTTTGAATTCCTTTAATTATACAGCTCGAGTTTTATCTTCAGCATCTATTTGACTTCAGAAGACAAGCAGGACTCCAGGCAAGCAGCCTGCCTCTGTCCACCATTTTATCATCTAACAGTTAGCAGCAGAAAGAGCTCTGTCCAGGTGAACTGCTTGGCCCTCATCTACACTATGAGCTACTGGAACATTGGAACTTCTGTATCTGTGCCTTCAAGGCTAATCCATCTCTACATGCCCTCGCCCACCGTGGAAGGCCTCGCTTCTGGAAAGTCTGATGAAAAGTTCAGCCTGCTAACCTCTGAAGGAATGCACCATTGGATTTTTCATTCTGGAGTCACGTGAAATCATAACTCTTATTTTTATCACGGTCTTGCCCTGTACCCCTTTCTTTCCCTTATCCTTCTTTTATTGTATGAGTGAAAAGAGGGGCAGACGTTGCAATACCTCTTTCCCAAATTTTGTGTGTTTGCAAAATAAACCAAACCTCTTATTTTGCCTCGTCTTGAGTTTGCTGTGGAGTTATTAATAGAGGATTAGATAGCTCCAAAACTGAAGGGTTGGGGAAAATGCACCACCACTTTATAAAGGGGGAAATCAGAAATCAAAGACACCTTTGTTTACGGACGGGTAGAGGGGAGAAGAAATCAGGGCTGTTTAAATTAATCCCCCTTCAGTCCATAACACTGAAGTTTCACGTTCCTGGTACAATTCTAAGAAACCTTGTCTGTACCTTCCCCAAGGCCCTTCCTAAAATGTGGTGCCCAGAATTGTCAACTAAACTTCAGCTGGGGCTAATCAGTGTTTTATAAAAGTTTAGTATAATTTAGTTGCTTAAAAGCCTCCTCAACTTGGTCAGCAACCTTCAAAGATTTATGTACATACACCCTCAGATTGTTCCTGCTCCCCATTAAAATTGTACCATTATAACCAGCAAAATATTAATTATTTTGATCTACAAGCTTTAACACATTTACTGCTATCTATTAAAAATAAAATTAAAATAAAATTAAAATAAATAAAATAAAATTGATTTATAAAATTCCCCTCTAATCTCCATTCCTTGCTCGTTAGTTTGACAGCAATTCCAATGTCCAGGATGAAAGGGCTGAAGCTGTTTGAATATATGATGAACATGGGATTTACTTTAGACAGGTTAGGAGAATGGGCAAAGAAGTGGCAGATGGAATACAACGTGGGGAAGTGTGAGGTTATGCACTTTGGTAGGAAGAATAGAGGCATAGACTATTTTCTAAATGGGGAGAGAATTCAGAAATCTGGAGTGCAAAGGGACTTGGGAGTCCTAGTCCAGGATTCTCTTAAGGTTAACTTGCAGGTTGAGTCGGTAGTTAGGAAGGCAAATGCAATGTTGGCATTTATTTCGAGAGGACTAGAATATAAAAGCAAGGATGTGCTGCTGAGGCTTTATAAGGCTCTGGTCAGACCACATTTAGAATATTGTGAGCAATTTTGGGCCCCGTATCTCAGGAAGGATGTGCTGGCCCTGGAGAGGGTCCAGAGGAGGTTCACGAGAATGACCCCAGGAATTAAAGGCTTAACATATGAGGAACGTTGAGGACTCTGGGTCTATACTCGATGGAGTTTAGAAGGATGAGGGGGGATCTGATTGAAACTTACAGAATACTGAAAGGCCTGGATAGAGTGGATGTGGGGAAGATGTTTCCATTAGTAGGAGAAACTAGGACCCGAGAGCACAGCCTCAGAGTAAAGGGAAGACCTTTTAGAACAGAGATGAGGAGAAACTTCTTTAGCCAGAGAGCGGTGAATCTATGGAATTCATTGCCACAGAAGGCTGTGGAGGCCAGGTCATTGAGCGTATTTAAGACTGAGATAGATAGGTTCTTGATTGGTAAGGGGATCATAGGTTACGGGGAAAAGGCGGGAGAATGGGGTTGAGAAACTTATCAGCCATGATTGAATGGCGGAGCAGACTCGATGGACCAAATGGCCTAATTTCTGCTCCTATGTCTTATGTTCTTAGTGGATAAATGAATAATGTACATGTTTATTGCAATATGTCAGATTAGATTGTAAACACAACACGAGCTAAAAACATTGTTTACCTAATGTGCAGTCATATGTGAACAGGTACATCTGTTTCAATATAAATGGCCACAGTCACTTACTAACAATTGCCAAGAAATGCACTTCAACAATAGCTATTGTTTTCTACTCACATTTCACAATATTGTTCAAATTCTAGTTTTAATTTCAGTTTCTACAAACTTGTTTATTTCCCAGTGACTTAGGAGGCATTATGAGGATTACTTGCCAATTCACACCGTCGAAACAATTAAACTTTTGGGTGTAGGCATTTCCTGGGAAGGTAACTTAATAAACATGTATCCTTTGAGCTCGAATACAAAGTCAAATTACCTTTGAGAATCTGATGGGCTATCAGATGTATTACATTGGTTTAAAAGTCTTTGCCCTCCATTTAGCTAGGATAATATAGCCTCAACTTTTTATTTTTTCATGAACTGCAGTATCTAGCCTGCAGGTGTACCTACACCACATGGACTACAGCGGTTCAAGAAGGCAGCTCACCATCATCTTCTCAAGGGCAACTAGGGATGGACAATAAATGCTGGCCCAGCCAGCGAAGCCCGCCTCCCGTGAATTCATTTTTAAAAATCACATTGTGGCTTATTTTCCAATTAACACATCTATTGCTCACAGTTGCCCTAAACAATATGTAAAAGTTTGCTTATAAAATGGATGTTTGTACTGTGAAAGTGTGGCACACAATATCTACCAAGAGTTCAGATTGCGCCAAACACCATGAAAACTCAGAATCAAGCATTTGTATTTACTCTTTTCCCTGGCACCAAGCCTGGTCATGTGATGTATACCTTCAGTCTATTTGTCAGTTATTATTACGCTTAGAATCACATTCAGTTGCCTCTATTACTCCAGCCTCTATTACTCCACACTCAGGGTAAATGTATTAGGGCAGGAAAATAGAATTTCCAATGGCAATACACAAAAACAGAAAATATCTGAGAGTGAATTAAATGTAATTAAATCTCAGATCAGATGATATTTTAACTTTGCTTTGACAATCCATACGTACCCTCAAAACTGAATGCCAGGAATATTTACCACTGTGGTTGATCTGCAAGATTCACAGTTTGTATACTACATTTAAAATGTCAGTCTGAGCAGCTTAGATAAATGATTAAGCATTCCACAAAGCACACCGCATGATTAGTAGAACGATACATGCGACTCGTGAATAGGTATTTAACCCGTTGGTGTTATTTACACTTGTAATGCACATGGTTCTGGTAATGTGCTCCAAGTTCTTTGCTTTCAACATTCTCAGAATGTAGGATTCAAGGGATATGTGAAGGAAAAGCAGGACAATTAGGAGATGCACAAATTCAATTAAACCTAGAGTACAAATCATGACATAATTTGGGGTTTCTAAACATCAGAGTGAAGTGACAGGATCTACAATTTTGGTGTCTATAGAAAAATGGTTAACCTTTATACTGACATAAATCAATAGTATACTCAATCTTGGCCTCATTCTCGTCATTTCACCATTTTCGATTTCATGTAATGTAAAGGTATTGAGTGAGTTCATCAAATTACTGCACCAGATGCTGCAACAACCAATGTGCAGAAAGAATACTGTGGAATAATGCTGGAAACATTAAGCAGGTGAAGGAGGGCCTGTGGATAGGGAAACAGAGTTCATGCCTCCAAAACAGATCTAATGAAAGGCCATGAACCTGAAACACAGATGCTGGGCCTGGCTTGTTGAGTTACTTCCAGCATTTTCTGTTTTTTACTGCTGCAATAATGTCAACACAGTTGCTAGGTTAAGCAAAAATGTTTGCATGTGTGTATGTTTTTGTAAAATTATCCAAATTTGCAACTATTACAATACAGTGATACATAGGGTGAGTTTGTGTCTGAAAGCGAACACGCATCAACACAAACCCTTTGGAATAAACCTGCAAAATGGGATCAGGGAATTTTGCAGAAGGTGGCGGCCAATAACGAATTAAAAATATATTCTCCCCAGCACACCAACATCCCCCCAATCCCCAGGCTCAACCCTCCACAACACCCAGGCTCAGCCCCTCACTCTTCCCCACCCCCAGGCTCAGCCCCTCACTCTTCCCCACCCCCACCCCCAGGCTCAGCCCCTCACTCTTCCCCACCCCCCACCCCCAGGCTCAGCCCCTCACTCTTCCCCACCCCCCACCCCCAGGCTCAGCCCCTCACTCTTCCCCACCCCCCACCCCCAGGCTCAGCCCCTCACTCTTCCCCACCCCCCACCCCCAGGCTCAGCCCCTCACTCTTCCCCAACCCCCACCCCCAGGCTCAGCCCCTCACTCTTCCCCAACCCCCACCCCCAGGCTCAGCCCCTCACTCTTCCCCACCCCCCACCCCCAGGCTCAGCCCCTCACTCTTCCCCACCCCCAGGCTCAGCCCCTCACTCTTCCCCACCCCCAGGCTCAGCCCCTCACTCTTCCCCACCCCCCACCCCCAGACTCAGCCCCTCACTCTCCCCCACCCCCAGGCTCAGCCCCTCCCACTTCCCCACCCCCAGGCCCAGCCCCTCACCCTCCCTCCACCCCCAGGCCCAGCCCCTCACTCTCCCCCACCCCCAGGCTCAGCCCCTCCCACTTCCCCACCCCCAGGCCCAGCCCCTCACTCTCCCCCACCCCCAGGCTCAGCCCCTCCCACTTCCCCAGCCCCTCACTCTCCCCTCCCCAAACCCATTACCTACCGGATCCGGCGTCTCCACAACATCCGCAGCCGCCCCTCCCAGGCACGGCAGACACATGCCCATCCCCGCTGCGCTCAGTAGGAAAGGCGCCGGCCCCCAGGCCCACACCGAGAGTGGATAATGGAGGAAAGGACTGACCCAAACCACCAGCCGAGGCCGCTCCAGCCGCTCTGGCACTTTCCTCCGGCCCCTCCCCCGCCTACCAGCACTGGCTCTAAGCTCCGCCCCCTGGCGCCGTGCGTCCGACGGGCGCCATGGCAACTCCCCGCCCACCAGCATCGCCTACAACTGACAAGGAGGCAGCTGCCGGGGCAGGAGATTCCCTCTAAATGAAACATAGGCTTTCTCCTCCTACAGCGCCGCTCATAGGGCGCCTAGAGGAAGCTCACCTTAAAAACAACATTTCTATTTCAATCATATTAAAATAAATTATAATTCATTCTGATTAAGATTGAAGCTGAAATATCATAAACAAACTTTGAAGACAACGAAAAGTTATCCTTTAGTATCACTGAAAAAGGACACATGTCGAGGCTTTTCACACTGCTACCTTGTAGTCATACCCAACTGTACAGACCATACCCAGCCAGCGCCCTGCTTGCAAAACTCAAAACACAATGTCCAACATTAGATATGATTCTGCGATTGGGCAACATTTGCTATGGAATCCTCAGTGTGCTAAGAATTATGCTGACAGCCAATTCAAGATTATCAGTCGGGCTGGCAGGATGGCGGACTTACTAGAAACTACGTATGTGAATACACAGAGCCCTGTTATCTGCAGACAGAAAGAACATGTACACACATTGCACCTGTTTCAACTGAACAAAATAGGCGCCAGGCATTCTCTGGGGCAATGCCTTGGCCAATCAGAGTCAACCTGCCCAGTTAGAATTTAAGCATGGCAGTTAACTGTCCTTCATCAGTTAACTGGTGCATTCTCCATGGCAACCAATTAGCACTCTCTTCTCATGAAGTATAACTTGTTGTTCCCTTTGCATTTGGTATTCTTGTGAATGTCCTGATGAGTGCAAGATGAAAAACTTTGACGTGTCTTTTTTCAGCAATACTCAAGCTCTGTACTGCCAAATAGCCATTTATCATTTTTTAAAAAAAATCTATAGAATGTTTTATCATTATAGGGAAATTCACTATTCCACAAAAGTTGAGTTAGTTTTTCAGAGCCAGAGTGGTTGTTCAGAAGTAATTATGACTTAGTATGCATCTAAAAACCCAGTTGCACCACATTCAACAAGGTGTAACCTCTTCAAATGCTTTTACAGCTAGGGCAATATGTAAAAAGTGGAAGTTCACATCAAACCAAATGGTTTTTAAGATTTTCATCCATGAGGAATGCAACAGAACACACTGTGGTGGAGCGGGAAGTCACTGATGCTAACTTTCGGATTTTCATATTTACCTCTGCAGTTTCATAGAGTAATGATGGCAAATGCTCACAGTTTAACATCATTTTGACCACAATTTCTGGGCATTGTTTAAATATTTTTTAGCATTTTAAATCACCAACATCCGAAGGATTTAGACATCCAAACTTGCAAAAGTTAGTTTTCTATGCCAGAGAGGTTTCTTGGCAGTAATTAATACTTAATAACATTTAAAATTCACTTAAAGGGGCTTGAAGGGACAAGCCTAACTTTTTCTGGAGTGTTTGTATCATATAAGTACCCTAAACTCACCCTGTTACATATAGTTGATTGCTAAGTCTCACGCCAAGATACTAGTATAGTGAAACAGCTGGAAGAGCGAAGCAAGTGGGACAGCAAAGTCCTGATTTGCACATTTAACTACACATGCATGGCTTCCAGAAGTTCTTTCTGATTTACCCATTAATAATGGTGAACGCATTAGCTCACCTTACACAAAATCTGGGCCAATATAAAAGGGAGATGGTAGTCTAGTAATAATGTCACTGGATTAGTACTCCCCAGAGGCCCAGACAGAAGCTCTGGGGACATAGGTTCAGATCCCACTATAGCAGTTGGTGGAATTTAAACTCAATTAATAAAAATCTGGAATTGAATGAATCTATCACTGATTGTTTTTAAAAACCATCTGTTTCACTCACGCCCTTTAGAGAAGGAAATCTGCTGTCTTTACCTGGTTTGGCCTACATGTGACTCCAGATCCACAGCAAAGTGGTTGACTCTTAACTGCCCTCCAAAATATCCTAGCAAACCACTCAGTTCAAGGGCAGTTAGGGATGGGCAACAAATGCTGGCCTTGCTAGTGATGCCCACATGCCATGAAAGGACACTGGGTGGATAATAGCTCACAAAAAAAACTCTATTTTTAATTCAACAATTCAGTTGAACAAGCATCATTAATAACTTTAACAGAATACAGTGTGTTTTTATTATTCCTATCTAATTTAATATATTTAGCTAAGCTACCAACACAATCACCTATTTAAGTGCTACACAGATTCTCATGTACTTTCATAGCACAGTCTTCTGGTGCTGGATATCAACTAATATTTTCATTTTGAACTGTCTCAAGTTTGACATGATACAGTTCTGTAATAATCTCCTCTTACTTGCATGCTGCTAATTTGCAATGCAGTTCAGTGTGACTTATTAATTGCTGCCCTACAGTTCCTTGGTGTGAAAAGTGCTAACTGAGTCTAAAAGAGCGTGAAGAGTCTCAGAAACAATTGGCAGAAGTGCAGTTATAGAATGTGAGCTTGAAAGACAGTGCGGATGAATTATGCTCTGCTGATCAGTGTAGAGAACCAGGTTTAATGTACGAAAGTTTAGTTTCTAAAGAAAAAAACAGGAACAGATGAGAACACTGGAATGTCGCTTACAGGGAATGGAACACTTGAAAGAGGGCTTGAAATGCTTAAATGGCAAACTTGTATAAGCAACTTCAACAAGGATAGATCTTCAATTAAACCTTGATGAACTCCAAGTTTTACAATACTCTAGTAAGCATTGTGCAAAATGTTTGGAATAGGAGAAAGAATTGCTGATGCATCAGAACAGTTGCTTGAAAGCAGAATCAATCACCAAAACTGGTGAACTTCTTGAACTTTGGTCCAATCTGAACAATATGAAGGTTGAGATATGCAATACAGAAGAGCAAATCCAGACTTTGAAAGCAGGTGAGAGAAATTATACAAAACAGACTGACAATCTAACAAGTGAATTGAAAGTCTTCAAGGAGCAATCAGTGACCTTGGAAGAAAGATTTTGAACAGAACTGAACGCACATGTGAAGTTGTCAAACGTATATAAGAGTTCTGCAGATTACTCTGAAACAAAGACAACTCAACTGACCAGAGTGGTTGCTGAGTTGAACAAAAAGATTCATAAGCTCAAAAAACAACTGGGAGAGAAGAAACTACTCAAAAATTTAGGTAAAATTGTGAATCAAGTGGGAATGACGGTTCAATTTTTGAAATGTAAACTTTGACATTCATTGCCATGACCCACATGATGACAGAAAAAGTGAAAGAAATGACAAGGAGCTGAGTACAATATTCATTCACTCTGCAAGAAGTGAGTTGGGGTAGCAACAGGTGAGCTGGCCAAGTGCGTTTCAACGCGAAAAAATGGAACACAAAAAGGATGAAAACATACCCAGGTGCCATAACAACTTTCAAACCTGCAGGAAGAACCAGCAGCAGAAGAGCTAACCACTCCACTGACTGTAGTGCGAACAAGATGGGAAGGGTTATAAGGCCTCCAGACCACCTGAATCTTTGAATTCAAGGGCTTGAAGAGGGCAGATGGTGTAACGATAATGTAGTAATGACAATGTAATGTATGATAGTAATAATAATGTAATCATAAGGTAAATTATAATCACTTAAAATACATTGGATAAATACTTGGGGGAGGTGTAGTATCTGGGCCTGGCATATGTAGAGTTAATGTGGGACTGAATACAGTACTGCCCACACAGTGATGTAAGGGAACACATGACTTGCACCCTGGGCCAGCCTAGTGTTGGATAGAGCTGTGTGTACCAGCAAGCATGGAGACAGCTCCTAGCTTGTGCTCTTTAGTGTATATTTGCAAATAGTTCTAAGGCTCAATTAAGACTTACAGTTAACCCATGTATGACTACAAAGACTTGTTCAGACCTACTGAACTGACCTTAATGCAGGAGGTTGAAAGGAGCAGAGGGATCAGCTTTCTTTAGGGGACCAGGGGCCCTCCAAACTGATGCTGCAAAGGTAGTGGGAACAGATCAAAGCCAGGAGCCTGACCTCAAGAACGTAGATATAGTGTTGGAAGCAAGTTCAATGAACTCACGCAAATGACCAAGGTCAGTGATTAGGTCTTCAACTGCAATATCCCACCAACCGCACTACCAAACTTGCATACTGTTCAATGCACCTTACCACTTATCCATCAAAAATCTTGACATTAAGATTTATGCCTCAGCATGCATTTGCTATTCCTCAGTTACCACCTCTAACTTTAAAAATCGATACATGAAGCTTAGGCAAAAATGACAAATGGTTGAGTGTGACGCAGCAATTTTTCTTAGGTTTATGTCATGTTTGAAGGACTGCATTTGAAATGCCTGCAAAAGTGAGGAACATACTTATCTTCACAAATTCTAGGTGGAAGCTCCAGTGCAGTACAAAGGGAATGCTGCACGGTCACAGTTGCAGTCTTTTGATGGGGCATCTGCCTTCTCAGATGGATGTAAAAAATCCCATGATATTATGGGGGTGGGCGGGGAGTTCTCCTCACTATGGCCAATATTTAAACCTCAAGTAACATCACTAAAAGAGATTGCCTGGTCATCACTGCTTGTGGAAGTTTGCTGAGTGTGAATTGAGTGGCACATTTCCTGCACAACGACAACGATGACACTTACTTCATTGGCTATAAAGTTCTTTGGGACAACCTGAAATGACAGGTGCTACATAAATGGAGGCGTTATTTCTCATTACAGAATATTTCGTCCTCATTTTCATAATTATGAAAGAATCACCTAATAGCATTGACACAACTTCCATTTTATTGAAGGATGGCTTCAGCTAAAATAGATCCTCCTCCCTTCAGTGCATCTCCTGCAGCAAAATCTCCAGAGCTTCAGCTTCTACTGGGTAATGCAAGCAATTAAGCAAAGCTCCTGCCACCTGGGGCCCAGTTTATGGTGAACTTTAAAAGCCCTTTTTTACAAGCCCCATAGCGATTGATAACATCTAAAAAGAGACTTGAACTCCCAGCGACTAACTCACAGGATCACAAAAAATTTCTAATTTTAAGACCTTTACTGTAACAAAGAAGCTAAAATCAACCATGACTAAACATTACTTAGTAGGCAACTAATACGCCAAGCTATAGAAGAGATATCTCCCCTTAATTTCCTTACATGACCAAAAGCCCCACAGCACATTTATACAATACACGACCAAAGAATTGGAGATTTTACAGGAACCAGTCCAAAGTTACTCCCAGCTTTTAGCAGGCATAATTCTTGCCATTTCATTGAGTCATAGCATCCAGTGCCCATCGGAAGTCATTCCCGTCTGTCTTCTGAGAATTCCTGACCTGACTTCCAGCAGCAAGACCCACTCTGGTAACTTCTTCTCCCCACCATGCCAGGGCAAATCACCTAGTGTCCTGAAATTTTGACAGGTCCCATCTCTTTGATCAGAGAACAAGCTCTCAACAGCATCCTGCCTGGTGGCTTACATAAACTGTCTTATTCTTTCTGCTGTTTCACAGCAGCTGCTGTTTCTCTCTCTATCTCTCTCTCCCCCTCTCTCTCTCTCTGTCTGAGTCAATAAGTCTGGCAGCAGTAAAGCCACCTGCCTTTTCCTTTGTCTCTAGGTGTTAAAATAGGCACTTTGCTTGCCATAGGGCTTGACCTGGGCCCCTATTCCCCATGGCTATCAGGGCTTATTGCCAAGCAGAATTAGTATGAAATCGCATGCCCCTCTCCGCTTCTCCATTTTGAATTTGAATTACAAGAGACAGTTTAAAACATAACCAACCATCTTATAAAGCCTCACATTCGCAACACTTTTAAAAAGTTGGTTATATTTGCCTTTCAGTGTCACACATACCTTTGAATGTATTATGTCATTATTTATGGATTAATGTATCACACGTAAGCAAACTTCAAATTGCTACAATATTCACTCAATTAAAACAAGCTTTAGTTTCAAAGTTTTGGATAACAATTTTTCATTATCACCTTAAATTATTTTAATGCATGCCAACAAAAATTCTTATGTCCTTCAAAGATCTGTTCAATGCATATTTTATCACTGGCATGAACCTTTCTATTATTACTGCAGATGGAGCTGCTTACTGTGAAATGGAAGCACTCGGGACCAAAAGGAATCGAGAGGGAGAACTTTACAAGAGCTGGGTTTCACTCATTGCTCTTCAGGTTCGGTTGCCTTTTCTAACTTACTTAAGCAAACCCACAGCCTCATAAAATTGTATTTTACCCAGTTTGGCTGTGCTGGAGGAGCAATTAACTAGATTTCCTCAGAATTAAGTAGCTTGTCCTAAAGTCGAGGCTTATTTTTTGAAAGATTTGACCACCCTGTAAGCCAGTCTGTGAATGTGCCTCAGCGAAGAATATTAATGCACCTGCCATATACGACTAGGGGGAAAGCTTCAAACAATGCTGCTCTGAACCACCAGCCTGAAGGCCCTCTGATGCTGTGAAACACAATTTTCACCAGGATGCTACTTAAAACATAGGCCAGGGTTTTCCAGCCCTGCTGTGGTGGGGCCCACCACAGGTAATGTGGGGGGCCAGCCAGAAGACCATTGAGTTTCAGTGGGACTGGGCAATCCTGGCAGCGGGCGTGGCTGGAAAACCTACCCAAAGCCAACTGCAGCATGCTTCCAATAATGTTCGAGTCCAGAAGTCAGGACCAAATGTGGCCCCCCAAGCCCACATAGGTGGATGACAGGGCCACAGGGGCAATTTTACTGGTAGTGACCAATGAAGGAGTCGCCGCCAAGACTGCTGTCCAATTAAAGACAGTGGCCTATCTCTCTGAGCTGTAGCCTTGCCCGCACCGTCAATAGAGGTGGCCATTGCTGAGACTTCAAGGCTAAGGAAAGGGAGCCTCCACACTGAAGCGCCCTCAAAGGGCCAGCAGAAATAGTGCTGGTGGCTGCCAAGGCTGGGCAGGCAGGCCCCAGCGATTGGAGAGGTAAACCCTCCAGCGGTGGTGTTGGGGTTGTGAGGGTAGCAATTGCTGCCGGACAGCCCGTCTGTGGGCCATGAAGCCTCGGAGAAAGAAGGTTCCCCTACGCTGGGAGGCTGCCTTGATGAAGCTGGCAAACTATGCGACTCGATGCTGTTCAAAGCCTAAAAGATGTTGGCGGCGTCATAAAATGGCCATTAATAAGCCAAATGACCGCTCACAGACCGGAGGCAGGCAGGGATACTACTGCTTTGGAAACATCACTAATGCCTTCCATAGCCATTTTCCCACACCCCCCACCTCCCAGTCTAACTTCAAGGGCAGGTAAAATCCAACCTAATAGCTCAGAAGTGAATTCACAAACCCTGAATTAATGAGAGGCTGACTGGATGCATAAAACCTGGACATCTGAGGGAAATAATGAAATTCTCATCCATTTAATAGTGGACAGAAATAATGACCTCTTTGGAGTTACAGCCATAATATATCGCTGAATGTCATGGGCTGAACAAATTGAATCTCAACATTGATCGAACTCTGGAAGGTGATCCCCAAAAACTTCAAGACCTGGAAAGGAACGTCAAAAGAACAACAAATACCAGGAAATGTAGGAATTTGAAGGAAGACAACCAATTTGTTTAGCGGATTCCAAGTTGAGTTTATTTAATCACAAAATGTAAAGTATAATCCACAAGAGATTGGAGTAATTGTTAAAGAGAAAACAAATAAAACTAAATTATCTAATTCCTCTGGGCAGTATGCAAACCTTTGTCTCTTGTCCTGTCTTCTCACATGATGCCCTGCTGGACCTTCTGTCTTTATTTGGTTAGAAGGTTCAAGTTCCACTCCAGCTAGGCCACGCTTAGAGTACTGTGTGTAGTTCTGGTCGTCATATTATAAAAAGGATATAGAGGCACTGTAGAGGGCACAAAAAAGATCAATAAGGATGATACCAGTGATGTGTATGGCATACATAATAGGATAGGATCGACAGGTTGGATCTATTTACTCTTGCAAAAAGAAGGCTGAGGGGTAACCTAATAGAGGTCTTTAAAATTATGAAAGATTTTGTTGGCATGCATACAGAGAGAATGTTTATTTTTGTAGGGAAGAGCAGAATGAGAGGACCTCAATGTAAGCAATACAAGATAGTAATCAAATAAACCAGTAGGGAATTCAGAGGAAATTTCATCACCAGTGAGTGATAAGAATGTGGAACTCACCACCACAAGGAGTGGTTGAAGCAAATATTATAGATGCACTTAAGGGTAAACTAGACAAGCATATGAGGGAGAAGGGAATAGAGGGCTGAGGAAAGATGGGAAGAGGCTTGAGTGGAGCATAAACACGGCATGGACTGGTTGGGGCCAATGGCCTGTTTCTGTGTCATATATCCTACATAATCCTATGTAGGATGCAGGTGTTGTCCTTCAGATGAAACAATAAACCCTTTCAGGTGGATATAAGATGTCCCATGGCACTATTCCAAGAAGAGTAGGGGAGTTTCCACGGTGTCCTGAGAATATGAAAGATGCTTAATTAAAAAAGGTATACATTTCAATGATACATGTCATAACAACAGGATGTCTCAAAGTGCTTTAGGTAGGTAATTAACCCTAGTCTGCAAAGAACAATGAACATTTCTCTCTATTAGAGAGAAGGAGACAATTGGTTATATACAGCTTGGGGCAAGGCAAGGTGGGAGGGGTGCGGGGCAGGCCTCCATGAAGTACCACAACCAGTACTGGGGATTGACATCATTCTGCACTACACTCTCTCCATCTAGCCAACTAAACTAACTGGCCTTCACAAAGCACTTTAGAACCAAGAAAATCCTTTTGAAGTGTAATCACTGTTGTAATATTGGAAATATATTAATGCAAACTCTTACATGAAAGACACTTTGTAAATGCAAATTTATTGTTACTTTTATACCTTATTCAACCCTTTGGTTTCTTCCATATAAGGAATTATTCTCCATAGTCACATGCATCCCCATGTCATGGACCTGATTTTAACTCACCAAGTGAATGGGCTTTAAATGAGTTAAAATTGGGCTCCTTGATTTTCTGAGTACGTTTGTTGATTTATGCGCATCCTGTGGCATACAGCTTCCTCCCCTACTATTTGTCATCAAGCGTACACAATCACATCTCTCCTTGCGCCCACTTATGTTCCTATACCAATTATCCTCATGCACCTACTCACCTCCTCCGCTGCCACTCAGCCCAATCATTCTACAATGGTCTCATTGTTAATGCACTGTTGTCTATCGGGTGAATACTTGACATTCAGTCACTCACAGGTCAGTTGTTTTGCTTATTGTTGGGGAAGAGAGCGCAAAATGTAAGATGGATGGAGAAGACTGGCTGTGGTCCACCAACAATATGTAGCTGACAGATGCAGAAGAGGAGGTCATGGAAATAAGTGGCACATCTGTGGGATGAGAAAGCCAGAACTCACAGGCTGGTGACAAAAATTTAAAATATCTCTGACACACATGCTGTCTATATTTTGTCAATGAATTACAAGAATCCTGAGTACGGTATTTATCAAGATTGCTATATTGAATCACAAAAATCACAGAAGCTTTACAGTGCAGGAGGCCATCCAGCCCATTGAATCCGCACTGGCTCTCTGAAAGGGCATTCTACCTAGTCTCACCCCCCTGCCTTATCCCCATAACCTTGCACACTTTCTCTTTTCAGGTAGCAATCCAATTCCTTTTTGAATTCGTCAATCAAACCTACCTCCACCACCCTCTCAGGAGGTTTGTTCAAGATTCCAAACACCCTATTGATGAAAATAATTTTCCTCAAATCACTTTTACTCCTTTTGCCAATTATTTTGAACCTATGCCCTCTAGTTCTTGATGCTCCCTTGAGTGGGAATTGTTTACCCTGTCCATATCCCTCAGGATCTCCTCTCAGCCTTCTTTTCTTCAAGGAAAACAGTCCCATCCTCTCCAATCTAGCCTCATAGCTACAGTTCTTCATCCCTGGAATCATTTTTGTGAATCTCCCCTGTACTCTCTCCAATGCCTTCATATCCTTCCTCAAGTATGGCACCCAGAACAGGACACAGTACTCCAGATGAGGTCTAACTAACTGCCAGGACTAATTCATATTCATTTGTCTCCAGGGCCTTCACTTGTAGAGCAAGAGTTTACGGACATGCCTAACTATGATTCCTCAGAGTACCTCATTTCTTCTGAGGCTACAGCCGAACATGATTTTCAGCCATGCACCAGTGTAAATACTCGCATTTCAATGGGTCCACTTGGAGAGTAAGTTGGTTTCCACCTAGCGATTCCCAAGAGACAGCTGTTGCAAGTCTGCATCTTCAAGCTCTGCTCAGCTGGACCCAGATGCTGAACCCAGAACAGATGTGCGTGCAGAACAGGTGTCATTTTTGACGCATAACAACACTCAGAGCACCAAAAATACAGGCATTTGTAGTAATTATGGTTTTATTTAATGTGCAATGTACCTTTATGAATAAAATGTGGTGGGAAAGATCACATGATGTGTAGTAACCAATAGGAGAGTAGTGCAGGCTACCTCCGCAGTCAGTGCCTGATCAAGGGACCCAGCATTGGAAAAGGGGGGTCGGTGAGAGCTATCCCCTGCCCTTGCTGCCGAAACTCTCCTATGCGACTCCCAACCTATGACACCCCTCCCACCATCACCCACCGCTGGCCTGGGATCCAGCGACAATACTAGGCCTTGGGTGGGTGTAGTACTGACAGCAGCCATGCTTCCCAAGTGGTGCTGTTGTTCAATAGAGCTGCTGACTCCAGATTGGCTGGGAGCTCTCGGTGGGTGAGACTTCTGCCCTGGAGTCCTTGATCCCAGTGGTAGGCCTGTCACTGGTGTGTCAAAATGCCTGATTGTGGGACAAGAAGTGGCAGGCCTTCCTGAAAAGGGGGCTCTTGCCAGCTCTCCTGCCAGCAGCCAAGACCTCCACAAGTTTCCGCCCAATGTTAGCTTACAGAAAATTTGTGCAGGTCACAAGTAATAGCATTTTCTCCAAGCCCACAGCAAATTTAAATAAAGTTATCTTTTGTGTATGGTACCTCCTGTTGACTATGATTGAACACCAAGTCTTGAAGAAGGCCATTTTTATATGCAGCCCAATTCATGCAGGAAGGAGCTGTGAATGAAGGCAAAACAAAATGTGTGAGAAAAAGTGGTGCAGACACATAACAGGAACATAACTGATAAAATTCTAATGTTTAAGTAATCACCACAACCTTTTCTCAAATCATAGTTTTAGTTGTGCATTCGTCAAGTGTCTGCACTTTTTTTCTTTGCCAATTAATCTTTTATGGGCCTTACCAGCGCAACTGGGCAATTAGAATTAAGGCATTTATATACAACAGAGGAAATTAAACAGAAAGTTTTGACAAAACTTTCATCTGTGCTTTCATCCCCTGAGACCGAGGCCCAACTCAAGCTCAGACTGAAGAGATAAAAGTCATGTCTCTCTGGCAATTGTAAAGGCCCAACGTGAAATCAGTTTGAGCAGTCTCAAGACAGCTCTCACTTGGCACAGGCCACAGAATAAAACTCCCTATAACTCACCACTAATTGACACAATCTGTAATTGGCAACCTGACTCAGAAAGGCCACAAGGATCTGAGCAATGAAAATGCTGCAATTTGTGGTGCTTTGCTGAAGTTGGAATTAAGACGCATTATTGTGGAAGATTTGAGGGGACTACACCACTAAACCACTGAGCCTGAGAGGAAAGAACATTAAAAGCTGCACTTGCCGGTACTAACGCTGGTGCCCAAATATTTACTAACCCACCATTCCCAAATTTCTTACCTTCTGACATATGTATTTGTGATTAGAGTGAGAAAAAGAATTGTTGAAAAACGCATCTGCAAGGAATGTCTATCATATTAGACAATGCTACTTGGTAATATATTAATCATTGTAAGTGTCTGGAATCATTAACTACCCTGTAGGAGTAACTGATGATTTTTTGACATTTTGCAAGCTGATTCTGTATTTGCAATGAATAGACACTTAAAATTCTAAACTCCTCATCTCCTTTTCTGAGTCATTCCCTACAACACAGCCTTTTCCTATATAAGCTCCAGCTGAAGAAAATTAATCAGATTATTTAACACCTTCATGGAATGTTAGGAAAAAGTATGAAGCGACTAGGGGTTGGATTTAATGCCCATCCAACGATGGGTTTGAAGGAAGCGGCACATTAAATCTAGCATGCCTGCTACCTACCCATCGGTGTCTGCCCCCACTGCAAGTATACCAGCGGCAGGGGTAGAGCCAGGCAGTCCATCTACCAGTTGGCCATTTGAAGCCCTTAAATGGGCATTAATTGGTATTCAACCAGTGGTGGCTGGGGCAGTTGTCTCAAAGGAAGCCTGAAAAGCAAACCCTGTCAGGGTTGCCAGTGAGCCCCCTCGCTCAAAGGCATTTAGTGCCTGATGAAGGGACCTGGTATTGATAAGAGGGAGGGCCGCTGAGAACCGCCCCCAGCCCTGGTTGCCAACTCCCTCCTGCGTCTCCCATGGCCCCCAACCCGAGGCGCCCTCACTCACCTGTGACCTGGGTGATCCTAGGCCTCTCCCTGGGTCGATGGCGCTGCTTGCAATGACAACTTATGGCCTCTGGTTGGCCAGCAGCTCTCAGGAGCGGAGGGGGGGATGGTGTCATTTCTGCCCCCGGGGTCCTTGGTCCCAGGGAAGGCCCATTGCTGACCACTTAAGTACCTGAGTTTGTTGAAGCACAAGAATAGACCGGCATGAGCAGCGAAGCAAATAACAAGTCCGGTGCCTAGTCGAATTTTCCAAGTGAGTTAGTTTTAACTGAGTAAGATTTAAAAAGAAATAATGCATGGCACATTCTAAAAATGTCTGGGTTTTGGACAGCTAATTTTGAGACAATGCACCTGCAATACTCATTGTGTAATATTATTTTCTTAAGAAAATATAATGTCAAGGCTGTATTGCTAGGCACAATGATCAGCTTAGTTGAAAAATATTTTAGTCGGGATATGCGTGTACGGAGTTTCACTTCGGCCACACTGGAAAGGGGAAGTTATGCAGATGGAAGCACCATTCATGACTCCTTAGGTACTGAAGCAATCCACGTCCAAATGCAACAAGACCTGGACAATATTCAGGCTTAGGCTGACAAGTGGCAAGTAACATTCGCACCACAAAAATGTCAGGCATTGATCATCTCCAACAAGAGAGAATCCAACCATTGCCCCTTGATGTTCAATGGCATTACCATCACTGAATCCCCGACTATCAACATCCTGAGGGTTACCATTGACAAGAAACTGAACTGGACTGGCCATATAAATACTATAGCTACAAGAGCAGGTCGGAGGCTAGGAATCGTGCGAAGAGTAACTCACCTATTGACTCCCCAAAACCTGTCCACCATCTACAAGGCACAGGTCATGAGTGTGATGGAATACTCCCCACTTGCCTGGATGAGTGCAGATCTCACAACACTCAAGAAACTTAACACCATCCAGGACAAAGCAGTCCACTTGATTGGCACCACAACCACAAACATTCAATCCCTCCAGCACTGACACACAGTAGCAGCAGTGTGTACCATCTACAAGATGCACTGCAGGAATTCACCAAAGCTCCTTGAACAGCACCTTCCAAACCCACGACCACTACCATCTAGAAGAACAAGAGCAGCAAATAGATGGGACACCACCATCTGGAAGTTCCCCTCCAAGTCACTCACCATCCTGACTTGGAAATATATCGCTGTTCCTTCACTGTCGCTGGGTCAAAACCCTGGAACTCCCTCCCTAACAGCACTGCATGTGTACCTACACCGCATGGACTGCAGCAGTTCAAGAAGGCAGCTCACCATCAGCTCTCAAGGGCAACTAGGGATGGGCAATAAATGCTGGCCCAGCCAGCTAAGACCAATCTTGTGAATGAATTAAAAAAAACTGAAAATCTTTGTGTAAGAACAATGGGAGAGTTAAGACCTCGAACTAGACTAAGAGAGATAAGACTTAGGACCTGTGTGCTGAAAGGAAGAATAAGGTGAATATGAAACTGCAGAATTGCAGAAGCTGAGCTACTAACAGAAATATGAATCTTCAAACCTTTGAAAAAATAGGAAGCACATGTAAGTACCTATGCATTGGGGCATAGGGTGTCATGGACTATCAATGACCTCAACTTGATCCAATCATATTGGCCAGGACAAGCTATGGCCTAATGTGGCATGTCAATGGGATAAAAGAAAGGAGTTACAGGATATCACACCTAGAATAAGAAGACAGACTACGGTCAACAGGACATAGCAAGAGAAGATGAGAAGACTGTGCTCCAGAGAGCTTGGAAGCAGGAGTTGAGTCTCGCTGTGTATCTTTTACTGTTGTTAAGTATTAACTTTGTATATCTTTGTGATACTTAATTAACTCTGACTTGATTAAAGAACCTGAGTCCCAACCTTGTAGGTCAGGACTGGTCAAGAATCCTGAGTGAGACAGGTTGGGGTATTCTCTGTCTCACATAGATTATCATATCTGAGGTTCTCTCTCTCTCTCTTGGTGGTATCTTACAGAAGATTATAGTTACAGTATCTGTAATGGTCTCACTTACACCCTTTTAACATCTGGTCCTGGGGATTTGTCACTCATTAGTGCCATTATTTTCTTCATTCCTGCTATTTTGTAAATGTTAATTTAATTGAGTCCCTGTCCCTCATTTAATATTAGTTTCCTTGGGATTTCCAGTATGCTGATCTCTTCTCCTACTGTAAATATTGATACAAAGTAATAATTTAACATATTGTTATTGAGTTGATTGTCCAGGCAACATTTCTTGATGGAAACATTGAACTTTATTTACAAGACTGCAGCAGCAGCTACATGTGTGCATCTAACTCTATAACTAAAGAAGAACTCCCCCTTAGAAGTTCTTCGTGCTTCACATTGGTTCACACAGATTATGTGATTTTACAGCACAGGCTTATTCTTAAAGCTACAGCCCTATGTTTATCAAAACTATAATTACTACATTCCTCCCACTTTAACTTTTCTGTACATCTTGTATTTGCATGGATATTTATCTCATGGCATTACAATATTTACACAGGTCATGAAATTATTAGTTCAGTCTTTCAGGTGGTTTCCTGATCTGTGTAGAAAGTCGTAGCTCCATGACTTCCGATTCTTTTACAGGAACAACAGTCTCTGGAACCGCATTAACATCAGGTACCTCATTAGGCACATGCAGTTCAGTGTTGTCTGCTCTGACAGAGACATTGGGCATGTCTATCCTTGGTTGAACAACTTCAACATGAACCACAGGTTCAACGATGTTTACAGGTGGAACATTATTTTGTTGGGGGTATCTTCTTTCTTCTTAAATGATCCACATGCTTACGGGCGATCTGGCCCTCCACTTCCACATGGTATGACAATGGTCCAGTCACAGAGCTTACTTTAGTAGGCAGCCACTTCAGTCCTCCACTTTAATTCTTACATATATTGCTTCTCCAGCAGAAAATTCTCACGCACAACGATGCAAATCGTGTCACTTTTTAGTTCCCTTGACTTTTTTCCACCTTCCCCTCCAAATTGAGAAGTATCAGGCTTTGCCTTGTTCGAAGACAATGCCTCATCAGTAACTCTGCATCCTCTTTCTATGTGCCTTCCTTTTTATACCACAGAATTTAGTCTCGGCCTTCACTTTGACTTCATTATCAGCCAGGCTTCTCTCAGGTGTAATTTCAACTTGTCTTAATTAGGTAGTTGAGCTACCCACAACTTCATTTTCTGCTCGCATCTTGGAAAGTTCTATGAATTTTCCTGCCAATGCCTCTTTAGCTTCATTCAGTTGATTCTTCAGCTCTTTTGTCTCCTTCTTGTATCTGTTGGCTTCCTCCTGGAACCTTGAACATTGCTGTGTCTTCTCTGCCAATTGGGTCTTCAGTTTGTTCAGAGTGATGTTAAATTCTTTCTGTTTCTCTTTGTAATTTTTTGGAGGTACGAACTTTGATTTGAAAGACCCTTGTAGGGTGTGAAGGTCTTCCAACAAGTTTCCCTTTACTTTGTGGAGCTGACTTGCTTCATCCTGAATTTTAAGGGCAGAATATTGTCGTCGATGTGCTGGGGCGGGCCCGACATGCCGACGTGTAAAATGACGCGCGATGACGTCGGGCATGCGTCCCAACGTCATCGCGCGTAATTTCGATAATGCATTCGGCAGGCACGCACCGGAGGGGGCTGTGCGCCCGCCAAACTGCCAAAGGCCTATTAAGGCCATTAAAAAAGTAATTGACATTGTGAACAGTGCTGCCCATCCAACCTTAAGGTTGGTGGGCAGGCAAAGACCCCAAGTGGTCTTCACATTTTTCAAGAAACCTCACCCACTGGTGGGATGAGGTTCCCTGAAGGTTTAATAAAATAAATAACTAAGTTTTGCAAAATGTACAAACATGTCCCAGCTCTTGTTACACTGTCACGTGAGGGGACATGTTTAGATAATTTTTTTAGTTCATTTGTTCAGAAGTTTCATTATCAACTTAATCTCCCTGAGGCACAGAGCTGCCTCAGGGAGATTGCTGCGCTCTTTCATGCACATGTGCAAAAGAGCGCAGGCCCCAACTCTCCATCCTCCCCGCCCCCGCCCGCACGGGTAACACTGAGCGCTACCGGCTGCACATTACGCTGGGCGGGCCTTAATTGGCCCACCCACGTAAAATGGTGGTGTGCATCCGATTGCGGGCGGTGATCAGCTCCGCGTTCACCCCCACCCAGCCCGCCCGACATAGGTAATTTTCAGCCTTATAATTCAGCAGAGCCTCCTTGCGTTTCTTCTGCTGTGCGTTTCCACCGCTGCTTAAGACTGTCTTCATTTCCTCAGGTTTCTGAATGGCTACACATTCCATTTTCATCCTGTTGTGGCCTTGGACACTCCAGGCTCTTTCCGAAGTACCTTGCCTTGTTCCTTTTTCAACTCAGAGACTCTTCCGATTTCCTTTTGTAAACTCACTGGCCAATCGAGGTTAATTTCCCTCAACAAATTTTGACCTAGAAGTCTTGGTCCTCTGCCTTCTAGTACCATCACTGGTGGTTGTGCAGGTACACTGGTAATACTCTTCACTTGGATTTCTTCGCCTGTATACATTTTCAACTTGGCAGAAGTTTGTTCCACATTTAATTGTTGAGCACCTTTATTTAAATACCTGAAGGTGTGTTCTCCTACTATAGTGCCAGAAGAACCATTGTCTACTTCCATTTTTAAGGGTTTTCCAATCACCTGTAAAGTGACAGTGATTGGCTCTGTCTTCCCTACTTTTACATTAAATAAGGAATAAATATCAGAATTGCTTGTTTCTGGTTCTTCCACATTATATTCTCCATTTGACTTAATTTGTTGCCTGGAAGTCTGTTTTAATCTTGCTTTGCAATGTTTCAATGTGTGCCCTCTTTTATGGCAAAAATAGCACTCCGCCTCTTTAAATTGCCAATTGTTAGGCGAATGATTCTTTCCACATCAATAATGATTAGTTTTCGGCTTTGCTGCTGAGCTGTTTCCTCTAAATTTCTGAGCAGCAGGGTCTGTTTCCCACTTTGTGGCAGAGTCCTGGCCTTTTGCATAACTTTCAGCTGACCGTTCCCACCCTACTAGGAAAATGGCGCCATTTTGTGCATCTTGAATGGCTTGTGAATCGCTTGCAGCGCTTTCCATTGCAAGTGCTATTTCTAACGCTTTCTTAAAATCAACATCCACTTTAGCCAACAACCTTCGCTGAGTAACATCATCTTGCACACCACAGACCAAACAATCCCTGAGCATATCATTCAGGGTTTCACCAAAATCCCAATATTCTGTTAGTTGTTTTAATTTCGCCGCATAGTAACAATGGTCTCCCATGGGGCTGTATTCCGTGAATTGAACCTGAACCTCTGTATTGTGACTGAGGGTTTGTGTTGGAAATGCCCCTTAATGAGGTCTACTAATGCACTGAAGGTCTTTGAATCTAGGGCACTGGGGACCGTCAAGCTTCGAATTAAACTGTAGATCTTGCTCCCACAAATACTTAGGAGAATTGCTCTCCTCTTTTTCTCCCCCATGATTCTGTTGTCTTGAAATTAGAGCCCAAGATGTTCTGTATATGGAGACCAGTCGTCTGTGGCTGGCTCAAAGGGATCGATTCTGCCAAACTGTGGCATCTCGGATGAGTATATCTTCTTTTCTTTTTAATTATCTCAGATACTCACAATTCCTGGGTGAGGGATAGCACCGGATCTGATTTATCCTATCCTTGTCACCAGTTTGTTATAGAGTTCATTGTCCAGGCAACTTTTCTTGGTGGAAGCATTGAACTTTATTTACAAGGTAGCAGCAGCAGCTACATGTGTGCATCTAACTCTATAACTAAAGAAGAACTCCTCCTTAGTGCTTCGAACTGAATGGTTCACACAGATCATGTAATCTTACAACACAGGATTATTCTCAAAGCTACAGTCCTATGTTTATCAAAACTATAATTACTGCACATGTTCACCATTTCCTTATTTTCATTGGTAGTGTCAGTGTTATCAGTTTTCAAGGGGCCCATGTTTCTCCTGATCATCCATCTTTACCTAATGTAATTGTTTAAAAAAAATGTTGCTTTAATATTCCTTGCAAGTTTCTTTTCATGCTTCCTTTTTGTCACTTTTACTATCTATTTAGTTACTTTTTTCTGTTCTTTGTCTCTTCCCCATTTGTCAGGATCTGTGGTTTTTTTTAAGGTTTTATGTTGCTTTTTTGACAAGTAGAGCTGTTGTCCCTTAGGGGTATAAATTGGTTCTGTATCACATTAAACTTTCTGAACAGCTCCTACTGATCTTCCATCATGTTACTCATTAATAGAGTAGCTCAGTTGACTGTCAGCCTTCCCTAAATATAATAGCTTAGTAGCTGTTTGGCTTTTCTCCCTTTCAACTAGGCTGAACTCAATCATATTATCATCGCTATTAGATAAATATTCATGCACCATTAGGCTATTAACTAAATTTGGCTCATTACCCTTTACCAAATCTAATATGATGTGACCCCTTGACAGTTTACATAGGATACATGGCACAGAGAAAGGCCATTTGGCTCAATCAGTTCATGCTGGTGTTTATGCTCCATTTGAACCTCCTCCCGCCTTTCCTTATCTAAATCTATAATCGTAACTCTCTATTCCCCTCTCCATCATATGCTTGTCTAGCTTCCCCTTAATGCATCTGTACCACTCACTTCAATCGCTCCCTGTGGTAGTGAGTTCCACATTCTCACCGCTCTTTGGGTAAAGAAGTTTCTTCTGTATTCCCTATGGATTCTAGGACAGATTGAACATAGCAAACTATCCTTGATCAGTCAATATATATTTCTTCCCCCACCCCCACCAACATTACTTCCAACCCATGCCTGGTACAGTTTTATGGGGAGCAGAATGCCTGTTACTTCAGCCTTATGACCATATGCAATTTGGCAGTAAGCATCAGTAGGATAGTTTACCATGAGAAATCACACCAAAGACTCATCCTGTCCTCACCCAATATTCACACACATGAACTTCTAACAAGGTTAGGGGCAGGGGGGGGGGGGTAGGTGGTGGGGGTTAGAAGGTGAAACCTTGTTGAGGCCTGTTTTTGAGCACAGGGGTCACCTTGTGCATGATATTAAGACCCAGCCGCTGTCGGAATTAAATCTGCTTCCAGATTTTATACCTTTTAAGGTCACTTGCCTTATCATAATACATTTAAAAAACTAGCATGTATAGTTAGCTGCAATAAATATTTCAAAGAAATTTTACATTTTTCTTCCATTGGGTCCATGAAAAGAAAAATAAAATCTATCACTTTCATAGTCGGAGTATCCAAATGTCTATTTAGCAATCCATTTTAGGCTCATAGATTTAGGTGCTGCTGTCCAATAGGAAAGAGACCTATTCCTATATGGTTTTAAGGGAGGGTGCAAACACATCCAATTACTCGATGCTCTGCAAGTACTTCTCCCTTTTTTTAAGTGAAATGCGAGCTTTCTGTCCTTCTCTGGTTGGACCACTGGTCGTTGTTGTGCGATGTTAATCAGATGGCTCATCAAAGAATCGTTCTCGAACAATGTTAGCTGAGAATGTAAATACAAAGAAAATTTTATTTTATATTTGCCTGGTTATGGAAATAACCGCAATATGCCTTTTTCAGAAAAAAGGCATTTTCTATAAATATTACTTTAATGATTCTGTTTATTAAATGATTGGGAAGGGTGATATGAAATTTTGTTAAATTTTTTTTTGTGCTGAATTGCTATTTTCTATACTGGAGAGAAATGCATTCTTAATAAGTACTGGGCAACGCAGTTGTTTGTAACATTGCCCACTCACCTTAGATGCAATTCTCTCTTCACTTGCTCTAGAGACCTATGTGAAATGAGTTTGCTTAGTCTGAGCACATTTTCTGATGGGTACCAGTCCATATCACAAGAGTGCCTTTGGCACTAAATTGGAAATTTCACTCAGAAAGGCTGTAAGAATAGCAAAACTTAAATGACAAGCTGATGCATTAAAACACGTCCTGTGACTTTGGCTTAAACCACTTTGTTGGAGAAGAGGAGTTGACCCCAGGATTCTTAATGTTGACAGTGGGTGCCTGAGTGGAAAAAAATAATGACACAGATGAAGTATATAAGGGTGTGAAATGACACAGTGGGATACCAGCACATGGGCACTCAGTGCATTGTCCCGCTATGCCTTTCTGCAACATTTAAGCACAGGCATCGGCCTGAGTTTTCATCTTCAAGGCAGTTAGTGGGAGTTGGGAATATTCCCAGCTCGGCCCGCCTATCTCGGGGGCAAAGTGCTGGCAAAGGCGAGATCTTCATTGGTGGGGGTGGGGATGGGATGGGTGCAGGCTGGAGTCCGGCCAGTCAATCCGCGAAAAAGCTCGGAGGCCACCACAGGGGCTGCCGGGCATCGAGGCTGGCTGTTTAAAAGGTCCGCCTTGGTGTTGTGGGACTTATCCCTACAGTGACTGTAGGATGTGTAAAGAAAAAGCTTTATTCAATCAGATCTTTCTACTATGTTAAAAAAGTCATTCCACTAGAAGGCAATAAAAGTGTCAACATCCAGACTCTTTAAAATATCAATAACAAAATCTACAAGCCCTTGAATCCACTTAACTTTGTGTAAATAAACTTTGTAAAACCAAACAATTTTTTCCCTTGGGTGCAGGTGTTTTAACAAATGTAATAGTTACCTGGGCTCTCAGCCAAGACTCCATTATGAGTGTTCATTAGTCCTATACAGTGTTTAGTGGGACAATGGGCATGGAGGTACCAAAGCTTCCCATAGGGGCATGAGGGGCCATAGACATTGGGTGGATGGGCATAGTTTGGTGTAGGGGGTGTGAGGGATCATATGGGGTGGTAAAAAGGCAGAGCTTGGCATGGGGGCATGAGGGGCCATAGGGCGTGGGTGGCAGGACATATCTTGGCATAGAGGGATTGAGAGGTCATAGTAAGTGGATGGGGGGCATAATTTGGCATAGGGGGCATGAAGAGGACCTTTTGACCTCAGCATTTAAAAGGTCCCCTTATGCAGGCTAGGGTTCACAATTACTCTGAGGGGCTGTGAACCATGACTCTTTAAAAACCAGGCCCGACTCCATGAAAATTGAGAGGGAGTAGGAAATGCCTATCCCTGCAATGGACCTGGCCAGCTCAGGAGTGCCAGATGAGGGCCTTCGACAGGAACCAGCTCGTACCCTTTAAAGATTCTCCCAAAAATCAGACAGCCCGGGGATGTGGCTGGGGTTCTTTAGAAATGATTCTCCACCATTTCTAAAGGGTTCCTGAGTCATTCCGACCCAGTGAAAATTCAGGCCATTATTCCTGCCGAAATAAATCATTTCCAATCAAATTGGAAAGGTTGACACTGATTGAAATCACATTCATGTCTTATTTTTGCAACAGTAACTGTGATAACAAATAAGGTGACAAAGATAATGTTATCAAATACAGGTGGCTTCTTTTGTAACAACTCAGTAGCCGAGAAATTAAAATGATATTTGAGTAACATGCCATTCTCGGGGCAAGATTGTCCCAGATTGGCACAAAGTGCGGTAGCGGGCGGGTAAAAGGATGTTTTACCTGCCGGCCGCAATGATGGGTTTTTGCGCCATTTCGTCCCATTCACAGTGCGTCACGTCTCATTAATAATGCATTCCCAGGGAATACGCTGGCTCGCTAGTGGGGTAGCCCCTGATTCGGCCATCTCGCTATCACCTCAGGCCGTCAGTAATCCGGGCACCATAATTAAAGAGTGCCCCTGCACAGAGCTAGCACGCTCTAAGAGATCGGAAGCTGCTGCAAAGCCATGACTGCCAAAGGGAGGAGACATGTTGCTCTCAAATTTAGTGATGCCTCCCTCGGGCACCTCATGGATGCAGTGGAGGCTCGCCATAAAGTCGCTCTGGGTGAAGACCAGCAAACAAGTTCACCAATCCAACATGGGAGGCGTTGGCAGTGGTGGTCAGCACCAACACCCTGCAAAAGAGGACAGCTATCCAGTGCCGAAAGAGGATGAATGATCTCCCCCGTTCTGCCAGGGTAAGTCACTCTTCTCATCACTGTCAACTCACACATTCGCAAACCCAACACACATCCACAAGGATTTCACTCACTGCCAGTTCAAGGGACATCACCATTCACTCTCTCACACACACCTTCATCTGCCCTGCAGATCGTGCCTTCATCCCATCCATGGCACCGCTCATCACCCACACATGCCTTCTCATCTGGTCTGGCAGACGTCCTGCTTACATTCTCTCCATCTGTATTCATGCAGGACAAGCTGGCACACAACAAGAGGGAGAGGTCGTACACTGGTGGAAGAATGCTTGACATCAAGGTCCTCACAGACTTTGAAAATAGAATCATCCAGCTGGCCGGCGACAATCTGGACAGTTCTTGTACTGACGGTTAAGTCAGCGGTGCTCAACCAAGTGAAGTTAGGGTAGTGCAACATCCATCAGACAACCATGCTGTGAGTGAGTTCCCCTGTTCCTCAGTCCCCTGCCATGCACTAATTATCTCTCCTTAATTTCACAGGCACATCTGGGAAACAGCCGAGGGGGTCCACAAGCCAGGTGCTCGACTCAAGCCCCGAGGACACCTCGGAAGAAGAATCTGATGACATCTTAATTGAAGATCCATCACAGCGCTCACCCACATCCTCTGCCAGTGCAGAGACAACTTGGTGGGACTTAGTTCTAGAGTCACAATCTGGTGAGCACATCGCGCTGTCTGATCCACAGCAGATGGCAGCATGGACTTCCCAGGTTTCAGGCACTCAGAGGACTGCTGGAGGCCAGAAATCTGTTGAGCCTAAGTCAGATGAGGAGCCTCTGGACTCGCTCACAGATCAGTTGCTGGAGCTGCAAAGGCAAGCTCAGGAACATCAGGAAGGGATGTCTGGTGTACCCCTGTTATGATGCGGCAGATGGTGTGTGCCAGGTGGATCAAATCCATGAGGGAAACTTGATCACATGGTCACAACAGTTTTGCAATTTGTATTTTATTTTGAGATGCGTGCCCTGAATTCAGATGTAATATGTCTACCAAGACTTCAGAGATTTTTAGAAAACTAAATTAAACATTTATTATCAAAAGAAAAGATTTCAAGCACATACACAGGTCTATAAATTACTACTATAATAACTCCTAAAACCCCTAATTATTTTGGCTTCTAGTTACACCCCTGTTGAAACAACGGTAAAAAAAATAGTCTGAGGATATGGGGTAGACCATTTAGGACTGAGATGAGGAGAAATTTCTTCACCCAGGGAGTGGTGAACCTGTGGAATTCATTACCATAGAAAGTAGTTGAGACCAAAACATTGTATGTTATCAAGAAGGAGTTAGATATAACTCTTGGGGCGAAAGGGATCAAAGGGTATGGGGAGAAAGCGGGAACAGGCTATTGAGTTGGATGATCAGCCATGATCATAATGAATGGCAGAGCAGGCTCGAAGGGCCGATTGGCCTACTCCTGCTCCTAGTTTCTATGTTTCTATGTTTCTAGAAACATTTTAAACAGATGCCAGCAAGTTAACACAATTCCCTGGACAGTAGAATTCAAAGTGGCGTTTCCCAACTTTGGTTTCTGTAGACAGCAGGCTTAATGCACAAACACTGGAGGCTTTTCACGCTCCTGGTAGATCCTACAATGCCTTCCCTAATACATAGCTTCATTCTCCCTTATTTATGTTTATTCCTTTTAATGTAAATCCCATTGTTCCCATATGCCTTTGGAACTTTACCTTCCTCTTAATTTAAATATTTTCATGATGCTGATATTATCAGTGACCTTTGGGAAAAATAAACACACTGCTTGGCCTAGCTTCTCTGGCTAGGTGTAACATCCTACCATCTCTTTGAAAGCCAAACTTCCCTGATTTATCTAAAAATGCAAATTTTCCTCACCTCACACTCTTAAGACTTCAGCCATGTTTACTTATTTAACATTTCAAACCTAGCTTCCTTTGATGAGATAAAGCCTCCAGGCCAACTGTCTCCAAGTCAATTAAATCCCATGCATGCACACACGCACAGACACACACAATCCAAACTCCACCATTAACCTACTTTTACAATAAATTGTAATAATATTATGAGAGTTATTCAACTTTCGTGACAACTCTTCAGATTGCAAGGCCCGACGGCGGAGTCTGTCAGCCTTCAGGCTGAGGTGATAGCGCTGGCATGCTAATGTACCCAGGTCAACACTGGCAGGATGGCGGCTGCTATGGAGACCTTGGTCCAGGACATAGGTCCTGCACTGCTGCGTGGGCTGTACTCCATCGCTGACACCTCCAACAGTGTCAACATGAGAGGGGTGCGGGCCAGCTCAATCACACTCCAGCTTCCCCTTCTCCTCAAGGAGTCAACCAGGACCCCTCGGGCGCCCATAAGGAGGAGGGTCAGCAGGGGCACACCCTGGGGCCATCCACCCAGGTGACTCTGGGAGTGTCCGGCCCATCCAAATCCCCTCTTCCTGTGACCCCAGCAGCTCCAATTCCACAGGAGGAGGTGCCACTGTCACACAGCAGGACCACAAAAGCAGGCCAGGGCCCTCCAAGTCTTGGTCCTCCAGATAATATCTACCAAGGTCATCACAGTCAGCAGGCTGCCTCCACCTCCACTGTGGATGTCAGGGGAGCACCAAGATGTAGCGACAGGATAAGGAAGGTTAAGGAGACATAGTTGCACAGCCTGGGCATGGGTGTTAATCACTTGTACTTAATGTTCACTATTGTCAATAAACTACCAAGAATGTCTCATTGTCTATGGCTCCATGTTGTGATGAGCAGTGTTCTTGTCACTCAGGTGTGAAACCTTGTTTCCTGCACAAGTTAAAGGCAGGTGTCTTAGTCCAGGGTCTCTTTCCTGTGCAGTGTGTGACCTTCAGACCAAAGTGATGGTGCGACTTCATGCTCACTGGGCACATTAGTGAAGCCTTCATCACAACGGTGTTTATTATTTGTCAGAATGCTGTGGGCAGGTGTCACAGAGTTCTATCATTCTCTCTGCGTGCTCAGCACCTTTTGAGATGGGGCTGGCTCCCATCCCTTCGGCATCTGTGACTTGTGACACTGTGCTCCTGAAGACGTGATGAAGGTGGATAAAGGAAAGTTGCATTTCAATTTTCACGATGCATCTCCATGATATGACCCTGATCACAGAGCGCAAGCGAGCTGCCCTCAGCCAGACAGGAGTCAGACATTCACAGAGGCTATGTGAAGATCTATGGAGTGTCCTCGCTGCATTTCGTCATCATCCTCCTGGAATCTAGTGATATTAGGACCTCCGCTGCGCCTCTGTGACATGAGCCTGAATATTGAGGGTATGTGCACTGCCACCAGCCACACAGGAGTCAAACGTTCACAGATGCAAGGTGAGGACGTCAGGACTGTCCTCAATGCATCTCGTCGTCATCCTCCACGAATCTTGCACCTATAAGGGTCTCCCGAGTGTGCCTGCTTCGTCTGGTCAGTGCAATGGCCTCATCACCGGCAACCTCGCCCTCGAGGACCTCATCATCATCAGGCCCTTGGACATCCTCATCATTGGAGGGTATGTGCAGCTCGTTCATCTCCTCCTCAGTCAGGTCCTCCCCTCATTGCAGCGCCAGCTTGTGGAGCTCGCAGCAAGCGACGATGATGCGCAACACCCTCTGGGGACTGAATTGCAGGGCTCCACTGGACCTGTTGAGGCACCGGAACCTCATTTTCAGAATGCCTACCATTTGCTCCACCAAAGTCTGGGTCGCAGCATGAGGCTCATTTTACTGTCGCCCTGCTTCAGCCTGAGGCTGCCGCACGGTGGTCATCAGCCATGTCCTCTGTGGGTAGCCCTTGTCCCTGTGGAGCCAAACCTGCAGCCTCGGTGGACCATGGGAGATGTCAAGGATTTGAGACCTACTAAGGATGTATGGGTTGTGGATGCTCCTTGGGAATCATGGGCAGGCCTGTAGGATGTGTTTGTGGTGGTTGCAGGCCAGCTGAATATTCAGCAGTGGAAGCCCTTGTGGTTGATGTAGTTGACTGCTTGTTGACAAGGAGATCTAAGTGCCACATAAGTGTAGTCGATGGCACCCTGCACCTGTGGAAAACCAGAGATCTGCGCAAATCCCAACACTCCTGCTTCTTGGCTTTCCTGATCCTGGTCGAAATGCACACAGTTCGATGCCTTCCCGAAGATGGCATCCGTGACCTTCTGACCTTCTGTATACATTTGTATGTGGAGGCTTGTGAGGACCCATGTGCTTGTGAGTACATGTCATCTGTGAAGCCCTGGGAGGAACCACAGGCCAAAAAATTGAGCGCCATGGTCACTTTCATGGCCACTGGCAGTGGATGTCCTCCATGTCTCCGTGGCACCAAATCCTGCAGCAGGTGGGATATGTGACCGACCAGTTCACTAAACATGCGCAGACTTTGAAGACAGTGGTTCTCGGTCATCTGCAGGAATGACAGGCACTGTCTGTAGACCCTGAGTCTAGCAAGGCATCTACAAAAGAAAGCTCACTGTGGATCTTCAGCTGCATGCACAGCAGGCCCTGCCATCTTAAGGGATGTGCTCCTCCATTTGCCGTGACAGCCACCTCTGCCGCTCTCTTCTTCTTCTTCTCTGGTCTCTGTAAGCCATGAGGCAGATTACTAAATCACTAGGCTCCATGATCCTGATGTTCTCCTCCTTCAGGATCAAAGAGAGAGACATGTGGGTTAGCATAGGTGTACTAAGAACTTCTCTTGGTTAAGTCTGAAGGCCCCTCCACACCTGCAGGAGAGTGCTGGCCACCACTTGGATGGCCAGAGTGTAGTGCGCTTATTGGCTGCCAAAACCCCACCTACCTCTGCCTCGCTCCATGACTGTTTGGCGGCAGCTTCAGCCATTCGACTGCACGCTGTGCTCTCAGCTCAGGTGCAGGCATTCTCCTGTCCCGCACAGCAAGGCTGCGCTGTTAGCTTGAACATGATGGATACTGGTCCAAACATTAATAAAGACATTGCAAGAGGCTGTGAGCACCTCCACCAGTGACTGCACATGGCCACCTTCACAAGGGGATTATACAACTTGCCCAGTCGGCCAATTGCCCTGCTGCCCCTTAAAACACACATTAATTTGCAGTCTGCACCTGAGGGGTGAAAAGTTCTGGAGCATTTTGTGCACTTTCATGCTTTTACGTTGCTTTAGTGGGGGGGAAAGCTTTAGAGGTCGGACTCCAAGCATGTCAATGGAGCTGCAGCTGAACAGTCTCAGCTGTGGAGGAATGCTCACTTTTGACAAACTTTAAGCTGCTTCCTTCACTCCCCCTCCCTCCACCCACCCCTGGCATGTGCTTGATTATTGCCTTCATTCTGCGCTGCCTTGCTCTCCTCTGCCCCCCGCCAACAACCCACCCCACCCCACCTGGCTTGACCTGCACTGGAGCCCTTGACCTGGCACCGCACTGAAAGCCAGCCGGGAAAAAGTGACTTGCCTGTGCCCCCTGTGAATGCGCGATGCCTCTTCCTTGATGTCGTCTGGGTGATGCTCGGAGCGCTGCGTAAATTTGTGTGCACTTACCTCCAAGTTCCCCTCTAAGTTCAGGTAACCAGGTGCACGCCTTTTAAAGGCAGTCATGAAGCACACCGGTCTGAAGTCAAGCCGACGAGGGTCGTAAATTTGACGTGGGGGGATGATTCCGGCGAGCAGGGCTTATAATTAGATGCAAATGTATTAAAATGATGTTCCTGATGCGCAGCGGTGGGAAAGTGGCCCGCTATTGATGGGTGGAGCGGACGATAGCAAACTGGTTTAACGACGGCATAAAGCTGATTTTTGGCCTTCTCGCCATATTGCCCCTCCACCCCTACATCCGCCAATGATGCTGGACACCAATGGGGCCAGGAAATTCTGGCCTCAGTATATCCAGTTATTGCTTAAGAACATTGCTTAGGAGGAAGGCAAATCTAGATCAAATGAAAATGAGGTCGCAGATGGTTTGAGACCTTGTTAGGAATATTAGACTCAACTGAGAGATCATCTGGCCACAGAAAATAACCAAATTGGTACCAAGTTGTTTGGAGATATAATTATCATTAGCATGCACAGCTTGCTACAACACTGCATTTACTTTATATACTTGTAACACATACATGACCTCCGGCATTAATAAAGGCACACCAATACCTCAACAAGTAGAGTGCAGCTATGTCTATTAAATTGGTTGATAATAGAAAACAGATCCAGTTACTTCCATGCCTTTATGGGCCTATCTTTTTGTCAAACAAACATAAAGGATTTCATTTAGGTAGAGTAATGGAGCGCATGAACTTATAACTTCCTCTTGTTTTTGAAGCAGAATTTAGGTCTCTTGCAAATGTAAAGGTCACACTCAGAAGAACTCAAATGGCCACTGATTCCAAAAGAATATGAGCACCCAAGTGTGACAGCAGGTAAAGAGGTAAGTTTTCTCTTTGCTAGTTGCAGCCAGGCCAGCATGTGGAACCCACCCCCCTCTCCAATATCTATCATTTCTGTTCACAGAATTGCCAAGACTGAAGTATGCACCTGCCTGTAATATTTGAACAACCCCCTGCCTGGTGTGAGAATGGATGTTATTTTTAAACATATTTTGGGAAATATTGTGTTATTCTGTAAAGAAGACTGGGTGTCTGTGTGTGTGTGTATGTGTGTGTGTGTGAGTGTGTGATTTAATTAAGCTGGGCAAGAGATTGAAAGGAGTCAGGTTGTCTGGGGGTTGGAAACATGAAAAGGATAGAGGTGTTAAGTTTGAAGTACCAAGTAAATAGGTTAGATCTAACATTTGCATTTTTAGATAAGTTGAGAGTTTGAATATCAAAGGGGAGTCAGAGGTGACAAGAAAATGTTTGTATCTTGCAGGAGTCCATGGGTAAATAGTAGTGGGGATATTATATTTTTATTGACCCAAAAAAGCAAAGACAAGATGGAAACATGAAAGAACTTATATTTGAGTTTCAAAGGAGTGTGAGAACAATGGGACTGAGATGAAAGGGGAAAAATGGATATCCATTTAACTGTGGATAGCTGGTTTTTAGCTTATGATCTGTATAGCTGTTCAACTGGAGATGGCTGGAGATGTCTGAGCTGTTGAGGTAGCTGGAGCTCTGGACAGGGCGAGGATGCAGTTTGAATCACCCATCCAGTCAAACCAGAAACATTTTGGGCTGCAGCAAGCAGTTTTATTCTGAGGTGGATTCCACAGCAGAGTGGAAGAGCGTAAAGGTCATTTGGTACACCTCTATTGAAGCTACAGCAGTTTGCCTTGTGTAATATTACTGGATTTCATCGTTAACATCTATAAGGAAGGCGTTCACTTGTGGGTTTGACCAAGTAAAGAGGTTTTGGAGGAATGTTTTGTAAGACTAACTTAATTATGTAATTGTAATCTTGTGTGCTTCAGTTTTCTTTTAACTTTGTTACTAAAACTTTTACTTTTAATTTTTAAAAACCCAAAAGTATTACTGGACCACTTACTGCTGAGATCGGTACATCTTCTTTTCATTATCAGAATACAAAAACAGAGGTTGTGGCCCATAAGCCAAGTTTCCCTCTGGGATTTGGTTTGCTCAACAATTAACACTGGCTGTGGTCATAACATTGGGATTTCCACTATTCACAGAATCACACAGTGCAGAAGAGGCCCATTGGCCCATCGAGTCTGCACCGACACGTAAGAAACACCTGACCTACCTACCTAATCCCATTTACCAGCACTTGGCCCATAGCCTTGAATGTTATGACGTGCCAAGTGCTCATCCAAGTACTTTTTAAAGGATGTGAGGCAACCCGCCTCCACCACCCTCCCAGGCAATGTATTCCAGACCGTCACCACCCTCTGGGTAAAAAAGTTTTTCCTCACATCCCCCTAAACCTCTTGCCCCTCACCTTGAACTTATGTCCCCTCGTGACTGACCCTTCGACTTAGGGGAACAGCTGCTCCCCATCCACCCTGCCCATGCCTCTCATAATCTTGTACACCTCGATCAGATCACCCCTCAATCTTCTCTGCTCCAATGAAAACAACCCAAGTCTATCCAACCTCTCTTCATAATTTAAATGTTTCATCCCAGGCAACATCCTGGTGAATCTCCTCTGCACCCCCTCCAGTGCAACTTATTCAACTTATTAACTATGATTAAGTATTGAATCAATTGCTTCTTGGATTAAATGATTTAATAGTATATTATCTAGTTTTGTTCTATATCTTCCTGCTCATTTGAAGTAGTTTTCCAGTATGACATTGACTATTTTTGCTGAGTATTGTTATGATCTCTGTAGAGACCGATAACTTTTAAAAGGAAATTCAAACTTGCAGTTAATAGCTGAAAGGATGAGATGACAAAATTTCACAGTTTAAAGACTTTTACTGTAATAAAAGACTGAAAACACTCATGCCTAAACATTATCTTTGGAGACAACTTATACTTTAAACCACAATACAGAACATTCCCCTTTTGCCTTCAGTACAATTGAAAACACAATTTACAGAGATACTTTACACAGTTCTTCAAGTAGACATTTAATTCTCCCAGAACCAGTCCCAAAGTGATTGCTTTCTCCCAAGGGTTTACTTCTATTATTTTCCTTTCTCAGCCTAGGAACTTTTAATCTCAGAACTTTCTTTCACAGTGAGATTTTTCCACAGAGATTCTTCCTCTAGTGCAAACTAAGTGAATTTTTCAGTCTTGTTTTAATTCCTCATGAATTTAGTCTTTTCAATCTGAGCGCGAGCTCCCACCCACATTCCTGCATGTTGAATCATAGTGTCTTTCAGTCTATAGCTGCTCTTCCTCTCCAGATCCTAGCAGACTAACCTAGTCTGAAAGATTTCAGGGATATCTTCAGCTCTTCCCCTCTCAAAGCCCGTCTTCATGACAACATGAATCACATGGGCCTTGTATTCAGGTAGGAATGCTTATTAGCCACTGTTGAGACACCAACTTTCTTTTACCTTGGAACTAAGCATAATTGTTTAAAACCCAATATACTCAATATTTTTCTGGGTCTTTAAATCTATCCACTGTTAGCACACAGGCTGTAGTTATTGTCTCCAAGTGTAAACACCTTGCACCTTCTTTCCAGTAATGATCTTTAATGATCAAACCACCCAGGGTTGCTGTCAGGCAGATTTCAGAACAGGTCACATAACTACCTTCATTTTACCTAAAATTAAAGACACAGTCCCAAAACATAACAATCTCATAACCTCAGAATTTTAATGGTATCCATTCTATATATCAGCCATCTTATAGAAGATGGAGTTCTGTATTCATTCCTGCTCATTCTTCGATCACAGTTTAAGTTTTAAAAAAAACACTAATGGATTTATCAGAGTGATAATCTAGTGGAGTGGATCATCTGCTCTTTCAGGTCTGCCTGTTTTTAATTCTAATATTGATTTCACTGAAAGGAGATTTGGGTGGGTTCTGTATGAGTAAGCAAACTACTCAATCAGATTATTGCCCAGGTCATGAAGACATCAATCTACCTCATTATGTTTCATTGCCCATGCATTTCATCATCTTTCAGTCTCAACAGAAACAAGCCCTGTTTTGTGAATCTATCATTGTAAATTAGAGCCAAAAGTCCTGAATAGTCTTGTTCTCCACCTCCCAGACTATTTGCAATTTTCAAAGGGCATGGAGAGAGGTAGGGGAGGGGAGGGAATGGGAAACTCACTTGTCACCAATTAACAACCCCAAAAACTCCTTATAATGCTTGTTAAGGGACCTGTCCAGAACAGAATGGGATTTTCAATATTTTTTTTCTGGATGAATCTGAGCCACCTGGTGCACACCTAGATTGCCTGGATGAGTGCAGTTCCAACAACAATCAAAAAGCTCGACACCACCCAGGACAAAGCTTGCTTAATTGGTACCCCATCCGCCACCTTAAACATCACTCCCTTCACTACCGATGCACAGTGGCTGCAGTGTGTACCATCTACAAGATGCACTGCAGCAACTCACCAAGGCCCCTTCAACAGTACCTTCCAAACTCACAGCCTCAACCACCTTGAAGGGCATGGACAGCAGATGTATGGGAACGCCACCAACTGCAAGTTCCCTTCCAAGCCACACACCATCCTGACTTGGAAATATATCACCATTCCTTCACTGTCACTGGGTCAAATTTTTGGCACTCCCTACCTACACCACATGAACAGTAGCAGTTAAAGAAGGCTGCTCCCCATCACCTGCTCAAGGGCAATTAGGAATGGGCAATAAGTCCTGGCCTAGCCAGCAATGCTCACACCCTGTGAAATAATAAAATAAACCTGTTAGTGTGCATCTGTCAGTGTCCCTGAGGGACAAAAGGACGTTCATTTCCATAGTGTCTTTTTGTGAAATGTGAGGGGTCAGCAATCGTCAGTTTGCACTGTCTTTATCCTCCTGGCCCTTTCATCAACTGCCTATTCCATTCGGCAAAGCACCTGCAACCCTCAACATAAGAACATAAGCACTTAAAAAATAGGAATAGGAGTAGACCATTCGGCCCCTCAAGCCTGCTCCGCCATTCAATAAGAGCATGGCTGATCTGCTTGTGTTTCGATTTCCACATTCCCATCTAACCCAGTAACCTTTGATTCCCTTGCCTAACAAGAATCTATCTACCTCTGCCTTAAAAATATTCAATGACCCGCCTCCACCACCTTCTGAGGCAAAGAATTTCAAAGTCACACAACCCTCTGAGAGAAAATATTTCCTCCTCATCTTTGTCCTAAAAGGGCGACCCCTAATTTTAAAACAGCGCCCCCTGGTCCTGGACTCACCCACAAGAGGAAACATCCTTTCCACGTTCACCTTGTCAAGGCTGTTCAGGATCTTGTATACTTCAATCAAATCACCCCTCACTCTTTTAAACTCCAGTGGAAACAAGCCCAGTCTGTCCAATCTTTCCTCATAAGACAACTCACTCATTCCAGGTATCAATCTAGTAGACCTCCTCTGAACCGCCTCCAATGCATTTACATCCTTCCTTAAATAAGGAGACCAAAACTGCACACAGTATTCAAGGTGCGGTCTCACCAATGCCCTGTATGACTGAAATATAACATCTTTACTTTTATGTTCAATCCCTTTCATCATAAAGGATAACGTTCCATTAGCCTTCTTAATCACGTGCTGTACCTGCATACTAACTTTTTGTGACTCATGTATTAGAACACCTAGATCCCTCTGCACCTCGGAATTATGCGGCCGTTATCCATTTAAGTAAAAATCTGCTTTTTTGTTCTTCCTGCCAAAGTGAACAACTTCACATTTTCCCACATTAAACTCCATTTGCCAAAGTTTTCCCACTCACTCAACCTATCTATATCCATCAGCAACCTCCTCATGTCCTCTTCACAACATACTTACCTACCTATCATTGTGTCATCTGCAAATTTAACTACTGTGTCTTCACTCACCTCATCTAAGTCATTGATATAAATCGTAAAAAGTGGAGGCTCCACTACAGACCCCTATGGAACTCCACTCGTCATATCCTGCCAATTAGAAAAAGACACATTTACGCATATTCTCTGCTTTCTGCCAGGCAGCCAATCTATCCATGCTGATATGTTGTCCACCACACCATGCACTTTTATTTTCAATAATAATCTTTGATGTGGCAACTTATCAAATGCTTTTTGGAAATCCAAGTACAGTACGTCCACAGGCTCCCCTTTATCCACTGCACATGTTACTCCTTCAAAAAACTCCAATAAATTGGTTAAACATGAATTTCCTTTCACAAAACCATGCTGACTCTTCCCTATAGCCTTCAACTCTTCTAAGTGCCCAGCTATAACTTCCTTAATGGTTGATTTTAATAACTTCCCTATGACAGACGTCAAGCTAACTGGCCTACTGTTTCCTGTTTTCTGCCTTCCTCCCTTCTTGAATAGAGGGGTTATTTTTTGCTACTTTCCAATCTGATGGAACCTTTCCAGAATCTAGCGAATTTTGGAAAATTAACACCAGTGCATTGACTACCTCATTAGCCACCTCTTTTATGACCCTAGGATGTAGTCCATCAGGACCCAGAGACTTGCTAACCTGGAGCTCCATCAATTTGCTCAGTACCATTTCCCTAGTGATTTCAATTTCATCAAGTTCCTTTCTCCCACTCATATCCTGATTTGCAGCTATTACTGGAATATTTTTGTATCCTCTTTAGTGAACAAAGAAACAAAATATTTGTTCATTTCTTCCGTCATTTCTTCATTATCTACTATTAACTCCCCGCTGTCAATCTCCAGAGCGCCAACACTCACTTTACTTACTCTTTTCCTTTTTAAATACCTGTAGAAACTCTTGCTATCCATTTTTACATTTCTAGTTAGCTTCTTCTCATACTCTAATTTCTTTCTCATGATTAACTTTTTAATCATTCTCTGGCCATTCTTTGTATTCTGTCCAATCATTTGTCCTGCCACTCATCTTTGCGGAGTTGCATGCTTTTTTCATAAGTTTGATGTTTTCCTTAACATCTTTAGTTAACCACGGATGGTGGGTCCTCCCCTTAGAATTTTTCTTTATTCAGAATAAGTGCATTCCTACTATACTCTAAAATATCTCCATAACTTTTTGCCATGCACCTCTATTGATCTATCCTCTAGCCTAGTTTTCCAGTTCACTTCAGCTAGATCAGCTTTCATCCCCACATAATTGCCCTTATTTAAGCCTTAGACCCGCTCAATCATATTGTGCTCGCTGCTACCTAGGCCTTTACTCTGAGGTCATTAATTAACGCTGTCACGCTACACAATACCAAGTCTAATATAACCTGCTCTCTGGTTGGTTCCAGAACATGCTATTCTAAGAAACTATCTCGAAAGCATTCTAAGAACTCTTCATCCAAGCCACTACTGCCAATCTGATTTTTCCAGTTTATGTGTAGACTAAAATCACTCGTGATTATTGCCATCCCTTTATCACAAGCACACAGTATTTTCTCTTGAATACTTTGTCCTACACTGTGGCTACTGTTAGGTGACCTGTAGGCTACTCCCACTAATTACTTTCTTCCCTTACTATTCCTCTTCTTCACCCAAACCGATTCTACATCCTGATCTCCTGAACCAAGGTCATCGCTAACTATTGCACCAATGCCCTCTTTGATTAACAGTGCTACCCATCCACCTTTACCCAGCTTCCTATTCTTCTTGAATATATGTAACCTTCAATATTAAGGACCCAATCTTTGTCGCCTTGCAGCTACATCTCCGTAATTGCTATCAGATCATATTTATTTACTTCAATGTGGGCCATCAATTCATTTACTTTGTTATGAATGCTACATGCATTCAGATAGAGAGCCTTCAGTTTTGTCTTTTTGTTACCTTTGTAATATCTAGTCTTGACTGTTGATGTGTTCTTAGGTTTTTCTCTCTGCCCCTTCCTGCCATTTTCTGACCCTCATTTCTCATATTACTATTTTGCTCTCCTGTCTTGACTCAACACCTTGAATTGTTACTTCTACCCAAGCTTGATCCCTCGCCGCTCTTGCTTAGTTTAAAGCCCTCTCTACTTCCCTAGTTATGTGATTTGCGAGGACACTCAGCCCAGCATGGTTCAGGTGTAAATCGTCCCAATGGTACAGCCCCCACTTTCCCCAGTACTGATGCCAGTGCCCCACAACCAGAATCCACTTCTCCCACACCAGTCATTGAGCCATGCATTCGTCTCTCTAATCTTATTTGCCCTATGCCAATTTGCACGTGGCTCAGGTAATAATCCAGAGATTAATACCTTTGAGGTTCTGTCTCTTAATTTGGTACCAAGCTCTTCATACTGACTTTGCAGAACCTCTTTCCTGGTTCTACCTATGTCATTGGTACCTACATGGACCACAACAACTGGATCCTCCCCCTCTCACTGCAAGCTCCTCTCCAGCCCTGAGCAGATGTCCTGAACCCTGGCACCGGGCAGGCAACCAGTAATCCAGAGACCCAGGGTAATGCTCTGGGGACCTGGGTTCAAATCTCACCACGGTAGATGGTGGAATTTGAATTCAATAAAAATCTGGAATTGAGAGTCTGATGATGACCATGAAACTATTGTTGATTGTTGTAAAAACCCATCTGGTTCATTAATGTCCTTTAGGGAAGGAAATCTGCCGTCTTTACCTGATCTGGCCTACGTGTGACTCCAGATCCACAGCAGTGTGGTTGACTCTTAAATGCCCTCTGAAATGGCCCAGCAAGCCACTCAGTTGTAATAAACTGCTACAAAGTCAGAAAAAATGAATGAAACTGGACAGAGCACTCGGCATCAACCTAGGCACCGGAAACGACAACTGCAATCACAGCCCTGTCAACCCTGCAAAGTCTTCCTTAATAACACAAAAACAGAAATACCTGGAAAAACTCAGCAGGTCTGACAGCATCTGCAGCTGATTTTTCAAATCTGTATGATCCTTCATCAGAACTAATAAATATAGAGATGAGGTGAAATATAAGCTGGTAGAAGGGGGTGGGACAGGTAGAGCTCGACAGGGGGCCAGTGATAGGTGGAGGCCAAGAAAAGACTGCCAAAGATGTGATAGACAAAAGGACAAAGGGGGTGTTGAAGGTGGTGTTATTATCTAAAGAATGTGTTAATGGGGACATTAAGAGTAGCAAGCAGGACAAGCTAGTGGCAGATGGCCCGAGTGGGGGTGGGGTGGGGGGAAGGGAACGAAATGGGCTAAAAGGTGGCGATGAAACAATAGATCGAAATAAATTTAAAAATAGGTGGGAAAAGAAAAATATATTTGTAAAAAAAATTATAAATTATTGGAAAAAGGGGGAACGGAAAGGGGATGGGGATGGAGGAGAGAGTTCATGATTTGCAATTGTTGAACTCAATATTAGGTCCGGAAGACTGTAAAGTGCCTAGTTGGAAGATGAGGTGCTGTTCCTCCAGTTTGCGTTGAGCTTCACTGGAACATTGCAGCAGGCCAAGGACGGACTTGTGGGCATGAGAGCAGGGTGGTGTTTTGAAATGGCAAGCGACAGGGAGGTCTGGGTCATGCTTGCGGACAGACCGAAGGTGTTTCGCAAAGCGGTCACCCAGTCTGCGTTTGGTCTCTCCAATGTAGAGGAGACCGCATTGGGAGCAGCGAATGCAATAGACTAAATTGAGGGAAGTGCAAGTGAAATGTTGCTTCACTTGAAAGGAGTGTTTGGGCCCTTGGACGGTGAGGAGGCGGGAAGTAAAGGGGCAGGTGTTGCACCTTTTGCGGTTGCATGGGAAGGTGCCGTGGGAGGAGGTTGAGGTGTAGAGGGTGATGGAGGAGTGGACCAGGGTGTCCCGGAGGGAACCATCCCTGCGGAATGCAGCCAACGGGGGTGAAGGGAAGATGTGTTTGGTGGTGACATCATGCTGGAGTTGGCGGAAATGGCGGAGGATGATCTTTTGAATGCGGAGGCTGGTGGGGTGATAAGTGAGGACAAGGCAGACCCTACCATGGTTCTGGTAGGGATAGGAAGGTGTGAGGGCGGATGCGCGGGATATGGGCCGGACACGGTTGAGGGTCCTGTCAACCACCGTGGGTGGAAAACCTCGGTTAAGGAAGAAGAAAGACATGTCAGAGGAACTGTTTTGGAAAGTGGCATCATCAGAACACATGCAACGGAGGCGAAGGAACTGAGAGAATGGGTGGAGTCCTTACAGGAAGCGGGGTGTGAGGAGCTGTAGTTGAGGTAGCTGTGGGAGTCGGTAGGCTTGTAATGAATATTGGTGGACAGTCTATCACCAGAAATTGAGACTGAGAGATCAAGGAAGGGAAGGGAATTGTCAGTGATGGACCACGTGAAAATGATGGAGGGGTGGAAATTGGAAGTAAAATTAATAAATTTTTCCAGATCCAGACGAGAGCATGAAGCAGCACCGAAGTAATCATCGATGTACCGGAGAAAGAGTTGTGGGAGGGGGCCTGAGTAGGATTGGAACAAGGAATGTTCCACATACCCCATAAAGAGACAGGCATTACTGGGGCCCATGCCATGCCACTCACCTCAGCTCCAGGGCATTACTGCAGGAGTTCCTCAGAGAAGTGTCCTAGGCCCAACCATCTTAAATCAATGACCTTCCTTCCATCATAACGTCAGAGGTGGGGACGTTCGCTGATGATTGCACAATGTTCAGCACCATTTGCGACTCCTCATGTCCAAATGCAGCAAGACCTGGACAATTTCCAGGCTTTGAGCTGACAAGTGGCAAGTAACATTCGCACCACACAAGTGTCAGGAAATGACCATCTCCAACAAGAGAGAATCCAACCATCACCCCTTGATGTGCAATGGAATTACCATCATTGAATTCCCCCCACTAACAACATCCTGGGGGTTACCATTGACCAGAAGCTGAACTGGACTAGCCGTATAAATACTGTGGCTACAAGAGCAGGTCAGAGGCTAGGAATTGTGTGACGAGTAACTCACCTCCTGTCTCCCCAAAGCCTGTCCACCATCTACAGGGCACAAGTCTGGAGTGTGATGGAATACTCTCCACTTGCCTGGATGAGTGCAGCTTTCACAACACTGAAGAAACTGGACATCGTCCAGGGCAAAGCAGCCCGCTTGATTGGCACCACATCCACAAACATTCACTTCCTCCATCACCGATGCATTGCGGCAGCAGTGTGTACCATCTACAAGATGCACTGCAGGAATTCACCAAGGCTGCTTAGACAGCTCCTTCCAAACCCACGACCACTACAACCTAGAAGGAGAAGGGCAGCAGGTAGATGGGGACACCACCGCCTGTGAGTTCCACTCCAAGTCACTCACCATCCTGACTTGGAAATATATCGCCGTTCCTTCACCGTCGCTGGGACAAAATCCTGGAACTCCCTTCCTAACAACACTGTGGGTGTACCTACACCACATGGACTGCAGCGGTTCAAGAAGGCAGCTCACCACCACCTTCTCAAGGGCATCTAGGGATGGGCAATAAATGCTGGCCAAGTCAATGAAGCCCACGTCCCATGAATGAATAAAAAAAACATAGCTGTCTGGACTCTCGCTCTTTGCTGCAGAGAACGGTGTCATTCATCCTCACTATACCATCCCCTACTACCACTACATTCCTTTTTGCTCTTTACAGCCTTCCGGACTGAATATTGAGTTCAACAATTTTAGATCATGAACTCTCTCCTCCATCCTCACCCCCTTTCCGATCCCCCTTTTTCTTCCCCAATAATTTAAATAGATTTTTCTTTTCCCATCTATTTCCATTATTTTTAAATGTATTTCCACCCATTGTTTTATCTCTACCTTTTAGCCTATTTCGATCCCTTCTCTTCACCCCACCCCACCCCCACTAGGGCTATCTGTACCTTGCTTGTCCTGCTTTCTACCCTTAATTAGCACATTCCTTAGATAATAACACCACCTTCAACACCTCTTTGTCCCTTTGGTCTATGACATCTTTTGGTTGTCTCCATCTATCACTGGCCCTCTATCCAGCTCTACCTGTCCCACCCGCCCCCACCCCCCTCCTTAAACCAGCTTATATTTCACCTCTTTTCTATTTTCACTTAATTCTGTTGAAGAATCATATGGACTCGAAACGTTAACTGTGTTCCTCTCCGCAGATGCTCCCAGACCTGCTGTGTTTTTCCAGGTATTTTTATTTTTGTTTTGGATCTCCAGCATCCGCAGTTTTTTGCTTTTATTCCTTTTTGCTCCCCCCGCTTGAATGGCTTCCTGTACCACAGTGCCATGGCCAGCCAGCTCATCCAGACTTCACTTTCATCCGCACAGGTTGTGAGCACCTCAAACCCGTTTGACAATTGCAAAGCCTGAGGCTCCTCCCCTACTGTCTGCTCAGTCCCATTACCTGCCTCTCTGACAAGTGTCCTGTCCCTCACTGCTGACCAAAACAGATGACACTCTTCTAAGAGCTGTGACTGCCTTCTGGAACAAAGTATTCAGATATTTCTCCCCCTCTCTTATGTTGCGTAGTGTCTGCATTTCGGCTTCGAGATCAACAATCCTGATCCGGGATTCCTCAAGCTGCTTACACTTCCTGCAGATGTGTTTGTCATGGATCACCTTGGTGTCCAAAAACTCCCACATCTCACAGCTGCAACATAACACCTGTCCCGTCATTCTAACTTATGTTATTTAGTTAATTTACTTTAATGACTTTCTTCCTATGTATGCTACAATTTACTGTGTTTATTGAATACTAATACCACTAACAACTAAAGGTTATATGCTTCTTAACTACAAGGTATGTGTTTTAGATGTTTGTTTAAATTATTTTATTTTTATTGCTTTTTTATCTTTATTGTTTGATTTTAATTTTAAAGCTTTTAAATTTTGATTTATTATTTTAAAGTTTTAGTTCTTTTTATTTATAGATCGACCTGAACTCGCCTGTCCTAAGCTGGTTTCTCACACACTGTCCCTTAGAATGAGCGCTTACCGGCGAATCAACTTACTACCTTCCTGTGATATCACGGTTGCTTTTATTCTTTTTCCTTGACTGCAGCCTCACAGCAGCTGAAGCAACGTGCTCCTCAGCTCCACTCCGACTTCCAGCAAGGTAGGCCTCACTCAAATCCCCAGTCCCTATTTAAAGGCGTTCCTCAGCTCCTGACTGTCTCCTGCAGGTCCCCTCCGCTCTGACTTCCAGCAAGATAGGCTGCACTGCAATCCCCAGTGTGCATTTATAGGCGCTCCTCAGCTCCCGACTGTCACCCGCAGGTCCGCTCCACTCTGAATCCCAGCAAGGTAGGCCTCACTTGAATCAATGGTCTGTATTTGTAGGCGCTCCTCAGCTCCTGACTGTCTACTACATGTCTGCTCCGCTCCGACTCCCAACATGGTTTCCGTCTGCCTTTGCCACCGGTGCCAGGCAGGAAACTCCTACCTTCTGGAGGCACTCGATGCCTCTACCTGGGTGCTGAGCTTCTCTCCTGCCTGATCAGCCATTTACATTTAAAAATAGCGCCACAAGAGCGACACCGTTCAGGCAAAGGGCCAGGATCAGCATATAAGCAAAATACTGCGGATGCTGGAAATCTGAAACAAAAACAGAAAATGCTGGAACAACTCAGCAGGTCTAACAGCATCTGTGGAGAGAAAAAAAAACGGAGTTAACGTTTTGAGTCTGTATGAATCTTCTTCAGAGCTAAAGTGGGGTAAAGATGTGATTAAATTTATACTGTTTAAGGGGGGTGGTGCAGGTGAAGCTGGGTAACAAGCCAGTGATAGATGGAGGCAAAGGAGAGATTTCCAGAGATGTCATGGACAAAAGGACAAAGGGATGTTAATGATAGTGGTATTGGCTAAAGGAGGTGCTGATGGTGGCATTAACATGGTAGCAAGGTCAGAAAGCAGAATGTGATAGTAGCAGGACAAAGGTAAGCACTCTGGAAAGAACAACATGAACAAGTGGCAGATGGTCCTTGTGGGGGTGGGATGTGGGGAGGGGATGGTGGTGGGAACAAAGATTGAAAATAGGATAAAAGGTGGGGATAAAACAATGAATAAAAATGAAAATAAATAAAAATAAAAATAAGTGGATAAAAAAGAAAATGAATATTGAAAAAAGGGGATTCAAGGGGGGGGGGGGCGGTGGTGAGGATGGAGGAGAGAGTTCATGGTCTGAAGTTGTTGAACCCAATGTTAAGTCCGGAAGGCTGTAAAATGCCTAATCGGAAGATGAGGTGCTGTTCCTCCAGTTTGCATTGGGAATTATTTCTCTTTAGCTCTGAAGATGAGTCACACAGACTTGAAACGTTAACTCTGTTTTTTTTTTCACTCCACAGACGCTGTTGAGCCTGCTGAGTTTTTCCAGCATTTTCTGTTTTTGTATCGGGGTCAGCGTGTCAGGTTGCTGAAGCCGTTTTGAAAATTCAGCACCGGGTGGAGTGAAACCATAAATCTCTTTGTAACGAACGTATTTATGAATTTTCAATACCTACTGTGGAGAGAAAAATTAATATCTGAAGGGTGCGTTTTGTGAGGCCATGCCAGGCAGCGTTTTGCACACATCCAGCTTGTGTCGGAAAATTTGTGGGCGCCTTTGAAATTAATGGATTAATGGTGCAGAACTAGAGAAAATCTATCCTCAGACACAGTCTTTATTTACATGGGATGGAAATAATCTCCTCTGAATTGCATTCAAACGTCTTTCCGATGCGCACTGGAATGTAAATAGTTGAGTAGCAACAGCTTTACATTGTCTGGGTATTTTCATTAAATAGCCAAAATTGTCACTTAAAAATCCTTTCTCTATTTTTAAAAATTCTTTTCATGGGACATGGATGTCACTGGTTAGGCCAGTATTTTTATTCCCCATACATAATTGCCCTTGAGAAGGTGGTAGTGAGCTGCCTTCATGAACTGCTACAGTCCCTGTGGTGTAGGAAGGGTGTTCCAGGATTTTGACCCAGCAGCAGTGAAGGAACAGTGATGTAGTCCCAAGTCAGGATGGTGTGTGTCTTTGAGGGGAACTTACAGGCAGTGGTGTTCCCAAGCATCTGCTGCCCTTGTCCTTCTAGGTGTTAGAGGTTGCAGGCTCAGAAGGTGCTGTTGAGGGAGGCTTGGTGAGTTGCTGCAGTGCATCTTGTAGATGGTACACACTGCTGCCACTGTGCGTCAGTGGTGGAGGGAGTGGATGTTGAAGGTGGTGGGTGGGGTGCCAATCAAGGGGGTTGCTTTGTCCTGGATGGTATCGAGTTTCTTGAGTGTTGTTGAAGCTGCACTCAGTGGAGCATATTCCATCACACTCCTGACTTGTGCCTTGTAGATGGTGGAAAGGCTTTGGGGAGTCAGGAGGTGAGTTACACTCCGCAGAATTCTCAGCCTCTGACATGCTCTTGTAGCCACAGTATTTATATGGCCATTCCAATTCAATGCATGGACAATCCCCCAGGATGTTGACATTGAGGGAATCAGTGATGGTAATGTCATTGAATGTCAAGGGGAGATGTTTGGATTCTCTCTTATTGGAGATGGTCATTGCCTGGCACTTGTGTGGTGCGCATGTTATTTGCCATTTATCAGCCCAAGACTGAATGTTATCCAGGTCTTGCTGCATATGGACCATGTATACTATTTTTCACATTTGCCAACATGCATAATCATATGTTTAATTACAACAGCTATTTGCTTTTCCTTATCCATTTGTAACTGAATATTAGCTGTATTTAAGACCGAGATAGATAGGTTCTTGATTGGTATGGGGATCAAAGGTTACGGGGAGAAGGCGGGAGAATGGGGTTGAGAAACCTATCAGCCATGATTGATTGGGGAGCAGACTTGATGGGCTGAATGGCCTAATTTCTGCTCCTATGTCTTATAGTCTATGGTCTTATTACTGCAGCAACTCAACAAAGTTGTCAGACAGCACCTTCCAAAGCTGCAAACTCTATTGCCTAGAGGATCAAAGGCAGCAGATGCATGGGAACACCACCTCCCACATGCCATCCTGACTCACAAATATTTCTCCCTTCCTTCAACCTCTGGGTCAAAACCCTTGAACTCCCTCCCTAATAACACTGTGGGTGCACCTACACCACACAGGCTCTGGTGGGTCAAGAAGGCAGTTCACCTTCACATTCTCAAAGGCAATTATGATGGACAATAAATGCTCGACTTGTTGGCATCCCATGGATGGATAGAAAATAAATTTGTTGTACAGTAACCACTTGGCCATGTTGTTTAATGTCACCAGTAAATTTGGTAATTTCGCTTGCGTTACACGGAAACGAGGAGGGCCCGGAATGAATTCCTTCCGAATTCCACTAAAAGCTGCCTACCCCTCCCAAACAAAAAAGCTTTCTTTCAACTAGGTATTTTATTTGTGATGTATGGTATATCTTAGCATTCATTTCTTTATGGTAGTTCAGCATTAAAATAGATTCTCTTAAAAACATGATCACACACAACCTTGTTTGGAAACAAATCTGCATTCAATGGAAATATAGTCCCATAGGCTCTGGGGAGAGGTTTATTGCTTAGTTCTGAAATTAGTCAAATAGATAATTGCGCATGTTGTGTTAGAAACTGCTAACTCTGACCACAGAAAGGAGACACTTAAAGTTAATGACTATGAAGGGATTGGACTCCGAGGCAATAGTCAATTTATGTGTTTTCAATCCTATGGATAATCGACCACATTACGTAGTCGCGAAAGCTGGTTTTGATTTCCTTCATCTCAGTTTGAACTTCAAAAACACTCACACCCATGTACACTGGGGCTGTCTTGGAGCCTTGAGGAATTAAAGAGTAATCCCCTTAATTGATTAATTGCTGCAGGCAATTTAGGTGACACATCTTCAGGGCATTAAAAGAAAAAGTGTCCTTATTTCATTTTATGCGAACACATTTGTTCATTAATTATAAAAAATATAGGAGATGGGGGAGGGAAATGGCTGCTTGACTGACACTCAAGAATCATCCAGTCGGTTAAGGAAGAGACAGTTCATTTTCTGGCTTACAAGAGCAGGCGGTGAGCACCAGATATGGAGAGTAGGTGGTGAGGGCAGATATGTCTGGCAATCAATAGTGGAGTTCTGGGGTGGCAAAAGGGGGATGGAGGCAGGGTGCTTGGCAGCATGTGATGAAACCTCTGTGAATGTGTCCAAACAGAATCAGCACTCCCAATAAACATACTGCCCTCCATAAAGTGTTTTGTATAGGATACATTATACATTAACAAGGCCCTTAAACATCTGAAATCAGTGCAGGGCTTGATATACCCCTTTTGTAAGCTGGAACACATATTACCAGTGAAACAGATTGACATCCAATAGAAATGGCACAAAGCAAAAACACTCTGGGAGGGCAAGAAGACAGTGTTGCCCATTTTAAAAGGTAACGGAACAGGTAACAAGTTCTTTTTTCTTGGTAGTGACTCATTACTGCATAAAAATGAGTGTCCTCTGAATCTAAAAGTACATGAGTCAGGTTTATTTGTTTAAGTGCTCTGAAGGAGTTCTGATATTTCTTCTCCACATTACACAAACCCCAGCAGGGTTTGAAAAAAGGACACTTTTTCTTTAAGTGTCACGAAGATGTGTCTCCTAAATTGCCTGCAGCAATTAATCAATTAAGGTGATTACTGTTTAATTCCTCAAGGCTCCAGTGTACATGGATGTGAGTGTTTTTGAAGTTCAAACTGAGATGAAGGAAATCAAAACCAGTTTTCATGACTACGTAATGTGGTCAATTATCCGTAGGATTGAAAACACATAAATTGACAATTGCCTTGGAGTCCGATCCCTTCATAGTCATTAACCTATCTCTACAGACAGCTTACCTTCTGTCCGTGGTAAAACTGCTGCAGACAATCCCCCTTCTGAAACATCCATTTTCCTCTCATACGACGCTATGCCTTCTGTTGGCTGATTATAGGGAACGACATTGGCAATTTCAGAGAAATCTTTGTCCTTGAACCTCTTACATTCCCACATGAATCAAAATAAAACAGGCTGAAGGGCCTTTGGAAATCTGGGGGAAAGCAAGCAAAAAGTACCTTCCAATTCTGTTTTATAGTATTGGCAATGTAATTGGGCTAGATTAGAACCATTGAACCATAGAAGGTTACAGTGCCAAAAGAGGCCATTCAGCCCATCGTGTCTGCGCAGGCCAAAAAGGGAAAAAAGAAACTAGCCGCTCATTTTATTCCCACTTTCCAGCACCTGTTCCATAGCCTGGCAGGTTACAGCACTTCAGGGTCAGATACAGGTACCTTCTAAATGAGTTGAGCGTTTCAGCCGCAACCACCAATTTAGGCAGTGAGTTCCAGATGCCCACCACCCTCTGGTTGAGAAGTTTTTTCTCATATCCCATCTAATCCTTCTACCAATCACCTTAATTCTATGCCCCCTTGTAACTGACCCCTCAGCTAGTGGGAACAAGCCTTTCCTGTCTAGCCTATCTAGATTTTGTTGTAAAATAATAGGAAGCCTATCAGCGCTCAGCAGTATTAAAGATTAAATCAGATAGAAACTTCGTGTGCCTGTATGTGTGATTAATCAGGGGAAATCAGAAAGCTACTCTCCAAATTGCCCTGCTCCGCTAGAAGCAATATATATATATGCTAAATCTTGCGCTTAGTTAGGTGATATTTTCCACTTTTTGTTACAAATAATGCTATGAAATCAGCAGGTTAAATGTAGAGTAGGATTTTCACTCCCTCAATGATCTCTTAAAAGAAGCTGCACTCAAATGTGGCCCCCATGCTGTAACACTTGCTCCTCTGAGATGCTAATGTGGCACTAATTAGTGTGAAATTATAGACTGTTGGGAGCTGTTGAGTTCTGCCACTAGGAACTTGGTTCAGAATGCACTTTTTGAGTCATACAGCTGGGAGAGAAAGGCTACTCTCATCCCATTAGCCTTGGTTGAATTTAAACCACTGTAGCAGAGGCATTAGATATAATTTTATTGGCCATTCCACAAACTCATAAAATAGCAATCTTGGCAGATGCATCGCTCAGTCATCAGTGAAATGACAGTGATAAACAACTTCACCATTCAAAATGATTATATGTAATAGGATTCCACTACAATTTATTTGTCTATCGTGGCAACAAGTGATGGGTAATAAATTTGGCCTTGTAAGGATCCTCCAAGATCCAACAAATACATAGCCTACTGGATCCAAGCTTACATCCTGACCACAGGACTGGATGGTAATACACCAGCCTTTTTTTTTTTAGCCCATTTTAGTCATTATAAATAAGGCAGGAACAGAAACTTCATTCATTTTGGCAACCTTTATTATAAAAATCTGATGACTTAAGGCCACTGGCATCCTATGGGACTGAGACAAAGGTAGCCCCCCTCTTCCTTCTCGAATTGTCTGTAGCTCTTAGCACGATTAATCGCACCATCCTTCTCCAGCATCTCACAACTACTGGCAACCTAGGTGTGACTGTACTTGCCTGGTTCCATTCTTTTCTATCTAATCATAACCAAATTATCGCCAGCAATGGCTTCTTTTCCCACTCCTGTACTGTTACTTCTCATATGACAAGGTCCCACATGGCAGACTGGTCAGAAAAGTAAAAGCCCATGGGATACGGGGAAATGTTGCAATTTGGATCCAAAATTGGTGTAGCGACAGGAAACAAAGCATAATGGTCAATGGACGTTTTTGCGAGTGGAAAGTGCTTATACTTAAGTACTTGAACTTAAATGTCGGAGGCATGATTGGGAAATTTGCAGATGACACAAAAATTGGCTGTGTAGTTGATAGTGAAAAGGATAGCTGTCTACTCTAGATTGATATCAATGGTTTGGTTGAGTGGGCAGAAAAGTGGCAAATGGAATTCAATCTGGAGAAGTGTGAGGTAATGCATTTGAGGAGGGCAAACAAAACTAGGGAATACACAATAAATGGGAGGATATTGGGAGGGGTTGAGGAAGTGAGAGACGTTGAGTGCATGTCCACAGGTCCTTGAAGGTGGCAGGACAGGTTGATAAGGTGGTAAAGAAAGCATATGGAATGTTTGCCTTTATTGAACTAGGTACTGAATACAAAAGCAGGGATGTAATGCTGGAACTGAATGGGCAGAATTTTCCTTTTGGCGTGTTGGGGGGCAGGTCCCGCACGCCGACGCGTAAAATGACGCTCGGTGACATCGGGCGAGCGTCCCAACGTCATGGCGCCATCACGATATTTTGGTGGGCGGGCACACGATGATCTCCAATGCATGTCTGCCATTAATTAACAGGCCACTTAAGGCCTTTGAGGTACCAACTGATAGCGATTTTTCGAGGCCCGTTATATCCTCCGGTTGTCGCACGGGTGCAACGGGCAGGCGGGCAGGACACATTTGTATAAACCTCATACACGGGTGGGATAAGAGGGGTCATTGGGGTCACGAATGAGCTTAGTCAGATATTTAATTTGGAAAGTTGCTGATACTTGCTTGTGTGAGCAGAAATACTTCAAAACTCATACCAGCTGCTTGGACAGGACTCACAACCTTCAGGTCAGCACTCTACAGTAAAGATCCTTTTTGGGGCCTGCAGGTTTCAGGAAGCCTTCCCTTAGCCTGGGAACGGGAGTTGTGCTCTCCAGTGGAGGCACCTCCTCTGAGGAGGAAGGGAGGGCCAGAAGGGGGAGGAGGCCAGGAGTGCACATTCAGCCTCCAGGGGAGCCACCTTTGAGAGGACAGGCGCAGGTACAAGGGGCACAGGGCCAAGAGGAAGTCCAAGACGGAAGGGGCCGCAGAAGACGCCACTATCCTGCTGCCAGGGTATACAAGTGGCGAAGCAGTTACCTCAATATGTCTGAGGTGCAGTGCCGAAGGAGGCTCTGTCTCTCAAGGGAGACTGTCAACTCTATCTGTCAGATGATAGGCCCTAAGATCTCTGCTAACTGTGTGGGTGGACACCCCATGCCAGTGGTTCTAAAGGTCACAGCTGCCCTCAACTTCTATGCCTCTGGCTCCTTCCAGGGCTCGGTGGGTGATCTTTGCCGTGTCTCCCAATCAGCTGTCCACACTTGTGTCAAGCAGGTTACAGACGCTCTGTTCAGGCGTGCATTGACCTTCATCCACTGCCGCTGCGACCAGGCCAGCCAGACAGAGCGAGCCAGAGGCTTCGCGGCCATTGCTGGCTTCCCCCGTGTCCCGGGTGCAATAGACTGTACACATGTGGCCATCAAGGCACCAGCAGGTGAGCCCGGTGCCTTTGTCAACAGGAAGGGCTTCCACTCCATGAATGTGCAGATAGTGTGTGATCACAGGATGCTGATTCTGCAAGTCTGTGCAAGGTTCCCAGGCAGCTCCCACGATGCCTACATCCTCAGACACTCCCAGGTGCCGGGGCTCTTCAGTGCTCCAGCCCGGCTGGATGGATGGCTGCTGGGTGACAAGGGCTATCCCCTCTGAAGGTGGCTCATGACACCTCTCCGCCATCCAAGAACTGAAGCTGAGCAGCAGTACAATAGGAGCCACGTCTCCACAAGGGCTGTGGTGGAGAGAACCATCGGTCTTCTCAAGATGCGCTTCTGATGCCTGGACTGCTCAGCGGACGCACTCCAATACCCCCCAGATCGTGTGTCGCTGGTAATGGTTGCATGCTGCACTCTCCACAATCTTGTGCTGGAAAGAGGCGACACTGTGGACGAAGAAGATGACGACGCAGTTGCTGTGGCTGCACACGATGAGTCCAGCAGTGATTCTGAGGATAAGCACACACAGGGAAAGGCTGAGGGGGTAGACGCTGACCCGGGCATACTCCAGGGAGGCAGGGACACCCGGGAGGCTTTAATCCAATGAACCTTAAGCTAGAACACCGCAGATGGACCTCCAACAAAAGCCTGGGCTGCAGGCTCCATACTCAATACCTGAGTGCTAAATCTGCCTGGATAGGAACATTAACTAAGGGCCTTGACAATAAAGCTCAATGTGACACAACTCACTCATAACATCATGGGTAACCATCCACCTGCAGAGGAAAAGAGGCACCCTCAGCCATGGTCACATGTCTAAAGTTAATTATATAACAAAATGAACTTAAGGAAACAAAATGACAAAGGTGTTAAACACCAAATCTCCTTCAGCTCCACAACCCTCTGAGGTAACTGCCTTCATCTAAATCTGGCCTCTTGAACATCCTTGATTTAATTGCTGCAGCCTCAACTGCCTAGGACCTAAACTCTGGAATTCCTAAACCTCTCTGACTTTCTACTTCACTTTCCACCTCTAAACTGCTCATTAAAACTTACTTCTTTGACAAAGCTTCTGGCCATCTATCTTAAAATTGCTTTATGTGATTTAGTGTCAAAGTTTGCTTTATAAATTTCCGGAGAACCCAGGGCTGGAGCAAGGGTATTTGCTGGCCCAGGGGAACCTCCAACAACCCTCCCCCCTCCCCCCTCCCCCTCCCCCTCCCAACTCAACCCCCATATCCCGGGAGACATTGGCGGAAGTGACATCACAGAAAGATGGTGGAAGTGACATCATGGCCAGAATTTTACATTCGGCGTGCAGGCTAGCGACCAACACGCACGCGCGTAATATGACGCATGATGATGTCAGGCGTGTGTCCTGACGTCATCGTGCACTCACAACATTAGTTAAAATGTTCAATTCGCTCACCAAAATGGCCAACTTTTTACCTTCACTACTGTTACCCAGAGTAAAAGGGACTTTAATCAGGCTTCTTTCGATAAACAACAAACTTATTAGTTTATTATAGGACCAGACTGGTCAAATAGAAAGGTAAAGCTTATCAATACACAGTATGAAATATGAAAGTATACTTTCTGTTGAAATACCCTAGGTCTCTCACACGCACACACCAAAAAATAAAAAATAAATAAAAAGAATGTTGTCAAAAATTATAAGTCAATGGTTCAAAGGCAAAGGATAAATGGTGGAGTCCTTGAAATGGTATCCGGATCATACAGTTGGTCTCTCAGTGCTGATCCGTAAAATAATCGATGACTTTTGCACTGCTTTCCAGGCGGACTCGAGGAATACTCAAGGGTACTCTATTCTAGCATGTAGAGAAACTCAAGAGCAGCGTATATTCACTTGTGGTTGTGGACTGGCTCTGCACTGCAAAAAGGCTGTTGTCTTACTTCTCAAGCAGTTGGTCCTTCTCCCCTTAAAGCAAAACCCAAACATATTTTTTAAAACACAGATAACAACAGAACCACCCTTGTCAGCAAGTTTGATGACAAAGTCAGGGTTGGACCTGAGAGAACGGAGTACGACAAGTTTAGAAAAAGACAGGTTAGAGTGGGTGAGAGGAGCAGAGAAATTGAGGTGACTGATGTCACGCCGACAGTTCTCAATGAAAAGATCAAGAGCAGGTAAGAATCCAGAGAAGAATCCTTCGGTCTGTCCGCAAGCATGACCCAGACCTTCCTGTCGCTTGCCATTACAACACTCCACCCTGCTCTCATGCCTACATGTCCGTCCTTGGCCTGCTGCAATGTTCCAGTGAAGCTCAACACAAACTGGAGGAACAGCACCTCATCTTCCGATTAAGCATTTTACAGCCTTCCAGACTTAACATTGAGTTAAACAACTTCAGATCATAAATTCTCTCCTCCATCCTCACCCCCTTTTTGATCCCCTTTTTTCTAATAATTATTATATATATTTATATATATATATTTTTCTTTTCCCACCTATTTCTATTATTATTTTAAAAATTTATTCCTATCCATTGTTTTATCTCCACCTTTTAGCCTATTTCGATCCCCTCTCCCTACCCCACCCCCACTAGGGCCATCTATCACTTGCTCATCCTGCTTTCTACCCTTAATGTTACCATTAGCATATCCTTTAGCTAATATCACCACCGTCAACACCCATTTGACCTTTTGTTTATGACATCTTTGGCAATCTCTCCTATGCTTCCACCTATCACTGGCCTTCTATCCAGCTCCACCTGTCCCACCCCTCTTAAACAGTATATATTCACCACATTTCTATTTCTCTTTAGTTCTGATGAAGTGTCATACGGTCTCAAAACGTTAACTCTTGTTTCCTCTCCACAGATGCTGTCAGACCTGCTGAGTTTTTCCAGCAATTTTTGATTTTGTTTCAGATTTCCAGCATCTGCAGTATTTTGCTTTTAACCTTCAGTCATCTCCTGATAGATTTTCCAAATCCCTCCCTTGAAGCCTATATCGATCTTTAGAGTGTGGCTTTTATATTTTAATGGAAATCAATTTCAGTTAAAATCATTTTGATACACTAGTAAAATATATGTGTCCTTGTTGTTTCAAGCATATGACCGATTTGTTGATATAGTATTCCACTGAAGATTTTGCACATTTAGCTTTCTTAATGAACTTACAAGCAAACATGTTCTTACTTTATTGGGAATAGTAGTTACCCTGCTATTCAAACTGGCTTATATTGTCTACACTTCAGCCTCTTCAAATTAGTATGTTTTGGTGTATATGTCAGCAGTAGGTTGAGAAATCCTTGAAGCTTCTGAGGCATTTAATTGTATACAGGAAGCTGTTTATTGCAGACTACACTTAGACCTCAGAGCTATTGTTAGTCTGAGCATTGTATTTTGTGATTTTTATTTAAAGAAGGAATCTTGCCAAATTCTTACAACCACACTGGCATGTTTAGTGTCAAGGTGTTCTGTGCATCACATCTTTCGAGTGCACCAGACTACAGGATGATTATGTTGGTAAAACTTGTTCGGCTGATGTTAAGATCTTCATAAAGCATCTACGTAGTTCTGTGATTTTACTTTGATCACCTGAGGCTTGCATTTATGCTGACTCCTTTTTCTGAGACTGTGACCCCCTAGTTATAGACTCTTCAGTCATGGGAAACATTCTCCCAGCATCTACCCTGTCAAACCCCTTCGCGATTTAAATAACATTAATGCCAGAATTAACACAACTATCAACAAGCAAACAAGCAACTCTAAATACAGTACTCACATCAGCATTGGCCCAAATTTCTTTGTTGACCGGCCTGTTCTGTAAATTGTAGGTTATTGTGGCATTGAGGGAACTGCTCATGCTATTTTGAAATATTTAAAATGTTTCATGGCCCTTGATCCAAAACAATATTGCTGTCCATACTTTTATAGCACTTGCCTGCCCCAAATCAATGATAATATCTAACTCCCTGCAGGGCAGTGAGCTTCCAATAACCTTTATTCACCTTGGGGAAAGGAAAAGTGTTACTGCATAAAATGTTATGATCATTCTTTCCTGGCATTCTAGGAGGGAAAATGTGACAAGTGTAAAAAGGAATAAGAGGAAATGCAAATTTTTCACTCGGTATTCACATTAAATATACACAAAGGCACGGCATGCATCTCTCAATCAAGCACAGATCACATAGTAAAATCATAAGGTGCCAAACTCATTTTCACCACCTATTATACTCTGCGATGCTATGGGTTGGCTCTAATTGTAGGAATAAAGTTTTACCACACAGTGTAAGTTCTAACATGCTTTTAATGGTAATGGAGACGTTTACATAATTTAACTTACTTTATCTTATTTAAGAGGGAAAAGCCTGTGATCAAGTTGTCACGAAGATGTTAATGTATATAATGTGATTGGAAATTATTTTAAATTGGACTTGTAGTAGGGTCTGTGTCTGTGGGTGTGAGTGTGTGTGTCTCAATTGGATTAAAGCCAGTTAGTCTGGGTGCTTCGGATGTAGAGTAGTTTTGAGATGTTAAACAGTATGGTAGAGGGTACATTTGCATTTTGTTGAATAAATTATTCAAAGACTGGGGGTGAAATCTTGCACCTAACGAGGAGACACCAAGCAATATGTTTATATTATGAATAAAATTGGCACAATGAAAGGGGTTTTATTGTTAGAAGAGGTGGAGTTCAAAGGGCCTGGTGATACAATGAGAATTTGCATTCAAAGGGAAGGCTAGGTATATAAAGAAAAGGGTTAAGTGTGTGTCGGTCAGAAGCATGTAAGATCTAAGCCACCAGTAAGCCTACAACAGTGCAAATGAACCAAATTGAAAGGAACCTTATTTTGAATTCATAAGATAAAATGTGCTTTGCCTGGTATTTGTTTAAAGTTTATAGGTTATTGTTGCCTTGGTGAGATTTACCTAGGAGTGATTAATTTGGGGATTTGTTTAAAAGTTATTATGGTAGTAATTTGTAGACATACGTATATGTTTAATTCCTTGTTAAATTAATAAAAGTTTAATTTAATTTATATAAAAAAAACCTCTGAAGGCTTGATGGTTTCATTTTTGAATTCAGAGCTGCATCTCAAACATACCAATTGAAAATATAGGTTATGATAGTTGTTTAAGGTTTACCTCTGGGATTTTAAATAACTCAGCATTTACTAACTGTTGTGTCATAACAATTGGAGGCTCTTGGTGGGATAATATTTGTAATTCTTTGATAGGTTTGGAATTGGTGAATCTTAAGGTTTAGAGTACGAGAAACAGTTTGAATTCTGGAGTTGGTGAGGTTTTTTAGAAGTGGTGAGATTGCAAAATGGCTTTGGCAATTGCTAAGATTTGTCTGGGAGTAGAAGATATAATTCTGATTGGGTTGCAAAAAAAGTAAGAAAGAGTAAGTTAACAGAGTTGGCAGATAAGTTAAAATTGGGGTTACCTGCGGGGGCTAGGAAATCAGATTTAATAAAAAGTATAGCACAGCATCTATAGTTGGAAGTAATAGCTGACACTAGTGAGTCACAGCTGGAAGTAGTGAGACTTCAGTTTGAAATGAAGAAGCTTGAATTTGATCAAGCAAAGGAACTGAAGAAACTTGAATTAGAAGCAAAGGAAAGGGAAATGGCATTTAAAAGGGAGAAAACAGAAAAGCAGGAGAAAGAAAGGAAGCTGGAACTAGAATTTTAGGAAAGAGAGAAAGCAAGAGAAAGAGAATGCTTGCAAAAAAGGCTGGAAGTTAAAAAAAGAGATCTCAGATTCTAAGGAGAGTTCTGATGATGAAATTACCTGTAACCTAAAACCCAGAGAATGTTTAGATTTGTACAGGCTCTTCCAAAGTTTGAGGAAAAAGATGTTGAAGCATTCTTTATTTCATTTGAGAAGATAGCTAAACAGATGAAATGGTCCAGGAATACTGGACGTTATTATTACAGTCTAAGTTGCTGGGTAGAGGGCATGAGGTATATGCTTCACTGTCTGAAGAGGTATTGGGGAATTATGATGTGGCGAAAAAGGCTATTTTGAGTGCAAATGAGTTGGTCTCTGAAGCATACATGCATAAACTTAGGAATATGAGAAAACAGCTTGGGCAAACTTATTTTGAGTTTGAAAGAGTAAAACAAAGTAATTTTGACTGGTGGATACGGGTATTAAAAATAGAGACAATATATGCAGCTCCTAGGGAAGTCATTATTTTGGAAGAATTTAAAGACTCAATCTCTTCGGTAGTGAGAACTCATATGGAGGAACAGAGGGTTCAAACTGTAGACAGGCAGCAGAGAAAGCTGATGATTATGAGTTAGTTCATAGAGCTAAACCTTTTCTTTGTCTCCCTTTCAAATCGGAAAAGGATAGAAAGTGGGGAGGTCAAAAGAAGGTAGGTAGTCAGGGCTGAGAAGGAGTGTCTGGGAATTCCCAGGAAGTTTTTTTTCTCAGAATTGAAAGGAAGGTGCTGAGGGTAGGACTGACATTCAAAAATTGAGGTGTTTTCATTGTAATAAAGTGGGACACATGAAGTCAGTGTGTTGGAAATTACTGAGAAAATATGTTGCAATTATTGGGGTACAGAAAAGCTCTGGAAGTAAAAATACTGTGGGTTCTTAGGTTCAGGCACAGGAAAAACCAATGGTTTGTGTATTGGTAAGACAGGAAGAATCAGTGATTGGTAAAGAAGTGGGAATGTGGTCACAATTTACCCAAGAGAATTCTGAGCAGCTGGTTGCAGAAATATTTAAAGACTTTGTGTGTGAAGGGAAAGTCTTTCCATATGGGTGGGGTGGAGTAGGTAAAGATGTTAAAATTTTAATAGACACAGGGGCTAGTCAATCCTTAATGTTGTGGGATAGTGATATTTGTTGTTCAGAAGGAGCATTGCAGGATCAGGTGATAATAAATGGGGTTCGTGGAGATGCTAAATTTATTCCATTGTAGAAGGTAAATTTAAAGAGCAAATGGAGGACAGATGTTGTTATTGTTGGAGTAGTGGAAGAATGCCCATTGCAGGGTTTCAATTTATTCTGGGTAATGATATAGCTGGATCACAAATGTGGGTGATGCCTAGGATAGCTGAGCACCTTTCAGAAGTGTTTTCAACAGAGGTGTTACAGAGGGAGCATCCTGGATCGTTTCCAGATTGTGTGGTAATGAGTTCACAGGCACACAGGTTGAAATAAGAAAAACAAGAAGGGCAGGCAGTTCAAATGCAAAAAGAAGATGTCAAAATCCAATTAGCTGGCACTGTGTTTGATAACATTGTTCAGGAGAAAAGACTACAGAACAATTTAGCTGAATTATTTAACTCAGGGAGGTTAGTGGAGTTACAGAGAAATGGTTTGAAATTAAAGCAGTTATATCAGAAAGCTTATTCAGAAACAGAAGCAAAATGTATTCCAGTATGTTATTACCATATGGGAGATATTTTAATGAGGAAATGGAGGCCGGATCATATCTCAGCAAGTGAAAGCTGGGGTGAGGTGCATCAGGTTGTTATCCTTTTAGGGTGTAGAAATTAGATTCTGAGGATTGTTCATGAAATTCCAATGGGGGGACATTTAGGAATTAGGTAAACACAGGAAAAGATAGTTTTTTTTTGGCCAGGGTTGCATAAGGATGCAGTCAAATTCTATAGAATCTGTCATATGTGTCAAGCAAAAGGGAAACCACAGGCAGTGATTAAACATTTAATCACAATACCAGCATTTGAAGAACATTTTACTAGGGTCATGATTGATTGTATAGGACCCCCCAAGACTAAAAGTGGAAATCAGTAGTTACTAACAATAATGGATGTGTCTACCAGATTTCCTGAAGCGATACATTTAAGAAATATTACAACTAAGAGAATTGTGGAGGAGTTAATTAATTTTTTTTTTTACAATATATGGTTTACCTAAGGAAATATAATCAGATCAGGGTTCAAATTTCATGTCACGGCTGTGTAAGGAAGTAATGAACAGATTGGGGATAAAACAATTTAAGTCCACAGCTTATCATTCAAAGTCACAAGGAGCTTTGGAAAGATGGCATCAAAATTTAAAAACTATGATGAGAACTACTGTCAGGATTATCCACAGGATTGGGATACAGGAATTCCATTTTTGTTATTTCCTATTAGAGACACTTTTAATGCATCAACTGGTTTTAGCCCTTTTGAACTAGTTTGTGTTCATGAGTTGGGGACCACTGAAATTAATTCACGAGAAATTGGTGGGTCAAAATTCAGAAACTATTCTCTTGGATTATCTAACAAATTTCAGGGAAAGGTTGAACAGAGCGTGTAAGCTGGCTAGGGAACATTTAAAGAGATCACAGCAATGGGTGAAAGTGAAGGCAGATAAGAAAGTTAACACTCACAGTTTTGTTTCTGGAGAGAAAGTATTGGTTTTATTACCATTAAGTGCAAGATTTAGTGGGCCTTACAGGATTGAAAAGAAATTAAGTGAAGTAAATTATTTAATAAATACTCCAGATGGAAGAAAGAAGCAGATGGTGTGTCCTGTACATATGCTTAAAAAGTACTTTAATAGGGAAGAGGAACAAAAAGAGGTATTAGCGATGGTGGATGATGAGAAAGAGGTAGAATTGCAGGACTCTGATTTTCCTCTGATCAAATTGGATAATGAGGGGGTGCTTGAAAATTTAAATGAAATATTGAGTTACCTTCCAAGCAAGTGTCAAAGTGATTTGGAAAAGCTATTGCAGTCACACAAACCTATTTGTGGAAATAAATTGGGAAAAACACATTTAGCTTTATATGATGTATGTATTGGAATATCATCTTCAATAAGGCAACAACCAATTGAAAATATAAGTTTTGACAGTTGTTTAAAGTTTCCTTCCGGGATTTTAAATAACTCGGCCTTTACCAACTGCTGTGTCTTAACAAAGTACTAATGGGACAGTGGGGTGATTAAACAGTGTTTCATAAGCCACGTCTGGCCTTTCTGTGGTTGAAGTGCAGTGTTTTTTTGAATGCTTTGTTCAGCTGCCATGCTTGAGGGGTGGGGAATGAGTAATCATACAAGACTTGATGAATGACAGCAAAGCAGACAGAATTCTACTCATTGGGTGGAATCTTCTGCTTCCCCCAGCAGCGGGAAGCTTGGCGGGCAGGGGAGCTTAATTTGGCGTGAGGCCAAAAATCAGTTTCCTGATGTCGGATGAACTTTACAGAATCACTGAATCACAGAATCGTTACCGCGCAGAAGGAGGCCATTCAGCCCATTGCATCTGCACTGGCTCCCCAGATGAGCATTATGATTTAGTGCCGTTCTCCAACTTTTTCCCTGGACACTTGCACATTGTTTCCATTCAAATAATCATCTATTGCCCCCTTGAATGCCTCGATTGAACCTGCCTCCATCACACGTCCAGGCAGTGCATTCCAGATACGAACAACCTGCTGTGTGGAAAAGGTTTTTTGCATAGGAATTTTGTTCTTGGGACTTTAAAGGCGGGTTAAAGGCAGGTCGAGCTTCCTGATGAAGAACATCGAGAAGCCCTTTTGCATGCATTAGCATGTCATGCATGCTCCTTAAAAGGCTACCTCGCTGGGATTAAGTTTCCCTTCCAAATTAAGCTCCCCGCCAGTGAGGAATTAGAATGTTCACTGTTACAACTGTATATAAGTGGGGTGTGCAGCTGGCAAGATTCACCTCTTCCATGATTTTGAGGTGAGTAGATGCTGCTTTGGCCTTCTTGGGTCTGCTCACAACTTGATTCATATCAGATGCTGCTAAGACAAGTTGTGTGGAGGGCATGGGAGGCAGGCAAAAGGTGGGATGGTGGAGCGGAGGCTGGATGTGGGAGGCAGGCGAAGGGAGGGATGGGCTAACTAATGCTCAACATGGCAGGCAGGGGCAAGGGAGGGAGGGAAGCAGTGAGGAAATGTGAGGGTGCAGGGACATGGGATGGAGGGAAGGTCCTTTCTTGTTGGGTTGGGGTGGAGGGTTTCCAGGCAGGGATGGTGGGAGAGAGATGATCCTGGAGGGCAGGGTTGCTGCTGTCGATGGTGAGGTCCTGGGTGTTTAGTGTTTAACTGAGGGCACTGGGCAGATGAGGAAACAGACTCAGTGAGAGTGGGGAGTGGGATGCAGTAGGGTGGCAGGTCCAGGGTAATAGTTATGTAGCTGAAGGTTTCACGGGTGAAGTCATGGAAGTGGATGAAACAGGTGGCTCAGATAATGGGAGGGGTCAGCATCAGGATGGGCATGGGGATGGTAATGAGTAGGCTCAGAGGAAAGGGAAGGCATGTGTAGGTGGGTGCTAATAGATGCAATGGTCATGTGGTGGAGGGGTGCGGTGTTCAAGGGTGACAGAGTGGGGAGGAATGGTTATATTGGGTGGGTCAAGGATGACGGGGGAAGTTGGTGGAGCGTCTAAAAAGTAACCCACCATTTTTCGATTCTCAACAATGCAATATAGTAAATGAAAAACCGCCATACCTTGAAATCAATGGAATGTTTTTTCGGGTATTAGAGATCAAGATCAGCACAATTGATCGACTAAAGGGACATCTTAATAACCTTGAGGCAATTGAATGAGAACAGTGCTCAGCTGTGTTTTCTGCTCTATAGTGAAGCCCACACAGCAGTAGGTTTGTTCCTGACTCATGGGTTTCAGTACACCGAGATCCCAGCAAGGTCTGGAGCTGCAGTTCATTCTGTGCAATTTGCCATCTGCTGCTGTCAGAGGCAGGAATGAAGGGAGGGAAGGAGGGAGGTGGATGCCTCCAAGGGGCATGGCTGATGAACAAACCTTCATCCTCCCAGGTGAATGGTCATGGCTGACAAGGGCTCATGTAGCTCGTCTTTCTATGCTGCCAAGGCAATGGTCTCTCTATAGAGTCTGGAGGGTAATGGAGGCAAGCTAAATAGTACCAGAGAGAGGCTTCTCACACATGGCTGTCATCATCCTGGTCAAAGAGCAATGTCTCCATGTGCAGTCATATATGAACGGGAGGAACATCCATCTCTGTTCCTCCAGGATGTCCTTCATCTTGAAGGGTTGGGTTGGGGATGCCATATCTAGACTGAAGCCAGGCACAGGGCTTAGCACTGGCTTAGTGGCTCTGAGATGTAGTCAAACCTGTAAAGAGCATGCTCACTACATTTATTACTTCAATTTGTTCACAGACCCACTGAGGCCTAGATGATGGAGGCTCCAGGCAACGCTGCCTTTCTAATGGCTCTCATCCAGATGAGGAGAAGGAGTGGGTGTTGCACAGGGCCAGGAGGAGCAACAGCCTGAGCAACAAGATGCAGTAGGACCTCACAAAGGTCAGGATGCTTTTGACTAGGGTCCACTGCAATGACCAGGCCATGGATATATCGCAGGCAGTGTAGCTATCTACAGATGAGTGAAAGGCAATGCCAGAGGTGCCTAACAATGTCCTGGGATGTGGTTTCTCACATCTGCCAGCTCATTCCCGATGACTTGCAGCCGCAAAGACTCGGAGACAATCCCATGCTGGTGGCATTCAAGGTCACCACCACCTTAAACCTCTTCACCAGTGACTCCTTCCAGGGCTTAGTCAGTATCACACAGCGTATCTGGGAGATGACAGATGCCCTGTTCAGGAGAGCACACTAATTTGTCCAATACCACCTGGATCATGAAAGATCATGCAAGAATGTTGGGGTTTGCAGCAATCTCAAGTTTTCCACAGGTGCAGGGCATGACTACATTGATATGGCCTTGAGATCCCCCTAGCAACAGCCGATCACATTCATCAATAGAAACTCTTTGAATGTGCAGCTGATATGTGATAACAGAAGGCAAATCCTGCAGGTTTTTGCTCAGTTCCCAGGGAAATCTCACCATGCCCACATTCTGACCCACTCCCAGATGCCACAGGTTTTTGAAGGACCTTGGCGATTACAGGCTGGCACCAGCTGGATTTGATCATTGCCAGATGTTGATCTCTGAACAGCATTCTCAACACACACAACTCCCACAGTGCTGACTGTGAAATAGATCACTCCCTGGTGTGCACCAGGGTTAGGATGCAACCCTTGAAGTGTTCTCATTCAAAGCAGAAATGCCATCCTCATATCAATACTGCCTAGTCAGATAAAAACCAACAGTTCCTTGACTTGGTTGAACAGGCGCTCTCTGGCATTCCCACATAGTCAGAAGCAAAATGGAACATACTTCAAGCGACCATTTACAAGATCATACTCTCAGCATTTGGGAAGCAAGACTGGAAAATGTTGACTGGTTCGAGGCTGACATCACTATGATCGAGCCCCTGCTATTGAATCCAAATGCTTCACTCTCATTAGTCCCAAGAGAGACCAAGTAATCAGATCCAGCTATTGCCAATGCTCTGATCTTGGATGTCTCCAGGGCATCTTGTGGCATGGTTTGCACTGAGGGAAAGTGTTAGTTACACAAAGCCCGTAGTGGCAGCAAAGCTTAAGTAATCTCTGCCAATTCTCATTTATCCTTCCCAGGCCATGATTTCTGAGGCAGGATGGCCATGCCTCATGGTCCCTGTCTATACTTGCGTAGAAATTCCCCAGTAGGTAAAGATTTTCTGTCTAAGGGATTTTGCTGATCGTCGTGTCAAGTTCCTCATAGAACTGCAGTGGAGCATAGCGTTGGAGTGTAGGTGCTGATGAGGTCAACTGGCCCTTTTTGAGCTGAGAGGTGGATGGAGAGAAAACATTCTGAAACATTTGTGGTGGGGGGTGGCGTTATATCATTGAGAAGAGCAAGTTCCTTACAGTGAAGTCTAAACCTTCCTCACATGTTTCTGAATACATTAAGAGCTGTTTAAAGTAAAGTCTAACAGGCTGCTAGACGGTGCACCAATGACTACTGGTTACGACTTTACCAGAGTATCCAAATGTCCTTCAACACAGAGAATATTAGGGGCATGTATGAAAGAATCATAAAGTTAACAGGTCCATCAGCAAAGAGAACAATCCCATTGAAAACAAAAGCATGGGAGGTCATCATCGATTACAATAAACAGTTGGAGAGGTGGGTGGAACATGACCTTGAGTTATATTCTTGGGAGAACACTGTCAACAAGGAAGCTCTGGTCACCAGAGAAAGTGTGCCTGCCATGGCAGAGCTGGATAAGGAACCCACAGAGGAGCTTCGCAAAGCTAGTTGCTCACTTGCCACGGGCAAAGTTCGAGCTGCTGAAGCTATACCACCTGAACTTAACAAGCATGGGAAACCAGCACTTCTACAGTATCTGCCAACTACCACCAACTACTCTGTCTCTACTGGAGGGAGGGGGTAGTGACCCAGGATATGTGTGGTGCAAAGATTGTGAACCTTGTAGAATAATGGGTTAATAGTTATGGAAATGAGATAGTGATGTGTATCATGATGTAACAGTGACATCACTAGTCATGTGCAAGTGACTGAGAAGAGAAGATGGAATAGTCTGTATTTTATAACGTGGCGGATGATGTGTGCCAGGAGGATCAAATTCACAAGGGAATCTTGGCCACGCTATCACAACGGTTTCGCAATTTGTATTTATTACGAGAAGATTTGGGCACTGAATTCATATGTAATAAGTCCACTACACCTTTAGAGATTTAAAAAATAACTAAAGTAAAACATTTGTTAACAAAAGAAAAGATAAGATTACATTAACATAATATCATAACAAATCCCAAAATCCCCAATTAACCTGACTCACAACTATACACTCCCTTAAAGGCACCAGTCCAAAATAGATTTTAAATTTAAATAGCAAGCCAGCAAATTCACCACAGCACTTACATTACAGTGGAATTCCAAAGGCTTTTCTCCATCTTTAGTTACTGCACACAGCGGGCTTTTGCAAACATGACTGGAAGTTTCTCCAAGGCTGTTTCACACACTTCTTTTAGTTCTTATATGGCCCCCCAACATCACCTTCCTTCCTTCTTTATAAATGTTCCTCCCTCTTTAATCTCTAAATTCCATTGTTCCATATGTCTTTGGAAATTTTCTTTTTCCTTTTAATATAAAAATCTTTCATGTTGCCAATATGGGAAAAATAAACATAATAACCTTGCCTTATTTATTTTGTTAGCTGTGAACATCCTACCATCCTTCTGAAATCCAAACAACGCCTTCACTTATCTAAAAGTGCAAATTTCCTTCACACCCAACATGATGCCTTCATCCATGTTTACTCATTAGCATTTCAAATGGCTTTTACACCTAACTTATTTTGATACTTTCAACCTTGCAGTCTATCTGACTCCAATTCAATTAAATCACAAAGCCAGAACCATAGACATTCACACTCACAAACCTACTTTACAATAAACCACAATGATATTATGAAAAATATGATAGTTTCATGACATGTGCAAAAGACATGTACCTCCCTAGAAACCTAAAGTTTACTATAGTGCAAATAAAAGAGTTTTTGAAGAAACATACCAGAGTTAGATCTAAGTTACTCGTGAGTAGTGGGAAACCTTCTCAATCCAGAACAAGCCACAAATTACCTGAAGAGAGATCCAAATAGTATTCAAAGTGGAAACCAAATCACAAACCATGGTAGCAGCAGTGGTGACACCAACCTTAGAATGATTTGATGCCATTGACAGAACACACACGGGGAGAAATTGGGAGAAGGCTTCTTCAAAGGAAGAATCAGAAGGTTTACCATGGTGAGAGGGACACTGAGTATTGGTAGCAATGTCAGCACCAGTCGAGCAGCCACTGCCCCTTCTTCAGCCGTTGGCAAATCTCGAAGGTGCACAAAGAGGCCAGCTTTGGGCGTTGTGGAAAAAGCAAACCGACAGGTATCAGGCAGCATCAGGTTTGCATGCCAAAAAGCAGAAGGTTAGCATGTTCCTGTATACAGTGGGGCCCATTGCTGATGATGTCCTCCTGACATAGGGGTAGAAGAGACCTCTGCAGATTTTGAAATTATCTTCATGCATACTTCAGCCCAAAACAGAACCTTGTAATTGAGCGAATGAGATTCAATCAGAGATCCCAAAGGCCAGCGGAATCCATCAAATTGTTCCTTACAGATATGTATAGACTAACCAGTTGTTGTGGGTATGGTGCATTGAAAGATGAACTTATTCACGATTGCATTGTTGTCAGAGTCCACAACTAAAAGCTGTCAGATTTTTTGCAGATGAAAGATGACCTAACACTCGAAGAAGGGGTCAATACGCTAGGCAGGCCGAACTTAGGGAGCAAAATTGGGCCATAATCCATGGAAATACAGAGGCTTTGGATGAGTCTGTTAGTTGGGTAGGCCCAAGGGCAACAGTCCTGCCCACTCAAAAGCCTGCCAAAACAGGGAAAAGAGTAACCATTTTAAAGTGCCTACACTGTGGAGCTAAACAGCAGCACAGAAGGCAAGATTGTCCAGTAGGGGTGCAGAGTTTTACAATGCGGAAAGACAGGACACTTCAAGCTGTTCTGTAAATCTAAATACACAATTAAAGGAAGAAAGCAAGAGTAAGCCTATAAAAAGCAGACAATCAAGGGAATTGGAATAAGGAAAGAAATATGAATAAAGGGCATAATCATCTGTGTCCTCTGGCATCAGGCGTGCTTGGCGGTGTGAGCGGACAGTATGGCGAGAAGGACATAAATCAGTTTCACAATGTCGTGAAACCAGTTTGCGATGTTCCGCCCAGCCCGTCGATTATGGGCCGCATTTCTTGCCATCAGATGTCGGGAACCTCATTGTAATACATCTGCATACCATTATAAGGCCAACCTGCTGGAATCATCCATCCACCCCCCCAACCCTTGCTGGATCGCCGGTCCACGTTGGTGTGATCGCACACCAATGTGTTTCACAACGGCATATATAACACATACACTTGACAAGCTGCACTCTGAGGGGAACTTGGAGGTGAGTACACAGAAACATTGCACAGAGCTCACCCGGGTCATCTGTTGGACTTAAAGGTTGAGGCACGTTAGAGGCGTGGGGGCAAATGCTGCCCTGCGGTTGATGTGACTTGGGGATGGGGGCAAGGGCTACTCTGCAGTTCATGCATGCTGGATGGGGGTGGGGGGGTGCTACAAGGGCTGACCTGTGGTTGAATGTAGTGCACAAGCACGTGCAGGGGGTGGGTTGGGGGTGGGTGGAGGGCATTGGCACGCATTAGGGGAACCTTTATAAAATGACCAATCCTCTGCAGCTGAGACAGTTCAGATGCAGCCACATTGACATGCATGGAATGGGGCCTCTAGTTTATCTGCCCACTCAAGCAACGCAGAGGCATGAAACTGTCACCAAGTGCTCCAGAGCTTTTCACCCCTTGGGCACAGACTGCAAACTAATGAGCATTTTAGTGGACTGCAGAACAGTTGGATGACTGGGCACATTGTACAATCTCTTTGTTAAAGCTGGACATGGAGCAGTCGCTGCTGGAGGTATTCACAGCCCCTTGCAATGTCAGCATCCCGGTTTGGACCAGTCTCCCTCATGGTTCAAGCTAACAGTGCAGCCTTGCAGCGTGGGTTAGGAGAATGCCTGTGCCTGAGCTGAGAGCACAGCATGCAGTCCAATGGGCAAAGTTGCTGCCAATCAGTCAGGGGAGGTGGGTGGGGTTTTGGGCAGCCAAACAGCGCACTAAACTCTGGCCATTCATCTGGTAGCCAGCACTCTCTGGTATTTGTTAAGGGGCCTTCAGACTTAACCAAGACAGGTTCTTAGTATACCCATGCTAACCCACGCAGCTCTCTTTTTCATCCTGCAGGAGGAGAACATCTGGAGCATGGAGCCTGGTGAACTAGCTGTATGCCTCGTGGCTTACAGAGAGTGGAGACGATGGAGAAAACGGTGATGGTGACACCTGGCTGTGCAGAGGGAGGAGCAGCACCCTCAGAGGGGCAGCTCGGGCTCCCGCACAGGCTGCTGAAGGGTAACAAGCCGTTGTTGATCAGTGCCTAGCTAGACCCAGGGTCTATAGATTCCACTTTTCATTCCTGCAGATGACCAACAACCAGTGTTGCCGAAGACCGCTCACGTCGAGGGAACTGGTTGGTCACATTTGCTACCTGCTGCACGATTTGGTGCTACAGGGACATGGAGGGCATCCACTGCCAGTAGCTGTTAAAGTGACCATGGTGCTCAATTTTTATGCTAGTGGCTCATTTCAGGGCTCCATAAGTGACCTCTGTGGGATATCACAAGCCTCCACCCACAAATGCATCCATGAGGTCACGGATGCCATCTTCGCAAGGGTACACAGCTTTGTGCATTTTGCCCAGGACCAGGAGAGCCAGGATTCAACAGCGCTTCAATTTGTCCAGATCTCGGGTTTCCCACAGGTGCAGAGTGAGATTGACTGTACTCACGTGGTGCCCAGATCTCTGTTACAACAAGGGGTCAACTAAATCAACTGCAAGGGCTTCCATTCGCTGAATGCACAGCTGGTGTGCGACCACCACAAACGCATCCTACAGGTCTGCGCACAATTTCCAGGGAGTGTCCACGACTCCTACATTCTCATTTGGTCACAGATCCCTGAAGTCTTCCAGGGTCCACAGAGGCTGCAGGGTTGACTCCTTGGAGACAAGGGCTACCCACAGAGGACGTGGCTGATGACACCCTTGCGGTGGCCTCAGACTGCAGCAGATTGAAGGTATCATGAGGCTCATGCTGCAGCTCACAACTTGGTGGAGCAAACCATCGGGATGCTGAAAATGAGGCGCCTGGACCAGTCTGGTGGAGCCCTGCAATATAGTCCACAGAGGGTGTCACGCATCGTCATCTGCTGCACCCTTTACAACCTGGCATTGCAACGGGGAGAGGAGCTGGCCGAGGAGGAGATGTAGGAGCTGGAGGTCTCTTCCAATGAAGAGGACATTGATAGCGATGAGGGTGAGGAGGTCATCGAAGGCGAGGATGACAGCGATGAGGCCCTCGCACTGGTCAGCCAAGGCAGGCATGCTCGGGAGGCTCTCATAGCTGCTAGATTTGTGGAGAATGATGACGACATGCAGGGAGGAGACACCATAGGTCCTCACATTGCATCTTTGAATGCTTGAGTCCAGTCTGGCCTATGGCAGCACACATACCCTCTGTGATAATGCTCCTGTCATGGAGACTCAGTGGAGGCCCTAATAGTCACTTGATCGCAGGAGGATGATGATGATATACAGGGAGGGCACTCCATAGATCTTCTCATAGCCTCTGAGAATGTCTGACTCCTGTCTGGCCGAGGGCAGCTTCGCTTTGCTCTGTGATCAGGGTCATACCATAAAGATACAGCCATGAAATTTTAGAAACATCTGATCCTTTGTCCACCTTCGCCACCTGACCTCTTCAGGAGCACAGCGTCACTGGTCACAGATGCTGATGAGATGGGGGCCAGCCCCATCTTAAAGGTGCTGAGAGCACACAGAGAGAATGATGGAACTCAGTGACACCTTCCCACTACATTCTGACAGCAAGGACAAGCACCGCTGAGGTGCAGGCATCAGTAACATGTCCAGGGAATGTGAGGCCGGACCATCACTTTGATCCGAAGACTGCACAAAGCCAGAAGTGGCCCTGCATTGAGGCACCTGCCTTTACCTTGTGCAGAAAGGTTTCCCATCTGTGTCGCATGAACAATGCTGATCAGAACTAGGAGCCATAGTCAGGGAGACATTCTTGGGAATTTATTTATAATAGGGAACAGTATGTACAAGTGATTAACACCTGTGCCCAGGCTGTGCAACTATGTCTCCTTAACTTTCCTAACCCTGCCGCTACATCTTGGTGCTCCCCAGACATCCACAGCGGAGGTGGAGGCAGCCTGCTGACTGCTACGCCTTGTCTGTGATGACCTTGGCGGGCATCCTCTGGACAGCCAAGCCCTGGCCTGCTTTCAGGGACCTGTGAGGCAGTGGCACCCTCCTTGAACTGTGGAGCTGGAGCTACTGAGGTCACAGGAAGAGGGGATTCGAATGGGCCGGATACTCCCGGAGTCACCTGGATGGATGGTCCTGGCTGATCCTCTTCCCTATGAGTGCCCGAGGGCCCCTGGATGACTCCTTGAGGAGAAGGGGTAGATGGAGTGAGATTCGGCTGCCCAAACTCCTCTCGCATATACACAGTTTGAGGCAACCATGGGGTCAGCAATGGAGTTGAGCCCACGCAGCAGTGCAGAAGCGACATCCTGGACCAAGGTCTCCATGGTGGCCGCCATCCTGCCAGTGTTGACCTCGTTGCGTTGGCATGTCAATACTATCACCTCAGCCTGAAGACGGACGGACTCCTCCATCGTGCCTCGCAATCTGAGGAGTGCAGCGGACATCCCTTCCTGATGTTCCTGAGCTTGCCTTTGCAGCTCCAGCAACTGTGACATGGCCGAAGCCAGAAGCTCATCATCTGACTCGGACTCAGCAAATTTCTGGCCTCCAGCAATTCTCCGAGTGCCGAGTACCTGGGAAGTCTCTGTCGCCGCCTGCCGTGGATCAGAAAGTGTGATGTGCTCACCAGATTCTGATCCCGAAGCTACTAGGGGTGGTGCTGAGGTGTATGTCTCTGCGCTGGTGGAGGGTGTGGGTGGGCGCAGTGACGGGACTTCAGGGAGGGTTTCAGCGTATTCCTCTTCAGGAGTTTCTTCGGGGCTTGATTAGAGTCCCTGGGTCATGGACTCCGTGAAAGCAAAAAGAGTTAATTAGTGTATTGCAGTGGCCTGTGAAACAGGACACATCACTCACAGCATGGTTGTCTGATGGATGTTGCACTGCTGGCTCCTCACTTGGTAGAGCAGCGCCGACCTCACCGTCAACACAGGAACAGTTCAAGTCCTCATCAGTCTGTTGGAAGGCTCTGTTTTCAAAGTCCGTGAGGATCTTGATTTCTGGCATTCCTCCACCAGTCTGCGATCTCTCTATCTTGTTGTGTGCCAGCTTGTTCTGCATGATTAGAGATGGAGAGAGTGTAAAGGGGATGCCTGCCAGGCCAGATGATGACTATGCCTGGCATGTGTGGGAGGTGAGTGGTCCCACGGACGGCATGAGGACAATGAAGGTGTGTGTGACAGAGTGAAAGGAGATGTCCCTTGAACCGGCAGTGAATGAGGGCCCTGTGGATGTGTGATGGGTTTGTGAATCTGTGAGCTGAGAGTGATGAGAAGAGCGACTTACCATGACAGAACGGAGGAGATCATTGTGGCACTGGGTGACTGTCCTCTTTCACAGGGCATTGGCACTGACCACTGCTGGCACCGCCTCCCAAGCTGGATTAGTGATGTTGCTGCCTATCCTGCAGCAAGAGCGGGGGTAGAGGACATCACGGTGAGCCTCCTGTGTTCAAAAGGCGCTCAAGGGATGCGTGATTGAACCTGGGGGGCTGCAGCCTTCTTGCCTTTCGAGGCCATGTCTCTCATGCAGCAATCATGGGCTAAAACTTAAGTGGCTGCACTTTAAATATGGCGCCAGGCATGATGAAGCAGCGAGGTGATGGCATGATGGGCAAATGAGAGCCCGCCTGCCATGGAAACGACATGTTTCCTGGGATTGCATAATTAATGTGGCAGGTTTGGGACGATACAGCATGAAAAGCCGCCATACGGCAGGTAAACGTCATTTTTCCTGCCTGCTACCGCACTTAGTGCAAATCTGGGATGATTCCGCCCACAGATTCCCGGAGAAGTGAAGGATCAAGAACAAAATTTTGGTCAGTTGTTTAGAAGCTTAAGGCTTTAAACTGGTATTCAAACTTGATACTGTTACAGTATTGGCTCACCATTTGGAGTGGCTCCAAGTCGTAGACACCCAGCCATCAAGGATTAAGTTCTGAGGCCCAGGTGGTATGGATCTTCAAGTAAAAGGTCAGGTAACCGCCTTCCTTAGCCATAAGGGGCTACCTCCACAGGCAGTGTATAGATAGAGATGGAGTTGAAAGCACACGTGTAGTTGCTGCTAGCTGGATTGTAAATAAGCCTAATGTTTCCACTAAGAAAGTTGTTTGCAGATCAACTCTATTACAAATAGGTGACAAGGCCACACTACCACAAACTGGCAATGAGGATAAATCAGGATAAATCAAGATAAGTCGGAATCAGTACTGTGCCCCGGCCGGCGATTGTGAGTATCAACATCTGTTTAAAAAAACAGAAAATATACTCACCCAAAATGCCACAATTTGGTAGAATCGATCCCTTTGAGCCAGCCGCAGACAATTGGTCTCCGTCTATAGAATGCCTCATCTTCTTCTTTCAAGCGAACGGAATCACGGGGAAAGAGGAGAGACAAGCTTGGTGACTTGCTGGAGCAAAACTTACAGTTCGATTCACAGTTTGATGGCTCCCAGTGCCCCCTATTCAAAGAATCTCACAGAATTAGTGGACCTCGCGGAGGGACATTTTCAACCCGAGCCCTCAGTCACGATGCAGAAGTTCCGGTTTAATTCACAAAATGGAGCTGCGGGTGAGGTAATTGCCGCACTACGTGGCAAATGTGAAGCAGCTAATGGAACATTGCGAGCTCGGTGAGACTCTGAACGACATGCTCAGAGATCGTTTGTGAAAGAAAACACTTATCAGCGAAGAAGTGAATCTGGATTTCAAGAGGGCGTTAGAAATAGCACTGGCTGTAGAAAGCACTGTAAGAGATTCACAAACAATGCAAGGGGTGCAAAATGGCGCAGTGCTCCAAATCGGGTGGGAACACTCAGCTGAAAGTGACGCGAAAAAGCGAGACTCGGCTGTGAATCGGAAAGCAGCCCCACCCCCCAGATGGAAAAATAAGAAGAAATAATTTAACAGCTAAATCAAAGAACAACTTCAATCAATGTGGAAGCGATTGGCAGTTTAAAAAAATAGAATGTTACTTTTGTCACAGAATTCCAATGTTCACTGGATACAGGGGAGGTACCGGAGGACTGGTGAAATGCAAATGTAGTTCCATTGTTTAAAAAGGGATCAAAGGAAATGCCAAACAATTATAGGCCAGTTAGTCTTACATTGGTGGTGAGCAAATTAGTAGAATCAATCCTGAGAGATAGGATTAATGTGGAAAGGCATGGACTAGTCAGGGATGGTCAGCATGGATTTGTTAAAGGAACGCCTTGCCTCACAAATTTGATTGAGTTCTTTGAGGAAGTGACAAGAAGGGTTGATGAAGCTAGTGCAGTGGTCGTTGTGTACATGAATTTTAGCAAGGCATTTGACAAGGTCCCACATGGCAGATTGGTCAGGAAAGTAAAAGCCCATGGGATTCAGGGAAATGTGGCAAACTGGGTAAAAGGTTGGCTTTGTTACAGGAAACAAAGGGTAATGGTCGATGGATGCCCTTGCAAATGGAAAGTTGTCTCAAGTGGTGTTCCACAGGGCTCGGTGTTGGTACCATTGCTGTTTGTGTTATATATTAACGATTTGGACGTGAACGTGGGGGTCACGATTGGGAAATTTGCAGATGACGCAAAGATTGTCCGAGTAGTGGATAGTGTAGAGGATAGCCATAATCTCCAAAACGATATAGATGGGTTGGTGGAGTGGGCGGTAAAGTGGCAGATGGATTTTAACATAGAGAAGTGCGAGGTCATACATTTAGGGAGGTCAAACAGTTACAGGGATTACACAATAAATGGGAATATACTAAGAAGGGTAGATGAAGTGAGAGATCTTGGTGTACAAGTACACAGGTCCCTGAAGGCAGCAGTTCAAGTAGACAAAGTTGTAAAGAAAGCTTATGGAATGCTCTCCTTCATTGGCAGAGGTATAAAATATAAAAGTTAGGATATAATGTTGGAATTGTATAAAACACTGGTGAGACCACATCTGGAGTATTGTGTGCAGTTCTGGTCATCGCATTACAGGAAGGACGTAATAGTTCTGGAGAGAGTGCAAAGGAGGTTTACAAGAATGTTGCCAGGGTTAGAAAAGTGTAGCTATGAGGAGAGATTGGATAGGTTGGGGTTATTTTCCTTAGAACAAAGAAGGCTGAGAGGTAACTTGATTGAGGTGAACAAAATTATGAGGGGAATAGATAGAGTGGACAGGATAAAATTGCTTCCCTTGATGGAGAATTCTAGAACCAGGGGACATAGATTCAAGATAAGTGGCAGAAGGTGTAGCGGGGGACATGAGGAAGAACTTTTTTATGCAGAGGGTAGTGGGTGTCTGGAATTGGCTGCCCAAGTTGGTGGTAGAGGCAGAAACTCTAAACTCTTTTAAAAAGTACCTGGATCTGCACCTTAAGTGCTGTAAGCTGCAGGGCTATGGGCCGGGTGCAGGAAGGTGGGATTAGAAAGGGCACCTGGGTGTCCTCGGGCTGGCATGGACAAGATGGGCCGAATAGGCTCCTTCTGTCCTGTAACTTTTCTATGGTTCTATGGTTCTAAGTAGGCATGTAATGAGAGAGTGCAAAGAGAGATTAAACAGGCTTGCAAACAATAGAAGAAGCCCAATGAATCTGCAGTGTAGAGGAGCCTGAAACAACAATTTCTGACATCCATTCATTGTTTAACATGAAAGTTGGGAAGGCAGAGCCAATATTTGTTACAGTACAAGTGAATGGTAAACCAATAAAAATGGAAGTAGACATGGGACCTTCCATTGCTCTAATTGGAGAACACGCTTTCAGATATTTAAATAATGGTGAAAATCAATTAAATTTGGAACAAATATCTGCCAAGTTGAAAAAGTACACAGGCAAAGAAATCCAAGTCAAAGCTATCGGCAGATTAACTGTCCATTATAGAAACCAGTTGGCGCAACTACCTGTGATGGTGGTAGTCGGTGAAGGGCCAAGCCTCCTTGGGCGAGATTGGTTAGAGGAAATTAAATTAAACTGGTCCGAAATCTTCCAGTTGAGAGCAAATAGGCTACCAGAGCTGTTCAACAAGAATGCCACCATCATCAAGGATGAACTGGGAAAAATCCAAGGCCTACAGGCCAAGATTTATGTGGATGCAGAAACAACCCCGCGCTTCATGAAAGCAAGACCGGTGCCATACGTCCTGAGAGAGAAGGTTGATGCTGAGCTGAACTGGGTAGAGAAGTTGGGTGTCATAAAAGCAGTTCAGTTCTCAGAATGGACAGCACCCATAGTCCCTGTCCCTAAACCGGACCAGATTGTCCTAATTTGTGGGGACTATAAACTAACAGTCAATGAAGCAGCCAAACTGGACAGCTACCCTATTCCAAAAATCGAAGATCTATATGCCAAGATAACAGGAGGGACAAAGTATACAAAGCTTGACATGAATCACGCATATCAGCAATTAGAGTTGGATGACGTCCCCTGGGAATTCGTTACAATTAATACTCAGGAAGGGTTGTATCAATATACACACTTGCCTTTCAGTATTTCCTCAGCCTGTGCCATCTTTTAGAGAACAATGGAAAGCTTATTGCAGGGACTGCCCCAGATTGTAGTCTACTTAGACGATGTGCTGATAATTGGATTCACAGAAAAGGAACATTTGGCTAACCTCGAAGAAGCCCTAAAACGCTTTTTACAAGCAAGAGTGTGACTGAAAAAAGAAAAATGCATTTTTCAAGCAAAGGAAGTAATCTACTTGGGCCACTAGGTGGATTCTCAGGGGTTATACCCAGTTGAAGAGAAGGTTAAAGCAATAAGAGAGGCACCTGCACTCAAGAACGCCTCTGAATTGGAATCATTTTTAGGAATGATAAATTATTATGGGTGATACTTATTTAATTTGTCTACAGTTCTGGCCCCTCTGCATTCACTGCTAGGAAAGAACCAACGTTGGTCTTGGGAGGCACCCCAAAAAGAAGCTTTAATGAAAGTGAAACACTCATCCAATCTGTTTGTGCGTTTTGACCAGACGAAAGACTTGGTGCTAACATGCAATGCGCTTCCCTATGGAGTGGGAGTGGCACTATCTCAGGATGGACGATGGCACAGAGTGGCCAATAGACTATGTCTCCAAGATGCTTACCACAGCTGAAAAAAGATATTCTAAGATTGAAAAGGAAGGTCTGTTGATCATTTTTGGTGTAAAAAAATTTCACCAATATGTGCATGGGCGGCATTTCACCATTGCACCAGACCACAAACCTCTATTGGGTTTGTTTGCCAAGGAAAAGGCTATACCATCCATAGTCTCAGCAAGAATACAACAATGGGGCCTAATCTTGGTGGCTTATGAATGCCTTTGTGCATAGGCCTGGCATTCACATCGCAAATGCCGATGCCCAGATGCCCTTACAAGAGAATGACGAACATGTCCCAGTTCCACAGGAACTTGTTTTACTGTTAAATTTTCCAGATTCCTCGCCAGTACGTGCCAGACAGATCCTAGACTGGGCGAGTTGGGACCCAGTCCTATCTCGACTGTGAGACCACGTGTTACATGGTTGGGCCCAGGAGCCAGTCTCTGATGAAATGAAACCATTCTTCAACCGAAGACACAAGATGAGCAGTCAAGATGGCATTCTATTGTGCGATGCATGGGTAATAGTTCCTCCAAAGAGAAGGGAGCCACTTTTAGATGAACTACACGGTGACCGTCCAGGGATCTCTCAAATGAAGACCATAACGCACATAGGCTGGGAATGGATGGCGATATTGAAAATGTGGTTAAGTGCTGTGTACAATGACAGCAGCTGCAAAGGTTGCTGATGGTAGCGCCCTTGGGAGTAGCCTGGTAGACCCTGGGTGCGGTTACACATCGGACCCTTCCTTGGAACCATGTTTCTACTGATTATAGATGCCCATTCCAAGTGGTTAGATGTTTATGAGGTGAAGTCACCAATGTCAGGTGCTACAATGGAGAAACTACACCAGAGCTTCGCCATCCACGGACTACCAGAAGTAGTCGCATCCGATAATGGCATTGCATTCACGAGTGCTGAGTTCCAACGATTTATCAGCCTCAACAGTATCACCTATGTAAAGGCTGTACCATACCATCTGTCATCAAATGGGCTGGTTGAAAGGGCAGTTCAAACTTTTAAGGCAGACATGAAGAAGTTAACAGGTGATTTGTTGAAACCAAGCTTACATGCTTTCTTTTTCACTACAGAATGACCCCCTACGTGACGACAGGAGCAATACCTGCAGAATTGTTGATAAGACACCATCTTAGGGCAAGATGGAGCCTAATACTCCCAAATTTGGAGGGGAAGGTGGAGAAGAGTCAAGGAAACCAAAAAGCTGCACATGACTTGTATAGTCATGAGAGACAAATTACTGTTGGAGAAGCTGTATGTGTGAAGAATTTTGGCGGAAGACCGAAGTGGTTACCGCATAAAGTAAGTTCAGTGACCGGACCATTATCATACCACATGGAACTGGAAGGCCGGATCACCCATAACCATGTGGCCCATTTAAGAAAAAGAGAGATACCACAACAAGATATGGTTCCACCTGTAACCATTACTGAACTAGTGTTTCCTGTTGAAGGTGCTCAACCAAGAACTGACATGTCTGATGTCTCTGTCAGAGTGGAAGACACTGAACTGCAAGTGCCCACTGAGGTACCTGATGCTCATGCAGTTCCAGAGAACGCGGTTCCTGAAAAAGAATCTGAAGTCGTGGAGTTGCGTCATTCCACACGAATCAGGAAACCACCTGAAAGACTGAACTTGTAAATTTCATGACCTGTGTAAATATGATAATGTCATAAGATAAATCTACTTGTAAATACAATACGTACAGCAAAGTTAAAAGGGGGAGGGATGTAGTGATTATGATTTTGTTAAATGTTGGACTGTACCTTTAAGAATAGTTCTGTGATGTAAGGTCACATGATCTGTGTAACCCAATGTGTTAGCAGCGTGGGCTACCTCTACAGGCAATGTAGAGGTAGAGATAGAGTTGAAAGCACACGTGTAGTTGCTGCTGGCTGTATTGTAAATAAGCCTAATGTTTCCACTAAGAAAGTTGTCTGCAGATCAACTCTATTACAAATAGGTAACAAGGCCACACCGCAATAATTACCTGCCATGGAGAACTCGGTGGTACTTGGGGCTTGAGACAGCTGCCAAGCCGAATAGTGAGCTCAGGCTCTGTGTCGACCTCACACAATTAACTAAAGCAGTCTGGAGGGAAATCCATCCTATGTCCTCAGTGGACACAGCTTGGCAAAACTGGCCAACAGTGTGCTCTTCACTAAACTTGACGCTAATAGCGGATTTTGGCAAATACTCTACGACCAAGACTCCGGGCTGTTAACAAAATTTATTATGCCTTTTGGGTGATTCTGCTTTAACCGCCTTCCATTTGGAATATTGTCAGCTCCGGAGATATTTCATCGAACCATGTCAAACACTCTGGAATGGGAAAAGAGAATAACTTGTCATATGGATGACACGCTCACACATGGCACTGCAAGACAGGAGCATGGTCACAGATCTTGTAAAGTTCTGAAAGTGTTACAAGAGGCACCTTAAACAAAAAAATGCGAATTTGCCAAAATTCTTGGGACACATAATACAACAAAAAGGCATAATGGTAGACCCTCAAAAAATTAAAGCCATCATCGACATTCCACAACCAAAGTGTGTTATTGATGTACGGTTTGGTGAATTCATTCTGAACTTAGCTGCAATCACTGAACCTTTGAGAGACTTTGTACGGAAAGGCCAACAGTGGTTTTGGGGCATTGAGAAAACCAATGCATTTCTGCAAATAAAGAAAAGGCTCATCTCTTCAGGTGCTCTGGCGCATTATATTCCAAGATTGCCCACAGTGGTGGCTGCCGACGCATCCTCAACAGGCCATGGAGCCATACTTATTCAGGTCCAGAAGGATGGTAAAAGAAAGCCAGTCTACTTTGCTTCCAGGACATTAACTGAAATGGAACAACATTATGCAATTACAGAGACAGAGGCATTGCCAGTAACCTGGGTGGCGCTTTTCCCATTATTTGATGGGATTGCAATTTCAAATCGAGGTAGACCATAAACTGTTGATCACCCTTCTGAATTCCACAGAGATTGTCAAAATGCCTCTATGCATACAACATTTCACACTCAGGCTGATGTGTTATCATTATACAGCTGTGTATGTGCCATAAAGATGCAGATCAAAGCAGACACATTATCAAGAGCTACAGATGATCAAATGGTAGGTAACCCAAGACTTAGTACTTAACTCAGAGGTAGAAGCATTTTCATCGGTTATAATTAACTCTCTACCAGCCTCAGAGAAAAACTACCAGAAATCAGGAAAGCACAAAAGGAAGATGTGGAGTGTACCCAAGTAAGAAAATTTTGCCAAAAGGTTTGGTCAAAATATAGTCCAAACAATCAGCTCTTATGAAAGTGCCATGAACAGAGGAAACATCAAACAACAGTGAATGACCTTCTAGTATTTAACCATAGACTGGTATCAAGGCTGTGGGGGCGGAGGTTCTTCATAGAATGCATGGTGGGCACTTGAGAATGACAAAGAGGAGAGCTCATACACATCAACCTGTGTCGTGGCCAGGACTTTCAAAAGCAATTCAAGACTTCATATTGTCATGCCATACTTGTGCAATTAATGGCCTAACACCCATAGACTTTTAGCACTGTTTAGTTTTCCAGACAGGCCTTGGAAAAGATTGGGATAGACCTCTTTGACTTTAGAGGAAAAGAGTGCTTTACCACAATGGATTATTATTCCTAAACCCAACCATCTTCAGCTGCATCATCAATGACCTTGCTTCCATCATAAGGTCAGAAGTGGGGATGTTCGCTGATGATTGCACAATGTTCAGCACTATTCACAACTCCTCAGACACTGAAGCAGTCCATGTCCAAATGCAGCAAGACCTGGGCAATATTCAGGCTTGGGCTGACAAATGGCAACCAACACTCGCGCCACACAAGTGCCAGGCTATGACCATCTCCAACAAAAGAGAATCTAACCATTGCCTCTTGACATTCAATGGCATTACCATTGCTGAATCCCCCACTACCAACATCCTGGGGGTTACTGTTGACCAGAAATTGAACTGGACTAGCCAGATGAATACAATGGCTACAAGAGCAGGTCAGAGGCTAAGAATCCTGCGGTGAGTAACTCACTGCCTGACTCCCTAAAGCTTGTCCACCATCTACAAGGCACAAGTCTGGAGTGTAATGGAATACCTTCCACTTGCCTGAATGAGTGCAGCTCCAACAACAATCAAGAAGCTTGACACCATCCAGGACAAAGCAGCCTGCTTGATTGGTACCCCATCCACAAACATTCACTCTCTCCGCCACCAATGCATGGTGGTAGCAGTGTGTAACAGTCTAAAAGATGCACTGCAGGAACTCACCAAGGCTCCTTCGACAGCACCATCTTCTGGAAGTTCCCCTCCAAATCACTTACCATCCTGACTTGGAAATATATCTCCGTGTCTTCACTGTTGCTGGGTCAAAGTCCTGGAACTCCATCCCTAACAGCACTGTGGGTATACCTACACCACACGGACTACAGTGGTTCAAGAAGGCAGCTCACCACCGCCTTCTCAAGGGCAATTAGGGATGGGCAATAAGTGCTGGTCTAGCCAGTGATGCCCACATCCCATGAATGAATAAAAAATGGGTGCTTAGAAACTACCAGATTCCACATTACGATGATTGAGACTGTGATTTGGGCACTAAAGAATATCTTATCAATGCATGGTTTTCTGGGTGAAGTTTTTTCAGATAAAGACTCACAGATCATGAAGGAATACTTCAAGAAATTTGCAGAAGAGTATGGATTCAGTCGTGTTACTAATTCTCCTCTTCATCCACAGGCCAATGGAAAGGCCGAGAGAGCAGAAAAACCCATTAAAATGCTAATGACTAAGAATAGCGATTGCCATTTAGCCTTGCTGAACTATAGAGTGACATCCTTAAGTAACGGCTTTCCACTGACAGAATTGCTTATGGATCGAATGTCGAAAACACTAATTCCATCATTGTAGCAGAACTTAAAACCAAATGTAACACCATGAGAGAGTAAGAAACATGGAGAATGATCAAAGAGAAAAATAGAAAAACTGATATAACTCCAGAGATAGAGTGAGGACTTTAGCAATGCTAGCACTGGGTCAGAAAGTATGGATTAGAGTTCGAAAATCTGAAGGTACAGTCCTTAGACAAACAGAACAATCACATTCTCAGCTCATTCAAACTCCATTTGGCACACTCAGGAGAAACAGAAAAGCTCTAATCTTATTAGATGCTGCAAGGATAAATGAGTTTGATTATCACAAGCTCTGAATGATGAAACGAAGACCACATCAATCACCTCACAGAATGGTGATCAAGGCAGCAAACTGATTAAAGACCATCACCCTCGATCAACGATGACAAGAACGAGATCAGGGAAGGCACCGCAAAGGCTTAACATGTGAAGTTTGGAGATGGTGAGTATGTAAATAGTTTACAAAGATAGTTTGAGCCTGTTATTAAAAAAAGTTGAGGTTATATTTGAGGGGGGAGTTGTAGAATAATGGGTTAATAGTTGTGGAAATGAGATAGTGATGTGCAAGAGACTAAGAGAAGATTAAATAGGCTGTACAAGAGAGAAATGTACTTACCTAAAAGCCTAAAGTTTACTATAGTGTAAATAAAGGAGTTTTTGAAGAAACATACCAGAGTTAGACCTAAGTCACTCACAAGTAGTGGGAAACCTTCTCAATCCAGAACAGGCCACAAGTTACCCGAAGAGAGATCCAAATAGTGTTCAAAGTGGAAGCCAAACCACAAATCAACCCTGTACAAGATTAAGGATGATGCAGTGATTGCAACAACTATTGAGGCATTGCTCTGCTGAGCATCGTTGGAAAACTAGTTGCCTGTGTTGCTCTTATCAGACTTCAGATTCTGGCTGAATGCATCTACCCTGGAACTCAGTACGGTTTCAGATCTGGAAGATCTTCAGTTGACATAATCTTTTCAGTTCGGCAGTTACAAGAGAAATGCTGTGAACAAAGGAGACTACTATATATTGCATTCATTGATCTCATCAAGGCATTCGACCGTGTGAGCAGAGGCAGTCTATGTAAGCTGCTGGAGAAAATTGGCTGCCCGCCAAAACTGCTCAATGTGATCTCCTCTTTCCATGGCAATGTCAGCTGTGACAGGGAAACATTGGAACCCTTTGTGTTCCGCAGTGGGTTCAAATAGGGTTGTATTCTTGCACTGATACTCTTTGGCATATCGTTCTTTTTGTTGCTGTCATATGCCATCAGGTCATCCATGGAGAGTGTCTTCTTACATACCAGAACTGACAGAAAGCTGCTCAGCCTTGCTTTCTTGAGATCAAAGATAAAGGCGTGCCAAGTACTCATCAGAGTGTTGCTCTACACTGAACAATGCCTCATTCCACACCAAGGGACACGTTCAGTGACAAATTGACAGACTCTCTCACACCTGTGAAGAGTTTGGTTTGACCATCAGCATCAGGAAGACAAATGCTTTGGTCCAGGATGTTTCCATACCATCATCTATCATTTTGATAATGTGACACTGGGGGGGTTGTAGATAGCTTCACATATCTAGGCTCCACAATCACCAGCAATCTGTCACTTGATGCTGAAATCAACACACACACACACATCATGAAAGTTGCAGCTGTTATGTCCAAGCTGAATAAGAAAGTATAGAACAACAGCAACCTGACTGAGAACACCAAACTGCAAGTGCTCCAAGCCTACATCCTCAGCGTACTCTTCTACAGTGGTGAGACCTGGACAACATATGCTAGGCAGGAGAAAAGGCTGAACAATTTCCACCTTCAGTCTCAGATGTATTCTCAGCATCTCTTTGCAGGACAAGATCACCAATTCAGATTAGCATAAACTTATTGCTAAACCAATGAGATCTGCATTGGCATGACCACATTGCTTTCCTACTTATTTTTTTATATCATCAGCAAATTCTTTGCGTCTTTTTTCAGCAATATTTAGGAAATGCATATTTATGTTTCCTTTTTCCCAGTAACATTTTGTAAGTATATCTAATTCTAAATCAAGAGTCAACTTGAGGCCTTCAGAGGTATAAATAGGCCAAAGATACTTTATGGGAGGTCAGCAGAAAACTGCCACAAGAAATGACCTCCTGTGGCCTTGTGCCAGCTTCAGTTCATATTGAAATTTAATGCAGCAGACACAAATGCAAGGTTTGACATTTGATGACATGGAGTGACTATTATAAATCTTGTGCATCATTGTTATTGTTAATTATCCATTCACTGCTGAAGCAACCTGTTCAACAGTTTATAGTCTAAGCCATGCTCTAACAGAATATTTATTTTGCCATGGAGTTGAGATTGGTTATGTGAGAGTGCCTGATTAGCTGAAGCACAGTAATATGGTTCAGAAGTAGCAAAACTGTAAATAACTTAGGAATTGGGCAGCTAACTGGTCCAAAGGAAGAGAGGGCTCGGCTAGCTGACTGATCTCAATTGCCGGACCCAGAAAAAGGGCAGGTTTGGGTTGGATGGGGGGGGGTTAAACTGTTAAAAATCTGAATTCTGACCCCACCTACATCATTCAGTTTTAATAGAGGTGGACCAGTGGTGGGCATCAACTTGCTCTCAGAAACCAGCTTGGCAATTTAAATATTATAATGAGGCTAGCAGACTCGTTTATCCACCATTTCAAACTTAACTCTGATTGGTTGAGTTTCCCAGGCTTTTCTACTTACCTGCAAGATTCACCTTGTCAACCAAATCACCAAAATGGACACACCCCTCTTGACCCTTCTGATCTCTCCTTGACAGCCCCATAAGACTTTCAATCTCAAAATTGAGACCTCCAGTATCTTTAAAGCAGTCGAGTGACTCAGTGTCATATTTTGTTTTATAATACTCCTGTAGAGCCCTTGGGATGTTAAAGGCACGATACAAATATTTACACTTCTGGGAGAATATAGAAATAGGGAACAGAGTTTCAAAATAAGGAGCCTCCCATTTAAGAAGGAGATGAGGAGGGATTTCTTCTCTCAGAGGGTCATTAATCTTTTGAATTCTCTATCCTAGAAAGCGGTGGAGCCTGTGTCATTGAATATATTTAAGGCTGATTTAGACAGACTTTTGATCTACAAAGTCAAGAGTTGTGGGGGACAGGTAGGAAAGTGGAGTTGGGCCACAATCAGATCAGCCATGATTTTATTGAATGGCAGAGCAGGCCTAACTCCTGCTCCTATTTCTTATACGTTTGTTGTTTATTCAATGAGATTTATTGCAAACAGTTACTTCAATTGGAATTTTAGTCAATTATTAAAATTATAAAATTAATATTAAAATATAAGGCATAAAAATAATTGTAGTTAGGGAGGCAGTGCCATTGTAGTATTGTCACTGGACTAGTATTCCAGAGACTCAGGGTAATGCTCTGGGGACCTGGGTTCACCATGGCAAGAAGTGAAATTTGAATTCAATAAAAATCTGGAATTAAAAGTATTATGATGACCACAAAACCATTACTGGTTGCTGTCAATATCCATCTGGTTCACCAATGTCCCTTCGGGAAGGGAAATCTGCCAGCGACATATTTTCATGGGGAGAAAATATGCTGGCTGGCAGAAAGCAGAGAATATGCATAAACGAGTCTTATTCAGATTGGCAGGATGTGACGAATGTCTGTGCTGGGGCCTCAACTTTTTACAATTTGCATCAATGATTTAGATGAGGGGAGTGAAGACATGGTAGCTAAATTTGCAGATGACACAAATATAGGTAGGAAAGTATGTTGTGAAGAGGACATGAGGAGGTTGAAAATGGATATAGATAGGTTGAGTGAGTGGACAAAGATCTGGCAAATGGAGTTTAATGTGGGAAAATGTGAAATTGTTCACTTTGGCAGGAAGTAAAAAAAGCAGAGTATGACTTAAATGGAGAATGGCTACATAATTCTGAGGTGCAGAGGGGAAAAGGTGTTCTAATACATGAGTCACAAAAGGTTAGTATGCAGGTACAGCAAGCAATTAAGAAGGCTAAAGTGTAAAGAGGAGTGCTATGTACTTTTAAGAGAATGTAGGTAATTGACCATGTGACCGTATTGATCAATCGCTACACAGCGGAGGCTACTGGGATAACAAGTCTAGAGCTGGAGGTGATTGAAGAAGCACACATGGTGTGAGTGCTCTATTCTTAGTTCAAATAAACCACCAGTGTTTGTTCGGTGAATTGGTCTCTCTCTGCCTATATCGTTTCAAGCACCAACTAATACGTTAATATCAAGGGGCTGCTAGCGTTCACCTGACAAAGTGAACCTGTTAACTCAAAAACAAATCTAATGGAATGTTATTCTTTTTTATGAGAGGAATTGAACATAAAAGTAAGGGTGTTATGCTCCAGTTATACAGGGCATTGGTGAGACCGCACCTTGAATACTGTGTGCAGTTTTGGTCTCCTTATTTTAGGGAGGATGTAAATGCATTGGAGGCGGTTCAAAGGAAGTTTACTTGATTGATACCTGGAATGAGAGGGTTGTCTTATGAGGAAAGATTGGACAGAATGGGCTTGTTGCCACTGGAGTTTGGAAGAGTGAGCAATGACTTGATTAAAGTATATAAGATCCTGAATGACTTTGACAAGGTGAACGTGGAAAGGGTGTTTCCTCTTGTGGGTGAGTCCAGAACTAAGGGGCACTGTTTTAAAATTAGGAGTTGCCCTTTTAGGTCAGAGATGAGGAGAATTTTTTTTCTCTTAGAGGGTTGTGCGACCTAGGAGCTCTCTGCCTCAGGAGGCGGGGTCATTGAATGTTTTTAAGGCGGAGGTAGATAGATTCTTGTTAGGCAAGGGAATCAAAGGATATCGTAGGTAGATGGGAATGTGGAATTTGAAATACAAGCAGATCAGCCATGATCTTATTGAATGGTGGAGCAGGCTCGAGGGGCTAAATGGTTTACTCCCGTTCCTACTGCTTATCTTTTTATGTTCTTATGTCCTTACCTGGTCTGGCCTACATGTGACTCCAGACCCACAGCAATGTGGTTACTGTTAAACGCTCTCTGAACAAGGGCAGTTAGGGCTGGGCAATAAATGCTGGCCTGGCCAACAGTGCCTACATCCCATGAATGAATTAAAAAAAAGTTAAGTGCTGCATTATCTTTGATAATAAGGAAAAACAAAAGCCACAGTTATGCAGCAATACAGTGCAATCAAATTCCCTTGCTTTATTTAGCATCCTCAGTTATCTGAAGGTTGTTAAACATGGCTCTCCACACCTCTCTATTGCTAGCTCAAGCAGTCTTGTCATAATCTCACAATGGGACAAGTAGAAGAGGCAGGCCCTAAGAACTATCACATCCAGTACAAGGGCTGAACTCACACCATCAGCATTATTATTCTAGAACTAGGGTTCACTGTTTAAAAATAAGGGGTTGCCCATTTAAAACAGAGATGAGGTGAAATTTTTTCACTCAGAAGGTCATGAGCCTTTGGAACTCTCCTCCTGAAAAGGTGGTGGAAGCAGAGTCTTTGAATATTTTTAAGGCAGAGGTGGATAGATTCTTGGTAAGCAAGGGGGTGATAAGTTATTAGGGGTAGGTGGGATGCAGATTTCAGGTTACTATCAGATCAGCCTTGATCTAATTAAATGGCAGAGCCGGCTTGAGGGGCTGAATGGCCTACTCCTGCTCCATGTTTGTATGTTCTTATGTTTGTACATATTATGTACCATGATCTAACCTAACTGAGTTAACTGGTCTCTATAAGTAGTGAAAAGTACTGCAAATGCTGAAAATCTAAAAGGAAAGCAGAAAGTGCTGGGAATACTCAGCATCCAGCTACAAATTAGTTACCACTGATTTTTGTTTGGAATGCAAAGCTGGTCCAAAGATCCTGACAATCTGTGGCCAAAAATATCCAATACACCTGTTTGCCTGGCAACTTAATGTTAGTTTAATACCATTTAAAGTATTGAACTGAATTGAACTGGAGTAGCAGTAAGTGTAAACTAAATAAATAAGGTACAGCAAAACATATTTCTAATATGGGAATCAATTTCCCCTGAACAGGAAGTTATGATTCAAAAATTTGGTCAATAATGGGGTTCCAGTGCAGTTCTGCAGAGGTCAGCTTATTTAATTATAATTCTGGCACACTTGGTGTGCAGAGCATCTGATGTACAGGTGGTGCATGGATGGGAGTTTCATCCAGCAACTGCCAGTGAAGGGCTGCTGGCTATGTGTCAGGGTAAAAGCACTCTTTCTGCTGGTAGGAGGACAGAGATGAGGAGAATTTTTTTTTCTCTTAGAGAAATGAATGCTAAAATCAAGGCTGGCACAAAGGGAGTGCTGCATTGTTGGCAGCACTGTCTTTTGGATGAGATGGGCTAATCTTTTTGAGGCATTGGTGAGACCACACCCATGTACTGTTTTGTTCTCCTTAGTTAAGGAGGGATGTACTTGCACTGGAAGCAGTTCAGAGAAGGTTTGCTGGGCTGATTCCTGGGATGAAGGGATTGTCTTATTAAGAAAGGTTGGGCAGGCTGGGCCTGGTGGATGGAAAAAATATCATGGCACTATTTCGAAGAGGAACGGTGGATTTTTACCCAATGTCTTAGCCTAGATTTCAGTCTCAATCAAAGTCACAAAAACAGATTAACAGACATTATCATATTGTTGCTTAAGGGAGGCAGCTATGTTCCCCACACTACAACAGTGACTGCAGTTCAAAAGGATTTCATTGGCTGTAAAGTGCTTTTGAGACAAATGGTGATCTTGAAAAGCGCTATATAAATGCAAGTCTTTCTTTTTTCTTCATATCTTATTGTGAAGTCATTTCAACAATGCAATTAATTTTGATTTAAAATAAATATATTTAATTCCTAACCCAAGAAAACATTCAAATATAAGCCCATGTTGGCTCTATTATTGAGCCCCCAAGATATACATAGAATCCTCCTGTTGTTGCTGTTGTTACTCTCCTTCCAACGTTTTCCAATCAAAGTAATGAAGATCATAAGATCAGAAAATCATAAGAAATAGGAGCAAGAGGAGGCTATTTGGCCCTTCGAGCCTGCTCTGCCAATCAATAAGATCATGGCTGATGTTATTATGGTCTTAGCTCGACTTTCTTGCCTAACGTCCCCCCAACACCACCCCCTCCCCCTTCCCCCACCGGCTCCCCAACTCTCGACTCTCTTGTAGATCAAAAACTGTGTCTAATTCAGCCCCCTTCAATATATTCAATGACCCAGATTCCACTGCTCTCTCTGGAAGAGAATGCCAAACACTAACGACTCTTTTGAGAGAAGAAATTCCATTTCATCTCCATCTTAAATCGGAGACCCCTTTTTTAAAACTGTGTCCCCTTGTTCAACATTCCCCTATGTGTGGCTACAAGAGCAGGTCAGAGGCTAAGATTCCTGTGGCAAGTGACTCACCTCCTGACTCCCCAAATCCTGTCCACCATCTACAAGGCACAAGTCAGGAGTGTGATGGAATACTCTTCACTTTCCTGGGTGAGTGCAGCTTCAACAACACTCAAGAAGCTTGACACCATCCAGGACAAAGCAACCCGCTTGATAGGTACCCCACCTACAAACATTCACTCCCTCCACCACTGATGCACAGTGGCAGCAGGGTGTTCGATCTACAAGATGCACTGCAGGAACTCACCAATCCTCATAAGACAGCACCTTTCAAACCCACGACCACTGCCATTTAGAAGCAGACAGACAGGAACCACCATCTGGAAGTTCCCCTCCAATCCTCCAAGCCACTCACCATCCTGACTTGGAAATATCTTATCATTCCTTCACTGTTGCTGGGCCAAAATCCTGGAACTCCTTTCCTAACAGCATTTTGGTGTACCTACACTGCATGGACTGCAACAGTTCAAGAAGGCAGCTTAACACCACTGTCTGAATGGAGATTAGGGATGGGCAATAAATGCTGGCCTGGCCAGTGATGCTCACACCCTATGAATGAAAAAAAAGAGAAACATCCTTTCAGGATCTACCCTGTCAATTCCCCTCAGAACCTTATATGTTTCAATAAGATCACCTATCATTCTTCTAAACTCCAAGGAGTGTAGGCCCAGCCTGCTCAACCTTTCTTCATAAGACAATCCCTTCATCCCAGGAATCAGCCTAGCAAACCTTCTCTGAACTGCTTCCAATGCAAATATATCCCTCCTTAACTAAGGAGAACAAAACAGTACACAGGTGTGGTCTCACCAATGACTCAAAAAGATTAGTCCAGTTGTCCTTCTGGCAATAGAAATGCTTATCAGGTACTGGACTATCATATTCCCATACAATCTTCAATTGTGAATAGAAACCCACAATAAACCTTGCTTAAAGTATAAAATATGAATTAGGTTCATTAAATAATTGATAAACAAGCCAGTATTCTGGCAGTGATATAATAGCTATCAGCTAGCTGTAGAAGCATCATCAAAGCTCCTTGAAAGAGAGAATACCTTGGAACACTTTGGTAATTAATCCAATCACTTGCACTTGATTTACATTTCTACACAGAACTCCTCTAATTTACCTGTGATTTTCAGCTATCATAATTTTCACTACTTGAATTCTCAAGGTAATCACCAAAACTGAGAGGATTCTTTGCCTGCTGCTATACCTGATTCAATTTCTGCCACATTTTCCAGTCAGCATGTGGCTACAAAAGCAGGCCAGAGGCTAGGAATCCTGTGACAAGTAACTCACCTCCTGACTCCCCAAAGCCTGTCCACCATCTACAAGGCACAAGTCAGGAGTATGATGGATACTCTCCACTTGCCTGGATGAGTGAAGCTCCAACAGCACTCAAGAGGCTTGACACCATCCAGGACAAAGCAACCTGCTTGATTGGCACCCCATCCATAAACATTCACTCCCTCCACCACTGACGCACAGAACAGCAGTGTGTACGATCTGCAAGATGCAGTGCAGGAACTCACCAAGCCTCCTTGGATTGCACCTTTCAAATCCACGACCATTACCATCTGGAAGCAGACAGAGAGGAACCACCACCTGGAAGTTCCCCTCCAAGCCTCCAAGCCACTCACCATCCTGACTTAGAAATATATTGCCATTCCATCACTGTCACTGGGTCAAAATCCTGGAGCTCCTTTCCTAACAGCACTGTGGATGTACCCACACCACATGAACTGCAACAGTTCAAGAAGGCAGCTCACCACCATCTTCCCAGATGATCACCTCTAACTGCCACTGTTTTGTGGAGGTTTATGTGCGAGAACTGAGAATTAAAGCAATAACTATGAGAACAACTTTTGTCAAAAATACTTTCTTTAGTTGCACAGCTGAACCCTTTTACAAAATCTTCTATGCTTTGCACATTTAAGCCTGTGGCTCAATGGTGTTGAAGTAATGGAGTCAGCTGAGAGTGTGCCAAGAAGCCAGATAATTCGTGTTGTAGAGCAATAAATTCCTTGTGATAAGCTACTTGTAATTCCAAATGTGATTGCCTTTCAGGCTTGACCAAGTCGAGTTGCACACTGTTCCAGCTCTTACTCTGGTCACTTTAGCACACGGTAGCAGTGGCTGGAACAGTTGTGTCACTCCACGGAATCATAGAGCTTGTTGATCAGCCCTGCAGGTGTCTTTAGTCAGAAAGTTTTGTTTTCTCAGCAGTCGGGACGGAGGGAAAAAAAACAAAAATGAAGTGTCGAATGACGGCAACCACCTTCTCTTCTTGATTGAGAAATGGAATCAGAGCTTATAGCTGTGTACTGTTTCATCCTCCTTGCTTAAGGAGGGATATACTTGCATTGGAAGCAGCTCACAGAAGGTTTACTCGGCTGATTCCTGGGATGAAGGGATTGTCTTATTAAGAAAGGCTGAGCAGGCTGGGCCTACATTCATTGAAGTTTAGAAGAACGATAGGCGATCTTATTGAAACATTTCATAGCTTAGGCTAACAAAATGATTGGGGATGTGCAAGGTTAAACAAGCTGTCCTATTTTCAGCTCCTGTAAGCTTCGTTATATTACAAGTTGGGAAGATTTATGCTCTTGTGACTGGAATTCGGGCTGTCATTTTTGGAAAATAAATCGCATTATTCCACTTTTGTCCAATTGGTTTGGGCTGTGTAATGGGCAGCCATGTTTATAAAATTTGGAACCACTGGTGATCTATTGGTCATTTGATCATCTAGCGATTCATACTATCGAGTGACTAAACAGGCGGACGCTTCCGACATCTGACTAGCTTGGCAATCCATGAAGCTATCTGTAAATTAAGCCTAATTTCCTGGGTTGGCTAGTAGATCTGCACAGCAGAAAGGAAGAAAGATTTGTATGTAATTAATGACATTTATTACATCTATCAGAACATAACAAACACAATGAAATATTTCAGCATGCAGTGGCCAATGTTATGCAGCCAAGTTTACCTAATCACAATTCTCAACTCTTATGATGGTCTTGCAAAGCACAATCATACTTTTGCACCAGACTTTGATGAATCCATTTATATCCTTTTATAGGATGAGGTTAGAGAAAGAAGAAGAGTGAGTAAAGAAAACCAAACTATAAGGATACATTAATAGTGCAGCTACTGATTGGAGTTTCAGGGAAGCAATATCCGTATTCACCTTGCACATTGCCTGCCTGGCCAGAGCCCTCATTTTCATTCTCAGAGCTTCACGCGTGACAGCACACTTGTTTGTACAGAACTATCTCCCAAAAAAATAAAGTTGTTTAGACAGAGTATGGTGAGTGCATAAAAATACAATTTAATGTCACGAGAGTTTAAGAAGTGCATAGGGATTCTATGAGACCCTGCGATTACTTGATTGCTCTGTGAACCAGGCTTAACACTGCACCGAATTTAGGGATGAAATTGTTTTAACCGTGCGTGTTATGACAGAGCAGTCGGTAAAGGCTGAGTTATTTAAAATCCCAGAGGGAAACTTTAAACAACTGTCATAACCTATATTTTTCAATTGGTATGTTTGAGAGGCAGCTCTCAATTCAGATATGAAACCATCAAGCCTCCAGAGATTTTTATATAAATTAAATTAAACATATAAATTTAACAACAGATTTAAGCACATACACATGTCTACAAATTACTATCATAATAACTATTAAACAAATCCCCAAGTTAATCACTCCCAGGTAATCTTTCCCAAAGCAAAGACAACCCATCGACTTTGAACCAGGCAAAGCACATTTTATCTTATGAATTCAAAATGAGGTTCCTTTCAATTTGGCTCCTTTGCACAAGCGTAGGCTTACAGGCGGCATGCCTCTGACCCACACACAAAACTTTTTTCTGTATATGTCTAGCCTTCCCTTTGAATGTAAATCCTCATTGTATCACCAGGCCCTTTGAACTCCACCTCTGCTAACAATAAAACCCCTTTCATAGTATCAATTTTATTTGTAATATAAACAGATTGCTTGGTGTCTCCTAGCTAGGTGCAAGATTTCACCCCCAGTCTTTGAAAGGTTTATTCAACAAAATGCAAAAGTAACCTCTACCTCACTGTTTAACATCTCAAAACTATTTTACATCAAAGCACCCAGACTAGCTGGCTTTAATCCAATTAAGACACACACACTCACACCCACGCTCACAGACCCTACAACAAGCCCAATTTAAAATAATTTCCAATAAAATTATATACATTAATATCTTCATGATATGTGAAATGGGGTATTATGAAATGGGAGACAATTTTTCACCGTGCCCAATCTTGTTTCCATTGAAGTTTGCAGAATGATAGCTGCAATTCTTTTTGGAGACCTGTTTTGAGGCTCCCCAAATGGTGCGATCTTTGCTCTGGGGTGGCGGGTGAGGGATAGAGTCGAGCCCCCCCCCCCCCCCCCCCCCCCCCTCCCAGATGCAGAGCGTAGGTGGCAATGGGGACAGCCTAGTTCTGACATGTGCAGGTTAAAAGGCCCTCCCCAGTTCTCTGGGACTTTGACCCTGTATTGTCACATTTTAGGCCATCGAGACCTCACCCTCTGCACCCACATCGCATGCCACCTCCATGCCAACCCATGCCCCAACCTGCTCCAGGTCAGGAGTGCAGGGTGCGAGCTTGTTCTCTGCACTCTCGTCCCATGCCATTGAAAACTGGGGGTGCTGGAAATGGGGGCAGGAATCCCTGATCGGGTCCCACCCACCATTTTTAAAAGGCTCCAGAGTAGTTACGACGCCGCAAAAATCTGGGCTCCAGTTTAACATTTTCTTTTACCAGGTTTGAAATTAAAAATCTTGGCAATATTTCCCAAGTCAATGGAAAATAAAAACTGGTGCAATGAAAGATCAGCTGCTGATTCACTACAAACCCATAATGCGTTGCTGGTGTAAGCCAGTTTCACTCCCTTTGACTGCCTGGAGGTAATTTTAACTTCCAGCAAAATAGTGTTGGTGAATTGGCCATCCTTTACATTTTCCTTTTCACGACTTTAACATCAAGGAAAATTGGGGAAGGGTGACTACAGGTGGCTGATGTGATATCACCCTATTTTACACCATCATTGAATATAAAAAGGAACACACACACACACACACACACAGTATGTGTCAAACTCTGGCAATCTGAGTGCCTCAACCCATTTCACCCTGGAATCAGAGCAGAACTTAGGCCTAGATTTACACTGCAAATTTACACTCAGAGAAAAGTACAGATTGCTTTGCATAAATAGCTTACCTTGCAATGTAAATGCACCTTCAGCATTTAGTACAAAAAAAAAGATCTAGATTGAGCAGTTGGTCATGATGATTTAAGGGGCCTTTTTTTTCCACTAAGGTCTATATTGAGCATGGATCTTGATGCTGGTAACATAACAGCATAAGAAGACAAAATAATTTCCCTGAACTCATATTGATATTATCAAAGATAGCAATTGTTTGTGACCAATTCTGGAGAGCTAAGATGCATAATTTCCATATAAAAGCTGTTTCATGTAAAATGCAATTTCAAAACTCACAAGGAAATAATAAGAAGCTGAAACCCCTGTAGTTCCAGCTTAATTGTTCTTTACATATCAGGTTTTTTTGTTGGGAAAAATATCTCTGCACAACACACACCAGATAATTCAGTCAGCTATACACCTTTGATGGGATTTTTCAACTTGCTCTGGAAACATGTTAAGTATTTTGGCACTTTTCCATCTGTTGCCTGTTCACAGGTATATGTGGCATGTATGGTGAACCATAGCAGATTGGTTGAACAACATCTGCAAAGGAGGCACTTTCCTCTGGTGGGGTAAGTGCAGAGCAATTGGGCATAACCTTAAACTTAAAGCCAGGCTGTCTAGTGTTCAGGAAGCAATTCTTCACAACAGGGGTAGTGAAAATCTGGAATTGTCTCTCTCTCTCTCACAAGAAACTATTGCATATCTCAAAACTGAGTTTGATGGATTATTGGTATGTAAGAGCATTAAGGGACATGGAACTAAACTGGGTAAATGGAGTTGAGATGCAGATTGAACTTGACCTAAATAAATGGCAGAACAGCCTCGAGGGGCCTACTCCCACTTCTAAATTACTCTTGCTGTAAGACTTCAACTCGCACTGGTCAATTAGAGCAGGGTTTTTGATTACAAGAAGTAATTTTGGACACATTTTTAAACATAATTTTAGATCAGTATTTGCCTAAATCTACAAATAATAAACGATTGCATAGGGCTTTGCTGAACCAAACACTTTAGCTTCACCTGTCTCTTTATGGGGTATGTGGAACATTCCTTGTTCCAGTCCTACTCCGGCCCCCTCCCACAACTCTTTCTCCGGTACATCGATGATTACTTCGGTGCGGCTTCATGCTCTCGTCGGGACCTGGAAAAAGTTATTAATTTTGCTTCCTATCTCCACCCCTCCATCATTTTCACATGGTCCATCTCTGACACTTCCCTTCCCTTCCTGGACCTCTCTGTCTCAATTTCTGATGACAGACTGTCCACCAATATCCATTACAAGCCTACCGACTCCCACAGCTACCTCGACTACAGCTCCTCACACCCCGCTTCCTGTAAGGACTCCATCCCATTCTCTCAGTTCCTTCACCTCCGTCGCATCTGTTCTGATGACGCTACCTTCAAAAGCAGTTCCTCTGACATGTCCTCCTTCTTCCTTAACCGAGGTTTTCCACCCACGGTCGTTGACAGGGCCCTCAACCGTGTCCGGCCCATCTCCCGCGCATCCACCCTCACGCCTTCTCCTCCCTCCCAGAAACATGATAGGGTCCCCCTTGTCCTCACTTATCACCCCACCAGCCTCCGCATTCAAAGGATCATCCTCTGCCATTTCCGCCAACTCCAGCATGATGCCACCACCAAACACATCTTCCCTTCACACACCCTGGCGGCATTCCATAGGGATCGTTCCCTCCGGGACCCTGGTCCACTCCTCCATCACCCCCTACTCCTCAACCCCCACCTATGGCACCTCCCCATGCCCACACAGAAGATGCAACACCTGCCCCTTCACTTCCTCTCTCCTCACCGTCCAAGGGCCCAAACACTCCTTTCAAGTGAAGCAGCATTTCACTTGCATTTCCCCTAACTTAGTCTACTGCATTTGTTGCTCCCAATGCGGTCTCCTCTACATTGGAGAGACCAAACGCAAACTGGGCGACCGCTTTGCAGAACACCTGCGGTCTGTCCGCAAGAAAGACCCAAACCTCCCTGTTGCTTGCCATTTTAACACTCCACCCTGCTCTCTTGCCCACATGTCTGTTCTTGGCTTGCTGCATTGTTCCAGTGAAGCCCAACACAAACTGGAGGAACAGCACCTCATCTTCCGACTAGGCACTTTACAGCCTTCCGGGCTGAATATTGAATTCAACAACTTTAGATCTTAAACTCCCTCCCCCATCCCCACCCCCTTTCCGTTTCTTCCCCCTCCCTTTTGTTTTTTCCAGTAATTTATATAGATTTTTCTTTTCCCACCTATTTCCATTATTTTTAAATCTATAACTGTAATACTCTGTCAGTCTTTCCACCCCACCCCCACTAGAGCTGTACCTTGAGTGTCCTGCCATCCATTCTTAATTAGCACATTTTCTTAGATAATATTACCACCTTCAACACCTCTTTGTTCCTTTTGTCTGTGACATCTTTTGATTATCTGCTCCCATCACTGCTTGCTTGTCCCTACAACCACCACCCCCCCCACAACTTCTCTCCCCCCCTCCCCACCTTAAACCAGCTTATATTTCACCCCTCTCCTAACTTTACTCAGTTCTGCTGAAGGGTCATGAGGACTCGAAGTGTCAACTCTTTTCTTCTCCGCCAATGCTGCCAGACCTGCTGAGTTTTTCCAGGTAATTCTGTATTTACTTTAGCTTCAGTATTCATCCCAATTACACCTTTCTAAGGTTCAATCCAATTTTAATAATTCGCTAAAGTTCAAGGACACTTAACAAATTTTAAAAAGTAGGAAGTGTTGCCCTTTCCTTTTCATCAATAGACAAATTTAAATTCAAAGCTTTTATCCTCAAGAAAATTACATGTAATAGGAAATTATCATTGACACAAAATAAATCATTCATCACAGTCCATTTTAAACAATGAAATTCTCTATTCTTGAAAATTTGTCGTAATTTAATGCCATTAAACCAAATCAATCTTTTCTCCATAACCTTTCTAAAATGCTTCCGCCTTTGAAATTCTCCCATCTCTCTTTCTCACTTGCTCCATTTAGTGTGCAAAACATAGGCTGCTGAGTTCTGCATTTATTAAAGACTTTCACTAAAGACATTGCAAATACAATCAATATTCTAGTAAGGCTTTCACAGAGGATTGATTTATTAATAAAATTTTAAATTCACCTATTGGAAATATCTTTATTAAATCATCACTGAAAATCAATTAATTTCATAATGAATGCTTACATTGAGAAATGACCTGCCATAAGTTATTTTTATAAACTTAGATTAACTTACTACTAGTGCATAGTCAAAAATGGAATCAACAGATTCCATTATAAGTGAGCATCTCTGTTAGGTTTGAACATGAGTTCTGGTTGGTGAGGAGGCAGGGTAGAGTTAACCCATCTGATAGCATCGGGGTTAATTTTTTGATATCTACTTTCCACAAGGATGCAGTGAGAAATGCACTGAGAAAATGAGAAAACGCTGCAATAATTAATTGAGCATAAAAAAAAATGAGCAGGAGACTCGAGACCAGCTTTTAAAGTGGCCTTTAAATGGAGTCATTGCTTTGTCAAAGTCAGTCATAAGGCGGAATCGTCCCAGATTTGCACTAAGTGCGGTAGCGGGCGGGTAAAACAACATTTGGCGGGCTTTCACACCGTATCGTCCCAAACTCACCGCATAGATTATGCATTCCCGGGAAACATGCCGTTTCCATGGTGGGCGGACTCTCATTCGCTCGCCACGCCATCACCTCGCCGCTTCATCACGCCAGGCACCATATTTAAAGTACGGCCACGCTCAGTGCTTCCAGCCCAGGATTGCAGCAAAGAAGACATGGCCCCAAAAGGGAAGAAGACTGTAGCCCTTGAGCGCCTTTTGGATGCCATGGAGGCCCTCTGTGATGTCCTCTACCCCCGCTCTGGCCGCAGGAGGGGCAGCAACATTACCACTCTGGCTTGGTAGGCGATGGCAGTGGTGATCAGTGCCAATGTTGAGTGAAGAGGATTGAAATCCAATGCAGATAGAGGATGAATGATCTCACCCATGCAGCCAGGGTTTGGCAACCGTCTCATCACTCTAAACTCACACACTCACAAGCCCATCTCACATTCACTGGCATCTCACTCACAGCCAGCTGAAGGGACATCACCACCCATTCTCACACACATGCACTCACGTGCCCACCTGGCCTCGTCTCCTCTGGAGGCTGCCTCCTCAGCCCTCACCATCTTGAGGCCATTTGCACAGATCAACATGCGTCCCCACACATACACCCTGGGATACCCTCCTTCCCCAGTACAGCTGTCGTCCTGCAGCCTCTTCCCTTGCCTGCGGCCACTTCTCCCCCTTCCCCAAGCAAGGCCTTGCCCTGCAGCCATTGAAAAGCCATCCACATATGGCTGATCTGGTAGGTAGAGACCTATCTAGGAGCACCTCTAAAAGTGATGTGGTGCTGTGTGTGAAGCCTGGCGCTGATGACTGCGAGTGCTGCTCGAAGCAGAGAGGCAAACAGGCCTTGAAGTCCCGAGTGAAGTGCAGCCCGCCAATTGCATGCCTTATATATGCTGTTGTGAAACATGTTGGTGTGCTTTCCCACTGACGTGGGTGGATGATGCAGCGGCGGGGGATGAAGTCTGGGGGGCTGGCCTTATAATCATATGCTGATATATTACAATGAGGTTCCCGACTTCCAATGACGGGGAACATGGACCGCCATCGGCGGGTGGAGCGGATGATCATAAACTGATTTCACACTGTTGTGAAACCGATTTTGGCCTTCTTGCCAATATTGTCCACTCACGCCACTGAACATGCCTGGTGCTGGAGGGCATGGAAAATCCCAGCCGTAGTCTTAATTCTCTGTACGTTTATAGATTATTTGCAGACAATACAAGAGCATAAGAGCTCTAAATGTGTTATAATTGTCTTCATAGAGTTAGATGTTATATTGTTCCAGCACTAGCCCTTTACCATTGCACCCTGTGTCATGCTGATGTGACTTGTGCATGAGTGGTATTAATCTTTAATTTCATTGGTTAATCAAACATATATTGAACTGCTTAAAAAAATGATTTCTAAAAAGCAAGCAAAGACAATGGGCAGGATTTTCTTCTCCAGATTTTCCATCTCACCCTACGCGGATGGGACTGCAAATTCCCGGCCACTGATTTAAGATGGCTGCCACAAATTACTGATGTCTGGTATTGCAGGTTGGCCAGTTTCTGGAAAGTTCCAATGTGAATTGCAATTCAGACATACCACGACATTCTTCTAGGGAACTTCACACCTGCTGATGTCAAGGACTATGTCAAAGGATTTACAGAAACTGCACTGGACCTCATATTTGCATTTCTATAAGGCTTTCCCTCAAGTGGAGACAGAAAGTCTACCTGAACAATAGCTAGATGGAAAGATGTTTTTCCTATCTCATCAAGGTGAATACTGAATCATTCAGAAGCAAATGGCTGAGAGATAATAGGCCCTGGGACAATAACTGCAGTCGGTTCAGACCGCAGCTAAGTAAATACCTTCTGAAATCATTATGGAGAGAGAAGTCATGTGACTGGAGTAACTATTTTCTGAAATCTCTTTTATTCCAGCATATAAACTGCTAAAACAGCGGTCTAGAAGAAAAGTTGCCAATGAAGCCGTAACAAGCTTCCTTCTCTTCTCTCCCAAATTAAGGCACTAACTCTATTCCAGTTAAAAATCCAGCACAGAGATAGTGAATTGCCATCGAAAGGAACTTCAGGTGCAAAAATCATCGACTTCTTGAAAAGATGGATTGGTTTTTAAAAAGAAATTGTCTCAGGTAATTGCAGTTATACATGGGCTTTCACTCCTGGCACTTCAAGATCACTGTGGATAAAAATCTGCTGCAGTCACAGATACCAGAAAAGGACTCATAACAGTGAACTTTTCCTTTTTTACCTTTAAGCATTGAACTCAAATTTGGCTAAGGAAGCAACTCCCTACTGTATATCTTGTAATTCTGGATTTTTGAGTGTCTATGTGTGTGAGTGTGTTGTGAAGGTCAGGCATGCATTTAGCTTTTAAAATATTTTTATAAATTTGCCTGGGTGGGTTTTTTACTCAATAAAAAAAAACCCTTTTTGTTTTAAACTCAAGAAAGCCTGACAGACCAATTTATTTACAAGCATGTAAGAATTTAAGCACAGACATTGAGCAGAATCATCCCAGATTAGCACTAAGTGCAGTAGTGGGCTAGAATACTTTACCCTCCGGCCTCAACTTTGGCTTTTCATGCCATATCGTCCCATTCCCGCCTCATTAATTATACATCCTGGGAAACATGCCGGGATGTTGGCAGGACAACCTCTGATTTGCCCACCCTGCCATCACCTTAGCCCTTCAATAAACTGGGCGCCATATTTAAAGGCCACTCCTGCACAGAGCTAGCACTCTTCAAGGGATAGGAAGCTGCTGAGATATGATGGCTGCCAAAGGGAGTATACATGCTGCCCCCAGATTTAGCGACGCCTCCCTCAGGCACCTATTGGATGCAGTGGAGGCCCACCGTGAAGTCCCCTACCCCCGCTCTGGGTGAAGACCAGCAAGCAAAGTCACCAATCCAGCTTGGGAGGCATTGGCACCAATGGTCAGTGTCAATGCCCTGCAAAAAAGGACAGCCGCCCAAAAAAGGACAGTGCCAAAAGAGAATGAATGATCTCCGTTCCATCAGGGTAAGTCATTCTTCTCATCATTCTCAACTCACGCACTCACAAACCCATCACACATTATTATGACACAGCCAATGGTAAAGGCTGAGTTGTTCAAATCCCAGAGGGAAACTTGAAACAACTGTCATAACCCATTTTTTTGCAATTTGTATGTTTTGAGATGCAGGCTTTGAATTCAGTAGTAATAAGACCACTGAGTCTCAATATGTTTTTTTTTTATAGAACTAAATTAAACATGTATTAGTACAAGAAAGAGTGTAAGCATATACATATGTCTACAACATTACTAATATAATAACTATAAAAATCCCCTAATTAATCTGACTCTCAGTTGGACTCCCAGTAAGGCAACAGTAAAACATATAGACCTGAATCTTCTGGTCGGTGTGTGGTGGCGGGCACTGCTTGCCGACACGTAAAATGACACAATGTGATGTCGGGCATGTGTCCCGACTTCACCGCGTGTCATTCTGATCTTCAGTTCGGCGGGAGTGCACTGGAGTCGGCTGCGTGCCTGCCGAACTGTCAAAGGCCTATTAAGGCCATTAGTAATCTACTTAAGCTGGTTGTCTGGGCTACCCATCCAACCTTAAGGTTGGCAGGCAGATGAAGGGCCCAGGCGGCCTTCACATTTATCATGAAACCTCATCCACCGGCTTTAGAAATTGAATAAAAATTTTTATTAAAATTCATTGACATGTCCCAGCTCATGTGACACTGTTACATGAGGGGACATGTCTGAATAATGTTTTTTCATAATAATCGAATTAATCAATAATAATCATTCATAATAATCAAACTAATCTCCCCGAGGCAGCTCTGTGCCTAAGGGAGATTTCTGCGCTCTTTCGTGCGAATGCGTGAGAGAACGCAGGCACCGAGTCTTCCTCCTCCCCCTGTCCGCACAGGGAGCACTCAGTGCTTCCAGGTGCACATCACACTGGGTGGGCCTTAATTGGCCCGGCCACGTAAAATGGCGGGCGGCGGTCAGCTGCGCGCCCGCTCACACCCACTCCCGCTCAGCTCCCCCCTCGACGGTGAGAAAATTCTCTCCATAGATTTAAGCAGACCCATGGCAAAGCACACCCTGGGCAGTCCCATTCAAAATGAGTTTCTTTCAGCTCCGAGTCCTTGGAGACAGACTTGAGGCTTACAGGCTGGAGGCTTCAGATCTTAGAATCCCTCCTCCTTTTGCCAACAGTCGTCTCTTCCTTTATACATATTTTCCTCTTTGAATGCAAATTCTCATTGCCATTAGGTTTTTTTCAACTTTAAATCTTCTAACAATAAAACCCTATCATATCTTCTTGACACACATCCTCAGGGATCTCATTCACTGCCAATTCAAGGGACATTACTATTCACTCACTCACATACAACTTCATCTGCCCTGTGGATCTTGTCCTCCTCCCATCCATGGCACCCACATACATGCAGGGCAACTTTGTAATCTGGCCTGGCAGGCATCCTGCTTACGCTGTCTCCATTTCTATTCATGCAGGACAACAGCAGGGAGAGGTCGCAGACTAGTGGAGGAATGCCTGAAATCAAGGTCCTCCTGGATTCTGAAAATAGAGTCACCCAGCTGGCCAGTGACGACCTGGACCGTTCCTGTGCTGATGGTGAGGTCAGCGGTGCTCAGACAAGTGAGGATCCAGCAGTGCAACATCCATCAGACAACAAAGCTGTGAGTGATGTGTCCTGTTTCACAAACCATTGCCATGCACTAATTATCACTAATTATGCCCAAAACCCCAACCACCGCTGCCTCAACCCACTTGACCGATTGGCGGAAGCTTCTCACACTGGACTGCATGCTGTGCTCTCAGCTCAGGCACAGGCATTCTCCTAACCCACACTGCAAGGCTGCACTGTTAGCTTGAACCATTGGGGAGACTGGTCCAAATTTGAATGATGACATTGCAAGGGGCTGTAAGCGCCTCCACCAGTGACTGCTCCATGCCCAGCTTTAGCAAGGAGATTGTACAACTTGCCCAATTGTCCAATTGTTCTGCAGTTCACAAAACCACTCATTAGTTTGCAGCCTGTGACCAAGGGGGGGTGAAAGGTTCTGGAGAACTTGGTGGCATTTTAATGCTTCTGAATTTCTTGAGTAGGCAAATAAGCTAGAGGCTCGACTCCAACTATGTCAATGTAGCTGTGCCTGAACTACATCAGCTGGGGAGGAATGGTCACTTCAAACAAGATTTCCCTAATGTGTGGCCACTTCCCTCCCCCCACCTCCACAAGTGCTTGTGTGCTCCTATCAGACCGTGCTGCTTTCCCCCCCAACTCCCATCAGACCGTGCTGCTTTCCCCCCCAACTCCCATCAGCCCGTGCTGCTGTCCCCCCGAACTCCCATCAGCCCGTGCTGCTTTCCCCCCCAACTCCCATCAGCCCGTGCTGCTTTCCCCCCCAACTCCCATCAGACCGTGCTGCCTTGTCCCCCCCAACTCCCATCAGCCCGTGCTGCTTTCCCCCCAACTCCCATCAGCCCGTGCTGCCTTGTCCCCCCCAACTCCCATCGGACCGTGCTGCCTTGTCCCCCCAACTCCCATCAGACCGTGCTGCTTTCCCCCCCAACTCCCATCAGCCCGTGCTGCTGTCCCCCCGAACTCCCATCAGCCCGTGCTGCTTTCCCCCCCAACTCCCATCAGCCCGTGCTGCTTTCCCCCCCAACTCCCATCAGACCGTGCTGCCTTGTCCCCCCCAACTCCCATCAGCCCGTGCTGCTTTCCCCCCAACTCCCATCAGCCCGTGCTGCCTTGTCCCCCCCAACTCCCATCGGACCGTGCTGCCTTGTCCCCCCAACTCCCATCAGACCGTGCTGCCTTGTCCCCCCAACTCCCATCAGACCGTGCTGCCTTGTCCCCCCAACTCCCATCAGACCGTGCTGCCTTGTCCCCCCCAACTCCCATCAGACCGTGCTGCTTTCACCCCCAACTCCCATCAGCCCATGCTGCTGTCCCCCCCCAACTCCCATCAGCCCGTGCTGCCTTGTCCCCCCCAACTCCCATCAGACCGTGCTGCCTTGTCCCCCCAACTCCCATCAGCCCGTGCTGCCTTGTCCCCCCCAACTCCCATCAGACCGTGCTGCCTTGTCCCCCCCAACTCCCATCAGACCGTGCTGCCTTGTCCCCCCCAACTCCCATCAGACCGTGCTGCTTTCACCCCCAACTCCCATCAGACCGTGCTGCTTTCACCCCCAACTCCCATCAGACCGTGCTGCCTTGTCCCCCCCAACTCCCATCAGACCGTGCTGCCTTGTCCCCCCCAACTCCCATCAGACCGTGCTGCTTTCCCCCCCAACTCCCATCAGACCGTGCTGCTTTCCCCCCCAACTCCCATCAGACCGTGCTGCCTTGTCCCCCCCAATTCCCATCAGACCGTGCTGCCTTGTCCCCCCCAACTCCCATCAGACCGTGCTGCTTTCACCCCCAACTCCCATCAGACCGTGCTGCTTTCACCCCCAACTCCCATCAGACCGTGCTGCCTTGTCCCCCCCAACTCCCATCAGACCGTGCTGCCTTGTCCCCCCCAACTCCCATCAGACCGTGCTGCTTTCCCCCCCAACTCCCATCAGACCGTGCTGCCTTGTCCCCCCCAACTCCCATCAGACCGTGCTGCTTTCCCCCCCAACTCCCATCAGACCGTGCTGCCTTGTCCCCCCCAATTCCCATCAGACCATGCTGCTTTCCCCCCCAACTCCCATCAGACCGTGCTGCCTTGTCCCCCCCAACTCCCATCAGACCTTGCTGCCTTGTCCCCTTCAACTCCCATCAGACCGTGCTGCCTTGTCCCCCCCAACTCCCATCAGACTGTAACAAAAACAGAAACAGAAATATCTGGAAAAACTCAGCAGGTCAACAGAAGGGTCATGAGGACTCGAAATGTCAACTGTGCTCTTCTCCGTAGATGCTGCCAGACCTGCTGAGTTTTTCCAGATATTTCTGTTTCTGTTTTTGTTTTGGATATCCAGCATCCACAGGTTTTTGCTTTTATCCCATCAGACTGTGCTGCTTTCCCCCCCAACTCCCATCAGACAGTGCTGCCTTGCCCTTCCCCAAAATCACAGCAGCCGCAGTGCAGCCCTTGCCCTGGCACCGCACAGTCAGCCAGCTGAGGAAAAAGCGACTTGCCTGCGCCCTCAGCTGAACGTGCGGCTCCTCAACCTTGAATTCCCAGGGGCGATCCTTGCCAGCGCTGTGTAACATTAGTGTGCACTCACCTCCGAGTTCCCCTCGAAGTTCAGCTCGCCTCTTAACTGCTGTTGTGAAACACGTCGGCGTGCGTGGCTGATCCAACATGGGGGGGATGATTCTGGTGGGCAGGGATTACAATTATATGCAGAAGTATTGTAACGACATTCCCAACTTGCAGCGGCAGAAAACATGGCCCGCCATTGATGGGTGGAGCGGACGATCGCAAACTGGCTTCACCATGTTGTGAAATCGATTTTTGCCCTTCCTGCCATGGTGCCCGCTCCCGCCTGCCATGACGCCCGATGCCAATGGGAACGGAAAATCCTGACCGTTGAGTAAACACCTTCATCCTTACAAATTCACCAAGAACCCTGCTATGGTCAGACTTGGAGAGATAGGATAGGGGAGTCATTTGTCAGTGGCTGTAACACCCGATTTACTGCCTGTAAATTTTGGGCACCCAAGTCTATATAAATGGTTAAAAAAAAATCATCTCTCCTTATAAGGGTCTGAATTAAAAGGAGTTTAGGCGAGTCTCAACATGTTCTTGGTTGGAATCAGTTCCGATCATAACATTGCATCAAATGTATGGAGTAAATTATGCGGAGTGGAGATATTGTGCCAATTCCATACAATATATATGATTTGGGTTACTCTTTTCCTAACAGTCGCTGTGTTTCACTGAGGAGCTGAGTACAAATACTAATGAGAAAACAAGCGAGAAAAGCAAGGGTTTTTATTCCATAATTCTGAGCAGAAATGAGTTACATACCACAGTGGTGGAGGGACAGAACAAGCAGACGGTACCTTCCCGCCTACTTGCAGTCTTCAAATCCTCCTGGGCTGGTTGGTGGGAGCTCTTCCATCCGTACTGTTGTCTTTCAATGGGACAGCTCCACAGGCATCTGTTTTTCTACAGAATGGGAGGCATTGTGGATCAAATGAAACTCCAGCCAACTCAGAAGGTTTCCCAAATGTGCAGGTGGCAGCAGCTGGCAGAGGTTGATCTGGCAGTGGGCGAGATGGATTTGGCTGCCAGTCCAGTGGCAGTTCATCTGCACCAGCATGTAGACTATCCTTAAGGAAAGCCTTGACTGGAACTTGCCCAATCTCATTTCATTTTATAATGTTAATAAGCACCACTGCGAGAAATCTTCCTGCATAATAACTGACTTCACTGTCGACATTTAATTAAATAGGGCACTGGTTATACTTTACAGCAAATATCAGCAGCCAATTTAGATGTAAAAAACAGAACATTACCTTTTGACATTCAACCTGAAATTAAATCCATGAAATAAAGCTCTCTTGCCTCACCCTTTGTGTTCCTAAAAATTCACTATAAATATTGAAAACAATTTGCTAACCCACCAAATGGATGTTCTAAGTAATTTGCTGAAAACCTATTTTGCAATATTACCTTGTCTATTCTGCTTAGTATTAAATTCCTTCCAGGACTACTATTGTCACAATAGAAATCTAAACTATGTGAGTTAATGCTCGTTACCTTCATAGATTCCACTCTGTCTCCCCCCGAAAGTGCTAGCTCCTGGGAGGTTATGGCTCTGCAGAAACCGGCAGGTCTCTGATCCCAACCAATCTTCACCTGTGAATTCTAGAGAGTGTTGACAGTATTTCACCATGGAGGGCATCATGGCTGAGTCCGATCTTGAGCCTGTTTCTGCCCAGTGTCCATGAACAAAAGATTTGCCAGCAGGGGTCATGGACAGTGATGAGAATTGTGAGGGGAGGCCTGTCATAGGGATCTATTGCCTCCTCTCTGAGGTCATTCAACCCACTACAGGCAATTGCAATCAAACCTAGATTTAGGTCTTTATGACTTATTAATGCATTGGTCGATGCCTTTGTTAAGCGTCAGCCGTGATCCAGTAGCAGCACTCTGACCCCTGAGTAACAGTGTTGTTCGTTTAAGTTCCACTCATTAGGCTTGAGCTCAAAATTTGGCCTGACACTCCAGTGCAGTATTAAGGAACCGTTGCTCTAATGCCATTAAGCCAAGTCCTATCTGTTCTATCAGGTGGATGGATAATGTGCCACTGCACTATTTTGATGAAGAGGAAGGGGGTTTCTACCTGGTCTTCTTGGTCAATGTTTATCCCGCAACCATATCACTAAAACAGATGATCTGGTCATCATCATAAAACTGTCTGTGGGATCTTGCTGTGTGCAAATTAGCTGCTGTGTTTTTTTACATTACAATAGTCACTACACATCAAAGTTAATTCATTGGCTGTAAAGTGCTTTGGGGCATCCAGAGCTTCTAAAAGACTAGTCCTTTCCATCTCGTGTAGAGATTTGTGCCAACATATCAGCACAGTGTGACTTTAGCTCGTATGGAAGTTCTTTTTTTCAAGGTCACACTAATATTTTCAATTTAATGTCATTTTGATTCATACGCTATTAATCATATCTGTCATACACTTTCAGTTTACAAAAGGCGCAGATAAGAACAGAAAATATTGGAAATGCTTAGCAGATATGACAGATTCTGTGGTAGGAGAGACATAAACAGAGCTAAAGGCCAGTGACCTTCCAAAATCATAAAACCTGAGACGTTGGGTGGAATTTTATGGCCCAATGTAGCGAATGTACTACCGCCAAGTTTGCGGATGACTCAAAAATAGGTGGGAAGGCAAGTGGTGAGGATGACACAAAGAGTCTACAGAGGGATATAGACAGGTGAAGTGAGTGGGCAAAAACTTGGCAGATGGAATATAATGTGGGAAAATGTGAGGTTGTGCACTTTGGCAGGAAGAATAGAGGAGCTGAATATTGTTTAAATGGAGAAAGGCTGCAGAAAGCTGCAGCACGGAGGGATTTGGGGTCCTCGTGCATGAATCACAAAAAGCCAGCATACAAGTTCAGCAGGTAATAGGGAAGGCAAATGGAACGTTGGCCTTTATTTCAAAGAGAATGGAGCATAAAAATAGGGAAGCCTTGCTAAAACTATACAAGGCAGTAGCTAGACCACACCTAGGATACTGTGAACAGTTTTGGTCCCTTTATCTAAGGAAAGATATACTGGCATTGGAGGCAGTCCAGAGAAGGTTCACTAGGTTGATCCCGAGTATGGAGGGATTTTCTTATGAGGAGAGGTTGAGTAGGTTGGGCCTGTACTCATTGGACTTTAGAAGAATGAGAGGCGGCCTTATTGAAACATATAAGATTCTTACGGGTCTTGACAGGGTAGATGTTGAGAAGTTGTTTCCCCTTGTGGGAGAGTCTAGGACCAAAGGGCATAATCTCAGAGTAAGGGGGTTGCCCATTTAAGACAGAGATGAGGAGGAATTTCTTCTCTCAGTGGGTAGTGAATCTGTGGAATTCTTGATCACAGAGGGCTGTAAAGCCTGGGCCGTTACTAATATTCAAGGCTGAGATAGATCAGTAGGGGAATCAAGGGTTATGGCTAAAAGGCAGGAAAGTGGAGCTGAGGATTATCAGATCAGCCATGGTCTCACTGTCTCCCTCTCTCCATTGATACTGCCTGACCTGCTGAGTATTTACTGTTTTTATTTCAGATTTCCAGCAACCACTGAATTCTGCTTTTTTATTAATAAAGAGAGGTCTTAGCTATTAATAAGACTAATAAACCTTTATGGGCTGCTTCCACAGGGAATTAAAACCACACCAGAAGGCACACATCATAAAGCAGACAACATAGTTTATATATTCCATACACAGGTGTAGATGTTAAAGGCAAATTAAATGTAACGTCTGGTGATAAATAATATTTATAACCAGCAATTGCAAAACAAAAGCCCTACTAATTAATTTGCATAAATAAGTTTGGTCAAATTAGCATAGTCATTAATATAAAACCCATCAAGCATGTCATTTGGCCTGAGTTTGAGAAAGGCAGGTTTTTTATTATTTGCTGGTAAAACTCATACTTGACCAACGTAGGGGAGAATTTTCTCCCCATCGGGTGGGCTGTCCACGAGCGGGCGTGGGCGGGTGCAGAGCCAATTGCCTCCCGCGATTGGCTCTGCACCACCATTTTAGGTGGGCGGGCCAATTAAGGCCCACCCAGCGTGAAACGCGGCTCCGGAGGACAGCGGGAATGGGCGGGCGGCGGCGGGACTGCTATGACTGCCAGGTGCCATGGCGACCCGGTGGCCTGTTTAAAGCAGCTCCTCCTGCAGCCTTGCAAAGGCTGTGAACCGTGGCCAGTGGAAGGGCTTCCCCCAGAGCGCTGCTGGTGAGCAGGCCAGGCAGGAGGGTAGGGCAGGGGGGCCAATGTGCCCCTCACTTCTCAGACGAGTGCCTTGCTGCCCTCCTCGAGGAGGTGGCAGCACTGAGTGAGATCCTCGTTCCCAGGGACGGGAGGACGAGGCCCCCCCCCATATGACCAAACGTGTCCGGGAGGAGGTGGCGGAGATAGTGGGCTCAGTGCTGCAAGCGTTTCAACGACCTCTTGGTGCTCGAGAAGGGTGAGTACCATGTTGGCATGGGTCACTTAACACAGCAGTTAGGCTTCCCCCCGCCCCCAGCCCCTCCCTCCAACTCTGAGTGTAGTGACTGCATTGAATCATTCATGGCATGTGTCCTTCGCTGGGTGGGCCAGCAGATATTGCCCATGCCTAGTTCACCCTGAGAGAGTGGTGCTGAGCTCGGTCCTGCAGCCACTGCATGCGGCAGACTGACACCCAGAGTACTGTTTTGGGAACGACCTCAAGGATCAGCACCTAGGCGCAGTGCTGGAACTCCCAAACATGTCAAAGTTGGGGTGCTGACATGAGGGCAACTTCCAGGTGGTCGGGGGCACCCATCCATCTGCTGTCCTTGGCGTTCCAGGTGCTTGTGTGTCCTTGCTTTGCAAGGTGAAACCGCGTGGGTGGCAAATGTGATGGAGGCGGCATGTGGGCAAGGCTGGGGGTCAGCCCTGGCTGCTTGGCGTGAGTGTGTGGCAGCTGCAGGGTCACCATTCACTGGAGGCGAATTCACTCAGGTGGGGGTGGCAGGGATGCGATGGCAATCCAGGTACAGGTTGGACTAATCAATGCTCCTCTCTCCTTTTCAGGAGAAGACTGCACACAACACCGCAGAGCGGATGTGGACTGGCGGAGACCAGGCCCAGTTCACCATTATAACCAGTGATGAGCAGGAGGCGATGGAGCTGGAGAGGCACCATGTGCCCAGGTCCACCGGTGGCGGTGAGGCTGGGGTGCCTGGGGGGGTAAGAGTACCGTGGACTGAGGTCATCATGTCTGTCCCAGCAACCATTCCACTGTTGAATGTTTAGTGATTTAATCTTCCAACATGGGTTTCCCATTGATTGTGGAAGGATGAGCGCATACCAATCCAGGGGCCAGGCAGGCACATTGACATTGTCTTGACTTGAACTAATTAAATGTCCTTGCTCTCCCTTTCAGCATCACCGGAGCAGGGCTGGGAGGAGGAGGCAGAGGGTCCGCCACTAACACCTGAGGGCCCAGAAGATTTAGAAGCACCAGCGTCACGCCACCTCTGCCAGGCAGGCACCAGCACAGGTACTAGCTCCTTGGTGGGAATTAGAACATCGTCTAGTGTCCCAGGGCACAGCGGTGAGGGCACTCCACACTCGCTTGAGGTGCAGATGGAGACAGAGAGTGCCCATGGCACTGCCATTTGGAGGACTGCAGGGGACCTGGCACATGCTCAGTCAATCGCTGATGATGGGCCTCTGGAATCGTCCCTGAGCAGCAAATGCTGGAAGTCCAGCAGGGTCTGTGGGAGGATCTGGTGGAGATCCATGAGGCTATGTGTGGCATGGTCTCCATGCTGGAGGAGTCCATGTGGAGCATCAGCAATGCATCGACCCTCATGGCTGAGCGCCATGCTTCCTCCATGGAGAGAGTGGCGACCCTCATGGAGAGGATCCTCCAGGAGAACAGTCAGGGCTCCCTAGTGTTGTGCTCGGACCTGCAAGCCCTCACAGTGGCATTGACCTCAGCTGGTCAGTGTCAGTGTGGGAGATGGATTGGGCACCAAGTATTCCAGCTCGGTGCCCATCCATCAATGGTGAGCTGGGAGGTCAGAAGCGACCTCATGTCATCGCACAAGCTGCCTGTCATCTCTGCGGGCTCCTCTCAGGGCTCTCCGGATGAGGGTAGCAGCTCCTCTGCCAGTGACCGTGGGATCCAATGCGGCTGCGACGACTGGGGAGATGCCGGCCGTGGAACAGGCCGCTCCCTCCCAGGCGGGGCCAGCACAGGCTCCACGAGCCAGAGGACGTCCACCAAGGTCATCGAGGCCAACAGGACAGCAGAGTGAGAGGCTGGCTCAGACACCAGTGCCAGCGAGGGGAGAGCACCTAGACATAGCACCAGAAAACGTAAACTTAAGGCACCTTAGGCACATCACAGGCTTCTCACTGGTAGTTTTATGTTGCTCCATGATTAGTAGATTATAATTTGGTTTGATGCTGAACACCTTTGAATTAAGTTTATTTTCTGTTTTATTTTGTGAATTCATTAAATGCTTCATATGTGAGCATTCCTCAGGGTGATCCCTTACTTCTGCAGGTGGACAGGAACCTATGATGTTATGAGTGACTTGTTTGTCATTGAGCTTTATTGAAAAGGCACATAGTTAATGCCCCTTACCAGGCAGATGTTGCTCTCGGGTATCGAGTATGGAGTCTGCAGCCCTGGCGTGTGTTAGAGGTCCATCTGTGGTGGGCCAGCTGAAGGTTCATTAGATTAAAGCCTTCTGGGTGTCGCTGCCTCCCTGGAGGTTTCCCGGGTTAGCGTCTATACCCTCAGCATTCTCCTGTGCATGCTTATCCTCAGACTCACTACTGGACTCATCGTGTGCAGCTGGAACATCTGCATCTACATCTTCTTCCTCCACTGTGTCACCCCTTTACAGCGCCAGATTGTGGAGAGCGCAGCATGCAACCGCTATGAGCGACACACAATCTGGGGGGTATTGGAATGCACCCTCTGAATGGTCCAGGCATCGGAAGCGCATCTTGAGCAGACAGGTGGTTCTCTCTACCACAGCCCTTGTGGAGGCGTGGCTCCTATTGTACCGCGGCTCGGCCTCTGTTCTTGGATGCCGGAGAGGCATCATGAGCCACCTTTTGAGGGGATAGCCCTTATTGCCCAGCAGCCATCCCTCCAGCCGGGCTGGAGCACTGAAGAGCCCCGGCACCTGGGAATGTCTCAGGATGTAAGCATCATGGGAGCTGCCTGGGTACCTCGCACAGACTTGTAGAATCTGCAACCTATGGTCACACACTATCTGCACGTTCAAGGAGTGGAAGCCCTTCCTGTTGACAAAGGCACCCAGCTCACTCGTTGGTGCCTTGATAGCCACATGTGTGCAGTCTCTTGCACCCTGGACGCGGGGGAATCCAGCAATCGCTGCATAGCTTCTGGCTCACTCAGTCTGTCTGGCCGTGCCCCAGTGGTAGTGAATGAAAGTCAATGCACGCCTGAACAGAGCGTCTGTCACCTGCTTGACACAAGTGTGGACAGCTGATTGGGAGACACTGCAAAAATCACCCACTGACCCCTGGAAAGAGCCGGAAGCATAGAAGGCGAGGGCAACCATGACCTTCAATGCCACTGATATGGGGTAGCCACCCACACAGTTGGCGCAGGTCTCAGGGCCTATCATCTGACAGATGGAGGTCACTGTCTCCCTTGAGAGACAGATCCTCCTTCGGCATTGCACCTCAGACATATTGAGGTAGCTGCTTCGCCGCCTGTATACCCTGGCAGCAGGATAGTGGCATCTTCTGTGGCCCCTTCTGCCTTGCACTTCCTGTTGGCCCTGCACCCCTTGTGTCTGCGCCTGTCCTCCCAAAGGTGACTGCCCTGGAGGCTGAATGTGCACTCCTGGCCTCCTCCTCTTTCTAGCCCTCCCTTCCTCCTCAGAGGAGGTGCATCCAATGGAGAGTTTAGCTCCCATTCCCAGGGTAAGGGAAGGCTTCCTGAAAACTGCAAGGCCCCAAAAATGATGTTTACTCACAAGTCCTGACCTGAAGCCTCTTATTCCTGTCCAAGCAGCTGTGAAGAGATTTGAAGTATTCCTGCTCACACAGGCAAGTAGCAGGAAGTTTAAATGTTAAATGTGTACTAAAGACCACTTGCGACCCCACTCACCCTTCTTATCCCGCCCGTGGATGAGGTTTATAAAAAATGTGGCCTACCCTCCTGCCTGTTGCACCCGTGTGACGATCTGAAGATCGCACGGGCCCCGAGAAATCGCCATCAATTGGTGGCTCAAAGGCCTTAACTGGCCCGTTAATTAATGTTGGCCGCACATTGGAGGCCATCGTGCGCCCACCCACTGAAATATAGCGATGGCGCACAGTGACGTCAGGACGCACGCCTGACTTAACCGCGCGTCATTTTACGCCTGCCGACGAGAAAAGTCTGCTCATAAATAATTTTCACACATAATGTAGGCATAATGACCACCATTTATTGGCCTGTGATCCTACTTCTGTGATAAATGTAGCCTCAAGCATTCCATAAAAAGGGCAGGTTAAAATATGGTGGAACATTAAAAATGTAATATTTATGATATTGACAATACTTTTTCCTTTTGACCCTGAGTTGTCCCACTGCATTGCAAAGGAAGGAAAGCTTTGTTTGCGGTAGTGACAAGGCAAAGACTTTATTACTTGCAGTGTAATCAGTATAGAAATAGATGTGTGCCTCCTCTTGTGACCTTTATTTCTTCTCTTTTCTAGTCTCTTCCCACCTACATTCATGACTCTTCTGATGCCCTTCGCCATTTTAACAGTTTCCTGTTTCCTAGGAATGTCTGCTTTTCACCATGGACATCCAATCTCACTACACCTTGCCCCCAACAGGGCAGTCTGAGAGCTCTCTGTTTCTTCTTTGAACAGAGACCCAAACTGTCCTCATCAATCGCCACCCTCCACAGCTGGCTCACATTGAACAGTTTATCCTTTAATTCCACTCACCTCCTCCAAATAAAAAGTGTTGCTTTAGGAAACCATATATGGATCCTAGCTACTGCTGCCTTTTTGAGGGGTATACATCCTACTCTGGTCATCTCCCTCACCTCTTTTTCTTGTCCATTGATGACTGTATTGGTCCAATTTCCTGCTCTCATCCAGAACTGGAAAATTTCATCACGTTTGCTTTCAATTTCCATCCTTCTCTCATCTTCTCAGGGTTTGTCTCTGGCTTTTCCCTTCTCTTCTTTGATTTCTCTGTCTCCATTTCTGGGTATCCACTATAAGGCCACTTACTCCCACAGCTACCTTGACTAACCTTCTCACACTCCACTTTCTGTAAGGATTATATTTCATTCTCCCACTTTCTTCATCTACATCCCATTTGTCCTGATGATGCAAACTTTCATACCAGTGATTCCGATATGCTTCCTTTCCCTCAACTAAGGAATTCTGCCCCAACCCCCACCAACCATGGTCAACAGGTCCATGACCGTGTCTATTCCATTTCCTGCCCTTCTGCTCTCACCCCTTCCCCTCACTCTCAGAAGCAAGATAGGGCTCTCCCTTGTCCTCAGCTTCCACCACAGTAGCTCCTGTAATCAACGGATCACCCTCCACCATTTTTACCTGCTCCAGCATGAGGCCATCATCGAGCACATTTTACCCTCACCTTCTTTCAGCGTTTGGAAGGGATCATTCCCTCGGTGACACCCTTGTCTACTACTCACTCTCTCCCAACACACTCTCCAGATGTTCTCTCCACTTACCACACCACTTTTCCATGCAACTGCAGGAGATGCAACACCTTTTACTGCCTCCTTTCACATTGTCCAAGGCCAAGCTTTTCTTCCAGGTGAAGCAGTGATTTAATTTGCACTTCTTTCAATTTAGTATACTGTGGTCCCTATTCACAATGCTGTCTCCCCTTCATTGGTGAGGCCAAAAGCAGATTAGGTGACTGCTTTCCAGAACACTCCCGCAACATGACCCTGATCTGCTGGTCGCCTGTACACTTCCATCTTCCCCTCAACTCCCACTCCGACCTTTCTGTCCTCAGCCTCCCACATCGTTCCAATGAATCTCAATGTAAGCTTGAGAAATAGCATCTCATCTTTCAATCAGGCACTTAACAGGCTTCTGGACTCAATGTTGAGGTCAACAATTTCAGTTCGTAGCCTTTTTCTTGGTCGCTTCACTTTTCTCGCACTTCACTCACATTAAGCTGCACTGTTTGGTTGGAGAGGTTGCCCTCTTCCTCTTATCCTTGGGAGGGCTCATCTCACTGCAGCTTCTGAGATTCTGCAGCAGGACCTCACGGTAAGAGTGAGAGACCTGGGGAGCAGTCATCTCAGCCTCCTCTCCGTTTGAGGCTACAGCCTCAAAAAATCCATGGGTGGGATTTTCCCCACCCGCCCGCCTCCACGATCTTCTGGTCCCGCTGCGAGTCAATGGACTTCTGGCTAGAGCGCCGCCTCACCCACAGTGGGTCCCACCCGTGACAGGGTTGGAAAATCCCGGCCCCCTTGTTTTGTTGAGCCATTAATGAGAAATTCTTTGATAAGCATACGCTTCATCCTGTCTGCCCTTTCTGATTTGTCGGCAAATTTGGAATCGGGATGCTAAGGCCAGGTCTTGTCCTGCCGGTAGGGACTCAGTTCAGAAAAACTCCAGAACTCGACTTCTGCCTCTCCAAATCCTGCCAGACCTCATGAGATATCCAGCATTTTGTGTTTTTATAATAAAAATAAAGATTTTTTTTAAAAAAATCAATACAACACAAAGATAGGAAGGAAAGTAAGTTGTGAAGAGGACGTAAGGAGGCTACAAAGAGGCATAGATAGATTAAGTGAGTGGGCAAAGATCTGGCAAATGGAGCATAATGTGGGCAAATGTGAAATTGTCCATTTTGGCAGGAAGACTATAAAAGAAGCTTATTATCCAAGTGCTGAGAGATTGCCGAGCTCTGAGATTCAGAGGGATCTGGGTGTCCTAGTGCATGAATCACAAAAGGCTACTTTTGCAGGTACAGCAATTCATTGCAAAGCTAATAGAATGTTATCATTTATTGTGAGGGGAATTGAATACAAAAGTAGGGAGGTTATGCTTCAGTTGTACAGGGCACTGGTGAGGCCACATCTGGAGTATTGTTTACAGTATCGGTCTCCTTATTTAAGGAAAGATGTAAATGCATTAGAAGCAGTTCAGAGAAGGTTTACTAGACTAATACCAGGAATGGGCGGGTTGCCTTATGAGGAAAAGTTGGACAGCTTAGTCTTGTATCCACTGGAGTTTAGAAGGGTAACAGGTGACTTGATCGAAACCTTTAAGATCCTGAGGGGTCTTGACAGGGTGGATGTGGAGAGGATGCTTCCTCTTGTGGGAGAACCTAGAACTAGGGGCCACTGTTTAAAAAGAAGGGGTCCCTCATTTAAGACAGAGATGAGGAGAATGTTTTCTCTGAGTGTCGTGAGTCTTTGGAACTCTTTTCCTTAAACAGCAGTGGAAGCAGGGTTTTTGAATATTTTTAAGGCAGAGCTAGATAGATTCTTGATTAACAAGGGAGTGAAAGGTTATGGGGTTAGGTGGGAGGTTACAATCAGATCAGCCATAATCTTGTTGAATGGCAGAGCAGGCTTGAGGGGTTGAGTGGCCTACTCCTGCTCTTAATATGTACGTTCACACAACAAACCCTCCATTTGTAGTAAAGCTGAGATTTTCTCCTGTCCTTTTCTTACTCTGTTTAAGATGTGACCCTTGTTCTTCCCACTATGTGCCATTCTCAAAGCACTTGGGTAGACAGAGAACCTACCCCCCAGACTCTGCAAACCCCACTCTGTATCTTACCATTCTGCATAAAAACATAAGAGCAGGAGCAGGCCATTCTGCCCTTCAAACCTGCTCCACCATTCAATAAGATCATGACTGATCATCTACCTCAACTCCACCTTTCTGCACTATCCTCATATTCCTTAATTCCTCTGGTACCCAAAAATCTATCAATCTCTGTCTACTATATACTTAATGACTGAGCATTCAACACTCTCTGCGCTAAAGATTCAAATGAAGAAATTTTTCTTCATTTCAGTCCTAACTGGCCAGCCCCTTATTCTGAGATTATCTCCCTAGCTCTAGACTCCCCAGCCATTGGAAGCACCCTGCCAGCCACTACCCTGTCAAACTTAAGAATTTAATATCTTTCAATTAGATCATCTCTCATTCTTCTAAATTTTTTGGAATATAGATCTATTCTACTCAATCGCTTCTCATAGGACAATCCCCTCATCCCAGGAATCAATCTGGTGAACCTTTGTTGCATTCCCTCATAAGCAAGTATGTCCTTCCTTTGGTAAGGAGGCCAAAACTGTATACACCACTCAGGGTATGGTCTCACTAAGACCCTATATAATTGTAATTAGATTTCTTTACTCTGATACTCCAATCTCTCTGATGTGGCTCAGGACACCTTGTGTTGATTTTCCATCCTGTTCTGAGTAAGATCCCCTTAAACTCTACTTGACCCTTCAATGGCCCAGCTGAATTTAGTAATCCACCATATGGGAACATTGCACTCCAAGCAGTGCCAAAAAATAACCTCCCAATTTAATCATTCTAAACAGTTTTCAATGGCGTCGGGGGGCAGTTCTTTTGCTGCATGGTTCATTGGGAAAACCAGGATCATTCATCATGGAAATGATATCAGAACAAATCAGTGGCAGCTGCTTTAAATAGGGAAGCACTCAAAAAACTCAAAGTTTAAAGGGAAGTTATATTGGAATTGCTACTTTGTGAGATTAAAAATACATTTAATATCATATATTCATTGTAAATATGATGAGCTTTTCTGTTCATGGGCATATTCACGCAATGTCATGTTAAGGTTTTCAAGGGTGCTGTGCTACCCTCCCCAGTTTGAAGTCCATGGTACTGGGCATTTTCTTGACAGTAGTCAGCCACCTCAGAGTTTTTTGCACTAAACTCTTTAGCTTTTTAATGGAGTCATGCCTGGAGTCAGGCACGGAAGTTGGCACACACGCATCCATGATGATATGCCTGAAGTCACGTGACAGCTGTCCATTAATAGATTGAAAGCCTTTGCTGTTGGGGTATCTGTGACTGGCATGAGGAACCAGTCAAGGGCCAAAGGGAGCGCTTTGGAGTCGCTGCACGGTCATTGACCCTCTGGTAGAAAACATTCTCTCCATTAGGGGGACATGATGGTGTAGTGGTGTTGTTGCTGGACTAGTAATACAGGGACCCAGGGTAAAGCTTTAGAGACCTGGGTTCAAATCCCACCACAGCAAATGGTGGAATTTAAATTCAATAAAAAATCTGTAATTAAACCATCGCTGATTGTTATAAAAACCCATCTAGTTCACTAATGGTCTTTAGGGAAGGAAATTGTCTGGCCTACATATGAACCCCAGACCCACAGCAATGTGAACAAGGGCAATTAGGGGTGGGCAATAAATGCTGGCCTAGCCGGTGACACCCACATCCCATGAATAGATTAAGAAAAATTAGAAAGGTGTCAGGTAACTCGACAATTGTACTAGCTACCGCTGACCAACTGATGTCACTTACTCTGGCAGGAAAGGTGTTGGTACCACAGAAGATGAGAAAAGCAGTCCCACAATTGTGTAATTCCTGTCACACTCAAAACAGGTCACAAAGTTTTTGCTTTCCTCCAACATGAAAAAAGTCACTTGATTCTCTGCACAGCTCTTCCCTAGCCAATAGGAAAGATATACACAACAGAAACAAGTTGTTATTGACTTAGGAGCAAAGCTACAGAGTGAGTTTAAAATAACAGGTTTGATTTTCACTGACGTCTTTCCTGATGCTGAAGAACAGTGGCATTTCCTCTTACAGCATGGGCAGGTTAGATTCCACATCACTGGACCTGAAGGCAACAGTGTGAAAAGATAATAACTCACCAGCTTTATCTATTGAATTTTACTTTGGGAGAGATTTGAGTGCCATTCACATTGAGTACTAGACTGTCACTGGGTCAGAATCCTAGAACTCCCTCCCTAGCTGCACTGTGGGTGTACCTACACCACGTGAACTGCAGTGGTTCAAGAAGGCGGCTCACCACCACCTTCTCAAGGGCAATTAGGAGGGGGCAATAAATGTTGGCTTAGGCGGCAATGCCCACATCCCAAGAACAAATAAAAATAAGCATTAATTCTAAGCTGTGTCAACAGGGGCGTGAATTTTACCCTTGGGGTGTGCCCGAGGTCTTCGTGGCCGGAAGCTGATGTCAAACCTGCCGCTGGCTGAGATCGGGCTGAGAAAGCGATCTTACGCTGGGCGCCCGGCATGAAACACAGCCACGGATGCGTTTTCCGTGTTCGGAGGCAGGAACACGCCGTGCACCGGGCCCAATGGGGACCTAGCGGGGTGTTCAAAAATGGAAGCGGCAGCTCCCTGAAGGCTGCCAGGAGTTGTGGGGGAGGTGTGGCTGAGGGAGCTGTCAGGAAGCTGCTCAAAATGTGTCCTGGTGTGTAGTCATGGCCTCAGCACCTGGAGGTCGTGGAATTTGGGAGGGTGAGTCAGGTGGGCACTCTGGCCCCCCGTTTCTCAGATGAGTGCCTGGGGATGTTGGTGGACGTGGTCACTGCCAGGCGGCACATATTAATGCCCAAGGACAGCAAGAGATGGCTGCCCTACCTGACCAAGAAGGCCTGGACAGAGGTCGCTGCCTAGGTCAGTGGGCTTGACGTGGTGCGCCGCACGTGGCTTCAGTGCCGCAAAAGATTCAATGATCTGCTGCGGTCAGCCAAGGTGAGTGAGAAATGGCATGGACCTGTGTGGAGAACTTTAGTCAGGTGCCCGTTGCTCAGAATGTTCAGGGGGCTAAGAGTGTGTATGCCAACTCGCACTGAAGCCTGCCCTGCCAAGGCATCCCAGCCAGCACGACTGACCTCAGTGCGTTGCAGGGTGAGATGTGCCACAGTGATACAGCCCACCTAATGCCTGGGTGGGACGGCGGGTGGGAACCAGGAAAGGACCTTCAAGGAGACGGAGCAGTAATGAGGCTATTTTTTCCTGTCAGGAGATGAGGAGTCATAATGCCACAGAGCGCCGCAGAACAGGTGGAACAGTGCCAAACCTGTGCTTCCTCACTAAGCATGGGAGCAGTGCACTGGAACTGGAATGCTACTGGCTAGCTTGCTCCTCCAGTCACAGAGACGCAGTGGTCTCGGGTGAGGGTAAGAGTGCAGTTGTGTGTACAGTGGGTACTGGAAACATAATGGGCTCCACTCATCAGAAACTGAACTGTCATAGCCAGAGAGCCCATTGAAGCTCCAATGCAGATGACACCAGGCAGCAGGTCTCCACTGTCTCCACAGCCCACCTAGCATGCATAGTGCCAATGATGATTGAATGTACTGATCTTTTGCCTTCCTCCCGCAGAAACGCCATTTGCAGGAGCTGCCAGTGACCCTGATCACCCCCCATTGAGCTCCAGGGAAAACAGCTCACCTACACCAGTGTCACACTGTTTCTCTGAACCAGGCACCAATGCAGATACTCACACGTCGGTCGGCATTAGGTATTTGGCTCCGTGGGTAATGCACAGCTGTGAGGGCACATCACATTTGCTTGAGGAGCTGGCAGAGGCAGAGAGGTCCCAGGGAGCTGACAATGGGGGCACAGCTGGAGATCAGGACCATGCTGCATCCGAGGCAGATGATGAGCCTCTGGAGTCCTCCTTCAGGCGGTAGATGCTGGATGTCCAGCGGGATGCGCAGGGAAAACTGGCGGCGATCCATGAGGGTCTGCGTGTCACGATATCCGTAATGGAGGAGTCCACGCGGAGCATGAATTCTGCGCTGACCCTTAACGCCGAGTGCACAGCCTCACCTATTGAGAGAATGGTGACTCTCATGGAGAGGCAGCTTCAGGAGCAGAATGAGAGGTTCCCGGGGTTGCACTTGGACCTGCAAACCTTCACACAGGCAGTGACCTCAGGAGGTAACTGCCAGTGTGAGAGAGGGAGCAGGCACCTAGTCTCCCTGCTAGGTCTCCGTCCATCAATGGTGATGAGCGAGGTACAAACGCACCTCACGCTGGCAAACGAGCTGTCTGTCGTCTCTATGGGCTTCTCTCAGGGCGCTCTGGATAAGGGCATCAGCTCCTCTGCCCCTCTGCCAGTGGCCGCTGCATCTGATGATGCCATGACCACTGATGAGTGACCAGCTATGGGGTTGGATGTACCTTCCCAGGCGGAGACCACTCAAGCTCCAGCGGCCAGAGGATGACTGCCAAGGTCATTAGGGCCCCCAGGACAGCAGAGTCAGCAGGCTGCCTCCAACATCACTGTCAACGAGAGTGGGGGGGGGGGGGGCGGTGACGGGGGTGGGGGGGATGTGAGGGGAGTTGGGGGGGGGTGTCACCAAGACCCAGCACCCGCAGACGTAAGTTGAAGGCGCCTTGAGCTCAGCAAGGGAATGTCACGGGTGATATTTTTTGCATTTTTTTACTCTTGTGTTAGGGATGGACAATTTGTTTGTTCTTTGTTTGCTCAAATTAAGTAACATAAATATTTATTTGACTTAAATGGCCTGAGTTGGCTGAATGGTATGAATAGGTGCCGGATGCAGCACAGTCTTGTAAGAGTAGGGTGTTGTGTGGTGCTGGCATACTGGGTTGGGTTCTCATTTATTGATTGTTACCAAAGGAGACGGTGCCATTGGTTTGATGAGGCATCGATGCCTTGGATGCCTAGCAGAAGGTTTGCTACATCAAAGCATCCCTGGTGTCCCTGCCTCCTTGAGGGTCCCTGTTCTCTGCCTTGAGGTCCTCAGCCTGCGCCTCCCCAGGCTCTTCCTCTGAGCTATCACTTGAGTCATCCTGCATGGTTTGTGGAGCTGCCTCGCTTTCCGCAGCCTCCAGTGTGTGTCCCCCCTTGCCAGAGCCAGGCTGTGCAGGGCGCAACATGCGATGACTATGAGGGAGACACGCTCCAGATGTGAAGTGCATCTTCAGCAGCCTGATTGTCGTCTCCACCACCGCCCTTTTGGAGACATGAATCCTGCTGTATCTCTCCTCGGCTTCAGTTCCTGGGTGTCGGAGTGGAGTCATCACCCAGGAGCCATCCATTCACTTGTGCAGGAGCCACGAGCAGCCTTGGTGCCTGTGAGTGCTGCAAGATATAGGCATCATGTGATCTCCCAGAGTAACGGGCACAAACTTGGAGAGTCTGTCCTGTGCTCACAGACGATCTGAACATTCATTGAGTGGAACCTCTTTCTGTTTACGAAAGCTCCTGGCTCACCTGCTGGCGCCTTGATGGCCATGTTAGTGCAATCTATTACCCCTTGAACACGGGGGAACCCAGCCATCGCAGCGAAGCCTCATGGTCTCTCTGCCTGGCTCACCTCATCTGTCCGGAAGTGGATGAAAGTACGGATGTGTCTAAAGATAACATCCATGACGAGCTTGACACAACTGTGTGCAGCTGATTGAGAAACGCTGCACAGATCCCCCACCGAGCCCTGAAAAGAACCGGAGGCAGAGAAGTGAGACCTTCAAAGCCGCAGGCATGGGGTATCTGCCCACGCAGTTGGAGGCGGTTTCTGGATCTATCATGTGACGTATTGCTGTCTCTGTGTCCCTGGAGAGGCGGACCATCCTGCAGCACTGGGCCTTGGACATCAGGAGGTAGCTGAAGCGCTGCCTAAACACTCTAGACGCTGGATAGTGATGTCTTCAGTGTGCCCTCTCCCCTTGGCCTCCCTGCTGGTCCTGCACCAACTGAGCCCCTGCCTCCCCTCTTAAGGGTCTGTCTCTGGGACACTGCCCATTCCCACCTGGCCTCCTCTGCCTCATGCCCCTCTCTTCCTCTTCAGAGGAGGTTCCACCGGTGGAACACACTGTCCCCATTAGATGGGATGTAGAGGAGCAGTGCCTTGAAAGTGAAGGAACACTGGGCTGCAATACTCAGGGGAACCCTCCAGGGAAGTCGAGGACCTGAGGTGCTGAAAGGCAGGCTTGACAATCAAACGAGATGCCAAGAAACTCTGAGACAGCTCTGTGCTCACACAGTAAAGGACTGGCAATGATAGGGAAAGTGCTGCTGCTCTGGGGACCTTTTATTCTGCCCGTGGATGAGGAAATGATAAAAACGTGAATTCTGCCCACCCGTTTTGCCCGTGCGACAAGCTAGAAGCAGCACGGGCAACGTAAAATCACGGACAATTGGCTTTTTAATGGCCTTAACTGGTCCTTTAATTGTCGGCTGGCACTGCTCCAACTCCCACGCGGACCTCAATATTGGACACGTGCGCGATGACGTCAGGTCGCTCGCCCGTCGTCTTTTTGTGCAATTTTACGTGCATTCGGGCCGGGCACGTGCCTGACCTTGGAACGCACTGGCCAGGGACACCAAACAGCCGCACTTTCCTCACAATACCCTAACAAAGTTGTATACTGAGCACATAATGATGCCAAGCGATTAGAAAAGAACATAATTCAATATTAGATACCATGACAATATAAGATTGTACACTCAGCATTAAAATACAGTGTTCAGCACAATCCACCCCACTGCACGGGAGTTATAGATATTATTCAAAGCTTGATGTATTGATTTACATAAATTTTCAAAAGCGATTCTTTCAATCAATGTTGGAATGGAAACGTATATTTCACAGCCAGGTAACAAGGTTCAGAAAAACAAAGTATGCAAAATGCCTGAGATGCGACAGGCGATCCAAGACAGCAGAGGTGCAAATATTGACCGACGTCTTTCCCCCTCCAGTTCCCAGGGTTATTGACACTGACAAAGAACTCCGTGTACTCAGCACTGAAAATGCCTCTGGCTCTCCACAACTCTTGGGAGCTGAAACAAAGTGTCATGCTCACCCATCAGCCAATCTGGGCTGACAGCTTCTGAAAATCTATGAGAATTGAAACTTTTATCCTTTTCTGTTGTGCTGTTGGACATCCTGAACATTACAAACTTTTACAAATTTGTTTTCATTATTTTTTCACCATGAAAAGAGATTTTCTTTCTTTATTCTTTCATGGGATGTGGGTAGCACTTGCAAGGCCAGCATTATTGCCCTTGAACTGTACGGCTTGCTGGACCACTTCAGAGGGCAGTTAAGAGTCAACCACATTATCCCAATGTAGGCCAGCAGATGTCCTTCCCCCTAAGAGCATTAACAAACCAGATGCGTTTTTACAACAATTGATGATAGCTGTCATGGTCACCAGTACTGAGACAAGCTTTATAATTGCAGATTTATTAATTGAATCCAAATTCTGCCAGATGGAGTGGTGAAATTTGAACCTGTGTTTCAGGGAGCATTAGCCTGGGCCTCTGGATTACTAGTCCAGTGATATTACCACTACACCACCATCAAGAATACATGAAACAACTTGGGATTGGAAGTAAGGTAAGAAAAAATGGATAAAGCCCAAAGACAGGCTCAGGATTGCAAATGGGTCTGCAAGAGTAAGAGGTGACTTGATTGAAACATATAAGATCCTGAGGGAACTTGACAGGGTGGATGTGGAGGGGATATTTCCTCTTCTGGGACAATCTAGGACAAGGGGTTACTGTTTAAAAATAAGGGGTCGTCCATTTAGAGCAGAGATGAGATGATTTTTTTTTCACTCAGAGGGTTCTCTTCCTGAAAAGGTGGTGGAAGCAGAGTCTTTGAATATTTTTAAGGCAGAGGTGGCTAGATTCTTGGTAACCAAGGGGATGATAGGTTATCGGGGGTATGTGGGATACAGATTTCAGGCTACAGTCAGATCAGCCATGATTTTATTAAATGGTGGAGCAGGCTAGAGGGGCTGAATGGCCTACTCCTGCTCCTTGGTCATATGTATGTATGTACGTTCGTATGCATGTGAAACTGCTCCCCAACAAGTAGTCAAGCGTCAGGAAAAAATAATAACTTTCATAATGTTATTGGAATTTATTGTGAAGTAGGAATAATATGTGTCTGTGAGTGTGTGTGTGTGGCGGGGAGGACTTAAGTGAATTAAAGGCAGTAGGTCTGAAGGCTTTGATGTGTCAGAAGAGTAGCTAGGTTTGAAATGCTAAATAGGTAAACATGACTGGAGCTTCAGAATGTGAGCTGTAAAGGGAACATTTCATTTTTAGATAAATTAGATTAGTTTGAATTTCAAAGAGGTGATGAAATGTTACACTTAACCACAAGAAGCCAAACAGTGCGTTTATTTTTCCCCAAAGCTTACTGATAAATTTGGTACAATGAAAGATTTTTATTATTAGAAAAGTAGAGTTGAAGAGACATGTCGAAACAATGGGATTTTGCATTAAAAAGGGAGACACATGTATAAAGGAGATGAGGTTATGTAAAAGGGTAGAAGGCATTCTAACTCTAATCGGTGTGAAAAAGTCTCCAGCTTCTAAGCCTCAAGTTGCTGTCTACACAAACTGAAGTGAAGAAAGCTAATTTTGAATTTGACTGTTCAGTGTATTGTGTTACTTGGCCTGGGTCTTTTAAAATCTGTGTTTTACTGTTGTCTTAATGGAGGTGTTACTGGGAGTTAGATTAACTAGGGGAGCTAGGGGTTATCATAGTAGTAATTTGTAAACCTATGTATTTGCTTAAAATCATTTTTTGCTTTCTTAATAAAGGTTTAATTTAGTTTTGTAAAACACCTATAAGACTGGGTGGTCTTATTACCACCGAATTCAAGGCACGCGTCTCGAAATAAATACAAATTATAAAACAGCTGTGGCAGTTGTTTCAAGTTTCCTTCTGGGGTTTGAACAGTTCAGCGTTTACCGCCCGCTGTGCCATAACACAAGGGATTCATGAACAAAGGTTAGCAGAGAAAATTAGTGAAAAAGATAATTGTTCCCTATAAACATTCCTGACAACAATTCTCAAAGTAGGTCACTTTACAGATTATAAATGATGTTCAGGAAAACTATGTGCCCATTTGTACTGGCATTCTCACATTACTCCCCAACTAATTATTTCAAATATCAATTTTTATTAATTTCTGTGTTTTATGCATGGTACATAAAGTTGGACCAACATGAAACTATCTAAGGAGATTAAAGGTGGCAGCTTTTATCCGTTCTCTCACATATTTATAACCATAACTAAATTTTTTCTCTTGGTAATATTTTTTGTGCTTATTCACTATCTTACTGGATTATTTGTGGTATTAGAGCAAAGTTCAGTTTCATTTTATGAAACGTCCATTGTTTGTGCAGCAGGCAGTTTCACAACTCTTGCCCCGTGTTTTACCCCTTACAGAAAATCCCAGATGAAAAGGTTTTTATTTAGTATAATGGTAGCTTTCAGACCCATTTTAGATCTGTGTCCCTACAGTGGACTGAGTCTTTGGAATTATTATGAGGCAAAGATGCATCTGTCAAGCCATCATAATGGATAATATTATTCAAACCCTAGGCTTCTTGGACAGTTCGTGAATGAATCCCAGATTCCATGATACAAATTGGATATATTTAAAAATAAAATGCCTGAAAAGCCTAAACTTATCTCGATCTTTTCAAGGCTTCAATAACACTGGTGCGCAACGTTATTGTAAAGTTCAAATTCTGATATTTCAGACTGCACAGAGATCAACAAACGATATAAAATTCAACAAAAATGTTTTAATGTAAGACCTGCCTTCGGACAAACTTATTTTTTTCCACAACTGTCAAATCGTATTGTAACATTTAACCTGTTATTTACTGTTATTAAAAAGATTATTGAAATGATAATGTCAAACTGGATAATACTTGGGCGTTGTGGTAATCTGAGGTCCAATACACCTTTAAGAGAACGTGAGCAGATTGACCACGTGACTGTATTACCCAATTGCTGAGTAGCACAGGCTACATTGTTAATCAGTAGTTTTAGAGGGGGCCCCAAAAACAAAAAATGCTGGAAAAACTCAGCAGGTCCGACAGCATCTCTGGAGAGGAAGACAGAGTTACCGTTTCGAGTCCGTGTGACTCTTCTTCAGAGCTCTGAAGAAGAGTCATACGGACTCGAAACGTTAACTCTGTCTTCCTCTCCACAGTTGCTGTCGGACCTGCTGAGCTTTCTCAGCATTTTTTGTTTTTGTTTCAGATTTCCAGCATCCGCAGTATTTTGCATTTGTTTTATAGAGTGGGGATTGGTTTGAGAAAACACTTGAGTCAGTGCTCCATTAATTATGTTAATAAACAGCATGCGCTCCATCTTACAATGGTCTCTTTGTCTGCATCATCTTGATTACCAACGCACTGGTCAGTAGATAGGTGTGCAACTGCATTCGCTGAGCAAAGCGACCCGATAGAAGGAACGTAACAGGTGCCATCTGAATTATTGATCATTTCAGATGATGTACAGGGTAGTCAACATTTTATTTATGTTAAAATGATCCTTTGCTACATAAGTGACCCACACTTATTGATGGATTATTTTCCTGTGATCCATCAGACTGCAGCTGCTGTAAAAATAAATGTAACGTGTATGCTGTTTCTGCAAATATTAACATTTTTATTGAATTAAATTTTAGTAAATTGTGTTTTATTTTTATGCTGCTGACTGTACACCCTGTCACTCATGGCATCAGTACACTGAAACCTTAGAAAACAGAAGGAGGTTGTGGCTTTTATTTGGGTACAAGTCACATATCCTTTTTTTTTAATATAAAATCTACGTGTGGGGAGAGCTAAAAGCCTGGAAGCTGTTTTGAAAATGAACATGTTTTAGAGATGATTTAACTCCTGGAATATTAAATTGGGCAAGTGCAATTATTAGCACCTTTTAAAACTGTTTAGTCATAGATTTGGCTGTTCTTTTTTCTTAGGAGGAAACAATTATTAACACACTTAAAACACACATTCATAGCTTTGCTGCAAGCACGCACCAAAATATAACCACCTTCTACATTATTCTACCAGCTATCCTCTGCGCTCCATTGCGCTCGAACTACCTGGCCAATTAAAACCGCTGCTGAGATTTTGCTGGGTGCATGGATTTCAAAGGTTGCTCAGCTAAGATTTGTTTAGGGTCCGCACGGCCTATTTATCAATATTTATGAATGGCATGCTTTAGGAATAAAAATAAGATCACTGAAACTTGAAGGACATCCACCTCTGCACTGGAGCTGAGACCATTGCGCTGTCTCAGGAGCTGCTGCACAATTACCTCACAATGTGTTTACCATTCCAGAACACGATAAGGATGCGTGCAATGGTATCCAAGGGCAGGGTTTTACGGGGCCCGAGGGAGCGTGCTGGAGTTGGCGGGTGTGTATAATCGGGTAGGATGGCAGGGAGTGGTGTGCCGGTCATTTTATCATTGTACCAGCGGTGGGCAAGGTGGTGAATGGCCCACGTCCCTTAGACTAAGTAAAGCCCTTAAATGTCCACTTAAGAGCGTGGGGACACCGCTTGATGAACACTGCTGGCCTCCCTGCATGCTCTGGGTGGAGGGTGTCCCCTTAATCAGGCAGCCTGTGGCCCATGGAAGCCCCCTCAACAGCAAGGACTGCCCCTGCTGAAAAAAAAACCCTTGCCCTGATGAATGCCCCACCCCCCACCAGGGCCTGCCTGATTATCTGCAATGAGGCCAACCCAACTTACCTCCATTCTGAGGCCTCCTCCATTTTGGCTGGACCTGACTGGTTGCAGTGCCAGCAGCAGCCACTGCTGTCTGTGGCAGTGCTGCGACCGAAGAGCTGTTGAACCTCTGATTGGCCGTAAGTTGTTGTAGGGGGGCCTTAAAGGGACAGGAGCCCCCAACTGCAGCCGGTTGACAACCTGCTGCATGTAAACTGCAATTGGAGCATCCATGACAGACCAAAGTTGGACTGCCCATGACTTTCTGGCCTGTAAACTGGGTCACCTGTAAAATCCCGGCAATTATTTCAGTTAATTTACACTAACGATGACGAGAAGTTTTGATGAAGTAAATAGAGATAAAATGTTCCCTCTGGCAAATTGGTCAATTAATAGAGGTCAAAGATTTAAAAATAATTAGCAAAATGTCTAGGTGGTAGATGAGGAGATTTTTTTTTTCACTTAGAATTGTCAGGAGCTGGAACGTTCTATCTGAAATGGTGGTGGAAAGGAGTTGGGCAGGTACTTGAAGAGGGGAGCCAATGATGTTACAGACAAAAATGTGGATGTTGAGACTAAACATGACGCTCTTTAAGAACAAGCACAGATTATAAAGGGCTGAATGGCCTCCTGCTATGCTGTAGGTTTCCAGGATTCTATGGGCTAGACATTTACTCAGAGGTGGTGAGAGAGCCGAAAGTGGTGGTTAGAGGTTGGACAACCTGGTTTCTCTCAGGTCCTGCCGGGCTCAGTGGAGGCTGGATGGAAGATTGCAGGCCCTGGGCCTTGGAGAGGAGATCTGGAAGGTCACGGTGTGGGTTGTGGGGGGTGGGGAGTGACCAGAAGAGCCGAAGGATGGATTGAAAGTGTTTAGTGGGGTTGGGGGGGGGTGGGTAGGGGGCAAGATCAGATCAGTTGGGAGGAAATGAAAGTGTAGGGCGGGGGAGATTTGAAGAGATGTATCTGATTGCGATGTGTGAGTGTGCTATTGACGTGGCAGGTGATGTGTGTCAGGCAGACCAAACCCACAAGGGAACGTTGGTTGTGCTATCACAAGGGCTTTGCAAATTGTATTCATTATGAGAAGATGTGTGCACTGAATTCAGAAGTAGTGTCCAACTAGACCTTTCGAGATTTTAAAAATTAAATTAAAATGTTTATTAACAAAATAAAAGATTTCAGGCACATGCGTAAGACTGCAATTACTTACTACTATAGCAAATTCTAAAAATCCTAATTGACCTGACTCCAAGGACAGAATTTTCCATCTGGCGGTGGGGAGGGGGAGGGGGGTGGGGGCAGGAGGGGGGCTGGAGCAGGAGCGGGCGAGCATGGACCTGATCGCCACCCGCAATCGGGTCCGCGCTGCCATTTTACGCGGGCGAGCTAATTAAGACCTGCCCAGCGTATTTCCCAACTCCCGAGAATAGCGGGAGTGTGCGGGCGGCGGCAGGCGTGCACAGACCGCTGGATCTAATGGCGACCCGGCAGTCTGTTTAAAAGAAGGCCTGGCAGCCTTTTGTAGGTTGCTCACAATGGCCAGTGCTAGACCACAGCAGAGGGGTTCGGGTGAGCAAGCCAGGCTGGAGGGTAGGCCTGCCGGGCAGGCCAGGCTGGAGTGTGCCCTTCGTTTTTCCGATGACTGCCTTGCTGCCCTCCTCGAGGAGGTGGCAGCACAGCGGGAGGTGTTGGTCCCCCAGGGAGGAGGAGGCCCCCCCACATGATGAAACGTGCCTGGGAGGAGGTGGCGGAGGTGGTGAGCTCCCGTGACGTGGTGTGGGGCACCTGGACCCAGTGCCGCAAGCGCTTCAACGAATTGTTGCGCTCTGGCAGGGTGAGCACCATGTTGGCATTGGGCATTTAACCCAGCAGGTCGGCTTACCCCCTGTGGCTCCCCCCCACCCCCCCAAGTCTCAGTGTCGTGACTACATTGAATCATTGACGGCATTTTTCCTTTGCTGGGTGGGCAAGCAGATAGCGCCCATGCTGAGGTCAGCCTGAGTGGGTCATGAGGAGATGAGTTTTCCCCCGCAGCATGTGTTGATCTGAGGCCCACATGACTGGTTTGGGGGCAACCTGGAGGAGCTGCACCTAGGCGCAGACTCAGAACTCCAGGACATGTCCTAGTCAGGGTGATGAGATGGTGGAAGGGGAGCTTCAAGGTGGCGTGGCAACGAACCATCTGCTGCCCTCTATGCTGCACATGCTTGCGCCTCCTTGCTATGGGAGGAAATACCTTTGGTTCCTAATGTGATGTAGGCAACATGTGTCCAAGGGGGCGGTGGGGGAGTGGAGAGCAGGCCTAGCATCTTTGAGTGATCGGCTGCAGCGGGGTGAGGAGGCACTGGAGGCCAACATGTCCCAGTCTGGTTGGGGTGTGCCGTGTGTGAATAGAGTCCATGTGCAATTTGCCCTAATCAATGCTCTTCTCTCTTTTTCAGGAGAAGAATGTGCAGAACGCGGCTGAGGGTGAGAGGACTGGAGCCGGCCAGGAACAGCTCTCCATACTAAGCCGCTTCGAGCAGGAGGCCCTTGAACCGGAGAGGCGACAGGCACCCAGGTCTACTGGTGTCGGTGAAGCTGGGGTGCCACGGCCAGGTATTTATGCCCAACAGTGAGGTCCACATTGTCCTCCCAACAGTCATAGTAATGATGATTATTAAATTAGTTATTGTTGCAAGATTGCTGGACCATTGGTTATGGGAGGTTAAGCGCATAATGAGCCGGGGGGACAGGGGTGAAGTTTGTCATTGTCTGCATGCTAACTGACCCACTGTCCTTGTTCTTCCTTTCAGCATCATCAGAGCACGGCCGGGAGGAGGAGCAGCAGATGCCCCATCTCACACCTGAAGTCTCACCAGCGTTACACTGTTTCTGTGAGGCAGGCACCAGCATAGATACTAGCACCTCGGTGGGAATTAGAACAACGGCTAGTGTCCCGGGGCACAGCAGAGAGAACACTTCACACTCGCTGGAGGAGCTGGCAGAGACAGAGAGTGCCCATGGCGCCAGCAGTCGGAGGACTGCAGGGGACCAGGCACATGCTCAGTCGGTGCCTGATGATGTGCCTTTAGAGTAGTCTGCCGGGTGTGGCCGGGTGTGCGGGAGCATCTTGGGGAGATACATGAGGCTATGCTTGGCTTGGTCTCCATGATGGAAGAGTCCATGCGGACGCTTGCCAAAGCAATGAGCCTCATGTCCGAGCGCCAAGCGTCCTCCATGGCTCATTGCCTATCCATCCACAGTGAACAGGGAGTTCCAAAGCAGGCTTACGTCAGCGCCGCCGCTGCCTGTTGTCTCTGAGGGCTCCTCTCAGGGCACTCTGGATGAGGGCACCAGCTCCTCCGCCCCTCTCCCAGTGACTGTTTCATCCGGTGAGGCTGAGATGACTTGGGAGATGCCAGCTGCGGAACTGGTAGCTCCCTCCCAGGCAGGGCCAACACAGGCTCCACAGGCCAGAGGACGACCGCCAAGGTCATCGAGGCCAACAGGACAGCAGAGTCAGCAGGCTGTCTCAGGTGCCACTCTGAGGAATGGGGCAGCACCAAGACGTAGCACCCGTAAATGTAAGTATAAGGCACCTTCGCCACACCACCGATTTTTCACTGGTGCTTTTGTGTTGGCCCAAAATGAGGTCCTTATGGTTTTTTTTTGATTGTTAACGCTATTGTTTTCTTTTTGTGATAAGTTCTTTTACTTCACATGTTAAATACAGATGTGTGACCATGGCTGAGGGTGCCTCGTTTCTTCTGCTTGTGTATGTTTGACAAAAGTGTAATGAGTGATTTGTTGAACATTCACTTTATTTACAAGGTCCTTAGTTAGTGCTGCTGACCTGGCAGATTTTGCACTTAGGTGTTGAGTATTGAGGCTGCAGCACAGGCTTGTCCTGGTGATCCATCTGTGTTGTGTTAGCTGAAGGTTTGTTGGATTAAAGCATTCCGGGTGTCCTTGCCTCCCTGGAGTGGTTCCGGGTCAGCATCTACCCCCTCAGCATTTCCCTGTGCCTGCTCATCCTCGGACTCACTGCTGGACTCATCGTGTGCAGCCGCAGACACTGCGTCAACATCTTCATCGTCCACAGCGTCCCCCCTTTCCAGCACAAGATTGTGGAGAGCGCAGGATGCAACCACTGTCAATGAGACATGATCTGGGGGGTACTGGAGTGTGCCCCCTGAACGGTCCAGGCACCGGAAGCGCACCTTGAGAAGACCGATGGCTCTCTCCGCCACAGCCCTTGTGGAGGTGTGGCTCCTATTGTACTGCTGCTCAGCTTTTGTTCTTGGATGGCAGAGAAGCGTCATGAGCCACCTTCTGAGGGGATAGCCATTGTCACCCAGCAGCCATCCATCCAGTCGGGCTGGAGCACGGAAGAGCCCCGGCACCTGGGAGTGTCTGAGGATGTAGGCGTCGTGGGAGCTGCCTGGGTACCTTGCACAGACTTGTAGAATCTGCATCCTGTGATCACACACTATCTGCACATTCATAGAGTGAGAGCCCTTCCTGTTGACGAAGGCACCGGGCTCACCTGCTGGCGCCTTGATGGCCACATGTGTAGAGTCTATAGCACCCTGGATACGGGGGAAGCCAGCAATGGCCGCGGAGCCTCTGGCTCACTCTGTCTGGCTGGCCTGGTCCCAGCGGAAGTGGATGAAGGTCAATGCACACCTGAACAGAGCGTCTGTGACCTGCTTGACACAAGTGTGGACAGCTGATTGGGAGACACCGCAAAGATCACCCACCGAGCCCTGGAAGGAGCCAGAGGCATAGAAGTTGAGGGCAGCCGTAACCTTCATAACCACTGGCATGGGGTATCCGCCCACACAGTTAGGGGAGATCTCAGGCCCAATCATCTGACAGATATAGTTGACTGTCTCCCTTGAGAGATGGAGCCTCCTTTGGCACTGCACCTCAGTCATATTGAGGTAGCTGCTTCGCCGCCTGTAAACCCTGGCAGCAGGACAGTGGCGTCTTCTGCGGGCTTTTCCGCCTTGGACTACCTCTTGGCCCTGCGCCCCTTGTGCCTGCACCTGTCCTCCCAAAGGTGGCTCCCCTGGAGGCTGAATGTGCACTCCTGGCCTCCTCCCCCTTCTAGCCCTCCCTTCCTCCTCAGAGGAGCTGCCTCCAGTGGACAGATCAGCTCCCATTCCCAGGCTAAGGGAAGGCTTCCTGAAACCTGCAGGCCCAGAAAAGATTCCTCACTGCAGAGTGCTGACCTGAGGGTTAAGAGTCCAGAAAAAGCTGCTGACGTACTGCAGATCACACAGGCAAGTTTGAAAAACTTTCAGCAATAAATACTTCACAGGGCAGATTCACGACCCAACTGAGCTCTCTTATTCCCCTCTGTGGATGAGGTTAATACAAATGTCTCCTACCCGCCTGCCTGTGTGTCGACCCGAAGATCACACAGGCGCTGAAAAATCGGCGTCGATTGAACACTAAAGGGCCTTAAGTGGCCCATTAATTAATGGCGGGCGTGCGTCGGACTTCATCTAGAGCCCACTCAGCGAAACATTGCGATGGCGCACGGTGACGTCGGGACGCTCGCCAGACATCACCGTGCGTCATTTTACATGTGGACGTGTGGGGCCTGGCCCCCTACATGTCAAACGGAAAATTCTGCCCCAGGTTACACACTCCCTTTAAGCAACAGTCCAAAATAGATTTTAGATTTAAAACAAACCAAGCAAGTTAACACAGTACCCACTTGACAGTGAAACTCCAAATGGTTTTTCTCCAACTCCAGTTACTTTACATAGCCGACTTATGCACAAATGGCTTCTTGAAGGCTGCTTCACACACTCCTGTTAGATCTTATATGGCCTTCTCCCACATAGCCTTTCATCCTCCTTTAAAAATGTTTCTCACTTTTTATTATGTAAATTCTATTGTTCCATGTGTCTTTGAAACTGTATCTTCCTCATAATATAAAAACTTTCATGTTGCCAATATTGTCAGTAACCTTTGCAAAAAATAAACACACCCCTTAGCCTTAATTATCTGACTAGTTGTAAACAGAGTAACATCCCCTTTAAATCTAACAATTCCTTCATTTACCTAAAAATGCAAATTCCCTTCACACCTTGCATACTAAACCAGCATCCATGTTTGCTCATTAGCATGTCAAGCACCTAGCTTCTTTTGATAATTTCAAGCTTGCAGTCTGCTTGACTCCAAATGTAATTAAATCACACAGACAGACACAACTATAATCCCATCCATAAATCTACTTCACAATAAACCAGAAAAATATTCTGAAAATTATTATACTTTCATCACAAGCGAAGCAGGTATACTGGATCCAGCAGGTAAGTAGAAAGGCTCTTGTATCTTGGATCTGGCAGTCCTCATCTCCCTTGAGTCACTGGATCTCCTAAGATCTGGAAATCTCAGCCAGTCAAAGTTTAATTTAAAATGGTGGTTAGATATGAGGCACACAGTCTCCAAGTAACGTTTAAATTTACAACCCATGTCTTGGGAGAGGGTTTATTCCCCATCCTCCAACCCGCTCCTGTTAAAACCTGGGGGCAAAATTTAATGAGTGCTATGGGGGTCTCGCCCACCAGTTAGAGAATCAGTAGGAGCCCTGTGGCGTTTCTCTCTGGGAGGCCCAGTGTAATTATGAGGTACTTAAATGGAGAGCATCAAGCCTCCCACTTGATTAAGCTCCAATAAGGTGGAAATGCCGCCCCCACCTTCCAAGAGCGGTTGACCAAACAGAGGCTGGCAGCTCTCCAGTGCCAGCAGTGCCACTGGGCGTGATGGCCACTGCTCGTACTGCAGTTGGGCCTGTAGGAGGGATCAACAATAGATCCCTGGATAGAATTGAGTGTGGGCAGGGTGGGGTTATGGGGAGGGGTCGCTAACAAGATAGGAATAGTGGTTGGAAGCAAGGGCAGGGGAGTGACTTTCAGCAGGTCCCTCCCTTCCCAATGCTGGGTCACTTAATCAGGCTCTGTTTAAAAATAAGTGAGTTCCCATTTAAGATAGAGATGAAGGTAAATTTCTTCTCTCTGTGGATCATTAGTCTTTGGAATTATTTTCCACAGAGAGCAGCGGAGGCTGGGCAATTGAATATATTCAAGGCTCAGCTAGACAGATTTTTTTTTTATCCACAAGGGAGTCAAGGGTTATGGGAGAAAGGAAGAAAAGTGGAGTGAAGGCCACAATCAGACCAGCCATTAATTTATTGAGTGGTGGAGCAGGCTCAGTATCACAGTACGTTTACAGTGCAGAAGGAGGCCATTTGGCCCATCGAGTCTGCACTGGCTCTCTGAAAGAGAATTCCATCTAGTCCCACTCCCCTGCCTTATCCCCGTAACCTTGCACACTCTCTCTTTTCAGGTAGCCGTCCAATTCCCCTTTGAATACCTCGATCAAACCTGCCTCCACCACCTTTTCAGGAAGACTCAATGGGCTGAATTGCCTACTCATGCTCCTATTTCTTATGATCTTATGGTGACTCCTGAAGCAGGGTAAGGCCCTTAAGTGGGCATTTAGGAGCCTCAATTTGGCCTCCATTTGGGAAGACTACTCTCCAACCTTCCCTCCCTAAGCTTGATTGGGGGTAGAGTGAAGAAGGCAGCAGGGTCCCCACACCCTCCCACTCGATCAAATGGCACCCTCTCCCTGTCCCTGAACTTGCTTTTGGATGGGGAGGGGGGGTGGTTGGGGAGGATAGCGTTAAATTCTGCCCATGAAGTGAGTGAGTTTGGGGTGGATTGAGGCCAGGATTCAGATTTTTAACACTTGACATCCCTCCCATCCCAAACCCACCCGTTTTAGGGGGGGCTAAGATTTCCTCTAATGTTTCTATGACAATGACATATTTGCTCAATCTGAAATATATGACTTTCAAAGACAAATGGCTTTAGCAATAACAGTTGTGTGTTAAACCATTTGGAGATCAATCAGTAGAAGAGATAATTAAGGAAAATATTGACAGTACCTATATCTGGAGATTAGTCAGTAGCACGGATGAATAGGAACAATATTGACGCTACCTACAACTGGAGATTAATCAGCAGCAGAGATGAGTAGCAGCAATATTGACAGTACTTATATCTACAGAGACCAAGCACTTTGAAGACATTTTCTGTTAGATATTGGGGTTTTCCATCAGTGAGGAACATCTTATGGAACAGAGGTGAATTAGCACCACAATCGATAACACTGGCAATTCACAGCAAAATCAAGGACTCAATTTCAAATTAGATTTTAAACCCTGTAAACCCTAAGTTGAAGAACTGTAACTAGATGCACGATTATCTGCAAAACGCTATAATTTTGAGATTTGCTGTCTTCAAAAATAGGTTTCCGACAGAATATTGTTTGTGCTTTATAAAGGTATGTAAAATGCCATATTACGGGAGGGGTTGCCTTACCATTTGAAATGCTTTTTTTTTCCCAACATCTCCTTCTCAAATAGGATGAGGTAGAATAAGCATGCACAGGCATATTCGACACAGGGATCAATGTCCTTTGTGCATAATATGCCTGAAGCTTTTGCCTTGCTCGTTGTTCAAACTCAAATTAAAAATTCAATTCAGAAATGGCGAGAAAGGAGAAATGCAAGGAAATAAAACAGCTAAACAAGATCTGTCACTTAATCTACTGTTTCACCTTAGTTATATTATGACTTTTGAACCATGGGCAGAATTTTCTGCCTGTTGGGTGGACGGGTCCGACCCAATCTCCGGCGGGCGGGGAGCCGATCCCCACGGGAGAAGCAGGCCGCACCGCCATTTTACATGGGCGGGCCAAATAAGGCCCGCCCAGCGTGACGTCCGGCGGGAAGCGCTATACGCTCCCTGTGCGAGCGGAGGGATTCCCTAAAAGCGAGAGTGTGCTCTTGCGCGCATGTGCATGAAAGAGCGCACATCTCCTTGAGGCTAAGTGCAGCCTCAGGGAGATCGCTGACACTTTTAAAAAGATTAAAAATCGAAAAAAAAATTCCCTAACATGTCCCCCTCATGAGATGGGACATGTTCATAATTTACATAATAACTTTATTACACTTTTTAAAACCCTACATGAAACCTCAACCCGTCGGTGGATGAGGTTTCATGATTTTTCTATTCCCCGCTGGGGCCCCTGGCCTGCCCAACAACCTTAAGGTTGGACGGGCAGGTCCTTTAATTGTATAATTGATCCTGTCAATGGCGTCAATTGGCCATTGACAGGTCAACGGGTGAACAGCTGATTTCGCTGTCCACCCGCCTTCCTGAAAATTTAAATGGGCTGGGATGATGTCGGGTTCTGCCCGACATCATCTCGCGTCATTTTACGTGTCGGCGAGCAGGCCCCGCCCCCTGCTCGCCAACAGCAAAATTCTGCCCCATAGAGCAGGATTTTTAGGTCGGTGGGCGGGTGCAATAGGCGGGTCCGGGATTGGCCGGGGAATGGACCGCTGACCACGATTTGCCCCCGACCGCAAATTCACGCTGGCTGTCCAATTAATGGCCAGCCAGCGTGCGGCGTGGGCTGAAACACTCAATGCTGCCAGGGTGGGAGGCGGGAGGAGGGCAAGCGCAGAAGTCAGCGCAGGCGTAGGCGAGCACTCACACAAAGCTCCCTGAAGGCAGAGAGAGCTGCCCATGGAGCTGAAGACCTGAACAACCTAAAATAAACCGGAAACCGGAAAACCGTGTCCGAGCTTCGTAATCAGTCACCTGAAAATGTAGGTAATGAAAATGCTGCCGACAGAAATTTATTTTTGTTTTAATTTATCACGGAAACCTCATCCCGCCCTTGGGTGAGGTTTCATGAAAAATGCAAAAGCCACCTGGCCGATCCCGCCTGTCTGCCAACCGCAATGTTTGACGGGCAATGAAAAATCTCTGTTAATTGCTCCGTTTAAGGGCTTAATTATGGCCCTCTTAATTGTCGGCGGGCGCGCTACAAGTTTTGTGCGTACCTGCTGACAGAAATGTCGCCGAGTGCGTGAAGGCGTTGGGATGCTCGCACGACGTCATCATGCACTATTTTGCACTCGAGTGGGTCGGGTGCGCGCCTGCCCGCTCAGCAAAAACACTCTGCCCGTAAGCTGCTTATCTTCATGTGCTGGAGCTTTATTTCAACGTTAAGAGGGAGTAGTTATCTGACATGGCATTTATCTTGTTAGAGCTTGTACAAAGGTTCAGCTCAGGGCCCCTACATTTCAGTAGGTAATGATACCAAATGCTGCTTACTGAATCTGGTGTCAAATGCACACAAGCACAATCTTGCAAAGACATGTCCAAAATAGATATAACAAAAAAAAAGTCAAAACATTAATAAATGATGCATAATTCAAGGGGAAATGACAGTGAACAATTAGAAAAGTCTTGAAGCAGCAATGCTATTTCAGTATACGAGCTGCATGCCAATTCAGAAAGCATCTTTTCATGCTTCAGTTGAAGTGATATCTTTTATAACAGTTGATTATCCTTTACTTCCCAAAGCCTGTCCACTTTCTTACAGATCAGGAGTGTGATGGAATATTCTCCATTTGCCTGGATGAGTGCAGCTCCAACAACACTCAAGAAGCTCGACACCAACCATGACAAAGCAGCCCACTTGATTGGTACCCCAACCAGCACCTCAAACATTCACTCCCTTCACCACCGACGCACAGTGGCAGCAGTGTGTAGCATCTGCAAGATGCACTGCAGCAACTCACCAAGGCTCCTTCGACAGGATTTTTGCAGAGGCAGGATGGAGGGCTGGTGGTAGAGCTACCAGCTGCATACAGCAGGTAACCATCACAGTTCCTGAAGAGCCATGTAAGGGCAATTAAAGAAGGTTGGATAGAATTTTCCAGTCAGCCTCCACATTCCCGCAAACTGCATGGACCAGTTTAGGAGTCTGGACATAGACTCTTGATGAAAGGCTAGTGGGGGGAGGGCGGGGGGCAGTGCTCCAGACAGGACTAGACACCCACTCTGCCTGCCTGGCAGGTTGCTCTGCAGAGATACTTCCTGATTCTGCCCTTCACCCCACACCTTCTCACCCCCCTCAACCCCATAGCACCCCATGGAAATATCTCACTGTTCCTTCACTGTCACTAGGCCAAAATCCTGAAACTCCCTTCCTAACAGCACTGTAGGTGCACCTACATCACATGGACTGCAGCGGTTCAAGAAGGCAGCTCACCACTACCTTCTCAAGGGCAACTAGGGATGGGCAATAAATGCTGGCCCAGCCAGCGAAGCCCACATCCCGTTAATGAATTTAAAAAAATAAAATGAATCTATTAATTACCAGAGTTCAATATGGTCATTAATAAAATGATGAAAGTCATCCACAGCCATTCCTGCAGCATGCTAAAAATCAAATTGGATTTGAAATTAAAATTAACATAACTAAATGAAGAACATGTCCATAATAATGAAAAAATAGCTGCTCAAAAAGTGATAGTGATGATTATGCTCACTTGTGGTAAACCCATATCATACGTCATATCTATTATAGTATAGATGCACCTTAAAAGCAGCCTCCATATCTCCTTATACACATTGAATTCATAGTTGATGTGTTGCACAAACCTCGGGTAAAATACTGGATCTAATACCTAGTTTTGATTCTTGAGTGTCCTGACTCTGCCTGGGTTTCAACAACAAAGTCAAACATTCTGGCCAATATTTATCTCTCAACCAACATCACTGAAATGGATTATCTGGGCATTATCACTTCGCTGCTTGTAGGATCATACTGAGTGCAAGGCGGCTGTTACATTTCCTCCATTATGACAGTGACTACGCTTCAAACGTTCTCTGTTGTCTGTAAAATGCTTTTGGGACATCCCGAGGTCAGCAATGGCCCAATTAAAATGCAAGCCTTTCTTTCCTTTCACTGCGCCATCTGGTTGCTCATTATATTTCAATTGTCATAAAATCCAGTGAAGTATCAACATTGATTCAGTTTCTTGGTTTTTTTATAAGTTTATGGAACATGTGCGGGTGCCAATTCACGGACGCTTTCTGATATACATTCCAAATCAGCTAAAAGGAAGATTTAACTTGACCTTTAATTAATTCTTAATTTCTATTGTTCAAAGAAGAGGGCTTGTTTTTGTATCTGCCTGTTGCTAAGATCTTCCCTGTTTGCAAGATGATCCCCTGAGGTCAAAATTATTTGACACTGAAGTTTGACTCTGTAAAATCACATTTTTTAACTTTATATTGCTGGCGTACGTTTTCTGTGATTTTGAATATAAATTATTCGGGCTTAATGCTCAAAACATTGGCTGGGATTTTCTGCTCCCTCCTGCAGTGGGCGGGAGTGGAAAATAAAGCGAGAAGCCCAAAAAACAGTTTTAAGTCATTATAAAAGCAGTTCATGATTGTGCACTGCAACCTTCAATGGCTGCACTTCCTACAGCGGGACATTGGGAAGATCGTTTCAATACATTTGCATCTCATTATAAGGACTGCTCGCCGGAATCATCCCCCATGCCCCATGGGTCATCATGTTGGCATGCAATTAGAACGACATGTTTCATAATGGTGGAGAAGCACCGTGAACCTGGTGAGCTGCACTTCGCTCATGACCTCGAGGTCAGTTCGGCCACCTTGCATCGTGTACCACTCGCGGTGCGGTGCCAGGCGTCGCGGGCAGCACCACATCGCTTTCAGGGGGACGTCAGAGGCAAGTCTGAACTTACCAGACCAGCGGTAAGGTGGGGGTGGCTTTTAATGGGCTGCAGGGTTAGGGCTCCACTGGAGAAGGGGGAACTGGCCTGAGGCATGGGAACGTGCTGCAGGACAAGGAGTCCACTGTGGGAGGGTGGGGGGGGGCGGGTAAGAGTGGGGAAGGTTGCAATCAGATACATGACTGGGTCCTCAGCGCCAGGATGGGGAGAGAGAATGTAACAGAATGACATAAGCCGCTTGGGGCCAGAATGGGAGGAACACTAAGTGAAGAAGTGCTTCAGTTCACATTGTTGAGCTTACAAAGACTGTCCTTGTCCCAAGGGGAGGGCATGTCAGTATGTCAGTCCAGCCTCAGTCATGCCCGGGATGTTGTGCGTGGAATGTTGTCGTAACATCATGCACCTTGGTCCGCGGGGTTTCTGGCATCACACTGGGCTGCAGATGGCACACTCAGTCAGGGGAGGCATCTGCAGCCTCCACATGGGGAAAAGGAATCGTGGGGGCATCGGAGGTGTTGGGTGTGGGGGGGCGCGGAGCAGGGTATATATTTAATTGTGCAAGTGGTCTCAAGATGAGGAGGGGTAAGGTCCACACAAGGCATAGGAACGTCCACCTCAAAATGTTCTGGGGGTGACAAAGCAGTATTCATCACAATCATGATGGGATCAAGGAAAATAAGGGGGGGGATTGAGAGGCCTTGGAGGGAGGGAAACCTGAACATGAAACTCCTGCAGGATGATGGGATGGATTTCCACACTCACGCAGGGAGTGTCCAAGCTGGACTGGCAGTGAAAGCTCAGCACCACCATCTTCCAACCTGCATCAATGGCGCAGTACAAAATTAAAATGAGGAGAAGCTCTGCTGGTGAGGGCTCTGAGGGCAGATTGGAGGGCAGGTGCATGCACTGGGGGGCAGATTAAAGGGGCGCCCAACTGAACTGTGCATTCCCAAATGAGGAGAGATGCACAGTTGAGACATTTTAGGAGCCCTTCAATGACAATGCAGGGAATCAGGAAAGTGAAGCTATCATGTGAGACTAATCCAGAAAAGTGGCACTAATCAATCTCCTTGTGCTAACTGCTTGCTTGGAGCATGGAAATTCCCCAGAGTGAAAATGAGCTCCAGAGCAACTGGGCGATTGGACAAGCTTCAGATGCCTGTTAGAATCATGGCACTGGCAGGTTCACAGAAGAAAAGCCTCAGGCCCCCCTCAAATAATCTAATTTCCTGACCAAACATTTTCCCTCATGTTTATTCCAAAGAGTGTAGTGTTATAGTGGAGTGAATGAGGATCCCAGCGCCTGGGCTGAAAGCAGCACATCCAAGCGCCTGGCCAAAGCAATCTCATGACAGTTGGTCATGTGAAGCTGGGGTGGGGTGGAGGTGAAAGGACCACCCTTCGAACCTACATTCACTGATGAGTCATTGACAGAAATAGGATGTTTGGAGGCTTATGTCTGTTTCTCTTGATGCTACTGAGAGGAGGCCATCAGGAAGATGGAGGCTGGATTTATTGCTGGCTGCATAATTGCATACAGGCGGGAGAGAAGGAGAAGATTGCGGCAGAGGCGCCTGGCTCACCAAAGGGAGGAGCAAAATCCTCAGGATCAAGGGGCAGCAGGGCGCCCTCCGGACACAGAGGATGAGGCCCACAGAAACGTTGTGCGTAGGTGGCTCGCAAGACCGAGGGTGTACAGATCTCACATGTCTGATCTGCAGATGAGCGAGAGACAGTGTCACCAACGCCTCTGCATGTCCAAGGACCTGGTGGCTCACATCAGCCACATTCTCCAGGAATTAGCACCACGGGGGCTGGGAGGACATCATTGCCAGTGGCTCTGAAAGTAATGGCCACACTCAGGGCTCCTTCCAGGGCTGCACTGGGGATCCACTGGGGATCTCTGCGGGATCTCCCGAGCATCCAAGCACAAATGCAGACATGGGGTAACAAACGCCATTTTTGCCAAGGCCCAAAATTACGTCAACTTTGACAGAGGTCAAGCAAGCCAGGACACCAGAGCACTGGGCTTTGCTGAGATTTCTGGTTTCCACAGGTGCAGGGTATCATCAACTGACTCATGTGACTATAAAAGCTCTCTGGCTACACGCACTCCAATACATATGCAGGGAAGGCACCAACGTGCAGCTGGTCTGCGCCCATAAGAAACTCATGCAGGTTTGCGTCAGATACCTGGGAAGCGTCCACAACTCATACAGCTTGAGCAGATTACAGGTTTCGGATATCTTTGAGGGACCACCCAGGATCCAGGGCTGAGTCCTCGTGACAAGGGGTGCCCACAAAAGACTTGGCTGATGACGCCCATGTGGCAGCCACAGAATTTTGCAGAGAGAATGTACAATGATAATCATGCTGCTACCCAAGCATTGCTGGAGCAGACCATTGGGATCTCAAAGATGGAATTCCGATGCCTGGACAGATCGGGCGGAGCACTCCAGTGCACTCCCCAGAGGGTCTTACTGATCATGGTGGCTTGCTACGTGCTGCACAACCTGGCACTGTGAGGGAGGACTTTCCAGATCCCGACATGGAGGAGCTGCACGTCTCCTCCGATGAGGAGGACATCGAAGTGGATGAGGGCATTGAGTTCGAGGAAGCCGACACTGCAGGGGAAGAGGTCATGGCATGGGCCAGGCAAGGCAGGCGAGTGCATGAGACCCCCATAGCCACCAGATTCCACGAGGTGGATGACGAGTTGCAGTGAGTACCCTCTTGGAAAAGCGCCCTCCATCGTGGGCCAACACTAACACCAGTGCTGCAATTCCTCTCATTTCAACCATGCACTTCAATATGAGAGTAAATAGTTACACATCAGGCTCACATTGTCCCAATCCTTTGAAGGATGATGAAATCTCAGGAATATGTGTCTTTACTGAGATGAGGTACTAACTGGACGAGGGCTCCCGGCATCAGATGTCAGAAGGCACTGCCTCTTCAAGCATCTCTCCAGCATCCCAGTCACAGCGGCAGCCTACAAGAGCCAGGAGCTGTTCCACTATCCTCAGGGGGTTCCTGGCTATATGTCTTCAATCTGACAAAGCTCCTCAAAGAGATCTATCTCCAGCAATGGGACAACGCATTCTGTGTAAACTTGATGGTGAAACTGATAGGTGACACTTGGGCCAAGGCAGCCGAGGATGTTCCACAGGTATGTATCTATTCAGAGATGACTCAATCCTGTGTGTTACCTTCTTCTCTATCACATTAACATCTGGCACTCTCAGTTAGGGATGCTGGCCCGCTTTTATCCTCACCTTACTATGCATGTGGACCACCTGAAGATGACGACGTTCAACCGCCTGCATGCCAGACATTAAAATCCCTTGTCTTTAAGACACACATTGTGCCCTCGCAAACTCCAAAATGCTCAGAAACCATGAGGCCATCAAGGCGATGAGTCGTTATTAATAAAGAGCAGACTTCAGCTTCAGTACATCCGCACTCCTATCCCATTGCTCCGCTCAGCATTGTCTAAAGCTACAGTGTGTGCTTTCAGAGAATGCTCAAAGGCCCTATTGATTGCCAAAAATCATCATTTGTAATTAGCATCACACATCTTGGTGAATGCTTAGTTGATGGGACGCACAGTGCTGCATCCCAACCTTGTGACGAGAACATGGTGGCTGCAATACAGACAAGTACAGGTTGAGAAACGATCAAGGTTGTAGGTTCAAGCACTAAGGAAATAATGTGACTGAGGGACCAGAGCTTTGGCACTTTGAGGTGGCGAGGTGCTCCCACTTATTGGTGAGCTTAGCAGATGTAGACTTGGAAAGTCGGAAATGCAATTGGCAGACAGCAGCGCACACGAGCTCTGAGTCTGGGCTCATAGCATGCAAACCCTGCTGGATGACAGAGAGCACATGGAGTTGCACGATGTATGACCCTTCTCCATGCGTAAACACCTCTCTCATTGTACACTACCACTTCACCTTACAAGAACGCAGACGAGGTGGAAAAACACCTCTGCCTCAACCTTACACGGTCAAGAATAAACTTGACATGACCCTGCAAAGCATGTGAGCAAGGTTCCTTCCACAAGCACACTGAACATTATGGTCGAGGCATCACTGATGTTGAGAATGATCTGAAAAAGGGGCACACACTGTGGTAATATGGAAGCACACTACATGGTCAAGAGGCCCATGATAGTGACATCTGTGATAAGTGCGGGGGGAGAAACCCTGGTATCACACCTGATTGACAGCAACCCAGCTCATCATAAATGAAGGCATACACAAGAGATGTGAAATGGGCGTGATTCTATTTACATTTGTGAACATTTTATACATGTTGTGAACACCTGTGCCGCCATTGTGCTGCTAGATCTTTTTAACCTTCCTAACCCTACCACCACGTCTGGGTGCTTCCCCGACATCCACAGCGGAGGTGGAGGGAACCTGCTAACTTTACTTCCTGGTGTCTGTAATAAATTTGGGGGGCGTCCTCTGAAGGATGGAGAACTAGATGGTCCAGGCCTGCTTTGGGTGTCCTGTTGTGGGGCAGGTCCTTGGTCTGTGAAGCTGGAGGTGATGGGGATCACAGAAAGAGGCAAATGGGATTGACTGGAGAGTCCTGGAATCACCTGGGTGGATGGCCCCAGGGTGCCCAGCAGCTGATCCTCCTCCCTTTGGGTGCCCAAGGCCCCCTGGCTGACCCCTTCAGGAGAAGGACTGGAGTGAGAACCAGGTGCCCCGCCCCCCCCTCTCACAAAGACACTGATGGATGCCATCCAGGTCTACTGCAAAGGAGTGCTGTTTCTGCAGCAGTGCAGGACTGATGTCCTATAGCAAGGTCTCCATGGCAAGCGCCATCTTAACAGCATTGACATCGGTGCTTTGGCATGCCGACGCTATCACCTCAGACTGAAGGCGGACGGACTATTCCATTGTCCATCGCAATGTGAGGGAGTTCAGCGGACATTCCTTCCTGATGCTCCTGTGATTGTCGCTGCAGCCCCACCAACTGTGATTTAGGACCGAGCCCGGTGGCTTGTCATCTGACTTGGACTCCGCAGATTCCTGAACTCCAGCAGTCTTCCAAGTGCCAGCAACCTCGGATGTCCCTGCCTCCACTGGATGAAGGCCTCGGGCACTTGGCAGAGGTGCCTACGAAAGGAAGTAGAGATAATTACTGCCTGGAAGGCAACTCTAAAAGAGAACAATGGACTCACAGTATCATTGTCTGAGGGATGAACTGGTGCAAGATCCTCCTGTGGGTGTTTGCCTCCGACCTCACAGTCACCACAGGTACTGTCCATTTCCCCTCTGGTCAGCTCAATGGCTCTGTTGTCGAAGGCATCGAGGATCTTGAGTTCCAGCATTCCACACCAGGTCTGGGATTTCTCCCTGCGATTGTGTGCGAGCTTGTCCTGCACAAAGGCAGATGGCGACTGTGAGCTGGACGCCTGCCAGGGCAGGTGGCAAGGATGCCTGGCATGTGTGGGTGACGAGGGGAGCCATGGACAGGTTGAGGACCCAAGCTCCAGAGGAGATGAGCCCAGATGAAGATGTGAAGGTGTGTGAGAGAGTGAGTGGTGCTGTCCCTTGAGCTGGTAGTGTGTGGGATCCCTGTGAACGTCTAATGGGCTTGTGAGTGTGTGAGTTGACAGTGATGAGATGGTTCACTTACCCTGGTGGCATGGATGAGATCATTTGTCCTCTTTTATTTTTCAGCTGATGGGCCTTTTTAATTGTTATCATTGTAGAGTTTTGGATACAGTTTGGTAGGTTTGAACAAGTCTTCATAGTCATACATAGGTTAACTAAAAGTCTTTATTGACTCTGAGTCTTGGAACTAGTTTCATATATACAATAAATGGTACACGCTAGGAACTGTCTTCATGCTTGCTTGTGCACATGGCTCTGTCCAACACTCAATTGACCATGGATGTGGGTCATGTGCTCTCTTACATCACTGTGTGGGTGGTAGTATACTCAGTCCCACATTAACCCTATAAGTGTCAGACCCTTATGCTACACCTTCCCCAAGTCTTTATTCAATGCATTTTAAGTGATTATAGTATTACCTGATGTCTCACATTATTATTAATATCATACATTTGCATTGTCATTATTACATATCACTACCCCATTTCTGCCTTTCAAGTCTTTGAATTCAAAGGATATAAAGCATTATAACCTTTCCATATCCTGTTCGCACTACTGTCGGAGGTTGGCTCTGTTGCTGTGGGTTCTTCCTGTAGGTTTGGAGGTTGTTCTAGCATCTAGGTATGTTTTCATCCTTTACTTCCATTCCTTCATGTTAAACCGCACTTGGTCGGTTCGGCTGCTGTGCTGATCGGTGGTTGCTGCACTAACTTGTTTCTTGTGGGGTGGACGAACATTGTGTTCATCTCCTTGTCGTTTCTTTTGCTTCTTCCGTCATTATGTGTGTCATGGCAGTGTCCTCTATGGTGGAGGATGAGCATTCCTGTTACTAGAATGAGGTTTAGTGGTACCCTCACTGTCACTGCACTTCACTGTCAGCAATGAACAGCTGCTATCAGGTTCCAGCATCTTTTGTGGGTTCAGCTTGCTGACTGGGAGTTGCAGCGTTGGTTTGATGGTCGCAGTGTTGACCTGCTGTACCATCGTCAGAGTCGGAGGTTGAGGCCCATTGGACTGCTGGTCGCTCTCTTTTACATCCTCCACTGCAGGCATCGTGGTTACCTCTTGGCTGTTGGCTGGTCTGACCATTGAAGGTTTCCCGGCACCTGTAACGACAATGGACAAAGAAAAGAGACAGTTGGGAGCTGAAGTCCCAGTCGGGATATTCTTTTTTGTTTGTGTACTCAGGAACTTGCAGTTCCGTATGAGTAACAACAGTGGTTGCCTGGACATCTTCTGCTATTTTGAGGAGATCCAAAGTTACACAGGAATCTCAGCTCAAGAGAGAGGAAGGCTGGTTACAAATGACGTACAGCAGCTCGAAGATTTGTTTGCCACCTTACCTTAGTGGTTCCAGAATCATGGCTATGACTGGGAGTCAGATTCCTCCAGATCCATCGTGTGATGTGTCTTGTTTGAAGCCAGAGGTCTTTTAGCTGTGGTTCTTTGTCTGACAGGATTGCCAGGTTCACAGGCTCCTGTGTCTAATTTAAAATTTGTTAAATGGCCATTGATTGAAATGCCCTCATTCCAAAGTGAGAAACCAAGATCTTTGACCTCACCCAAGGAGCAAGGCTGTGTCCCCTCCGGGCTTGCAGTCTCAACCTTGTGGATGATCTTTGGGCCCGCTGTGCGTTTCAGCGTTTTTGCCTCGCACAGTTTGCCGAGATGGGCAATTGTTTTGCATTGAAAGTATTGAGCTGAAATTGCAGGACCTTAACCTCGCCTGTGGGAGTGCTTTGCTCCACAGTGTTGACATGGCTGCTTTGCTGGCTGGTTCGAGTGTTGCTTTCCCTGGTCTGGAGTGTCCCTTTGGCCTGAATTTTTCAATCGGCGGGCGGGCTCAGCGGGAGCAGGCGGGAGCAGTCATGGAGCCGACAGCCGCCCGCGATCAGCTCCATGCCGCCATCTTACACGGGTGGGCCAATGAATGACCACCCAGCTTACTACGCGAGCGGTGGAAGGAGGGAGAGTCGGTGCCAGCGCTCTTGCGCAAAAGAGCGCTTCAATCTCGCTGAGGCACGGAGCTGCCTCAGGGAGATTGAAGCGATTATTAAAGACATTAATAAAAAATAAAATAATAAATTAGAAAATTGATTTAAGCATGTCCCCTCATGTGACTGTTTTTTTCAGAAAAAAAATGTCACTTAATTAATAAAAGCTTCAGGAAACCTCACCCCGCTCGTGATGTCCCCAATGCCACTAATTATTTCATTAATGGCCTTAATAGGCCTATCAGTTATCGGTGGGCGCGCAGCTGACTCTGGCGCGTGCTCACTGAACGAAACATTGCGAGACTGCGTGATGACACCGGGACGCACGCCCGACATCATCGCGTGTCATTTTACATGCTGACGTGTCGGGCCCACCCCTGCACGTCGACTGAAAATCCTGGCTTTTGTCTTTGTTGCATGACTTGCTGAACTGTGGGTTGATTTCTGCGCTAGGGGTTTATTCTCTCCCCTTAACGTGGTTCTGTGCTGTCTAATTATCTGGATTGCCTTCTCCAGGGACAAATCTTCCTTTGCTTGCATGAGATCAGCCAGTGTGTGTCCGCTATTCCTGTCACTATTCTATCTCTGATAAGTTCAGATTTTAAGTCTCCACATTTGTAACCTTCTGCCATCATGTACAGATTTTCGATGAATGAATCATCAGGTTCTCTTGTTAAATTTATCCCTTAGATTCTTAGATTAAGATAAATGTCGCATGACTTTACTACTTATTCAAATTTAGCATATTTTGGAAGATATTTTTCTTTTAAAACAGAGGTTTAGTCTGCGGGTATGTCTTAATTGGATTAAAGCCAGCTAGTCTGGGTACTTTGATATGTGCTAGTTTTGATATGTAAGAGAGATAGCGTGCATTTGCATTTTTTGACTAGGGCATTCAGGGAGTGGGGTGAAAACCAGGCGCCTATCTAGCAGATACCAAGCCTTACGTTTATATTACTAATAAAGTTGGTACTATGAAAGGGGTTTCATTGTTAAAAGGTGAAGTTCAAAGAGGCTGTTCATACAATGAGAATTAACATTCAATGGGGCTGGAAGGTAAAACTTCAGTAGTTCTCAGGTGTACGTAGCAGAGGCAATGTAAGAACAAAAGGCAGCAGCAAGTTTCCAACAGGCTCCACAGTGAAAAGAACCTCATTTTGAATTTGTAAGGTGAAAATGCTTTGCCTGGTGTTTGCCTTAGTGGAGATTAGCTTGGGAATTTGTTAAAGTTATGGTAGTAGTAATTTGCAGCCGTCTTTACATATATTTTAACCTGTGTAAATTAATAAAATGTTTCATTTATTTTAATGTAAAACCTCAAGAACTAGTAGTCTGATTCCTGAGTTTGGAGTCGCATCTCAAACATAACACTTAAAATTATAGGGTATGACAGTTATTTAAAGTTTCCCTCTTGGATTTTTAAAATAACTCCGCTTTACCAATTGCATTGGTCATAACATGCCTTGGTTCCCTGTCTTGCAATCATGTTGTCCACAATAGGACCTACTGAGTAAAGCAGGGTGTTAACCTTCTTTGGTTCTGACTTTCTGTCTAAATCTTAGGAATCTTTTCCTCTGACATCCCCAATTATGTGATTGATCGTGGTCTTGCAGTAGTCTGAATTGATTTGAAAGCATGGAATTCTGATCCATGGTGATATTTTTAGAAGTGGAATTTCTGCTTTCAGAATTTCATGATGGCATCGCCATTCAATTGGAGACAAAGGGATTTCCTGTGTTTGTAAGGCAGCTTGAAAAGAACTTTGCAAAATGGCTGCTTGGAACGACAGGCTGCAGACTTCTCCGATTTAGTCCTATGCTTTAGGGATGCAAAAGTGCTGAATCGTGGCCTTTGCCCGTATTTAAAGCTGATTCCTTAGTTGCAAAGTTTTCAAATTAATTAAATAATTCTTATTTTCGGAGCGAGCACGGACGCCACATGTTTGGGCGCCGACTTGGGGATCTGACTTTTCCAATGGCAATTCTTAAATGGCAATTTCTGACCACTGAACTACTTAAACGTTTCTCAGGACTTGCTGTATCCTGGAATTTAAAAGCTTTAGCTGACCCCTTGCTAGGTCTGCTGACTCTGCACCCTGGGAATTGAAGCTCAACTCCTGAGAAATCCTATGGAGTCTTCTGCTGCAGTGATGAATTTTAAACATCTGCCTTTTTCTTCCAAGCCTTTCTTTGGTGTTTTCCCCTAGCGACTATTCCTCTGCTTCTGGATCTTCTTTTCAGGTTGGATTGCTTTGCTGAATCTTTTATCATGCTTCCAGCATTTCAGTTTTTCCACGCACTTTCAGCGAGCTATTGGGCTTTTGTAGAAGCTGCCACCATGTTGCAGGATGTTGGCTACAGTTCTGTGGGTCTGAGGAAGTCTTTGTAGTCATACATAGGTTAACTCTCAAGTCTTTACCAACTCTTAGGAATATTCACAAACTTACAGTAAAGAATACAAGCTAGAAACTTTCCCCATGTTGGCTTGTACAGCTGTCCAACGCTCAACTGCCCTGAGGTTTAGCTCGTGTGCTCCCTTACATTACAAGTGGACAGTACTGTACTCAGTCCCACATTAACCCTATATGTGCCAAGCCCTTATACTATAGTTATAAGGCTGAAGTTCCGCCCCTCTCCAGTAGGTAGTGCTGCCTCATGGAGCTGCTGGCTAATCAGTGGCGTGCCAGTCTGCAGTACTGGCAGCGCCAACAAGAGTGGTGACCACCACCGGTAATGCAGATGGCCCAGGATAAGGAGGAACCATGGATCCTCTGGAACTCAGGTAAATCCGGAATCTCACTGGGGCCAGCTGGTAGGCCATGGCAAAGAGGAGGGGGGCATGTTGGACCAAGGTGCGGTGAGGGTAGATGCAGAGAAGGAAAACTGTGGGGGACAAAGTCAAACCTGCTGGGCTGCATGTTGGGTGCAGGCCTCTCCTGTTGCCTGTTAAATCTATATGGTGGCGGGATAAGGCCCTTAATTGGGCATTAATTGCCCACTTAAGGGCCTCAACTGGATCATGGGCAGGTGGTCCACCCGACGCGCCTCACCCCTCCCCCCCTCCACTGTTCATAAAATCACTGTGGGTACAGGGGCCATTTGGGCATGCTCACTTGTTTTCTAGCCCATGTGTGGCCCATACAGTCTAGCCAATGTTTCAGATTGATGGACAGTTCTGACAAATTCCAGTTTTATGTTATAAAAACAGGCAGTGCTGGAAAAACTCAGCAGGTCAGGCAGCATCTGTGAAGAGAGAAACAGAGTTAATGTTTCAAGTTCAATATGGTTCCTCTTCAGAACTTCTGAAAGTTTGAAGCAGACTCATATTGGACTCGAAACATTAAATCTGTTTCTCTCTTCACAGATGCTGCCAGACCTGCTGAGTTTCTTCAGCACTTTCTGATTCTATTTCAGATCTCCAGCATCTCAAGTTTGCCTTTATTCCAGTTTTATGTTTGCACAGTACACATAAAGGAAACCTTAGAGAGTCTGACTATAACATAGAGCACCAATTTTGTTATTTTATGAGTCAGAACTGCATGAAAAATGCTGAGGTTCTCCTCATGAACTGGATAAGGAAAGGGAAGACATGTATTGGCATAGCAACTGTCACAACTTCAGGTGTTCAAAAACACTTTACAGTCAGTGAAGTATTTCTGAAGTGCACTTAATTTTGTAATGTAGGGAACATGGGAACAAATTTTCACACAGCAAAGTCCCAAAAGAGAGCGATGAGATAAATAACTAATCCATTTTACTGATGTTGCTCAAGGGAAAAACATTGATCAGGAACATGCAAACATACAAACTAGGAACAAGAGTAGCTCAGCCCTTTGAGCCTGCTCCACCATTCAATAAGATCATGGCTATTCTGACTAGCCTCCCGCCTACCCACCAGATCCCCCGCACCCCCAACCCCTCACCCGCCCAGCCACAGGGAGAACCCCCTGCTCCTGTTTGCACAATGCCATGGTACATTTTACGTCTGCCTGAGAAGGTAAATGGGAACTTGGTTTAATGTCTGGTCTGAAAGATGTGATCTGAGAGTGCAGCATTTCTTAGGTACTGTGTATTGTCAGCCCATTTAGAGAATTCCAGTTGTTAAATTTTGACGAAAGAGTCCTATACAGTACATGTTTAAAAAAAGACTTAATCTGGATACACATGATTGACATGTACAAGATGTAAGGTGACTTTAAGTTTCCACAATTCAAGTATAATGTTAAGCCAAATGATGTTCCTGATAGTTTTTTTTGCTAGTTTTGATCAGAGATGGGCATTTTAATAAGGTTTCAAAAGGAAACAACGGACCTTCTGAAAAAAAATAGACATTTGTATTTGGTTGACTTGAAACGAATTTTCATCCCATTTGCAGATGCAGGTTATAGTTGCTCATGCTGACAAACAACTACTGGATACCTTACATATCAGCCACACTCTTTTTGACAGATCCCATGTCACTATTTTGAAGAGGGGCAGAGGAATTCTCCCCGGTGTCTCAGTCAATAATTATCCCTCAATCCACATCAATGAAACAGATTATCCAGTCATTATCTCAATGTCTCGGGGACTGCGCTGCACAGGCACATACATTAAAACAGTGACTACACTTCAAAACTACTTCATTGACTATAAAGAGACTTGGAATATCCTGAAGATGTAGGGTGCTATAAAAGTCCAAGGTAATGCATTCAGAGTCAATTTCTTGAATTATACTGCCACTTCCATATTAATAACTTCCAAAACTATATTACAACAATGTAATAAAGGCTGTGTATAATAAAATAGCTGTGACCACAATGGATTAGACATATACACAATGTTATGGACCAGAGCAGAATTAATTTAAACAGCCCTGATTTCTCCTCTCTCTACCTGTCCGTAAACAAATGTGTTTTTGATTTTTGATTTCCCCCTTTATAAGTGGTGGCGAATTTTCCCCAAACCTTCAGTTATGGAGTTATCCAATTCTCTGTTAATAACCCCACAGCAAACTTGCGATAAGGTAAAATAAGGGGGTTGGTTTATTTACACACAAACAAAGTGCAGGAAAGGAGTTTTGCAAGTGCACCCCTTTTTGCACTCATACAATAAAAGAGGGATAAGGGAAAGAAAGGGGTACAGGACAAGACCATGATAAAAATCAGAGTTATGGCTTCACTTGAGTCGAGAGTCCAGGATCAAAGGTCCAGTGGCATATTCCTTTAGAGGTTAGGTTCAAACATGGACAAAAGAGCTGAACTCCAGATGTGAGGTGAGATTGGCTGCCCTTAACATCAAGGCCGTATTTGACTGAGTGTGGCATCAAGACACCCTAGCAAATGGAGTCAATGGGAATCAGGGTAAAAACTCTCCACTGGTTAAGAGTCATACCCAGCAGGAAGGAAGATGGTTGTGGTTGTTGGAGGTCGGTCATCTTAGCTCCAGGACATCAATGCAGGAGTTCCTCAGGGTAGTGTCCTAAGCCCAACTGTATTCAGCAGCCTCACCAATGACCTTCCTTCCATCATAAGGCCAAAAGTGGGGATGTTCGCTGATGATTGCACAATGTTCAGCACCATTCGTAACTCCTTAGATTCTAAAGCATGTCCAAATGCAGTAAGATGCAGACAACATCCAGGCTTGGGCTGACAAATGGCAAGCAACATTTGCACCACACAAGTGCTAAGCAATGATCTTGTCCAACAGAGAAAATCTAACCATCGCCCCTTGACGTTCAATGGCATTGACATTGTTGAATCCCCCACTATCAACATCCTGGGGTTGCCGTTGACCAGAAACTGAACTGGACTAGCTATATAAATACTGTGGCTACAAGTGCAAGTCAAAGCTAGAAATCCTCTGGTGAGTAACTCACCTCCTGATTCCCCAAAGCCTGTCCACAATCTACAAGGCACAAGTCAAGAGTGTGATGGAATATTCCCCACTTGCTGGATGAATGCAACTCCAACAACACTCAAGAAGCTTGACACTATCCAGGACAAAGCAGCCCACTTGATTGGCACCCCATTCACAAATATTCACTCCCTTCACCACCGGTGCATAGTGGTAGCAGTGTGTGCCATTTACAAGATGCACTGCAGAAACACACCAAGATGCCTTAGACAGCACATTCCAAACCCACGACTACTTCCATCTAGAAGGTCAAGGGCAGCAGATAGATGGGAACACCATCACCTGGAAGCTCCCCTCCAAGTCACTCACCATCCTGACTTGAAAATATATCACTGCTCCTTCACTGTCGCTGGGTCAAAACGTGGAACTCCCTCCCTAACAGCACTGTGGGTGTGCCTACACCACATGGATTGCAGAGGTTCAAGAAGGCAGCTCACTTCCACCTTCTCAAGGGCAATTAGGGATGGGCAATAAATGCTGGCCTAGACAGCGAAGCACATATCCCTTGAATGAATAAAAAAAAGGCTGAACTGTTGCAGGGTGATCTGACTTTCGAGAAGCGAGGGCTTACACGATGGGGGAAGGCATGTAGAGATAAATTAGTCTTGGAGGCACAGATTCAGAAATTCTAATGTACCGGTGTAGATGAAGGCTGGGCACCTCACCTGGATAGAGCTCTTCCTGCTGCTACCTGTTAGATGATAAAATGGCGGACAGAGGCAGCCTGCTTGCCTGGAGTCCTGCTTCTCTTCTGAGGTCAAACAGGGACTGAATTTAAAATTCAAAAGCGGTATAATTAAAGAAATTCAAACAGGCCAAGGGCAGACTTTTATGTCTCATGGGCGGGCGCATGCCCAACCCGATCGGGTGTAAAATAACACGCGATGATGTCAGACGAGTGTCCTCACGTCATCACGCATCGCGTGATATTTCGGTTGGTGGGCAGGTGCAAGAGTCAGCAGTACGCCTGCCGACATTTAAGAGGCCTATTAAGGCCATTAATTTATTAATTAAGAGAGATTTTTCGCTGCCCGTCCAACATTATGGTTGCCGGGTCGGCGAATCAGCCAGGTGGCCTTTGTGTTTTTGGGGAAACCTCATTCACAGGCGGGATGAGGTTTCCAACAGTAATTAAAGGAAAATAAAAATGTTCTGACAAATTTTTCATACTCTATTTGTTCATGTGAGAGAGTCTGATATGAAGAAATTTTCTTTCAGAATTTCAAACTCTTTATTTTTGTTTTTTAAAACTATTCATCTCCCTGAGGCATTTTTGAAATTATGTACTCGTTTTCTTTGTAGAAGTCATACCAAACCTAGTATTAGAGATTGAACAATGTATTTTTAGTGTAACACAAAATGGTTGCTTGGTGGACCAAGAGCTGATGGGAAGAGGGTAGACAGACAATGACCAGAAGAGGGTGAACATGCCCAGACAATGGTCAGAAGAGAGAGAACATGCCCAGACAATGACCAGAAGAGAGAGAACATGCCCAGACAATGACCAGAAGAGAGAGAACATGCCCAATGACCAGAAGTGAGAGAACATGCCCAGACAATGACCAGAAGTGAGAGAACATGCCCAGACAATGACCAGAAGAGGGAGAACATGCCCAGACAATGGTCAGAAGAGAGAGAACATGCCCAGACAATGACCAGAAGAGAGAGAACACGCCCAGACAATGACCAGAAGAGAGAGAACATGCCCAATGACCAGAAGTGAGAGAACATGCCCAGACAATGACCAGAAGAGGGTGAACATGCCCAGACAATGACTAGAAGAGGGAGAACATGCCCAGACAATGACCAGAAGAGAGAGAACATGCCCAATGACCAGAAGAGGGAGAACATGCCCAGACAATGACCAGAAGAGGGAGAACATGCCCAGACAATGACCAGAAGAGGGTGAACATGCCCATACAATGACTAGAAGAGGGAGAACATGCCCAGACAATGACCAGAAGAGAGAGAACATGCCCAATGACCAGAAGAGGGAGAACATGCCCAGACAATGACCAGAAGAGGGAGAACATGCCCAGACAATGACCAGAAGAGGGAGAACATGCCCAGACAATGACCAGAAGAGGGAGAACATGCCCAGACAATGACCAGAAGAGAGAGAGCATGCCCAGACATGTAGGCAGAAACAAGTCATAATTGTACCAATGCACACAGAACCCTGGAACAAAGGACCTGCCCAGCCTCGTTTGAATGCTGCAATCAGGGTGCGGGCAATTGTGATGACCCCCAAGGACCCATCATCTCATTGGGGGTAACTTGAGGCTGAAAGTACTGTACCAATGAGAAAGCAACATCACTGCAAATGTAGTATGCAGGTCCGACAGAAGGGTATAAGAATTAAATGTGCAGGAGACTTGTGGTTGTTATCAGATGAAAGGATAGCCTGGTCAGCTATCAGCGTGAGTTACAGAACAGGGTGGTTCAACCACTCGGTCTTATCTGTCTCCCAAGAAACCAAGCATCCAGGTCGTGAGTATGCATTAGCAGATATTTGTATCTGTACTTATACATCGATATTGATTTATATGCTAATGGATATAGGTTAATAAAAGTGCTGCTTGTAATGCAAGTAAAGTGCATATTAGATCATTGATATTGAGAGTAGACCTCCAAACCACAAGGGTTAAGTAGTGGATCCAGAGAGGGGGATAGTCTACATTGGGTTGGTTCCACCTCACATTTTGGTGATGTGAATTATATTTGCTGTTTTCCAGTTCTCTGACACTATTCATTTTTCTGTTTAAATTGTAAATGTGGATACTAGTGCCTCTTGTATGCCCTCAATAGTTTATTTAAATACCTGTGGATTCAATCCATCTGCGCCATGGGACTTAACCTCCTTAATATTTGTTAGTTTGTTTAGCATATCCTTTTTTCCTAAACTAACTGTTTCTAGTATCACATTTGACTTCTTCCATTCCTGTCATTTCCTCTTTGGTATCCTCTTCAGCGAAAGATGAGGCAAAGCATCTTATTCAGTACACCTGCCATTTCAGTATTAGCTCCAATGATTTTACCTTGCTCATCCCTTGGTGGCTTTAACCCAATCCTAACTATCCTTTTGTCACCAGGTACCTATAGAATACACTACATTTTAAAATATTCTTTAAATATTTTTATTTCATATTTCCTTCTGTCTTCCTAATTGGCTTTTAAACCTTGATTTCATAATTGTATTCCCTCTTGCTATCATGCTTTCTATCTCTTATGTACTTTGCTTACACATTTTTCTTTAGATTTTACTTCAATGTGCCATTTTCTTATTCGTGGAATTAGACCCTTAACTAGTTTGTTCTTATCTTTTACCGGAATACGTTTCTCTGGAACTCCATTGATCTCTCTTTTAAATATCGGCCACTTTTATTCTAACTCCATCAATGCCTTTTTCCAATTTATCTTGTTCAATTTCATCCTCATTCCCCCAAAGTCAGCTTGAATACTTAGATTTTTGTACTCGTTATATCTTTTGTAATCATTGTCTTAAACCGTATTGTACTCTGATCATTAATCTCTGGGCGTTCTCCCGCATTTAGTTTGCTTACCTGCTCAGGCTGATGAATCAACCAGTTGTTCATGAACCATGATCAGCCAGTGCCTAATTTTTACTCTGAGTGCCCTGTGCGTAGAAGAAAAGAAGTAAAATAATATATCATTGATAAAGCGCTACATTTTTCTCACACAGTGAACTAGGACATCTTGCATTGTAATAATGCTGAACATTCAGCATTTCCAATTACTTTAAATCATTTCTTTACATTCTGCACTAAAAGCTGAAATCATTTAGGGATGGGACATTTAAGATGGAGAAATGATGTGGCAAAGCAACTTGAGTAGGTTGCAGAGCTACAACGAGCAAAGCCACAGCAAAAGCATTATTTAAGGTTCTTCCTACAAATAAAATAGATTGATCAAGGCAATGGAAAGCACTTTAAAATTCATTCAGGGAGTCCTCTGAATTAATCTCCTGCTTTATTTGGAATGGAGGCAAAGGGGTTGAAAATGCAAAGCATTTTTTTTCATTAGTGGAAGGATCCAAATAGCGCACAATTTTCTTGAGCTGCTGATGCGTTCAGTAATACAAAGGAGGGTTGGCTTGATTGGCACTCAGAGACACTATCCAGAGGAACAACTGTCCAAAATACCTGACAGGAGGTAGCTGAAAGGGTGGTTGCTTGCCAATACGCCCATGAGATCTGGCTGCAAATGTGGAAAAGGATGACAGATTGAAAGAAAGATGTTAAGATCATGCAATTCTCCAGATTTCTATGGCAAACCTGTGTTCTCATAATGCATGTCGCAGAGTGAGTCCCCAGAACATACTACTATTCACCCCTCCAAAATTTGCACACCGTAGGCTAAAAATAATGGTTGTGTCGGTGGTCCAATCCACCAGCCAGAATGCTAGTGGCATCCCTGCCGCATCTATTTTCGGAAGCCCTGAGGGGATTAAGGGTCGATCAGGCGGTTCAGTGCCTGCCATCGGGGTTTCTGTGGCTTTAAAGATGAGCAGCCCACCCTCAGGAGTTGCTGGCCAATCAGAGGGCTGTCAGCTCTTCAGTCCCAACTGCACCCGCCAGCAACAGTGGCCGCTACTGGGACTGCAGTGAATTCCAGAGTAGCTAGAATGGAAGAGGCCTCGGAAGTCAAGGTGAGTGGGTCAGGCTCATTGAGGACAGTCATGCAGGCACAAGCGAAGGGGTGGGCGGGGTGTCGTTGTGATGGGCGGGTTTGGGGGGCTTTCTCATTGGTGGTAGCCCTTGCTGCCGAGAGAGCCCTCTGTAGGCATCAGATTCAGTGATCCGAAGAGCCGTTTCCCCAAACCCATCCCCGAGACTACCAGGAGGCTGCCGGTGGGATGAAACACCTAAGTGGCCATTAATTAGCCATCCTTGACCTTCCCCACTCTTGATATCATTGGGGACTCAGAAAGGCAATGAACAAGCTGCCTCCTGCCTTCGCCCCGACTCTATATTCCCTCCTAACCCGCCCTCTTGGTGGGGGGCGGGGGGGGTGGTGCGGTGGGGGAGAAATTAAATTCTTCCCAATATTGCAGCTCACCTCCCTGGTATGTTACCTTTGATCTTCTGCATAAAAACCTAGAGTAGGATTGCAGTGAAAATAAAACCCAGGTTTACAGGAAAAATAGCCGTTTACCTTTAAGAGCACACATTTGATAATGCTGCCCATCTTCAGTGATCATTTTCATGGGTGCATTAAAACTGGACAGGATTTGAGCCTGTATAATGCAAAATTCATAGAGACACTAATTACCATACAATACAATCCCAGTTTTTTGAGGCCTGTATCACTCACAAGGCCACGGAGGCTGCTGCTGATCACTGGAGGATTGCTGCATATAATTGGGGGAGTTTAATGCAGGATGTTTCCTATTGTGGGGGAATCTAGCTCTAGGGGTCACTGTTTAAAAACAAGGGGTCGCCCATTTAAGACAATGAGGACATTTCTTTTCTCTCAGAGGGTTGCAAGTCTTTGGAACTCTTCCTCAAAAAGTGGTAGAAGCAAAGTCTTTGATTACCTTTGAGGCAGAAGTAGGTAGATTCCTGATAAGCAAGGGGGTGAAAGGTAGGCAGGAGTGTAGAGTCGAGGTTAAAATCAGATCAATCGTGAACTTATTGAATGGCCGAGCAGGCTCGAGGGGCTGAGTGGCCTACTCCTGCTCCTAATTCATACGCTCGTACGCCCTCTCTTGTGGCGTGACTGGAGTTGGGGAGGGCATTTACTAAGGTGGGGGGTTGGCGTGCGAGCACCCCGCTGCCTTTCCACCTCCACAAAAATTAATTCCGGGCGGGATGGCCAGTGGGTTGGAATTCCCACCCATCCGCCAATTGAGGCCCTTAAGTGGCAATTTAATGACCACTTAAGGGCCTTACCCAGACACTGTTGGTATTAATTCAACAGCTGGTGGGCCTGTCACCACACAGGGAGCACAACAAGAAAACCTGTGTGGCCTACTCGTGGTTTCTTGCCGTTCGAAGGCATTCAGCGCCTGATCATAGGACCCAACATCAGGGGTGAGGAGGGGGTGGTTGGGGGGGGAGGTGGTTGGATGTGCAGCTGACAGCCACCCTCCTGCCCTTGCTGCCAACCCCCTCCCCCCAACCCCAGTGAAACCACTGTTTACCTCTGGCCTGGGTTGCTCCACATTCCAGCACCTCTGGTAGCCGTCCGGTGACGCTGGTGAACAAAAGAGCTGTTGGCCTCTGGCTGGCCATCAGCTATCGGTGGGCAGGATGTCTGCCCCACCGAGGCTCCTGATCCTGGGGAAGGTCTGCCCAGGCCACTTATGTGCCTGAGAGGCAATTAATACCAGTCAGCCTTCCCGGAGGAGGCAAGGTGGGTCTCTTGCCGGCTTTCCAGCCAGCAGGAAAATCCCCGGATGCCTCCATAAAATCCCCCCCCACCCCGGTGACACCACTATTCCCAACCAGCAAGGAGATGATTGGGTCATTCCACAGGTCAAACACTCCTGGAGATCACACTGCTGTAAATGACTAGGATTGATTATACATGTAATTTCCTCTAAGCAATTATCCTCCACCACTGCATTTTGCCAGAGAGTTTGCTGTAATTTTGGTCATGAATTCCATCTTTAGAGATTCTCTTTAAATGGACACTGTTTATTGTTTGCTGAATAAACGGACTTTGTTTGCTGTAAAATGGTCTGTGTGCTGTAAAGGCTGCTGTAAAAGTCCTATCCTGCCTCCAATCATTGGTTCCCACGGTGATATCAATAGAGATTCTATTGGAAGGTTAGGTGTAGGTATTTGAATGCTTGTAGCATTCCACATCAGATTTTTCAATGAGAGTTGTTCAGACGTTTTGGAGGCTTCCTTTTGACATGCAAATAAGCTCATAATGATCTCATTATTTCCAGTCCCTGGGAGGCTTTACCTGCAATTTAAACCCATTTGCTCAGGAACCTCTAGGAGTTTGATGGCTCCAGAAGGCCTCTTAAAGGGAGAGGGTAAGTCATTATCCAAAAACAAGTTACATTTCCTTGACTTCACCTGAGTCTGTGAATTATTTGGTTTGGGCTGAAAGACCTCCATTTTATTTTCTTTGTTCTCCTTGTAATTTTATTTTATCTTCATTAATCTGGTTTTGGTTTGCCTAGGCCCCACAAAAAAAAACCGGTGAGGATGGGCACAGAATTGTATGTTCTGAATGCCATTGAATAATTGAAACAAGGAAGTGAAGTTTGTTCATCTCCTAATAATGTCGGTCCAAAGATCACTAAGAGGTTCTGGTGACACATTCTCCTCAGGTGTATTTTATGAAGCTAAACCCCCATCATTCAGTGGTAACTGGTGCAATGTTTCCCACATGTTTGTACTGTGCATCATCCTATCTGCTCAACTTTCTAAAACTAGATACCTAATATTCTTCATTTGCCCCCTCTAGTCACAATGAATGTTCATTCTTCCAGTCACGTCTCTCAAAACCTCCTCACCCTTCCATTTTCCTCTCTCTATCTCCAAAAGCTTCCATTAAACTTTGTTTTCTGATCGTGCCTCCCCCAAATTTTTTTTAATTCTGCCCCACCTTGGTTAAATATCAGGAACAATGGGGGCTAAATTTGATAGCCCCTGAAAGCAGGGTCTATGATCATAATGCATAACCCCAAGCCTAGTCAATGTGTTGCCAACAGCATGCCAAGCTTGTGCTGCCTGCTAATTAACACGATTGTAGTGTGCAGTCAGTGTTGAGTGCGCTGTTGAGTAGTTGCATGCCTTAGCGGGGAACCCAAATTGTGAGAGGCTGGCATCTTTTCAACATGAGTTACATTGTGTCTGGAGCAGGTGCGGGCAGTGATGCAGGATGTGACTGACCTGGGAAACAAAGCCTCACCCCCTCCGCACCTTGCCCTCAATGTGGCTATGAAGAGACCGTTGTCCAGCCCATCTGGGCATGTGGCTTCGAAAAGAAGGTGTGGAAAGAAATACAGTGGTTTTGGTCAGATTCATCCCGAGCAGCTCCGTAATGCAGGACTCTGTGCTCTACGGGCTGTTCCCAGGGAAGCACACAAGAGATAAATATTAATTGTGGGTGGAGGACCATCAACTCAGTGAAAGGCACTCTTTGGTTTTCCCAAAACTTGCTGGTCTTCCAGTGCAAAGAGTTGTCCATAGCCAAGTGTTGCAGACTGACATATTCCATTGTTCAGAACCAAGTTCTGAGGGACATAATAAAGCTTGGGACAACTGCCACAAAATGACTCATACGAGAAAGATGACATCTAAGGCCTTTCAGCCCTAGTGCACTGGAGGGCGGGAAACTGTGTGGAACCCTTTGGGCTGTATGCTTGACATGGAATGTATATTGTAAATAGCAAGAGTATTTCAATTGTATTGAGGTACCTCAGAAGTCAATATGCAGTGTGGAGAAAAGTTGAATTTTATTGCACTTTCTGTAATATTCATTATGAAAGGTTTTGGAATATATTTCTACAAATTTTATGAATAGGGTACACTTTTGGGGAAAAAAAGAGTTCTTCTCAAACAGCCCAGGCTGAAGGAGACTGGTCAGGTTGCTTCCTCTCTTAGCCCTCCTCCTCTTCATGCTCTTTCTCCTCACCTGAATTGCCATATTAGTCGGTGGCAAGGGTTATTGATGTCGAAGCTGGGCAGCCTGCAGAAGACAACAACAATTCTTGACACCTGTTCAGCTGAGTGCTGCTGGGCTCCTCCAGTTTGATCCAGATGTCAGAATCGATGTGCCAATATGCCAATGGTCTGCTTTCTCATGTTTCATTTGGTAGTGTGGTTTTCATTGCATGTGTGCTATGCACATGGGGTTGCGTATAAAGCACAGAGTAATCGGGCAACAACAGAGTGCTTTGTAAACCAGCAAACCAGACATTCAAGCTGGGACTTTGGTGCTGCGAGGAAGGAGGTATTGTTTTCAATCTTTTTGTTCGACCTGCAGTAGCTAGTGAGTATTTTCCTTTTGTCTCCTTGAAGACTGTAACTTACTATTACTTTAGTTAACTAGTTACTCATTTAGTTAAATAATCAAAGAAATAAATAAGTTCAGATAGACATTGTCAGGGCATGTGGTGTGCCGCAATTGCAACATGTGGGGGCTTGTGGAGAGCGTTGTGATCCCGGACAGCCATATCTGTGGCTTCAGCAACTATGGCTCAGAGTTGTTGAGTTAGAGTCCAAGCTGCAGACACTGCTGGGCATCACGGAAGGGGAGAGTCACCTGGACATTTTGTCCAGGAGATAGTCACACTCCTTAGGTTAAGTAAACTTTAGCATTGGTCAATGGTCAGGGACAGGAGTGCATGACTGCGAGTCAGGCAGGTATGGAGATCCAGCATGTAGTGATAGAGGAGCCATGGTCCTTACTTTGACCAACAGGCAGGAGGTACTTGCTAGCTGTGTGGATGAGAACAAGGACTGCAGAGTGGATTAGCACCAAAGTGCAGAAAATTACATATGGACATTAGCGAGAAAGAATCTTGGCCCATAAGATCAGGAAGTAGAATCTGTATGGGTGGAGATTAGTAATAACAATATCCGAAAATGCTGGTGGGAGGAATTTAAATTCCCCCTAATAATAGTTATACCATTGGACAAAGCATTAGCAAGAAATAATTGGATCTTGTAACAAAGGCAATGTGATATTTTAGGACTTTAATCTTCATATAAATTAGTCAAATCAAGTTGGCAAAGTTAGTCTGAAGGTGAGTTTGTAGAATGCTTTGTCACAGTTCCCTGAAACAATATATTGTGGAACCAACTAGGGATAAATCTATTCTAGATTTAGTATTGTGCAATGAGGTAAGTTTAATTTGTAATTTCATAGTACAAGATCCTCTGGGAAAAATGGTGATCATAATACAATTGAATTCCATATTATGTTTGAAAGTGACATACTCCAGTCCCAGTCAAGAATCTTAAACTTAAACAAAGCCAATTACATAATGTTGAGGGGAGAACCAGCTGAGAGGTTCTTTCCCCTGACTGGAGAATCTAGAACACAGGGGCACAGTCTCCAGATAAGGAGTTGATCATTTAGAATTGAGATGAGGAGAAATTTCCTCACTAAGAGGGTTGTGAATCTTTGGAATTCTCTGCCCCAGAAGGTTTTTGATGCTCTATCGATGAATATATTTAAGGCCAAGATAGACAGATTTTTGGTCTCTCAGGGAATCAAGGGATATGGGGAGTGGGTGTTAAAACAGAAGATCAGCTATGATCATGTTGAACGACAGAGCAGGATTCAGGGGTTGTGTGATCTACTCCTGCTATTCATTATGTCCTGGTGTACCTATGTGTCTTGGTGGCGCATGAGAATCATCAGCCATATGGTCTTGTCACCTAGCAGTCGCTCTCTTGTGTGTTGTGGTGACTCAATTGCAGTTGGCACAGAGGACTGTCACAGAATGCGGGCATCATGGCTGTTGCCTGGCCAGCACACATTGATCTGAATATGCCATACATGTGGTCACACGCCATCTGCAAGTTGACAGAGTGGAATCCCTTTCGGTTGAAGTACAGCGCCTGCAGCGCCATGTGCAGCAATTAATTCCCCCCCACACACCATGGGGACACCTGCAATCTTAGGAAAGCCATGTGCTCACTTTACCTGCTTGCCTCTGGCAAGACAGAATGGAACATGGTTATCTCACGATGAATAGAGGGCTTCAGTGACTACCCTTACAAAACAGTGGAAGACAAGCGGCCAGATTTGCAAATATATATTGCTCCAGCCTGTACTAAATCAGGTGCATAAACATTCATTGCCATGGTCACCTTGACAGCCATTGGCAATGTGGTTTTTGCATTGTTCTAAGGTTGCAGTTGTGGCTGCAGCAGGTGACAGGTTTCAGTGAGGATGTCCTTACTTAAGTACAGACATCACACACAATGTTCACCACTGAGGATCAAGTCAGAGAATTGCTCCCGGAATACCTTGGGCAGATCTGGCCTCCTGTTGAGAGCCCTTCTCCTCCTCTCCCCCTCCCCCCTTACAGCAGCTTGTTTTGCTCTGTGTGTGCTCTGTTCATTATCTTACACATGCTGAATTCCAAGGGGAATGCCTACCCATGAGTCCGGAAGCAGCTGGTTTGTACAGAAGGCTTGAAGTCAGCAAAAAGTCATTTTGCTCCTGCCAAACCACTCCTCTCAGAACTTTAAACAACTATAGAAAGAACCAAACACTTGGAGGAGGATTTTTCCCTTATTGGGCGGGCTCGGCAGGGGTGGGTGGGGGAGGTCGGGAGGCTGACCACCACCCACGAACAGGGCCGGACCGCAATTTCACACTAGTGGGCCAATTAAGCTCCGCTCAGTGTGAAATGCGAAAGGAAGTGCTCAGCACTGCCTGTGCGGGGAGGGGAGGAGGGCGAGTGTGAAATTGGCACATGCGCACGGGTGCGCACTTGAAAATCTTCCTGAGGCTCAGAGCTGCCTCAGGGAGATGAACATTTTCTAAATAAAAAAACAAAGCTTTCTAAAATGTGATGAAACATGTCCCGACATGTGACTCTGTCACATGAGCAGGGATGTGTTATTCATTAAATTTTGAAATTTTTAGTTCATTATTATTTTCTGTTGGAAACCTCATCCTGCCCATGGATGAGGTTTCCAAAAAAATGCAAAGGCCGCTTAGCCTTTTTGCCTGCCTGCCAACGGTAAGGTTGGAGGGACAGTGAAAAATTTCGTTTAATTGCCTTTTTAATGGCTTTAATAAGCCTTTTAATTGTCGGCGGGCGTGCTGCCAACTCCAACGCGCGCCCGCCTACCAAAATATCGCACGGGTGCGCAATAATGTCAGGGTGCTTGCCCGGCGTCATCGCACGTCATTTTACGCTTGGTCGGGTCGGGTGCGCGCTCACCTGCTTAGCTAAAAATTCAGCCCTTGGAGAATTAAAGCAACAGCCAGAAAAAAAACAACCAGCAGCTAAAGTGTAAGTAATTGATGATCCCTTTAAATAAAACTGGTGGTGGGGTTCTTCCTGCTGTTAAATGTGCTTTCAGCTGTGTATGATTAAGGCACTGCATTGGCTGAAGCATGGAGCTCCAAAAGACACCACTAATGTCAAATCAGCATTACATGCTGACTGATGTCTACCATTTTTATTTATTCATTCATGGGATGCGGGTGTCACTGGCTGGACCAGTATTAATTGCCCATCCCTAATTGCCCTTAAGAAGGTGCTGATGAGCTGCCTTCTTGAAATGCTGCAGTCCATGTGGTGTAGGAGTGCTCACAGTGCTGTTAGGGAGAGATTTCCTGGATTTTGATCATGCAACAGTGGAGGAATGGCCACATAGTTCCAAATCAGGATGGTGTATGACCTGGAGGGACACTTGCAGGTGGTGGTCTTCCCATGCATCTGCTGCCCTTATCCTTCCAGGTGGTAGAGGTTGCCGGTTTGGAAAGAGCTTTGGTGAGTTGCTGCAGTGCATCTTGTAGATGGTACACACTGCTGCTGCTGTGCAACAGTGGTGGAGGGAGTGAATGTTGAAGGTGGTGGATTGGGTGCCAATCAAGTGGGCTGCTTTGTCCTGGATGGTTTTGAGCTTCATGAGTGTTGTTGGAGCTGGCCTCATCCAGGTAAGTGGAGAGTATTCTGATGGTGACAGGTCTGGATATTTCCAGTGGGTATTCACTGAATGCATGTTAATGCCCTCACCAATATGACAACCTGCGCGACTCACTCCAGGGGTAGAATTTTAAGCTCGGCGGGCGCGTGCCCAAGTGTAAAATGACGCACGACGATGTCAGGCAAGCGTCCCGCATCATCGCGCACTCACGCGATATTTTGGTCGGCGGGAACGCACCGGACTCGGTAGCGCGCCCGCTGACAATTAAAAGGCCTGTTAAGGCCATTAAAGAGTTAATTGAGAGAAAGTTTTCGCTGCCCGTCCAACCTTCCGGTTGACGAGCAGGCGAAAAGGCCAAGCGGCCTTTGCATTTTGTAGCAAGCTTCATCCACGGGCGGGATGAGGTTTCCAACTGCAAATAAAAGTAAAGTCAGAATTTTAAAAGTGTCCCTGCTCATGTGATAGTGTCACCTGAGGAGGCATGTTTTATAACATTTTCAAAATCTTTATTTTTTTATTTTGAAAATTGTTCACCTCCCCTGAGGCAGCTCAGGGAGATTTTCAAACGCGCACCCGCGTGCATGCACAAAATTTGCACTCGCCCTCCTCCTCCTCCCCCCCCGCCACCCCCACCACAGGCAGCGCTGAGCGCTGCAGCGCGCGTTTGACGCTGGACGGGCCTTAAATAGCCCGCCAGTGTGAAACCGCGGTCTGGCCCCAATTGTGGGTGATGGTCGGCTTCCTGACCGACCCCGCCCGACGAAGGAAAAATCCTCCCTCAGGAGCGTGTGTATGTGCATCGGACGCAGGTCTGGACTTTAAATGCCACCCGCAGAGCCCAAACATGATGCGCAACCAATCCGAATTCCACACCAGTTTTCTTCATGTGAGAAGTGGTATTGAAATGTAACTTGTTAATTTTGTTGCTGGAGCAATAATTACGAATTTGTAAAAATTATTTTAATCGCACTGATGGAATATATCATCAAGTTCTTAAACCTTCATGGCATTATGCAACTCCAGAGAGCAATATTGCTTTACACTTATCTTTGCATACTTCCAATATTTTGCACCTATCCTTTGTTATTGCCAGTATTTATCCAGTGAACAGCATTTTTGTTTAAATAACGATAGCATTCAGATAGATAAGCTCCCCCAGAGCTTAACATCTATACTTGGAGCAATTTTAAATAAAAGGAGAATAACTCTTTGAACCTGAGGGACCAACAAAATAAGGATTTTTTAATCAAAATGGAGAAAATGTGTTTTTAATGATAAGTGAACAACCCTAATTGGAGAAATGTATATTAATAAGGTATTGAATTGTACTAAAACTATCAATTGTTTGATATTTATATTCATATGTGTAAAAAAATTGCAGCATTAATCAACTGGTGAGGACAGATATTGATAGAAATAAAACTGTGAACGAATTAGCTATTATGATCAAAGAAATTCAGTAAAACTGAAAAATGTGGTTACCAAAAACAAAAGAATCCTGGAATTCCATGTAAGAAAAGCGGAATGAGATTTATTGAATCACTGCAAAAAAAACCCCAGTAGCTCTGATTATCATGAACTGTGATCTGCCAAATGCAGGTAGAAATCCCGGAATTCCATGTAATGGAAACATAATTTGCCTGACTTAGTCGCTTTAAATCGGTGCATCGTTTACTGTAGCTAGTAATACGTTGTAGAATCTTTAATTATTTGCTTCAGTTATGGAAAAGTCCCAGAAGATCCTGGTAACAACTGAGGCATGTTAATGAGATTTGCAACCACAATCAAAAAAACCTATTGTGCATGTATTTTCTATCTTTCCAAAGTGTTCTGTACATTTAGCCCACTGGAATAATAGATGTGGGAGGTTTTGAGCTTGTGAATGTACAGGCACTGAATTGGAAATTGTACAGAGCACTCTCCTCTTGAAGTCCTGCAGGATAATACTTCTATGAATCCCCATCACCAAACCTGTAGCAGGGCATAGTTGAAATTAGTTTATTTGTGTTATAAATTTTGAATCCTTCGCTGCCATTTATTCACAACATTAATTCTTTTCTTAATCTATACCTCGTTTTTAATTTTCCCTATTTTTCAGTTACTTTATTTTGAAATGGCCTTCCAGTACAAATGATGAGGCATTGTAGTCCCTCAAATACCTCATTAGTGATTTATATACTTAATCTATTCAGAAGGAAAACACCTCAGACATGCAGTGGCCTCTGTACATAGGGATATGGTGTAGAAGTAATAAACTGTGACAATTTCAGCAAGGCACAATCTGTCCTTTTCATGTGATAAATGCAGTCAGACCACTGCTTTCTTATTCTTATCCTCAATTAACCAGTGAAGCTATCAGCACAGTATATTATCTGTTGACTTGTGTCAACGAGTTATGGCATCATGCTCTACATGACAACCATGATGACTCATTCATGTTACTGTGATAAGTAACATTCACGCCACTCAAGTGCCAGGCAATGACCATCTCCAACAAGAGAGAATCTAACCATTGTCCCTTGACATTCAATGGTATTGCCATCGTTGAATCCCCCAACATCCTGGGGGTTTACCATTGACCAGAAACTGAACTAGATTAACTATATGAATACTGTGGCTACAAGATCAGGTCAGAGGCTAGGAATCCTGCGGTGAGTAACTCACCTCCTGACTCAACAAAGTCTGTCCATCATCTACAAGGCACAATTCAGAAATGTGATGGAATCGTCTCCACTTGCCTGGATGAATGCAGCTCCCACAACACTCAAAAAGCTTGACAACATCCAGGACAAAGCAGGACGCTTGATTGGCACCCCGTCCACAAACATTCACTCCCTTCACCGCCAATGCTCAGTGTGTACCATCTACAAGGTGCACTGCAGGAACTCGCCAAGCTTCCTTAGACAGCACCTTCCAAACCCATAACCACCACCATCTGGAAGGACAAGGGCAGCAGATACATGGGAAAACCACCACCTGGAAGTTCCCCTCCAAGTCACTCACCATCCTGACTTGGAAATATATCATCGTTCCTTCACTGTCGCTGGGTCAAAATCCTGGAACTCCCTCCCTAACAGCACTGTGGGTGTACCTACACTACAGGGACTACAGAGTTGAAGAAGGCAGCTCACCACCACCTTCGCATGGGCAATTGGGGATGTGCAATAAATTCTGGCCTAGTCAGCAACTGCCACATCCCGTGAACGAATGAAATAATAAATTCTGTCTCATCGAAAACGCTTTGCTTGTTGCTGTTCTCAACCTTTCACCTGAGCTGCAAACATGTCCCATTCCCTCTTCCCCCTACTGGAAATGTACAGCTTCAGGCCACATGCAGCCCCATCGTACTCTGCATTGAAGGCAATGGGTACCAATTTTAACTCCGTCTTGGTGGATGGGTTTTGAATTAGTCAAAGCCTCCGTCCAAGGAGACAGGGCGTGAAGTGGGGAGCAGATCCAGTCGCGGCAGCTTGCCACCATACCCACGTGGGGGCTGTTTCACAGCGAAACAGGTCAACAGTTCCTTACAGGTGGAAGCTTACGGACGTGAGTGAGACAACTTTGGTTAATGGAGCTCACTTTCACTGGCCTTTCACCCGCAGTGCAACACCAGCATTACACTGGTTTCTGTGCCGAGAGATTTCATGGTCATGAAAAATAAATGGGACAGGAATTGGCAGTTTAGCTGGAGGCAAGTACATTTTCTGAAATCATCCTATATGAGCACAATAACGTTTGCAGAAGGGAAAACAGGGATTAGAAGAGAGGAGAGGATGTACATGTAGGGCTGCAGCTAGATGACATATTTCTGGTACTACTGCATGCCATCCCTTGCAAAAATTACTTAGCTTTAACTGGCGGAGCAAAAGTGCCCGTTTCATTTTATAGTTATTTTATGTACAGATTGAAATCTAGAAATAAAAATTAAGAACCTGTTTTTAGGCTATAATGCACTATATCTGAACACTTAAGTGGGCTATCACAGTAGATTAGACAATAAAGGGAAAAAGAGATTCTAGTGTTATAATGTAATACAAATAATTCATAGCTACCATTAAACTGGCACACACAAAATGTGGTAAGCTATTTTTACATTGATCTTAAATTAATAATTAAGCATATCGCAACCAGCTGTAACAACCTTAAGCAACAAGCCTTCCAGATTTGATTTTAGTTTAGGAAAGGGAAGATATGCCTCAAGCTGTGAAATGCAAATGACTTGAACGCTGCCTATGTCAGCATCTTCACTGTTGAATGACTCCACAGTACGACATTTCCACTTGTTTGGCACCAGTTGGACACTACCATCTCGAAGGCAAGCCAGGATTTGACATATGTACAACATCCAAGGCAGAAAAGGTTTGGCGTGCAGCGAGTGGAAACAGAGACTGGTGGAGTGAAACTGGAGGTCAGGTTTGTGCCCTATGTGATCTCCTCACCTGTCTCAGAATACTTGGTGCTCTAATGCGAATCAAGACTTCCTGGCATATGGTGCCTTTCACAAACTTTTATTTGCTCTTGGGATGTGAGTGTCACTGCCAAGGCTGGCATTTACGCCCCATCGCTAATTGCCCATGAGAAGGTGATGATTAGCCGCCTTCTTGAACTGCTGCAGCCCATGTGGTGTAGGTACACCGACAGTGCTGTTAGGAAGAGAGTTCTAGGATTTTGAACCAGCAACACTGAAGGAACTGCAAAATAGGGCAGAATTTTCCCATTGGCGTGTGGGGCAGGCCCATCACGCCGACGCATAAAATGACGCACGGTGGCGTTGGGCAAGCGTCCCAATGTCATGGCGGGCCACCGTGATATTTTGGTGGGCGGGTGTGCGATGATCTCTGATGCGCGCCTGCCATTAATTAACAGGCCACTTAAGGCACCAATTGACGATAATTTTCGGGGCCAGTGCGATCTTCAGGTCGTCCCACGGGCGCAACGGGCAGGCGGGTAGGACACATTTGTATAAACCTCATCCACGGGCAGGATAAGAGGGGTCAGTGGGGCCGCGAATGAGCTTAGTCAGATATTTAATTTGGAAAGTTACTGATACTTGCCTCTGTGAGCAGAAATACTTCAAAACTCATACCAGCTGCTTGGACAGGACTCACAACCTTCAGGTCAGCACTCTGCAGAGACGATCCTTTTTGGGGCCTGCAGGTTTCAGGAAGCCTTCCCTTAGCCTGGGAACGGGAGTTGTGCTCTCCACTGGAGGCACCTCCTCTGAGGAGGAAGGGAGGGCAAGAAGGGGGAGGAGGCCAGGAGTGCACATTCAGCCTCCAGGGGAGCCACCTTTGGGAGGACAGGCACAGGCACAAGGGATGCAGGGCCAACAGGTTGTCCAAGGCGGAAGGGGCCACAGAAAATGCCACTATCCTGCTGCCAGGGTATACAGGCGGTGAAGCAGCTACGTCAATATGTCTGAGGTGCAGTGCCGAAGGAGGCTTCATCTCTCAAGGGAGACAGTCAACTCTATCTGTCAGATGATAGGCCCTGAGATCTCCACTGTGTGGGTGGACACCCCATGCCAGTGGCTCTAAAGGTCACAGCTGCCCTCAACCTCTGTGCCTCTGGCTCCTTCCAGGACTCGGTGGGTGATCTTTGCGGTGTCTCCCAATCAGCTGTCCACACTTGTGTCAAGCAGGTGACAGACCTCTATTCAGGCGTGCATTGACCTTCATCCACTTCCGCTGGGACTAGGCCAGCCAGACAGAGCGAGCCAGAGGCTTCGCGGCCATTGCTGGCTTCCCCCGTGTCCAGGGTGCAATAGACTGTACACATGTGGCCATCAAGGCACCAGCAGGTGAGCCCGGTGCCTTCGTCAACAGGAAGGGATTCCACTCCATGAACGTGCAGTTAGTGTGTGATCACAGAATGCTGATTCTACAAGTCTGTGCAAGATACCCAGGCAGCTCCCACGACGCCTACATCCTCAGACACTCCCAGGTGCCGGGGCTCTTCAGTGCTCCAGCCTGACTGGATGGATGGCTGCTGGGTGACAAGGGCTACCCCCTCAGAAGGTGGCTCATGACCCCTCTCCGCCATCCAAGAACAGAAGCTGAGCAGCGGTACAATAGGAGCCACACCTCCACAAGGGCTGTGGTGGAGAGAACCATCGGTCTTCTCAAGATGCACTTCCGATGCCTGGACCGCTCAGGGGGCACACCCAGTACTCTCCAGATCGTGCGTCGCTGATAGTGGTTGCATCCTGCGCTCTCCACAATCTTGTGTTGGAAAGGGGGGGATGCTGTGGATGAAGAAGATGTAGACACAGTGTCTGCAGCTGCACACGATGAGTCCAGCAGTGAGTCCGAGGATGAGCAGGCACAGGGAAATGCTGAGGGGGTAGACGCTGACCTGGGCGTACTCCAGGGAGGCAGGGACACCCGGGAGGCTTTAATTCAATGAACCTTCAGCTAGAACACCACCAATGGACCTGCAACACAAGCCTGGGCTGCAGGCCCGATACTCGATACCTGTGTATTAAATCTGCCTGTATAGGAACATTAACTAAGGGCCTTGTCAATAAAGCTCAATGTGACACAACTCACTCATAACATCATGGGTAACCATGCACCTGCAGAGGAAAAGAGGCACCCTCAGCCACGGTCACATGTCTAAATTTAATGATATAACAAAATGAACTGAAGGAAACAAAATACAATGCTATTAAACAGCACACCAACTAATCATGACCTCATTGCGGGGCAACACAAAAGCACCAGTGAGAAACCCGTGGTGTGCCTAAGGTGCCTTAAATTTATGCTACGTCTAGGTGCTGTCCCCTCACTGGCACTGGCATCTGAGCCAGCCTGCTCACTGCGCTGTCCTGTTGGCCTCGATGACCTTGGCGGTCGTCCTTTGGCCCGCAGAGCCTGTACTGGCCCCGCCTGGGAGGGAGCGGCCAGTTCCACAGCCGGCATCTCCCCAGTCGTCGCAGCCTCACTGGATGCTACGGTCACTGGCAGAGGGGCGGAGGAGCTGCTGCCCTCATCCGGAGCGCCCTGAGAGGAGCCCGCAGAGATGACAGGCAGCTGTTGCACTGACGTGAGGTTGCTTACTTAGGACCTCCCTGCTCACCGTAGATGGATGGGCACTGAACTAGGAAGCTTGGTGCCCAGATCATCTCCCACACTGGCACTGATCAGCTAAGGTCAATGCCGATGTGAGGGCTTGCTGGTCCGAGTGCATCCCCAGGAAGCCCTGATGGGTCTCCTGGAGGAGCCTCTCCACGAGAGTTGCAACTCTCTCCATGGAGGATGCATGGCGCTCGGACATGTGGCTCATTGCATCGGCGATGTTCTGCATAGACTCCTCCACCACGGAGACCAAGCCAAGCATAGCCTCATGTATCTCCGCCAGGTCCTCCTGCAAACCCTGCTGGGCTTCCAGTGTTTGCTGCCTCATGGACGACTCCAGAGGCACATCATCAGCCACCGACTGAGCATGAGCCTGGTCCCCTGCAGTCCTCCAACTGCTGGTGCCATGGGAACTCTCTGTCTCTGCCAGCTCCTCCAGCAGCTGTGAAGTGCCCTCACTGCTGTGCCCTGGAACACTAGCCGATGATCTAATTCTCACCGAGGTGTTAGTATCTGCGTTGGCGCCTGCCTGGCAGGGATGGTGTGGCACTGGTGAGACTTCAGGGCCTTTAGGTGTGAGAGGGGGCCCCTGTGCCTCCTCCTTCCGGCCCTGCTTGAGCGATGCTGAAAGGAAGAACAAGGGCATTTGATTAGTTAACATGGAGACAATGTCAATGTGCATCCCTGTCCCCCGGATCATTACGCGTTCATCCTCCATAATCAATGGTTAAGCTATGTTGCAAACTTTAGTCACTGAACATTCGGCAGTGCCATGGCTGCTGAGGCTCTAATAGTGACCTCAGTGCTGGGCAAACATACCTGCTCATGGCACCCCAGCCTCACTGACACCGGTGGATCTGGGCGCGTGGCACCTCTCCAGATCGAGGGCCTCCTGTTCAAAACTGGTAATGATGGCCAACTGGGCCGGCCCTCTGCCAGTCCTCACCCGCTTGGCGGCATTATTTGCATTCTTCTCCTGAAAAGGAGAGAAGAGCATTGATTAGTGCACCTTGTACCTGGAATCTCTTCGCTGCCATCCCACCCCAACCAGAGTGGGACATTGCAGGGTTCCAGTGCCTCCTCACCCCACAGCTGCCGCACACTCACACAAAGATGCCAGGCCTGTTCCCCTCCACCTTGGCCAAATGCTGCCTACATCACATTTGGCACCACTCGGTCTAACCTTCCATAGCAAGGAGGCACAAGCACGTGGAGCGCAGAAGACAGCAGATCGATCGGTGCCACTCCACCTTGAAGCTCCCCTCCCAGCATCTCATCACCCTGACTTTGACATGTCCTGGAGTTCCAGCACTGCGCCCAGGTGCTGCTCCTCCAGGTTGCCCCCAAAACAGTAATGTGGGTGTCGCTGTACCATATGCTGCGGGTACAGAACCCATCTCTTCACCACTCTCTCAGGGTGACCTCAGCATGGGCAATATCTGCTGGCCCACCCAGCGAAGGACACATTCCGTCAATGATTCAATATAGTTAACGACACTCAGAGTTGGTGGGGGGTGGCAGCTGGGGGGGGAAACCTACCTGCTGGGTTAAGTGACTAATGCCAACATGGTACTCACCCTTCCCGAGCGCAAGAGGACGTTGAAGCGCTTGCAGCACGGGATCCAGGTGCGCCACACCATGTCACGGGAACTCACTATCCCTGCCACCCCATCCCAGGCACGTTTGGTCATGTGTGGGGGGCCTCCTCCTCCCGTCCTGGGGTACCAGGACCTCCCGCCGTGCTGCCACCTCCTCGAGGAGGGCAGCAAGGCAGTCGTCTGAGAAACGAGGGGCACAGTGGCCCCCTTGCCCTACCCTCCTGCCTGGCCTGCTCACCAGCAGCGCTCTGGGGGGAGCCCTTCCACTGGCCATGACTGACAGCCTTTGCAAGGCTGCAGGAGAAGCTGCTTTAAACAGGCCACCGGGTCGCCATGGCACCTGGCAGTCATAGCAGTCCCACCGCCGCCCGCCCACTCCTGCTGTCCTCGGGAGCCGCGTTTCACGCTGGGCGCACCTTAATTGACCCGCGCCCACCTGTGCCTACGCCCATACGGCCCGCCCGACAGGCAGAAAATTCTGCCCATAGTTCCAAGTCACGATGGTGTGTGGCATGGATGGGAAATTGCAGATCATGTATCTGCTGCCTTTACCTTTCTAGGTGGTAGAGGTTGTGGGTTTGGAAGGTGCTGTTGATGGAGCCTTGGCAAGTTGCTGCAGTGCACCTTGTAGATATTATGCACCGCTGCCTCTGCACACTGCTGATGAAGGGACTGAATGTTTAAGATGATGGATGGGGTGCTGATCAAGCAGACTGCTTTGTCCGGGATAGTGTTGAATTTCTCGAGTGTTGTTGGGGCTGTACTCATCTAGGCAAGTGGAATTGCACCATACTCCTGACTTGTGCCTTGGACAGGATTTGGGGAGTCAGGAGGTGAGCTACTCACTGCAGGATTCCTAGCCTCTGACCTGCTCTTGTAGCCACAGTATTTATATGACTAGTCGAGATCAGTTTCTGGTCAATGGTAACCACCAGGTGATCGATGTTGGAGGATTTCGTGTTGGAAATTCTATTGAATTTCAAGGGGAGATGCTTAGGTTATTTATTGCTGAAGATGGTCATTGCCTGACACTTGTGTGGCATGAACATTACTTGCAGTTAGTCCAAGCCTAAATGCTGTCTAGGTCTTTCTGCCTGCGGACATGGACCACTTCAGTATCTGAAGAGCCGTCTCTTTATGTCATGTGGGGTGATTTGAAATATTTGAAGACTGGCATCTGTGATGCTTGGGGACCTCAGATGGAGGCCGAGGTGGATCATCCACTCAGCACTTCTGGCTGAAATGGTTGCAAATGCCTCAGCTTGTTTTTTTTGCACTGATGCAAAACATGTGCACGTTTTTGAAGCCTCCTCCTCTAATTAGTTGTTTAATTGTCCACCACCATTCACGACTGGATGTGACAGAACCTCAGAACATTGATTTGATCCATTCCGAAACGTTAACTCTGTCTTTCTCTCTACAGATGCTGTTAGACCTGCTGAGTTTTTCCAGCATTTTCTGTTTTTGTTTTGACTTGATCCATTGGTTGTAGGAGCGCTTATCTGCTACCTTCATTGTTTAGCATGCATGTGGTCCTGTGCTGCCACTTCACTGGGCTGGAGGCTCATTTTTTGGTATGTGTGGTGCAGTTTCTGACATGCTCTCCAAAACCCTTTATTGAACCAGGGTTGATCCCTTGGCTTGGTGGTAATGGTAGAATGATGATATGCTGGGTCATGAGGTTACAAATTGTGGTGAATGCAATTCACCTACTGCTGATGGCCACAGCGCCTCATGGTTGCCCAGTTTTGAGCTGCTTGATCTGTTTTATCCATTCGCACAGTGATAGTACCACAGAGTATGGTCGAGGGTGCCCTCAGTGAGAAGACTTTGTCTCCAGAAGGACAGTGCAGTGGTGAATCCTACAAAGGCTGTCATGGATGAATGCATCTGCAAAGATAGATTGGTGAGGATGAGGTTAACTAGGTTTTTCCCACTTGTTGGTTCTTTCTCCACCTGCCTCAGGCCCAGTCTGGCCGATCTTTCCTTCAGGACTTTGCCAGTTCAGTCAGTAGCGTTGTTTCCCAATCACTCTTGGTTTTGGACATTGAAGGGGAGATGGTGACGTATTGGTAATGTCACTGGACTGGTAATCCAGAGACCCAGGCTAATGTTCTGGGGACAATGGTTCAAATCCCACCATGGCAGTTGGTGGAATTTAAATTCAACTAATAATCTGGGATTGAAAATCTAGCCTCAGTAATGGTGACCATGAAACCATTGTCAATTGTTGTAAAAACCCATGTGGGTAACTAATGTCCTTTAGGGAAGGAAATCTGCTGCCCTTACCTGGTCTGGCCTACATGCGACTCCAGGCCCACAGCAATGTGGTTGACTTTTAACTGCCCTCTGAAATGGTGTGGCAAGCCACTCAGTTCAAGGGTAATTGGGAATGGACTACAAATGATGGCCTTGCCAGTGGTGTCCACATCCCATGAAAGAATAAAGAAAAAAAAAAATCCCTAATACATTCTGTATCATTACTACCCTTAGTGCTTCCCCTAAATTGTGTTCGACATGGGGGAGTACTGATTGATCAGCTAAGGTAGGGAGGTATGTGGCATTCAGCAGTAGGTTTCCTTGCCCATGTTGTTTGACCTGATGCCATGAGGCTTCATGGGGTCCAGAGTCAATGCTGAGGACCCCCAGGGCCACTCCCTCTTCACTGTGTATCACGGTGTTGCCACCTCTGGTGGGTCTGTGTTGCCGGTGGGACAGGGCATACCCAGGGATGGTGATGGTGGTGCCTGGGACATTGTAAGGTATGACTCGGCGAGCATGACTCTGGGCTGAATTTTACACTCCAAGGTCGGGACCGTTTCCTGCTTTGCGCAGTGTATTATGGGGTGCGATAATGTCAGGCACCGTTTACAGTGTCATTGCACCAGTTTCCGATACTATCGCTGGTGGGGCAGGTTTAAAAAGTCGGGAACTCGCTCACGTTATTTAAATATCAATTTAAAAGGCGATTCAGCTAATTAACCGCTCCGAAGAAGAGTCATACGGGCTCGAAATGTAAACTCTGTTTCTCTCTCCGCAGATGCCATCATACCTGCTGAGTTTTCCCAGCATTTTCTGTTTTTATTTCAGCTAATTATCTACCCAGCTCAATGCAATAATATGATCAAAAGGCAATAACACACCTTCAGGGCGAGATTTGTGACATTTTTTTTTTATGGGCAAGCTTGTTTGTGTGGGTTTTAAAACTGCAGCTGAGATCAGTCTTAGCTTTGCAGCTCAAACTCTTCTGACTGCAGGGGCTGCTCGTTTGAGTGGACAGAGGAACCTTTCAGAGATTTTTCATGAGGAAAACGCTCCTCTCATTCCGAGGGCTCTTTCGATGGATTATTTTCCTGTCCATTGCCCGGGGGCGAGGGATGAAAAGTGTCTGAGACGGACGAGGGTCGTTGCCTCCGTTGACGTCACAACCTCCAGTGAGGAGGAGAAAAGGATTAGAAGGAGGAGCAGGGTGAGAGGAAGAAGGGAACACCGGGAGGCTCAGGATGCTGCGGTCCCTCAGGGAGGGGACAGAGCAGCGCCAGACCCCGAGGCTCAGGAGAAACCTAGGAACCCTTAGCGGAGGCACAGACAGAATCACAGAATTGTTACAGTGTAGAATGAGGCCATTTGGCCCATCGTGTCTGCACCAGCGCACTTATACCGCCCCCAAAGAGTATACAGGCAAAGATCTTTTCTTATTCATGGATGGGATGTGGGTGTCGCTGGCTAGGCCAGCATTTATTGCCCATCCCTAATCGCCATTGAGAAGGTGGCGGTGAGCTGCCTTCTGGAACCACTGCAGTCTCTGTGGTGTAGGTACACCCACAGTGCTGTTAGGGAGGGAGTTCCTTTAGTTCGCAGAGAATGGGTCCCTACATAGAAATATATGTCACTTCCAGGAAGTGTAAACGAGCCACGTTATGAGCTTGACTGATTATCTTCAATCGGTTGTTAGTGTAGCTATTAACACACACAGGATTGTTCAGCAACGTCTCCTTTTTCAGCAAAATTCAAGATCTGTACCACTGAGAGGCTGTTGCACCATTAGTGAGATGATGTTCCTACATGAAAGGTGCTTTGTAAGGTTACGGTAATTGTTAGGTTTTTTCATCTAATATTTAGGTAACATCTTCGACCTTCACTTTCCCCTGTAAAGCTGCCTAAACAATCAGAAGCACCAAGGACTCAATTTCAGACCCTGGGCAGGAGCACAGCAAAGCAAACAGTCAGCCAATCAGGGGGCTCCGCTGATTTTTAACAGGCAGGCCTGAGTAACATGCCACTTGCTGACTCTCTGACCAAAATGGTCGTTAAGTCGGCAAGAAGCAGCTGTCCAGTTGTAAATATAGAGACAAGAAAGCAAAATTTGGAAACATTTGTGTAGCTCTTTTCACATTCCCAGGACGTCCCAATGTACTTAACAGCTAAATATGTTATTTCCTTGAAGTGTAGCCACTTTTGTAATGTAGGAAAGGTGGGAGCCAATTGACATTCAGCGAGCTCCCACAAACGGCAATGTGATAATAACCAGATAATCTTTTTTTTATAGCGATGTTGGTTGAGGGATAAATATTGGACAGGATACTGGGGATAAACCCCCCCACCTCCGCAACTGTTCCTTTTCAAAATAGTGCCACAGGTTCTTTTACATCCACTTGAGAGGGCAGGCGGGTCCTCAGCTCAATGCATCGTCCGAAAGACAGCGCCTCCCGACTGTGCAGCACCCCCTCAGTACTGCACTGGAGTGCCGGCCTCTGATTTAAAGGTAAGAGTGTTCCCCAAATGAGGTGAGGCTTGGAGCGGCAGGCGGCCAAGGGAAACAGTTGCTTGCACAAAGAAGATGCCCTGGGAGGGTGAGCGGGATCAGGAAAGAGGAGCTGGGAGCAAAGCATGGAGCAGTTTCATTGTGGATCCTGCTAATCCTGGCCCAGAAGGAAATTAAAAAATAGTAAAAATTTTGCCTGGCTCCAGTTGTTCCATGCAAGCTCTGCTGCTGCTTTCTACTCTTAATTAGAACATTCCTTAGATAATATTACCACCTTCAACACCTCTTTGTCCTTTTGTCTGTGACATCTTTTGGTTATCTCCACCTATCACTGGCCCTCTATCCATCTCTACTTGTCCCACCCCTCCTTAAACCAGCTTATATTTCACCTCTCTTCTGCTGAAGGGTCATTCGGACTCGAAACGTTAACTGTGCTCCTCTCCGCAGATGCTGCCAGACCTGCTGAGTTTTTCCAGGTATTTTTTGTTTTTGTTTTGGATTTCCAGCATCCGCAGTTTTTTTGCTTTTATCTTCCTGCTGCTCCCTTGCTCAGGGTTGAGATTAAAATAGCAGATTGGACTGCTCTGATGTCATTTGAGCCCAACTTGAATATTTAGTAAGGACCCACTCCAACTTGAAGCACGTGTCCTGACTGGAAGCAATTTAAAATTGCTTTGGCCAGACTGGGATGGGAAATATGTGAGTAAGTCCTCTACTGAAACTTCAATGATCCCCACCTCCACCCTGCTGGCGGGGTGGGACTTAAAATTTCCACCCATCAAATATTTTATAAGAGTTAAAAATATACTGCTGTATTTAATCATGTAGCAAGTGAAAACTATTTTTTGAGTAAAATTATATAAAATGCATGGGACATACAATTCACATTGTTCACTGAATAAACTTAAACTAGGATATTAACTTTTTTTTTTGCATAGTACAGAAATGCTTCCAAAGATGTGGAATGGTTCTAAATTATTGTTGCAATTGTAGAGACGGTGAGAGCTCATTTTCATTTAAGAGTTATTTTGTTGTATAATTGACGTGACTTCTTCATTATTCACTTCACGTCATGAATTATTCAGATTTTGGATTCCTACTTTGAATAAATTTGAATAATTCGGCACCTATAAACAGCTATATCCGACCTCCTACTGTTCTGCTCTGAAAGTGTATAGTGCAAGTACAAAAAGCCCAATTCATTAACATATTAAGATGAGGACAGCTGCTTCGGTATATAAAGCCTTTTATTCAGCAAATCCAGCCTTGTGAAATCTGTACTAAGGAAATTTCCCGAAGGGAGAGGGGATTTTGAGAATTTATACCTTTCACGAAGAAAAAAATAAATTCTTCTGATAAATTCATGACCAAAGGTTTCTCCAAATATCGTTTCTCGCCCCCCACCCATCTCAGCTGAGCGACTGTGAGCTCGGAGGTCAATCATACCTGTTTACTCCAAACTTTGAGACTGGAGCAGTGCTGCTCCCACAGCACAGATCGAAGGAAAGCTTCAGACAGCTGAGGATATTGTCAAAAGGCAGTCTGTCAGTTTATCAGAATTAGTTTTGTTTTATTTATAGTTGCAATAATACTTGCTGGAGGCTGTGCAGATGCAGGATTCCTCTCTCACAACTCTTAAAGTGACAGTGCCCTGGAATTTATTTTTAAAACAGTTCTAAGCCACTTAGCAAAAATAAGTTCAGTTGGAAAAAAAACCTTTCAATTGCCACTGAATTATGATGATGAATCTTTGTAATAAAATTTCTTATAGCTGTCAGGCTCCTTGAGTCTGGGTTGTGGCTGTTGAGCCTCGTTGGTTAAATGTCGACGTTGATTATTTTACTCCTTCGTCACCGGGTTATGTTTTTACTTTTCTTTTGCCTTCATTATTCTTTCATCATGTTAACTAAAATCCTTGCGAGCCTCCCTCCACCCACCCAAATTTCAGTTTTCTCTTCACTCGTCTTCCACTGAAGTAATTCTCCCAAATACAATCACCACCATGGCTCCCAATTCAGCTCACCTTCCGTTCCTGAGAGGACCATGCATCAGACATCAACAAGTCGCAAGTTTGCTCTTAAATCTGACCCCAGCAGCTTTCTCCTCAAACAGCACAGTGCAGGAACAAGTAGGAGAAACATTCCCGAAAGCCACGACTTAAATCGAATCAACTTAGATCGGAGCAAGTTTTCCAGTTTAAATGTACGTAATATCAGCAGATAGGTTCGCAACCCAAGATGTTCAGACCCAATACGTAACATTAAACAGGAAATTTAAAGAAAAAACATGACGTAAATATATCTTCTACATTCCCAGTGATGTGGCAAAAAAACCAAAGGGAACAGGGGTTTTGTTTTGCCCCACTGCTTTAGCTTAAAGCTGCTAAGTGCATCCCCAAGGGAGAGTCCGGTGCATTTTTTGTGAGATTTGATTTCCCCTATACTCTGCACTCGCGTTCACGTGTTTCACCCCTTAAAGTGACCAGGCTGCCTCCTGTGCTAATTTTCCTCCTGGTGGCGGACGCCGTTCCTGTTAGGCGGCCTCAGCCCTTTCCTTCTTGCAGAGCCAGTGACTGTTCCCAGAAGGTGTGGGCTCTAGCCAGCGCCACTCAGGAAACAAATGTTATCGGGGTTAGATGGGAATGTGGAAACCGAAACACAAGAAGGTCAGCCATGATCTTATTGAATGGTGGAGCAGGCTCGAGGGGCCGAATAGTTTACTCCTGTTCCTATTTCTTATGTTCTGATGTTCGCTGTTGTGCCCATGGTCGATGGGCACATGGTTGGAGGGCCCCGGGAGGATCTGGCGCGCGGCGGTGGAGATCGGAGTCGGAGGCACTGGGCTCATGATCAACCCCCTGGGGCCAGTCAGAGTTTGAGTGGCCGTGGGCTGCACCTCTGCCAGTGCTGCCTTGGCGCAAATGCAGGGGAACGTGATTTTGGTAGTCATTCGGAGTGGCATGTTCCAAGGTGGTGCGAGAAGACCAAAGCCTAAGCCGATAGTTTGAGAGAACGGGGAAACAGCCCTTTCATTGATTCACACAGCAGGTAACAATCCAGGCAATTGCAAAAAAACCTTTTGCACCTGGTTCCCAACTATTTTATAATGGGATGGGTGGTACTTAAAACGAATAACCAGGTAGTATATTTTTTTTAACTACTTAACGAAACTACATTATTTGGGACTATTTAAAATGGGGTAGAGATGTATACTCTACATCAAGCATGAAGTAATCCACCAAATGTCTGAAAATATGGACAATTAAACAACTTATTGAAGGAAGAGGCTCTACAAATATCCCCATCCTCAATGATAAGGGAGCCCAGCACATCAGTGCAAAAGGCAAGGCTGAAGAATTTGCAACCATCCTCGGTCACAAGAGCTGAGCAGATGATCCACCTCAGCCTCTTCCTGAGGTCCCCAGCATCACAGATGCCAGTTTTCAGCCAATTTGATTCACTCAAAAAATGGCTGAAGGCACTGCATACAGCCAGAGCTAAGGGCCCTGACAAATCCCAGCCTCAGTACTGAAGTCTTGTGCTCCAGAAATAGCCGTGCCCCTAGCCAAGCTGTTCTAGCACAGTTATTGACATCTACCCAGCAATGTGGAAAATTGTCCAGGGATGTTCTGTCACAAAAAGCAGGACAAATTCCACCTGGCCAATTACTGTCCCATCAGTGTACTCTTGATCATCAGTAAAGTGATGGAAGGAGTCAATGACAGTGCTGTCAAGTGACACTTACTCAGCAATAACCTGCTCACTTACGCTCACTTTGGGTTCTGCCAGAGCCACCCAGCTCCTGATCTCACTACAGCGTTGGTCCAAACATGGACAAAAGAGCTGAACTCAAGAAGTGAGGTGAGAGGGGCTGCCCTCAATATCAAAGCAGCATAAAAGCAGGGATGTGCTGCTGAGGCTTTATAAGGCTCTGGTCAGACCACATTTAGAATATTGTGAGCAATTTTGGGCTCCGTATCTCAGGAAGGATGTGCTGGCCCTGGAGAGGGTCCAGAGGAGTTTCACGAGAATGATCCCAGGAATGAAAGGCTTAACATATGAGGAACGTTTGAGGACTCTAGGTCTATACTCAATGGAGTTTAGAAGGATGAGGGGGGATCTGATTGAAACTTACAGAATACTGAAAGGCCTGGATAGAGTAGACGTGGGGAAGATGTTTCCATTAGTAGGAGAGACTAGAACCCGAGGGCACAGCCTCAGAGTAAAGGGAAGACCTTTTAGAACAGAGATGAGGAGAAACTCCTTTAGCCAGAGAGTGGTGAATCTATGGAATTCATTGCCACAGAAGGCTGTGGAGGCCAGGTTATTGAGTGTATTTAAGACTGAGATAGATAGGTTCTTGATTGGTAAGGGGTTCAAAGGTTACAGGGAGAAGGAGGGAGAATGGGGTTGAGAAACTTATCAGCCATGATTGAATGGCGGAGCAGACTCAATGGGCTGATTGGCTTAATTTCTGCTCCTATGTCTTATGGTCTTATGGTCTTATTTGACCTAGCGCAACATCAAGAAGCCCTAGCAAAACTGGAGTCAATGGGAATCAATGGGTAACTCCCACTCTTTTGAGACATGCCTAGTTCAAAGGATGATGGTTGCGGTTGTTGGAGGCTAATCATGTCAGCCGCGGGGCATTGCTGAAGAAGTTCTTCAGGGTAGTGTTCTCGGCCCAACCATCATCAGCTGCTTCATCAATAACCTTCATTCCATCATATGGTCAGAAGTGGGGATGTTCGGTGATGATTGCACAATGTTCAGCACCCTTCACAACTCCTCAGATAATGAAGTAGTCCATGTCCAAATGGAGCAAGACCTGCACAACATTCAGATTTGGGCTGATAGTTGGCAAGCAGTATTCATGCCAAACAAGGCATGCCAGGCAATGATCATCCCCAAAAGGAAAGAATTTAACCATTACCCCTTGGAATTCAACATTGTCTCTTAGGCAGTCCCTCAGGACCATCACTAAATTTCCCAACATCAACATCTTGGGGTTACCATTGACCAGAAAATAACTGGGCCAGACATATAAATACAGAGACTGCAAGAGCAGACCAGAGGCTGGGAATTCTATGGAGAGTAACTCACCTCATGACTCCCCAGAGCCTGTCTGCCATCTACAATATTCCCCACTTGCCTGGATGAGTGCAGCCCCAACAACACTCAAGAAGCTCAGCACAATCCAGGACAAAGCAGTCCACTTGATTAGCACCCCACCCGCCATCTTAAATATTCACTCCCTCTGCCACCAATGCATAATGACAGCAATGTGCGCTATCTACAAGATGCACTGCAACAAGTTGCCAAGGCTCCTTCAACAGCACCTTCCAAACCCACAACCACTACCTCTTAGAAGGACAAGGGCAGCAGATGCATGGGAACACCACCAGCTATAAGTTCCCCTCCACACCACTCACCATCCTGACTTGGAACCATACCGTTCCTTCACTCTCTCTAGGTCAAAATCCTGTAATTCCGTTCCTAACAGCACAGTGGGTACGCTTACACCAGATGGACTGAAGCAGGTCAAGAAGGCAGCTCACTACCACCTTCTTAAGGGAAATTAGGGGTGGGCAACAAATGCCGCCTTTGCCAGTGACCCCAATATCCTATCAAAATAAAAATAAAAATCCCCTCAGGTATACTGTTCCCCTCTACTTTATCATCCTCACCAGTCAGCTAACTCCCAAATTTGTAAATATCCTTGACTCATGCTACTCTTTGGTGTGCTTCACCCCAGTAACAATGCAAGTCTCTGGTCACCCCAGTCTGACCCTAACTTTGGGTAATGTGTTTGGATATAAGGTGAAGGAGCCTAAGTGCAGTTGAGGAAGCAATACCAACTGCATTAAACACTACTGTTCTGTTGCCCTGCGCTCAAACAGATAGTCAATTTGAACTGGGTTCACTGTCTAGCTTGCATGCAAGCCAATGGGCCCTGCTTTTTCCTCCATTTGCAGAGATGGATTGATTTTCCAATACACAACACACGCTGCTATCCTACAGCCCCGACAGCAGGAATAGCTAAAAATTGGGAAGTGCTTTTGGTCTTATGTTTCAGAAGTGCAAACTTAAAACTCTGAGAATAAAGTACCTGTATCAAGTGTATGTGAGTTTTACATAGAGTTAATTTTCACCTCCAGCATGTATCAGGTGGGTGGTGGACAGGAGCAGGAAGTGGTGGTAGAAACATTGGAAGAGAAAATGGAAAATGGGATCAGGGACCATAACTATAACCATCTGTCCCTGAGATGCATTTATTACTGGAACTCCCACCTGTTTCTATCTGGATCTTTGGCAGCACAGATTGAGGTCCCTCCAAGAATCTGAATAGGTGGATACGAAGCAATAAGTGGGCTTTATACATGGTAATTGGCAGCACTGACACACAGTGGCAGCAGTGTGTACCATCTACAAGATGCATTGGCAGCAACTTGCTAATTCTTCTTTGACAGCACTACCCTAACCAGTGACTATCTAGAAGGGCAAGGGCATGAGGTACTTGGGAACACCACCTCATCCAAGTTCCCGTCCAATTCATGCACTATCCAAACTTAGAAATATTAAACCAGCTTATATTTCACCCCTTTCCTATTTTTACTTAGTTCTGTTGAAGGGTCATACGGACTCGAAATGTCAACTGTGCTCTCCTCCGCCGATGCTGCCAGACCTGCTGAGTTTTTCCAGGTATTTCTGTTTCTGTTTTTGTTTTAGAAATATATCCCTAGAAATTCATTGTTGCTGGATCAAAATCCTGGAATTCCCTCCCTAACAGCACTGTGGGTGCACCTACACCACAGGGATCGCAACCATTCAGGAAGGCAGCTCACCACCACTTTCTCAAGGAGGGCAATTAGAGATGGGCAATAAATACTGGAATTGTAATGCCCACATCTGTGAGTGAATTAAAAAAAAATCATTTGCTGTCTCCAACAAACACATCCTGCATATCATTACCAGCAAATCACAGAAAAACTCCAGCTTCCTCCACAATGACTGCACCTAGAGCCCGCAGCTAGGTGACAGGAGTGGGGGTATGGTAGATCAGAAACTCAGGAATCCTGTGAATGTGCACTCTGCATCTTCTCGGATTCAATTTCAAGTAGAAACCTTTAAGGAAACACCCAGCTATTCAACAAATAGTCCATTGTATTAGTTTTTTTCATTTGATTATTGCTGACTTTCAAAGGAACCTGCAACCTTATTCAATCAGGTCTGTCTCTATCTTGCTGGAAGGAAGCAGAAACAACTTGGCTTTTTCATATCTTTGATAGGAAGCAATTTAATTAAAGGTGAGGTATTTGCAAAAATCAAAGATGGAATTGTTTGGTAAGTAAATCGGTGTTGTGTTAAACTGGGAGGCACAGGTAAAAGGCAATTGGAAGGTTAAAATAGCTTCAGGGGATTTCAAGCATGTAAGTGCAATTATGTTTATGTCCATAAAATTATACTGTGAAGCTTCTGCTAAGTTGTCCTATTCCTAGTCATTAAAGAACAAGGCTCAGAAGCAGATGAAATTCACATTTATTTACTTTTTTCAATGTTTTGAGAGCTAGACACTAAATTAAAAAGCAAAACCTCAAAGGTAATAATCTCTGGATTATTGCCTGAGCCACATGCAAATTGGCATAGGGTACATAAAATTAGTGAGAAGAATGCATAGCTCAAAGACCGGTGTGGGAGAAGTGGATTCTGGATTGTGGGGCACTGGCACCAGTACTGGGGAAAGTGGGGGCTGTACCGTTGAAATGGTCTACACCTGAATCATGCTGGAACCAGTGTTCTAGCAAGCTACATAACTAGGGAAGTAGAGAGGGTTCTAAACTAAATAGTGGGGCTAAGGGATCAAATTTGGGAAGATGTGGTACATCAAAGAGTAGGGAAAAGGCAAGCGAGACAGGTATTAGTGTGGGAAACGATGAACAAACCATGACAGGAGGGGACAGAGTGCAAATCTAAGAGTAAATCAGCAGAAAAGGCTCGAGGTTACAAAAATAATAAAAGGACAATACAAAAGCCTCTGTATCTGAATGCACGAACCAAAATTCAAACCAAAACAGATAAACTGAGAGTGCAAATAGAACTAAATAAGCACAATTTGATAGCCATCACAGAGACATTGCTGCAGGATGACATAGATTGTGACCTGAATATTGAAGGATACATGACATTTAAGATGGACAGGGAGATAGGTAAAGGTGGAGGGTGGCTCTGTTAATTAATGATGGTATTAGCACAAAAGAGAGGGATGACCTAAATTCAGGATGTAGAAATGATTTGGGTAGAGATGGGAAATTATAAAGACAAGAAATCACTTGTGGAAGTGGTGTACAGGCCCCCTAACAGTAACCATATGGTAGAATAAAGGAAGAAATAATGGGAGCTTGTCAGAAAGGTACAGTGATAATCATGGGGGACTTTAATCTGCATATAGACTGGGAAAAGCAGATGGGCAAAGGTAGCCTAGATGAGGAATCGATAGAATATTTTCAAGATAGTTTCTTAGAACAGCACGTTCTGGCACCAGAGAGCAGGCTATACTAGACCTAGTATTGTGCAACAAGGTAGGATTACTTAATGACCCCATAGTGAAGGCACCCTGGGTAGCAGCGATCATAATATGATTGAATTTTACATTCAGTTTGAGGGAGGGAAGAGTGGGTCCAAGACTGGTGTTACAGCCACAGCCAATGTTATTTGCTGAACAAGTCAAATCCCAGAGGGAAACTTGTCTTACTGATCATAACCTTTTCTCGAGGGAAAGAACCACTGCTCCCAGAAGCATAAAATCCCACACATTTAGGATTTTAACATTAAAAGATTTATTAACAAGAGGAAAAGAAACTTAAGCACACATGATTAAAGTTACACAGTTAAAGCAGTTTTACAAAACATCCCCAAAAAAGCCCAACTGGTCAGAACACACAAGTAAACTACTTGGCAACAGCTCCCTTATAGATTTTTAACCATAAAAATCCAGTAATATTACCCAAGGCAAAAACTGTTGCCACTTTCGTAAAAGGTATACCACATGACTTCTCACTCATTTCCACTCTGCTGTGGAAATCTAAAACAAAGGTTGAGAAACAGACTGCTTTCTGAAAAGAGAGACTTCCCTGGCTTGAAAACTCGATGGCTGCTTCAAACTCACAACTTTCACACCTTCTCCCTACACATTTCCCCCACACAGCCACGTAACTCAGCTCAACATCTTTTCTTAAATATCCTTTTTCCCTTTCATCTTAGATTTCACTGTCCTAAGCACCCCTTTGAACTCAACTTTTCCAAAGTGGAAAATCTTTCATATTTTCTTATTATCTCCACTTTCGGGTCAAAGAAAATTTGATAACCTTCCCTTGTTTATTTATGAAAACTTTGTAAGTTGTAAAAGTCCCTTGTCACTTCTAAACTCCACTTTGAAATTTAACAGCCGAAAAGTCAAGTCCCTACCTATCATATAATGCAAATTTTAAAACCCAACCTATTTACTTCTACATTCAACTTCACCAAAGCCTCTCGTTACAAATGCATGCATCTAACTCCTTGGCCTTTCATCTCTCAGTTCCCACTGTCTTTACTAATCTTTCCCTATTTTAATTAATCATGGACAGAATGTAAAAAAACAACAAAGAATGACCAAAAGATTGATAAGGAAGGAAAAATTGGAGTTCAAGAGAAAGCTAGCTAGAAATATAAAGACAGATTGTAAGAGTTTCTATAGATACTTAAAAAAGAAAAGAGTTAACAAAGTGAGCATTAGTCCTCTAGAAAGTGAGTCTAGAGAATTAATAATGGAAAATATAGAGATGGCAGATGAATTGGGCAGGTATTTTGTATCGGTTTTCACTTTAGAGTATACAAGTTACATCCCAGAAGAAGCTATAAACCAGGAAATGGAAGGGAGGGATGAACTTCTGGAAAATTACAATCACCAGGAAAGTGGTACTGAGCAAATCGTTGGAGCTGCAGGCTAACAAGTCCCCAGGTCCTAATGGGCTTCATCCTAGGGTCTTAAAAAAAAGTGGCCAGTGATATAGTTGATGCATTGGTTTTAATTTTCCAAAATTCCTTTGAGTCACTTCCATTCTCCAGACTCACTTTCTAGAGGACTAATGCTCACTTTGTTAACTCTTTTCTTTTTTAAGTATCTATAGAAACTCTTACAATCTGTCTTTATATTACTAGCAAGCTTTCTCTCGTACTCCAATTTTTCCTTCCTTATCAACCTTTTGGTCATTCTTTGTTGTTTTTTACATTCTGTCCATGATTAATTAAACTAGGGAAAGGTTTGTAAAGACAGCTTGACTGTGGGAACTGATAACCTTTCACCTCTGTGCTTCCATCTGTGATTAATAGAGGATCGGATCACTCCAAACTGATGGGTTGGGGAAAACACACCACCACTTATAGAGGGGGGAAATCAGAAATCAAAAACACCTTTTTGTTTACGGATGGGTAGAGAGAGGAGAAATCTGGGCTGTTTAAATTAATCCCCCTCCTGTATGTAACACAGGTGTTAGGCTAACTGGCCTGTACTTTCCTGCTTCTGTCTCCCTCCCTTTTTGAATAAATAAATACGTTCACTATTTCCCAATCTAATGGAACCTTTCCCGAATTTAAGGAAACTGAAAGCGAGATTGTGGAGTTGAATTTACAACCAGGTCAGCCATGATCTTATTGACTGGCGGAGCAGGCTCAAAGCGCTGAGTGACCTGCTCCTGCTCTCAATTGGTTTGTTCGTATGTGTGTTCATATGGATGTTCTTCATTGTCTACCTGCAATGGGTCTAGAAAACTTTAGGGGACAGGTTTCCTTTTGTTCGCTTCCTTTGGGTGGTAGATAGGTGGAGTTAAATGAGCGCTGATAGTTAGATCGCTGATCAGAAGGAGCAGCTTATCTGTGGATTGGATTGTGGGTGGTAAACAATCCAGGGAGAGGAACAGGGAATTTAAAACATCGGGGTTCTGGGCAGGTGATTTTTCTGGGACCAAGAGGAGCATTAATGTTGGAAATTGCATTTTTATGGACATTGGGTAAAACCAGGATCAGGTTTGGTTGTGATGTCTTCCAGAGACAAATAGCCCTGGTGACACCCTTTGCTTTGGTGCATGACCATCCCTCACTTTCCAACAGTGACAAGCAGTCCAGTTCTGTTAGCTAATGTCCTCATAAATTATATTGTGAGATCTAGAACTACCCTTGATGTTGTTTTGCAAACGCAGTTCAATTATCAATGTATTTTTGAAGATAGGACATTCATAACCACACTTAGGGCAGAATTTTGCCCTCGGATGGCGGGCGGGCCCCACCGGCTCGGCGGCGGGCAGGCAGCCGAACTCTGCCACTGAAACGGGGCCGGCCGCCATTTTGAGTGGGCGGGCCAATTAAGGCCCGCCCAGCGGCCTGCCCGACTGGAAGTGCAATGCGCCTCCTGTGCGGGGGTGGGGTGGAGGGATTCCCCATCTGTCAAAGTGCGCTCTTTCGCACAGGCGCGTGAAAGAGCGCACTACTCCCTGAGGCAAAGTCCTGTCTCAGGGAGATTCGTGACAGGTAAGAAAAGTCAAAAAATAGAGAAATATTAAAATTATTAACATGTCCCCCTCATGTGACAATGTCACACGAGATGGGACTTGTTAATAAGAAACACATAAAGTTTATTAAATTTTTAAAAAACGGACATGAAACTTCATCCTGCCAGTGGATGAAGTTTCATGAATAATCTGGAGCCCGCTGAGGCTCCTGGCCTGCCCGCCAGCCTTAAGTTTGGACAGGCAGGGTCTTTAACAAGGTTAATTAGCCATTGGCCTTAATTGGCCATTGACAGGTCGGTGGGCGGACAGCTGATTTCGCTGTCCACCCACCTTCCTGAAGATTTAAATGGACCGGGATGAAGTCGGGGGTTCCTCCCAATGTCATTCCACGTCATTTTCCCCTCGGCGAGCAGGCCCTGCCCCCAAATCACCAAGGAGAAAATCCTGGCCTTAATATTCAAATGTGGCCATGCCATTGAAATCTACCGGCTGAAATTATTGTTTGGACTTGTAATTAGTTGCCCTATGGTTCCTTCCTAGGAATTGCACCAAACAGCCTCATACGCTACTGGAATTTTCAGTAAGTATCAATGATGTCAAACAAATCTTCTAGCTTTACCACAACCCATTAAGGGACATCCCTCCATTGTGTACAGATATTTCATGTTGCACTGATGTGCATTACTGTACATTTTCCACATTCCATTTTATTTGCCATTCCTTAGTTGACCCATTTTAAACATTCCCATAGTCTTTGGAATGCCATCAATCTTCCTTACATTGCTCACATAGGTTTATATCAACAGCAAATCTGGTGACATTACCGGAACTACCTTCCAAACCCATGACCACTATCATCTGGAAGAACGAGGGCAGCAGATACATGGGACACCACCACCTGCAAGTTCCCCTCCAAGCCGCTCACCAAACTGACTTGGAAATATATTTCCATTCCTTCTCTGTCGTTGTCAAAATCCTGGAACTCTCTCCCAAATGACACTGTGAGTGTAGTGATTCAAGAAGGCAACTCACCACCACCTTCTCAAGGGCAATTAAGGATGGGTAATAAATGCCAGCCTAGCTGGTGACACCCACACCCTATGAATGAATTAAAAGAAAATGCATGAAGAGTGCAAAGTAACTGAGGATCAGCATTTTCCAGGTGGTGGGGTTTCCCTTCTTGCTATCCGAGGTCTCTGTGCCGAATACGTTGCTGCCAATACCACCTGCCTCACAGCCATTTAATGATCCAGTGAGCATTATTTGCCTAAAGATGGGACTTCCACTCCTCACTCAGGAGGAAGTCCCCCCTCAGAGAGTTGCTAGCCAATCAGATTGACCAGCAGCTCTCAAGTCCCAGCAACGCCAGGACTGCAGTGGGCAGGATTGGGACTGCAAGCAGTCTAATTCTACTAAAGCCTAAGTCCCGGGAATCCAGGACCAGGTAAATGGGAGAGTCTCAGGGTAAGGAGGGGAGGTGAGGCCTGCGGGTGTGGGTGGGGTAGGGACCTTGGTGGAGAGGGCGTGAGGGGGGTTTGTGCAGGTGGGGAAGGGAGCACCCCCAGGATCAAGACCTTTTGTGGAGGGGGGCGCATGAGGTTGAAAGGTGACTGTTGATGGAGGCACCCCTCCCCCCCCCAACCCTCCCCTTACTGCCCAAGGCCTGAGCAGGGTCACTTTTCAGGCCTCACCCCATTCCTGAACACCTCGCTCCAGCCTGAAAATTGAGGCTGGGCAGGAAACGGCCCTTAAGTGGTCATTAATTGGCCCCGTAAGGGCCTCAAATGGGGCAAAAGGTGGGCCGGCCTAGGCGTCACCCACCCCACTATAAAATTGTGCAGAGGTCAGTTGTGTCTGGTGGGAAGGCCATGCTAGGAATTTTACAGGTCTCCCCTCCCCCTTCCTGCAAACTCACCGGCGGGGGGAATGTACAATTCTGCCCCTGGTTACCAGACTAAATCCTTTATCATTTGTCTTCACCTACTTATTACGACCAAGAAAAATGCTACTATTAGCTAGCTAATTTGCCTTTAACTTGGTTTTAATCGCAATCAAATCATGAACTAGAAGTGAGAATACTATGCTTGCGAATGCTAAGTGAAAATAGACTGCCTGGAGTGCAGAAAATTATTTTTCTTCCTCTGTGTTTCCTTGTTAATAGATTTTCTCCAACATTTTGAGCTTGCTATTTGCATTGGCTTTCATGTTCTATCTGATTAGGAATTATCTTGACCTTCCTTAGCCTGCATAGCGATTTTAACTTTACTTCACCAATTTTGTTTCTCTTAGGACAGAATTTTGCCGTCGGCGAGCAGGGGGCGGGGCCCACTAACCGATGCTGGATGACGTCAGGTGGAACCCCCAACGTCATCCCGCCCCATTTAAATTTTCAGGAAAGCGGGGACGCAGCAAAATCAGCTGTGCGCCCGCCGACCTGTCAATGGCCACTTGAGGCCACTGACAGGATCATTTAACCAATTAAAGGACCTGCCCGTCCAACCTTAAGGTTGGCGGGATGGCCAGGAGCCCCGGCGGCAACTAGAGAAAACATGAAACCTCAACCACCGGCGGGACGAGGTTTCATGCAGGGTTTTAAAAATTGTAATAAAGTTGTTCTGTAAATTATGAACATGTCCCAACTCATGTGACATTGTCACATGAGGGGACATGTAAGGGATTTTTCTTTTCCCTATTTTTAATAGTTTTAAAAGTCGAAGCGATCTCCCTGAGGCTGCACTTAGCCTCAGGGAGATGTGCACTCTTTCGTGCGCATGCGCATGCGCGAAAGAGCGGACTCTCGCTTTTAGGGAATTCCACCCCCCCGCCCGCACAGGGAGTGCATAGCACTTCCTGGTGGACATCACACTGGGCGGGCCTTAATTGGCCCGCCCACGTAAAATAGCGGTGTGGCCCGCTTTGCTGGCAGGGATTGGCTCCGCGCCCGCTGGCGATTGAATTGGGCCCGTCCACCCGACAAGCAGAAAATTCTGCACTTAAGATCCTTAAAGTGCAGAAATCAACTTCCCATATCTCATCCACACAAAATTCCACTAGTCCAGTACTTTAATCTTCACTGTCTTTGTTAGGGTCCTTTTCCCTCAACACTAACTTAAAAATTTCTGGGGCTAAATTTGACCATGATGCAGGCAGGGATAGATGGGATATGGCACAGGCGCAGGATGAAATCCTTGAAAAGTCGCATCAGGTCAGGGGTTTGGCAGTGAGTGGGGAAACTCCATTCAGGCGTTGGGAAACAAATTAAAATATTCAAAGACCGAATTAAGTGTGCCTTTAACCCTGCATTCTGACTTTAATAGTCAACATCTGGGTTCCACAATCTCTATGCTTCTCGCTAGAGCGCAAGAGGCGAGTGTACAGCTGAGAATGATTGCATACTGAAATTAGACAACTTCCTTTATGTCACCTATTATCACATTTCTTAGCTAATACCACCACCGTCAACACCTCTTTGTCCTTTTGTCTATGACATCTTTTGGCTATCTCCATCTATCGCTGGCCCTCTATCCAGCTCTACTTGTCCCTCCCCCTACCTTAAACCAGTTTATATTTCACCTCTCTTCTATATTTCCTTAGTTCTGTTGAAGAGTCATACCGACTCGAAAAGCTAACTGTGTTCCTCTCCGCAGATGCTGTCAGACCTGCTGAGTTTTTCCAGGTATTTTTATTTTTGTTTTGGATTTCCAGCATCCGCAGTTTTTTGCTTTTATCTTCAGGATATCACAGTCTGCTGCCCACCCAGGTCACTGATGCCTTGCAAGTCAAAGCTGCCATTTATGTCCACTTTGCCACAGATGAGGCCACTCAAACCCAAAGGGTTGTTAATTGGTTTTGCACCCTTGGCTGGATGTCCACAGGTTAAAATTCCTCCCTTTATCTTATTTGAAAGACACTAAATTCATGCAGGATATTATCATTACGCATCTATCCCTTTTAAATCCATCCATTTTTAAAACAAAATATATTGAACGCCCTTACGATGTACATAATGTCCTCAATATCATCTGTATCACTATCGTAAGAATCCAATTACAAAAGACATAATTCACGTGACTTATTTATAAACAATGCCATTATGAGCATGTTAATGAAGTGATGCACAAAACAAAAAAAAACATAACAAATTCCACATTTCAAAACTTCTGACTTTTCTTATTAGTATCTTAATTGCTTTCCTTGATGTTTGCCTTAGTAGACTAAATGTAGCTTAGTGTTTCCCACAGTGAGATCTTGAAATGATCGATAACTTTTACACATACAGGAAGAGTGAATGTAATGAGCTGGAATTTGAAGCCTCGATAATTTTGATTATGCTGCAATTCCTCTCATTTTACTGAAAGATAAAATAATTCAGTTTAATTTTACTGTCCAGGGTTATCCCATGCATCTTAGCAATAGATCTTCAAATAGATCAAAGCTATTGCTTTCTATGTTGCCAACATGTAGAATTTAAAATATGTTTGCGGACTACTGGAGTGCTGGAGAAAGGGTATTTTCTTTAGGAGGGCAGATTAACCTTGTGAGAGTCCTGAGAACAATCCTGCCAATCTGGGGAGACCACTATGCAGTACCAATAGCCGTGACATACTGTCCATGAGTTGACAGCATTTTAAATACTCCTCCTCCCAGCTGTATGATGTTTTCTCATTTTAAACTGAATAAAACAAATGAACCCTGTATGGTACACAGTAAGTTCTGCGTTTAAACACAGTTCAAAAACAATAATGTAACTTCTTGAAACAACACGAAGCAAGTTCTTTGTTTCAGCACTCTGTTGATAAAGAAGTTTCAGATGTACGCTTATCCTCACCCCCAGGCAATGGCTGGTGTTCTTCTCAGGGCAATAAATTCAACTTAATCCTTGTTTTATTCAGCGGATTTACCACTACAGGTGAGCATCAAGGCAGACAATAATCTAAATGACTAGAATTACCCATTTCACATCAGCCAAACAGATCAACCTCTTCTTAATGGAGTTTTGAGTAGAGAGGTCTGTCATGGTAACCTACAGGCAGTCATTATGCACTGAGAATGTAGGCACAGAGGTTCAGCCTGAGACATTGCATTGGTCAGTGATTGAATCCTAAGGGTGTGTAGTTCGGGGCAGAGACTGAAGGGAATGACTTCAGTGTTTAGCTGGAGGAAATTCATAATTCTTATCTGAAAATCAAGAGTGGTGCTAGGTAAGACATCCAGTGCCGAGTCCTGAAAGCAAAATGCAATAATAATTCAACTGGAATCTCAATATGCATTCTTAAGTTACGTGCTTATTCATTCATAACTGGGAAGTCTGACAGCATAGAAGCAGTGAAAGGGTTAAGAAAGGTGTAGAGGTGTAGTACTGGGTGTCATCAGCATTCATATGGAAACTGACCTCATAGCTGCAGATGATGTTGCCAAGGGACAAGTTGTGAATGATGAAGAGCAAAGTGTCAGTACTGAATCATTGAAAAGAACCTAAGGTAATGGGTTCTGCATAAGTGTGGGTCGAGAAGCCATTGTTATAGATGCTCTGAGTAAAACTGGACAGTGAAGAATAGAACCAGGTGAGCTAAGTCTGACTGAACTAGACAACAGAGGAGAAGCATTAAGAAGATAATGTGCTTGACTGTGTCTGCTGTGAGCTAGTGGATTAGGAGGCTGGATAATAAAGCAGGCATGGAGAATGTAGTTGATGACTTTGTTTAGAGTTGTTTCAGTACTGCAGGAGGTGCAAATACAGGATTGGAGGGATTCAAACAGCGAGTTGCAGGGCAGATGCGAATGCATCAGGAGCACTTTGCTGGCCATGGTGAAAGATCAGGAGTGGTTCTAACAGGGAACTCTTTCCCAGAGCTAGCACAGACTTGATGGACTGAATGGTCTCTTATAGTAACGTATGATTCCAAAGCGACAAGATGTTCAAGGATTTTGAAGACAATGGGGAGATTGGAGCTGCAATAATAGTTTGTAAAGAATAAGGGATTGAGGATGGTCTGTTTTGAGGAGGGGGAATGAAGGAGTGTTTTCAAATGGAGGCGACTCTTTACAATGTCACCTAGCATGGGCCAGGAAGGGAAATAGGATGGTCAAACATTTCAGTGCAAACTGCATATGAACATGGGTCTTATTGATGGGATGAACTTGGAGAGAAAATGTGGGAATGGATTGATATTCACGTTATGGATATAAATTAGAACTAGAATTACTCATAACAGCACGCCAACCCAACAGAACAAATGATTTTCAGACTTTCAGCCAATTTCTCATTCCTTTCCAAGATTAACCCTGAGTCCCACAGCTTTGACCTTAAATAATGCTCTAATTTGTCGACCTTTGTCAAACGCCTTTTGGACATCAAAGGCAATGCATACAATCTACCACAGTCCACTTGTGATATCACTTCCTATAAAATATCATGGCCAGGAAGAATTTCCCTCTTAATTCATGCTGCCTGCTCTTAACTTGGGGTGGTGGGGGGTAAATTTCTATGTGGTTCGACTCACTCATCATTTATGCTGTTTTTCTGGAGTTTTTGAGGCTCTTAACCAATGTTAACACTGTCGAGTGGGAGAGGGAAATTTCACCCCTTGGCTATTATTGTCCACATAATTCTTATCTGAAAATTAAGAGCAGTGTGAAATAAAACATCCAGCGCTGAGTCCTGAAAGTAAATTGCAATAGTAATTCAACTGGAATCTCATTATCCATTCTTAAGTTACTTGCTTAATTTTATAGTGAACAAAGTTACTGACTAAATATTACTTTGTAAGCTTTGTTGATCTAAATAATGAAAATTTCATGAGCTCACTCACTAAATTTCATTAATTGATTTTTTAACTACAATTAATAATTAATAAATTTAACTGTCTGCATTTAGAAAATTAACTTAATTGCTACCTTTTAAAATATCATTATCTAGATTATTTTTTCAATGTGAAATGAGCTAGAAAATGGAGAATTGGTGGAAGATTAGAATGTGAGTGTAAGGGTCACCAGAGCAATGGAGCCTGCAAAGCACTGACTGGCTGTCGTGTCATGTTTTTGGATGATAAAAGCATTGTGATCACATTCAGAACTGGCTCTAAATGGAGTGAGGACATCTTAGGTTAATGTATGAAATGAAGCAGAACTGTCTGGCGAAAGAATGCGATGCAGAAAACGAAATCTTGGGGAGAACAAGCTATTTTATTGCACAGACAACATTTGAGAGTGGGCGCAACAGATTTGGTCCTGTTGTAGTGGGTTGGTCACTGCAAAGTATCAGCGGCAGGAACGGGGAAGTAGAAGTTCATAGCTTAGTAAATATTGCACGGCGTAGACCACATAAACAAGCTGTGATGGAAGAATATTGTCCAGACATAGGGCGGAAAAGTCCCAGATTTGCACAAAGTGTGGTAGCGGGTTGGAAAAGAGGACATTATACCTGCCGGCCGCTATGGTGGCTTTTCGCGGCATATCGTTCCATTTCCGGCGCGCCTGCCTCATTAATAATGCACCAGGAAAACATGCCGGGTTACTAGTGGGGCAGCCTCTGATTTGACCGCCCCGCCATCACCTTGGGCCTTCAGTAATCTGGGCGCCATTTTTCAATGGCATCCCTGCACAGAGCTAGCTCTCCCTAAGGCATCAGAGGCTGCCGGAAAGTCAAGGCTGCCAAAGGGAGGAAACATGCTGCCCCCAAATTTAGCAACACCTCCCATGGGCACCTGCTGGATGCTGTGGAGGCCCACCATGAAGTTCCCTACCCTTGCTCTGGGTGAAGACCAGCAAGCTAGGTCACCAATCCAGCATGGGAGGCAGTGGCAGTGGTGGTCAGCGCCAATGTCCTGCAAAAGAGGACAGCCACCCAGTGCTGAAAGAGGATGAATGATCATCTCTGTTCTGCTGTGGTAATTCACTCTTCTCAGCATTCTCAACTCACACACTCTCAAACCCATCACACATCCACAGCGATCTCGCTCGCTGCCAGTTCAAGTGATAATAGTAATTCAACTGGAATCTCACTATCCATTCTTAAGTTACTTGCTTAATTTTATAGTGAACCAAGTTACTGACTAAGTATTATTTTGTAAGCTTTGTTGAACATAATAATGAAAATTTCATGAACTCACTCATTAAATTTCATTAATTGATTTTCTACCTATAATTAATAATTAATAAATTTACTGTTTGCATTTAGTAAATTAACTTCATTGCTACCTTTTGAAATATCATTATCCAGATTATCTTACAATGTGAAATGAGCTAAAAAATGGAGAATTGGTGGAAGATTAGGATGTGAGTGTAAGGGTCACCAGAGCAATGGAGCCTGCAAAGCACTGACTGGCTGCCGTGTCATGTTTTTGGATGATAAAAGCATTATGCTCATATTCAGAACTGGCTCTAAGTGGAGTGAGGACATCTTAGGTTAATGTATGAAATGAAGCAGAACTGTTTGGCGAAAGAATGCAATACAGATAAAACAAATCTTGGGGAGAACAAGCTATTTTATTGCACAGACAACATTTGAGAGTGGGCGCAACAGATTTGGTCCTTTTGTAGTGTAATAGTTCAAGTGACTATTACTCTCTCACACACACCTTCATCTGCCCTGCGGATCTTGTCCTCATCCTGTCCATGGCACCACTGATCACCCGCACATGCCAGGCATCCTTATCACCTGGCCTGGCAGGCATCCTGCTTAAGCTCTCTCCATCTGTTTTCATGCAGGAGAAGCTGGCACACAACAAAAGGGAGAGGTCGCAGACTGGTGGAGGAATGCCTGACATCAAGGTCCTCACAAACTTTAAAAATAGGTTAATCCAGGTGGACCATTCCTGTGCTGATGGTGAGGTCGGCGGTGTCAACCAAGTGAGGATCCAGCAGTGCAACATCCATCAGACAACCATACCGTGAGTTTGTTCCCATATTCCACAGTCCCCTGCCATGCACTAATTATCTCTCCTTGCTTTTGCAGGCACATCTGGGAAGCAGCCGAGGGAGACCACGACCTAGGTCCTCGACTCAAGCCTCGAAGACACCTCGGAGGAAGAATCTGATGACACCCTAATTGAAGACCCATCACAGTGCTCACTAACACCACCCATCAGCGCAGAGACACACACCTTGGTGGGACCTAGTTCTAGAGTAGCCTTGGGGTCACAATCTGGTGAGCACATCACACTGTCTGATCCAAAGTAGGTGGTGGTGTGGACTTCCCAGGTCTCGGGCACTTGGAGGACTGCTGGAGGCAAGAAACCTGCTGAGCCCAAGTCAGATGACGAGCCTCTGGACTCGGTCATACCTCAGTTGCTGGGGATGCAAAGGCCAGCTCAGGAACATCAGGAAGGGATGTCTGCTGCACTCCCTAATTTGTAAGGCATGATGGAGAAGTCCAGCTGGCCCCCCAGCTCATCGGCATCCATGTCCGGTGACAGTGTGGTCCTGAATGTTCAGTTCATGAAGGATGTCATAGGATCAGGAGAAGTTACAGTTTCCCCGCTGCATCTCTATAATATGACCCTGTTCACAGAGCGCAAGTGAGCTGCCATAGCTACATGGGAGTCAGACATTCAAAGACGCTGTGTGAGGATCTATGGAGTGTCCCCACTCCATGTCGTTATCATCCTCCTGGAATGTAGGGACTATGGGAATCTGCTGTGCCTCTATGACAGGAGCCTTATCGCAGAGGGTATGTGTGCAGCTCCTCCATCTCCTCCTCAGGTAGCTCCTCCCTCCGTTGCAGTGCCAGGCTATGAAGAGCACAGGAGGTGGCAATGATGCGTGAAACCCTCTGTGGACAGCATTGCAGGGCTCCATCAGACCAGTGCTGGCACCGGAACCACATTTTCAGCATCCCATTGGTTTGCTTCACTGAAGTGCAAGTTGGAGCATGAGCCTCATTGGACCTTCTCACTGCAGCGCTCTAAGGCCACCGCACGGGCATCATCAGCCACATCCTCTGTGGATAGACCTTGTCCCCAAGGAGCCAACCCTATAGCCACTATGGACCCTGGAAGATGTCAGTAAGCTGAGACCTACTGAGAAGGTGGGAGGTGTGAACACTCCCTAGGAACTGCACACAGACCTGCAGGATGCGCTTGATGTGGTCGCAGACCAGCTGAATATTCAACACGTGGAAGCCCTTGCGGCTCACATACTGCTGCTTATAGCCATGGAGATCTAAGCACCATGTGGGTGCAGTTCCCTGGACATGCGCAGTCTTCAGCGACACTGGTAGGGAAACTATTGGAAAAGTTCCTGAGGGACAGGATTAATCTCCACTTGGAGAGGTAGGGATTAATCAGGGATAGTCAGCATGGCTTTATCAGGGGGAGATCATGTCTAACAAATTTGATTGAATTTTTTGAGGAGGTGACTAGTTGTGTAGATGGGGGTAGTGCAGTTGATGTCATCTACATGGACTTCAATAAGGCTTTAAACAAGGTCCCGCATGGGAGAATGGTCAAGAAGGTAAGAGCCCATGGGATCCAGGGCAATTTGGCAAATTGGATCCAAAATTGAATTAGTGGCAGGAGGCAGAGGGTGATGGTCAAAGGTTGTTTTTGTGATTGGAAGCCTGTGATGAGTGGTGTACTGTAGGGATCGTTGCTGGGGCCCTTGCTGTTTGTAGTGTACATTAATGATTTAGATGTGAATATGGGAGGTATGATCAGTAAGTTCGCAGATGACATGAAAATTGGCAGTGTCATAAATAGTGAGGAGGAAAGCCTTGGATTGCAGGACAATACAGATGGGCTGGTAAGATGGACAGAGCAATAGCAAATGGAATTTAATCCTGAGAAGTGTGAGGTGATGCATTTTGGGAGGACTAACATGGCAAGGGAATACACAATGAATGGTAGGACCCTAGGAAGTACAGAGGATCAGAGGGACCTTGATGTACATGTCCATAGATCCCTGAAGGCAACAGCACAGGTTGATAAGGTGGTTTAAGGAGGCATATGGCATATTTGCCTTTATTAGACGAGGCATAGAATATAAGAGCAGGGAGGTTGTGTTGGAGCTTTATAAAACGCTAGTTAGGCCACAGCTGGAGTACTGAGTGCAGCTCTGGTCGCCACACTATAGGAAGGATGTGATTGAACTGGAGAGGGTGCAGAGGAGATCACTAGGATGTTAAAAACAAAAAACTGCGGATGCTGGAAATCCAAAACAAAAACAGAATTACCTGGAAAAACTCAGCAGGTCTGGCAGCATCGGCGGAGAAGAATAAAGTTGACGTTTCGAGTCCTCATGACCCTTCAACAGAACAGTTCTGTTGAAGGGTCATGAGGACTCGAAACGTCAACTTTATTCTTCTCCGCCGATGCTGCCAGACCTGCTGAGTTTTTCCAGGTAATTCTGTTTTTGTTTCACTAGGATGTTGCCTGGGCTGGAACGTTTCAGCTATGAAGGGAGACTGGATAGGCTAGGGTTGTTTTCCTTAGAGCAGAGAAGGCTGAGGGGGTCTTGATAGAGGTATACAAAATATTGAGGGGCATAGATAGGGTAGATAGGAAGAAACTTTTCCCCTTAGCGGAGGTGTCAATAACCAGTGAGCATTGATTTAAGGTAAGGGGCAAAAGATTTAGAGGGGATTTGAGGAAAAGTTTTTTCACCCAGAGGGTGGTTGGAATCTGGAACACACTGCCTGAGGGGGTGATAGAGGCAGGAACCCTCACAGCATTTGAGAAGTATTTAGATGAGCACTTGAAATGCCATAGCATATTGGGCTATGGGCCAAGGGCTGGAAAAGGGGATTAGAATAGATAGGTGTTTGATGGCTGGCACAGACACAATGGGCCGAAGGGCCTGTTTCTGTGCTGTATAACTCTATGACTAGTTCTCGGTCATCTGCATGAATGACGAGCGCCATTTTTGGACCCTGGGTCTAGCTAGGTGCTGACCCGAGCCACTTGCTGTGGCTCTTCAGTGGTGAATGCAGGACCCCCAGCCGCCCTTCTTCTTGAGGGTGCTGTTCCTCCCTCTGCCCAGCCAGGCGCCTCCTTCACTCCCTCCTTCTTCGTCTCTGCTCCCGGTAAGCCATGAGGCATACAAAGAGACACCTGGGTTAGCATTGGTCTCCTAGGGACCTCTCATGGTTACTTGTGCAGCTCTGGCTTTTTCTCAAGGCCCCTTAATGCATTCCGGAGAGCGCTGGCCACCACTTGGATGGCCAGGGCTTAGTGCGCTGCATGGCTACCCAAAACCCCACCCTCCTCCGCCCTACTCCACCTGACTGATTGACGGCAGCTTTGCCCATTGGACTGCATGCTGTGCTCTAAGCTGAGGTGCAGGCATTCTCCTAACCTGCACTGCAAGGCTGCACCGTTAGCTGGAACCATGGGGAGACTGGTTCAAACCTGAATGAAGGCATTGCAAGGGGCTGTGAACGCCTCTATCAGTGACTGCTCCATGGCCAGCTTTAGCAAGGAGATTGTACAACTTGCCCAATCATCCAATTGTTCTGCAGTCCTCATTAGTTTGTAGTCTGTGCCCGAGGGGTGAAAAGTTCAGGAGCATTTCATGGCACTTTCATGCCCCTGCATTGCTTGAGTGGGCAGATAAGCTAGAGGCCTGACTCTAAGCATGTCAATGCAGATGCGCCTGAACTGCCTCAGCTGCGGATGAATGCTCACTTTAAATAAGGTTTACGTAATACGTGGCCGTTTCCCTCCCCCCCAGCAGCATGTGCTTGTGCACTACCATCGGACTGTGCTGCCTTGTCCCCCTTACCTCACCCCAACCGCAGTGCAGCCCTTGCCCCGGCACTGCACTGTCAGCCAGCTGGGAAAAAACGACTTGCCTGTGCCCTCACTTGAATGCGTGGCGTCTCTTGCTTGAAGTCGAACGGGCGACCCTCGCGAGTGCTGCACAAGGTTAGTGTGCACTCACCTACGAGTTCCTCTCAAAGTTCAGCTCGCCAGATTCACGCCCTTTAAATACTGTTGAATCACGTTGTTCTGAAGTCACACCAATATGAGAGATAAATGCGACACGGGGAGATGATTCCGGCAGGGAGGCAAGACGATGAGATGCAAATACATTGAGATTCGGTTCCTGACATTTTTTTTTTTATTCATTCATGGGATGTGGGCTTCACCAGCTGGGCCAGCATTTATTGTCCATCCCTTGTTGCCCTTGAGAAGGTGGTGGTGAGTTGCCTTCTTCAACCGTTGGCCGACGGGGCAAGTGTTGCAAGGGTTGAGGCAAGGTCGGGGAGACAAGGCACCACGGTCTGATGATAGGAAAGGCGGCCTGCCATTGACGGGTGGAGTGGACAATGGCTAACTGGTTTCACAACGACGTGAAACCAATTTTTGGCTGTCCCGCCATATTGTCCCCCACTCCAACTGCCATGATGCCCGCTGCCAACAAGGGCAGAAAATTCCGGCCATAGAGGCTAAAAAATGCCTGGAGAAAGGTTCAGCTGAAAAATTGGAGTCCAGGAAAGGGGGAGAATGCAAAATAAAAAGAGAGTCAGGGAGGGGGAAACAGTCAAAGGAATCTTTACAGTGGTTTGGGTCAGTGTAGGAATACGTTTAGTGACATGATGGGAATTTGTTTACATTTTAGGTTTAGCTTTGTTAAATTTTATTTATAGTGGAACAGCTGAGGAAGCAGTATACTTGCTAAAAGGACTTCAGAGAGAGGCACAGAAATCCTGAAGTGAGCAATTAAATAGGGGGAGATCGTGTCGTGGTAATGCCACTGAACTAGAGATTACCACCGTGTGGTAATTATGGTTTTATTTAGTGTGTAGTATACCTTTAAGGATAATGCTTGTTAAAGGAGATCACATGATCTTTAGTACCCAATAGGAGTGTAGCAGGGCTACCCCAGTAGCCAGTGATTAGTAGTCAGTTGTGCAGAGATAGAGTTCGAGTTGAAAGCACACGTGTAGTTGCTGCTGAGTATGTTGTAAATAAACTTAAAATTTCCACCTAAGAAATATCTGCAGATCAGCTCTATCAATAGTTCCAACTCGGCTACCACTCACAACAAATTGGCGACAAAGATAAAACAAGTTGAACAGAAGGAATAAAGTGAAAAGAAACCAGCACTGTACCTCGAGTGGTAATTGTAAGTAGGAGTAATTCCCTCTCGAAATGCTGCAATTCGGAATAATCGATCCTTTCGATCCAGCCATGGACAATTGGTCTCATTACATTGAATGTCTCACATTATTTTTCCAAGCGAATGAGACTACAGAGGAAAGGAATAGGCGAGCGATCCTCTTAAGTACATGTGGGACTGAAACCTACGGCTTGATCCAAAATTTGACAGCACCCAGTGCCGCAGATTCAAAAAACTTTGATGAATTGGCAGACATCGTGAAGGGTCATTATCAACCAAATCCCTCAGTCAGTGATGCAGAGGTTCAAGTTTAATTCAAACAATAGAACGCTGGGTGAGATAGTTGCATGCTATGTGGCAAATTTGAAGCAGTTAACGGAACATTGTGAGTTTGGTACATCTCTAAATGACGCGCTCAGAGATTGTTTGGTATGTGGTGTGAATGAGGACACGATTCAGAAGAGATAATTGTCCGAACTAAATTTGGATTTCAAGAAGGCGCTAGAGATAACGCTGGCCATAGAGAGCACAGTAAGAGGCTCAAAAGCCATACAAGGTGCACAAAATGGCACCGCCCTCCACATCCGGTGGGAAACCCCAGCCAAAAAGGGCGTGAGAATGCAAGGCCCTACTGAGAAGTGGGAAACAGCCCCAGCTAGCTGAAAAATAAGGAAAAATGACTTAACAGCAAAATCAATGAATAATTTCAATAGAAGTGGAAACAAGCAGTCTGTTAACAATTGGCAGTATAAAAAAAATCGAATGTTATTATTGTCACAGAAATGGACATATAATGAGACAGTGTAAGGAACGTTTCCAGCAGGCTTGTGAACAAAGGAAGAAACCCTTTAATGTAGAAGAGCCTGAAAAAGCAATTTCAGATATTTACTTGTTTAATCTGAAATCTGCAAAGACAGAACCAATATTTGTAGCAGAGAAAGTAAATGGCAAACCTATCAGAATGGAAGTGGACACTGGAGCTTCCACTACAGTAATTGGAGAAGATAACTTCAAATATCTGAATAATGGTGAACATCAATTAAATTTAGAAGAAACAGCTGTCAAACTAAAAACATACATGGGCATAAGTAGAGTAACTATCCTATGGAAGCCAATTGGCAACGCTACCAGTGTTGGTGTTGAGAAGCAGAGCACCAAGACTACTAAGGTGAAACTGGCTAAATCAACCTTGATCGGCCACTGAGATTCCAAAAGGAAACTGAAAACATTCCTGTTTTGGAAAAGGAGCGTGTAACGACTCAACAACCTGTAGAAACGCAGGCTGTCTTAAGCCAAAAACACGGTAGAACAGCAGAAGAACCTCAAAGAGACCCTGCTTGATGACAGAGTTTGAGACAAGGTAAGCAACCTCCGAAAGGAAAAAAAAATACCTGCTGAAAGACCTTCACACACTACAAGATTCCCTCAGCTCTAAGTTTGTACCACTAGAAAAGTATGAAGAGAAAGAGAAAGAATTCAGCACTTCTCTGAATAACCTGAAAAATGAGTTGTCAGAGAAGACACAATAATGTTCAATTTCCCAGGAGGCAGCAAACAAATACAAAAAAAGGACTCAAAACGTTAACTCTGTCTTTCTCTCCACAGATGCTGTCAGACCTGCTGGGCAGGATTTTACCACCCGCCGATGCGTAAAATGACGCAGGATGACATCGGGCAGAACTCCCGACGTCATCGCGGCCCATTTAAATTTTCAGGAAGGCGGGGGCGCAGCAAAATCAGCTGTGCGCCCGCCGACCTATCAATGGCCAACTGAAGCCATTGACAGGATCAATTAAGCAATTAAAGGACCTGCCCGTCCAACCTTAAGGTTGGTGGGCAGGCCAGGAGCCCCGGCAGGGAATAGAAAAAACATGAAACCTCATCCACAAGTGGAATAAGTTTCATGTAGGGTTTTAAAAATTTTAATAAAGTTGTTATGGAAATTATGAACATGTCTCAACTCGGACATGTAAGGGAATTTTTCTTTCTATTTTTAATATTGTTGAAAGTAGAGCCCATCTCCCTGAGGCAGCACTTAGCCTCCGGGAGATGAATGCGCTCTTTCGTGCGCATGCGCAAAAGAGCGCACTCTCGATTTTAGGAATCCCCCCCCGCCCGTACAGGGAGCGCACAGCGCTTCCCTGCGGATGTCACGCTGGGCGGGCCTTAATTGGCCCTCCCACGTAAAATGGCGCCGCGCCTCCGATCGTGGGCACCGATCAGAAGTGCGCCCGCATGCGCCAGCCCATCAACTTCCCCACCCCCGACAGGGGGAAAATTCTGCCCGCTGAGTTTTTCTAGCAATTTTTGCTTTTGTTTCAGATTTCCAGCATCTGCAGTATTTTGCTTTTATCTTAAATACAAAAAAAGAGATGGAAGAGCTAAAGGATCAGCTACATGAAGCAAAAGAGGCTTTGGAAGGCAAAGTTGCAGAATTTTCTAAGAAGCAAACAGCTGATGAAATTTTGGGAGACTCAACCACTGAGCTCAGTTAAGTCAAGCTGGCATCTGAGAGAAGTCTGGCCAATAGTGAAGTCAAAAAGAAGGCCGAGATTAAAGCCTGAGCTAGAAAGAAGAAGGCACATAGAAAGAAGATAGAGATACTAATGGGACTTTAATCCCGGCAGCATACGAATACACTTTTGTACATAGGCCTAGCAATCAAATCGCAAATGCTGATGCACTTAGTCGTTTGCCCTTTCAAGAAAATGATGAGTTCCACAGGAACTTGTTTTACTGTAAAATGTCTTAGATTCCTCACCAGTATGTGCTCGACAGATCAGAGTAGGGACCCAGTCCTATCTCAAGTACAAGAACAAGTGCTTCATGGTTGGTCACAAGAGCCCGTATCTGACGAAATGTAACCGTACTTTAACTGAAGACATAAAACAATCAGTCAGGATGGTATCTTATTGTGGGGAGCACGAGTGATAGTACCTCCAAAGGGAAGGGAGCCACTGTTAATTGAACTACACAGTACCCACCCAGGAATATCCCGAATGAAGACCATAGCACGCAGCTACCTATGGTGGGCCTGCAATGGATAGCGAAATAGAGGTCAGGATCTTCTGGTCGGCGAGCAGGGGGCGGGGCCCGCTCACCGACGCGTAAAATGATGCGGGATGATGTCGGGCGGAACTCCCGATGTCACCCCACGTCACTTCCATTTTCAGGTCGGCGGGGGCGCAGCCGAGTCTGTTGTGCACCTGCCGCCCTGTCAACGGCCTATTGAGGCCATTGAGAGACTAATTCAAATCATTAATGGACCTGCCCGTCCGACCTTAAAGTTGCCGGGCAGGCCAGGAGCCCTGGCGGGCTTCAGAAAAAGTCTGAAAACTCATCCACGGGCGGGATGAGGTTTCATAAGGGTATTTTAATTTTTAATAAAGGTTTCAGTTAAAGTTATGGACATGTCCCAACTCATGTGACAGTGTCACATGAGGAGACAAGACAGGGAAATTTTTCTATCAATTTTATTGCAAATTTTAATTCGGAGCCGATCTCCCTGAGGCAGCGCTTAGCTTCAGGGAGATCTGTGCGCTCTTTCGCGTGCCTGTGCATAAGAGTGCACTCCCGCCTGAGGGAATCCCCCCCCCACCTGCTCAGGGAGCGCATAGCGTAGCGCTTCCTGGTGGACGTCAGGCTGGGTGGGCCTTAATTGGCCTGCTTACGTAAAATGGTGACGCGCCCCTGATCGGGGGTGCCAATCGGAGGTGCGCCCGCCCATGCCTGATCCCGCACTTCCCCCCCAATGGGGGAAGAATTTTTCCCAGAGAGTTTAGTGAAGAATTGTGTGCAATGTCAGCAACTGCAAAAGTTACCTTCAACAGCTCTGTTGCACCCTTGGGAGTGGCCAAGAAGACCATGAGTGCGGTTACACATTGACTATGTAGATCTTTCATGGGTACAATGTTTCTGCTCATTGTTGATGCCCACTCGAAATGGATAGACATACATGAGGTGAAGTCACCAACGTTGACTGCTACAATTGAGAAGCTACGTCAAAGTTTTGCCATTAACCGACTACCAGAAGTAGTCATTTCTGATAATGGCACAGCATTTGTGAGTGCTGAGTTTCAACGGTTTATCAGCCTCAATGTAAAAATGTCACTGTACCATCCTTCCTCAAATAGACTGGCAGAAAGGGCAGTTCAAACATTCAAGGCATGCTTTGGAGAAGCTAACTGAAGATTCCTTAGCAACCAAGCTAGCACGCTTTCTTTTCCATTATAGGACCACCCTTCACACAACAACAGGTGTCACACCCGTGGAGTTATTGTTGAAACCCCGCCTCAGGACAAGACTGAGCTTAATAATGCTGAGCTTAGAGGGGAAGGTGGAAAGGAGTCAGGGAAGTCAGAAAACTAGACATAACTGGCATAGTCGTGAGAGGAAATTTACCATGGGAGAGACGGTATATGTGAAGAGCTTTGTAGAAGGACCAAAATGGTTACCAGGTGAAGTAAGTGCAGTGAATGGACCTCTATCTTACCAGGTGGAGGTGGAAGACCGAGTCATACAGAGACATGTGTATCATTTAAGGAAGAGAGAAACGGATCGCCAAGATTTGGTTCCACCAGCGATCATGACTGGGTCATCATTTCCTGTTGAGGATACTCAACCCAGGACAGGCACATCTGAAGTTCCTGTAAGAGTTGAGGATAAAGTAGTGCAGGTGCCCACCGAAGCACCTGATGTTCAGACAACTCCAGAAAAGGAGGTCCCTGACAAAGCATCTGAAGTTATAGAGCTGAGACATTCTACACACATAAGGAAACCACCAGAAAGACTGAACTTGTAAATTCCTTACCCAGTGTAAATATTTTGTTGTTTTGAGAAATTTGTACTTGTAAATATTAAATGTATGTTCGAGTAAAGAGGGAGGGGTGTGGTAATTATGGTTTTATTTAGTAAGTAATATGCCTTTAAGAATAATACGTGTTAAGGAAGATCACATGATCTTTAGTACCCAAAAGGAGAGTAGCGTGAGCTACCTCAGTAGTCAGTAGTTAGTAGTCAGTTGTGTAGAGATAGAGTTTGAGTTGAAAGCACACATGTCATTGCTGCTGAGTACCTTGTAAATAAACTTAAAGTTTACACCTAAGAAGTGTGTGCAGATCAACTCTATCAATAGTACCAACTCGGCCACCACTCACAACACATCGTGGCAGCTGGTGGGATTTTCAGTAATGACCAGTAACCAGGAAACCATCACCAATTGTTGTAAAAAACAATCTGGCTCATTAATGTCCTTTAGGGAAGGAAATCTGCCGTCCTTACCTGGTCTGACCTACACCTGACCCCCAGGCCCCACATCAATGTGGTTGACTCTGAAGTAAGCTACTTAGTTCAAGGGCAACAAATGCTGGCCTTGCCAGCAACCCCCATGAAAGAATAAAGTAAACATTTTGTGCTAGCTCCTGCTGGGAAATCTCAAAGAATGTTTTGAATGGTAGGAACACATCAATTTCCCCACCTGCCTGAACACACAAGTTACAGGTTTGTAGACGAGTTCCTCGATGGAAAATTCTGTCTGAATTTATTAAATAATCAATTTTGCTTGTTCTCACAATCTATCTTGTCTCTGAGCAGTGCCACAGTAGATCACATCGTAATCCATAAAAGAATATTTTAAAAAAATGCCCTTTCACTTAATTGTGTTCAAATGAAAATCAACAGTAAGGTGTATGCAATAAGCTAATTGATTTCAATTACCAGTCTGGAATGGTCACAATCTGAAATATTTTTTCCCTGTTTTATTGGCAGTTATGGTCTCTATACCAATCCGAAAGAAATATTTAGAGGGATTGCCTGGCACTGCAGTGACAAACACGCACGAATATTTGTTTGAAAGACATTCACATTTATTTGAAAGACACACTCAAATATTCATTCTAATCTGTGTCGTACTTTTTAGTTTAGAAGGAAGAAACCAGGAAGCTTACTGATTGTTATAGTTGCGCAGTTTGTTTCAGTACAGTGTTTGCATTTTGCTGTCAAAATAATTTTTGAGTGAAGAGTTTTTAAGCTGGTAGAAGTGGGAAGGGGGAAGGAAGAACGAAATGGAAGATCTGTGATAGAGTGGAGAGCAGGAGAGATTAATTAATAAAAGATTTTATGAAAGATGTGTCCAGATGAGGCGTGAATGGCTATATAGCAGCCAATGGAATGCAATATGGGGGGGATAAAGAAAGAAACAAGCCTGCAAAAGGGAAAAAAAACAACACAATGGACAAAATGGAGGCAGAGGTTATGCTCTAAAGTTGTTGAACTCGATGTTGAGTCCAGAAGGCTGTAGAGAGTCGAGTTGAAAGGTGAGGTGCTGCCCCATAAGCTTGCATTGAGCTTTACTGGGACAATGCAGCAGGGCGTGGACAGGAAGGTCAGAGTGGGAGCAAGGTGGAGAATTAAAATAACAAGTGACAGGGAGCTCAGGGCCATGCTAGGAGATCGAACGGAAGTGTTCCACAAAGCGATCACCTAGATGCATTTGGCCTCCCCAGTGTAGAGGAGGCCACATTGTGAACAGCAAATACAGAGTACTAAACTGAAAGAGGTATAAGTAAATCATTGGGCAGAATCTTCTGTTTGGCGTGTGGGGGTGGACCCCCACAGGCTGATGCGTAAAATGATGCGCGGTGATGTTGGGCATGTGTCCTGACATCACCGCGTGTCATTCTGATCTTCCAGTCAGCGGGTGTGCACCGGAGTTGGCTGCACACCCGCCGAGCTGCCAAAGGCCTGTTAAGGCCATTAATCAAACAATTAAGACAATTGAGAAAGCTGCCCGTCCAACTTTAAGGTTGGCGGGGGGCAGACGAAGAGCCCTAGAGGTCTTCGCGTTTTTCATGAAGCCTCATCCACGAGCGGGATGAGGTTTCATGAAGGGTTTATAACATTAATAAATATTTCTGGAACATTTGAAAAACATGTCCCATCTCAGTGACATGTGACTCTGTCACATGAGGGGACATGTGTAAATGATTTTTTAGGTTCTTCGTTTAAAGTTCATATTATGAAATTAACCTCCCTGAGGCAGCTCCGTGCTTCAGGGAGATTTCTGCGCTCTTTCACGCGAAAGAGCGCAGACCCCTCCTCTCCCTCCTCTCCCCGCCCGCAGAGCTGAGCGCTTCCAGGCACGCATCATGCTGGGCAGTGCTTAATTGGACTGCCCAAGAAAAATGGCGACGATCGGCTCTGCGCCCACCCGCGCCCGCTCTCGACCAGCCCGCCTGATGGGGAGAAAATTCGGAAGGGATGTTTGGGGCCTTGGTTGGTGAAAATGGAGGAGGTGAAAGTACAGGTGTTGCATCTATTGCACTTGCATGGTAAGATGCCATAGGGAAGGGAGGGGGTGTTGGGTGTGGTTGAGGAGTGGATCAGGGTGTCCCGAAGGAAATGGCCCCTTTGGAATGCTGAAAGGGGAGGGCAGAGGAAGCTGTGTTTGTGGTGCTGACATCATGCTGTAGGCAGTGGAAATGGGAGAAGATGCTCTGTTGAATACAGAAGCTGGCGGGGTGGAAATTGAGAACAAGGGGAACCCTATTGTGGTTCTGGGAGGGAGGGGAAGGGGTGAGAGCAGAGTCCAGTGAAATAGATTGATGACCTTGGAGGGCCCTGTCAACCACGCTGGGTGGGAATGCACGGTTGAGAAAAAAGGAAGACGTATCAGAAGTGTTGATGTGGAAGGTAGCGTCATCAGAACAGATGTGACAGAGATGGAGAAATTGGGAGAATGGAATTGAGTCCTTGCAGGAAATAATGTGTGAGGAAGTGTAGCCAGAGACAAGATACAGTCACACTTATTTATAAACAGGGAATTAAAAAGTTTCGATTAATCTTTCTCGATGTATTTTCCCACCTACTCCTTTCCCACCTACTCCTCATGCACTCCTACTAGTGAGTCATGCTGTGATGTCAATGATTAGCATAGTGACAGCAATGGCAGCACCATTTTCATATCTGTACTTTGAGGCTGGGCCAGGTATTGTAAAGTGCACCCAACAGCAGATTTGTTTTCCTTATATCTTATTTTGACTCTTATCATGTTTTTTTTTAAAAATCTAATACTGAGCTTCTCTTGATAATTGCTTTAAACTTAACAGCTCAATGAGGTTTTACGAAAGAATTCCAGCACAATTATAAAGATACGTGCAGGATCATGTAAATAACAGGACAATGTGTTAAAGGTGTGCTTGCACACCTACATGGAACGTTTTTTTTTTGTGTTTTCCCTGACCTGACTAGTTTTCAGTAATCATGGTCCATGGTGAGCGTCAGGGGCCTATACTCTTTTGAAGCCTTCTTATGTCTTTTCCTTATTCTATTGTAGTGCGGGATTCCTGAGTGGAATTTAACGGCAGCGGGATTTTATGTTCCTGCCGAAGTCAATGGAGTTTGGAATGGCCCGCTGCGATGGGGCTGTCAAATTCCGGCCCTTCACTTTAAAGGGAAAAATAATGAGGCTGTGCTCTGTTGAAGCACTGTTCTAGACCCTCAATGCTTCTTTTACAGAGCTTCACAGTGGCCGAGGCTAAATCAGTTGAGCTGAGAGAATATTTACCTTTAGCATCAAAGCAAATAATGGACACTGAGAGCAGAAAAAAAAATCACTGTGAAGAATTTTAAAAGGGAATACAAAGAAACAGCTGGACACAAGGGAAAGTGGGGGGGAAAAAAATTGTTGAAAGAGGTTAGTCTAAACAGGGAATGAAATTAGGTAAAAAGTAAAAAGAATACACTGATTGAAAATTATCAAGAAAAGGAAAGACAGAATACCTGTAGGACTTTATTCATATGTAACGAGAAATATTTTTGCAGCTAGAAATCTTATTAATGCTTAACCAGGACAGGCCAGCAAGGGGATGCACAATAATTTTCTTCCATTTGTTGCATAAAAGCACGACTGCATTTTTATCTGGTCTATATTATGCAGGGAGCTGTCAAAAAGTCTTTTGGAGAGCATTTGAGTAAATTAAGTGCTGAGATGGTACTATATGTGACAATTACTCATAATGAAACATATCAAATTCTTTTGTGATGCTAGAATAAATGCTTTCAGTGTAAAAGGGGATACATTTGTTATTTTATGAAATTGTTTAATTAAATATTACAATACCAGCACATTAATTGAAACAACACAGATGGTAGAGGGAATTATTTTTCATAATGTGCCATAACAGCTGGCTGCTGCAGGTAAGGGCAGGTACAGATAAATGAGTGCAAATGAGAAACTAAAGGCAAATTTGTTAAGAAGAGAAAATGCTGTTCTCTCCCTCAAACATAGTCGTCTACTGTTTCAGCAACATTATTCTCATGTGAAGTGATGAGCTATGATATGATCATTTTTCTGGACAAGAGACATTAATTAAATAAGCTGGGCTGATGAAATAGGATTGTAAGATATTCTTCTGAGGCTAATTAAAGATAATGAATGCTCTTGTTAAAACAGTCATTATCTTTTTCAGATGGATGGAGAGAAATATCTCCTCTGTGTGCTATATGTATAGTGGAATCGTAAACCTGCTTATAAAGGGTGAGTTTATAATTTCATCACACATTATGCATAGATTATCTTCTGAAAAACTGGTCAAAAGTGTTTTGATAATGTTTTGATGCACCAAATTTTTCCGAGGGGGAAAACAATGTATAAAGTACAATGAATCTTGCAAAATATGCACTAACTCTTACATCTAACAATGGGACTGGCACCACATGGTTTGGAGAAACTACCCTTCCTCCCAAGAATGAGGTTAGATAGAAGCTGCTCCATGTCAATCATTCCACTTTTATAAACCACAAGAGGAAGAGCTTTAACTCATCTTTTACTGCTGTGCCATTGACCTGAGCCACTACAAGCTAGCAATCATCCTCAAGACAAACAAGACTTTCACCTTGTGTTTCAACAAGAACATTCATTAGCTTTAATTAGTCTCAAAAGAATATCTTACAATCCTATTTCACCAATCATCCGAACTAAAAGTCACGTCGAGTCTTATCATCTTATCATTAGTACAAACCACTTGAACGTGGTCAAGCTGTTCGCACGCCTTGATAATGTCACCTCCAGTAAATGGTTTAGCCATTAAGAAGTTACCAGCTGCAATCAATCCTACTGCGATCTCAAGATGATATATTTAATCATCACAGCATACTTTTTTAAAAAATATTATTTTCACGTGAACTGAAATCAGTGGCAGGGTCAGCCTACCCATCCCTAATTACCCAATGGCTTGTTAGGCCATTTCAGAGGGCAGTTAAGAGTCAGCCACACTGCTGTGGCTCTGGATTCACATGCAGGCCAGACCAGGTAAGGATGGCAGAGTTCCTTCCCTATAAGGACATTAGTGAAACCGATGGCTTTTTGCAACAATCCATGATCGTTGTCACGGTCGCCATTACTGAGACTAACTTTATATTCCAGGTTTACTAATTGCGTTTAAACTTCACCAGCTGTCGTGGTGGGATTTGAACCCATGTTCTCAGGCCCCTGGATTACTCACCCAGTGGACATTACCACGACACAGCAAAAGGCAGATTAATTTTAAAGGGCGGGATTTTCTGGCCCCGCTCACTACTGGGATCCTCCGGTGCTGTCAAAAGTCAATGGACTTTTGGCTTACTTACCGCATCCCCCACAGCGGGTTCGGCCAGGGTGGGGCTGAAAATTCCCAGCCAAAGTGTAGTGGGAAGCTGGTATCACCAAGTTTTTGTACGGTAACTCATTTTAGACCCACTAAAAAAAGTATGCCAAAGAACTTGAGAAGTTTTGCATGTGCCATCCTGACCATCAAATGAGTTGCTGAATGAATTGGCTTCACCATATTGGGCACAATGGATGGAATCGTCCAAGATTTGCACTAAGTGCGTTGGTGGAGGGGTGGGGGGGGGGGCGTAAAACATGTTTTACCCGAGAGCCGCAATGGTGGCTCCTCACGCCGTATTGTCCCAAACCCGCCACGTTAATTATGCATTCCCAGGAAACACGCCATTTCCATGGCGGGCGGGCTCCGATTTGCCGCTTCATCATGCCGGGCACCACATTTAAAGTACAGCCACGTGCACACCGCTCAGTGCTTCCAGACCAGAGCTGCTGCAAATAAGACATGGTCCCGAAAGACAAGAAGACTCCAGCTCCCAGGTTTAGTGATGCATCCTTCGAGCCCCTTTTGGATGTTGTTGCCACGGGAGGGGCAGCAGCATTACCACTCCGGCTTGGTAGGCGATGGCGGTGTTGATCAGTGCCAATGCTGCACAGAAGAGGCTGGCCATCCAGTGCAGAAATTTGGCGGCTGTAGGGGTGTGTTTGTGCTAAAATTGATATTAGTGGAAAGGGCTAAATTAACACCCCAGGTGGGAGAACGAGTTGGGGGGAGGTGTTGGCCATGGGGGTAGGTGACTTACATTCTTGTGTTTTCACCTAATGTAGTAATTTGGCATTCTGTTCTAAATGGATTGATTTACGATTTCTGAGTCCAATATGCTGCACAGGGTCTTAGTGCCAAACTATAGTATTCTGGTGCATAATATAACTTTAAGACAAATGTTGTAATGTAAGACCACATGATCTTGATATCCAATAGTAGACTAGCACGGGCTACCTCTGTAGTCAGTAGCCTTGAGTTAGAGTCTGAAGTGCAAAGACAGAGTTTTGAATTGTGAGCACACAAGTCCCTACATTTACCTGAAATTTCCAGTTGTCACTTGCAAATGTATAAATGAACAGTTGTACGCACCGTTGATTAAAAACTATATGACCTGCTGAAACACATTCCATTTCTGAGTTCAGAGGTGTCTGTAAATATATTACTCATGCTGATCTGAACGGAGAAATGACTAATTATTTCCATATTCCCATCACAATAGAACTGATATAGTCACAGCACAGAATCCTTTCACTGTTTGTTCTGTGAGGAAGAGATTCAGGAGAATAAATTCTGCAAGTTTCAGGAATTTTTTTTTTTGGCAACACACAAAACCTTATTCCTCTGTTTCACAGAATTGTTATGGCAGAGAAGGAAGCCATTCGGCCCATCGCATCTACACTGGCTCGCCGAATGAACAGCTTACCTAGTGCCATTCTCCCATCTTCAACCCGTAACCCTGCACATTCTTCCTTTTCAGATAACAGTCTAATTCCCTTCTGAATGCTTCAATTGAGTCTCTTTCCACCACACTCTCAGGTAGTGCATTCTCAAACTCAACCACTTGCTGCGTGAAAAAGTTCCTCCTTGTATCACTTTTTTGCTTCTTTTACTAATCGCTTTAAATCTGTGCCCTCTCATTCTCGATCCTTTCACGAGTGGGAACAGTTTCGCCCTCTCTACTCTGTCCAGACCTCTCATGATTTTGAATTCCACATCTCCTCTCGACCTTCTTTTCTCTATGGAAAACGGTGCTAACTTCTCCAATCTAACTTCCTAACTGAAGTCCCTCATCCCTGGAACCATTCTCGTGAATTTTTTCTGCACCCTCTCTAAGGCTTTCACATCCTTCCCAAAATGCGGCACCCAGAACTGGATGCAATCCTCCAGCTGAGGCTGAATTAGTGACGTATACAAATTCAACATAACCTCCTTGCTCTTGTACTCTATGCCCCTAATAATAAAGCCCAGGATACTATATGCTTTATTCACTGCTCCCTCAGCCTGTCCTGCCACCTTCAATGATTTATGCACATATACACCCAGGCCTCTCCGCTCCCTCACCCCCTTTAGAGCTGTAGCCTTTAATTTATATTGTCTCTCCATGTTCCTCCTATGAAAATGAATCACTTCATATTCCTCTGGATTGAACTTCATCTGCCACCTGTCCGTCCATTCCACCAACTTGTCTAATGACCCTTTGAAGTTCTACACCATCCCCGTGACAGTTCAAATTCCATATTGCATACTAAAAAGTCAACTGATCACCTTTGTGCATTCCCTCAGTGCTTGTCTTCCATGTGGTTTAGCCTGTCATAGTGCTCCTGCATAGTGCTGCCCCAGTAGACCCCAGCATGGTTGGTGGAAGGCTGCTGGTATTAATAGCGGGGGAAACTGCAGGTGGCTTTAGAGCATGATCTCGAGCAGTTCTGGGCCAAGAAGGCCTGGTTGCATACTGCACCATCCTGGCATGGGCATCAGCAGCCTGGGCTGGCTGGCAGGCAACAGAAATGGGAAGGGTGGCAGTGCTAGAAGGATGTATGCTGTCTTGTTGGGAAAGGACAGCAGGTTTGTGTAGCATGCAGCCACTGCCAGTATCCTGCAGGAGCTGTCAGCAACCCTCATAATCTATTGGAGGAAACATTGCTGGATTGCTGTGATACTCTGCAAGACCCTATGCCCACTATAATCCAGAGCACACTTGTCCAACCTGCGGCTCGCAGACTGGATGCGGACCCCTAAGCCATTTTCTGCAGCTTCCGGAGCCAGTTTTCAAAATGCTGCCCAAACTGGTAAGTTGGAGTGGAAAATTCAGTAAGCAACTGCTCCTCCAATCACAGGCCGTTCCTCTCCTGCGTTTGCTGCTGATAGGCTCACCAGTGATTGCGAGAGAAACAGTCTCTGATTGGAAGCGCAGCAAACACCAGCAGAAGAGGTGTTCTTTCGACTGCCAGTGCCCAAGGAGGAGGAACATAAGTGACGGGGCCTGGCAGCTGGTGAGCAGAGTGCCATGGCCCGGGAGGGGTAATGCGAGTGACTGGGTCTGGGGAGGGGGAACGTGAGTGCCGGGGCCTGTGGAGGGGGAACGTGAGTGCCGGGGCCTGTGGAGGGGGATCGTGAGGGCTGGGGGCCGGGGAGGGGGAACATGAGTGACGGTACCTGGGAAGGGGGAACATGAGCGCTGGGGCACGGTGAGGGGGATCTTGATTGCCAGGGCCCAGGAAGACGGAACACAAGTGCTGGGGCCCGGGGAGGGGGAACATAAGTGCTGGGGCACGGAGGTGAGAGAGCAGTGTCGGGGTGCGGGGAGGAGAGGCTGGCTGTGAGGCCAGGGGTGAGAGACTCTGGAAGCACAGGTTGGAGGAAGTGGGGGAGGGTTGGGGTGGGGACAAGGCTGATTGGCATGTGTGAAAGATTGAGTGTGTTGTGTGTGTGAGTGAGTGAATGTGCATGAGTGAGTGATTGTGTGTCAATGACTGACTGTGTATGAGTGAGTCAATGAGTGTGTGTGTGTGTGTGAGTGTGTGTGTGAATAAGTGAGTGAGTGAATGTGTATGTGGGAGTGAGTGTGTGTTTTATTCATTCATGGGATGTGTGTGTCACTGGCTAGGCCAGCATTTATTACCCATCTCTAGTTGCCCTTGAGAAGGTGGTGGTGAGCTGCCTTCTTGAACCGCTGCAGTCCATGTGGTGTAGGTACATCCACAGTGCTGTTAGGAAGCGAGTTCCAGGATTTTGATCCAGGTACAGTGAAGGAACAATGATATATTTCCAAGTCAGGATGGTGAGTGGCTTGGAGGGGAATTTCCAGGTGGTGGTGTTCCCATGTGCCTGCTGCCCTTGTCCTTCTAGATGGTAGTGGTTTTGGGTTTGGAAGGTGCTGCCTAAGGAGCCTTGGTGAGTTCTTGCAGTGCATCTTGTAGGTGGTACACACTGCTGCTATTGTGCGTTGGTGGTGGAGGAAGTGAATATTTGTGGATGGGATGCCAATCAAGCAGGCTGCTTCCGCCTGGATAGTATCGAGCTTCTTGAGTGTTGTGGGATCTGCACTCATCCAGCCTGCTTCAGACTTTATCTCTCTTCCAGCTGGTCCCATCCAGGTCTTGGGGAAACCTGTCAGTTCAAGGGAGGTGAGGGATTTCTGGAAGAGATAAGTGCTCTTCTGGCAATGCTTGTGGGGCAGGAGGAGCAGGAATGCTTCATCTCGACCCAACAAGCAACCACCTTTTCCATTCCATGTGATCAGATCTCATCTCCCGTAATTGGACCCCCTCCCCAAGTGTGATCACTGACCTCATACACAATCACTGACCTACCCCGCACACAATTACTGCCCCCGAACGCTCACATCTGCTGCCGATTCTCTCTTTCCAACCTGTCATCAACACCCTCCGACCCTCCAAATCATGTGGTATGGAACGCGACCCACCCTTTGTAATGGCCAACCTGAGCAGCAGGAAATCTTGCCAATCCATAGTATTCAGGGAAACCTGGTGATCAGATTAGAACTCCGGCCCCAGCTTGGAAATCTCATTCCTATAGATATCAGAGATTCTCCCTGTGGCCTGGTTCTAAGATACAGAGTGTGATTGACAATGCATGTGATGAAGTGCTCAAAAGAACTTGAACATAGTGAAGTGGGGGGCAATTCTAACTGTTTATCAATACAGGTAATTTGTTTGATTCCTCTTGTCCTGTTTGGCCTGGCACTATCATTTGACTTTCTGCAACATTGAGTGGCTGTGTGACAAATACTGAAATAGACATAGGTCTTCCAGCTATCTGTAACGACTTGTAATGTTCAATGGTTCATTGCTCCATTTTGATTAAGTGAGTTTAGTAACTGATCTATGCTCACTGTGCTTGATTGGTTAAGGCTGGGTGTAGACTCAGAGCTAAAGTAAACAGACACCACAGAAGCAGCTAGAAGCTGAGCTGTAGGCATGAGTGCAGACATGTTGTGATTACAGAGATATTTTAAAGGCCTTGCAAATCAAAGTGTTGCACACTTAGAAACGAGTGTTAGCTCTGCAATGCTCTGAGATATATAAAATACATAACCCAACCCACCTGCCTTTGTACACCAAACCACCTCTTGATCCCTGGCCTTCTGGATCACAGAATCACAGTGCAGAAGAGGCCCTTCGGCCCATTGAGTCTGCACCGACACATGAGAAACACCTGACCTACCTACCTAACCCCATTTACCAGCACTTAGCCCATAGCCTTGAATGTTATGACGCACCAAGTGCTCATCCAGGTACTTTTTAAAGGATGTGAGGCAACCTGCCTCCACCACCCTCCCAGGCAGTGCATACCAGACCGTCACCACCCTCTGGGTAAAAAAGTTTTTCCTCACATTCCCCCTAAACCTCCTGCCCCTCACCTTGAACTTATGGCCCCTCGTGACTGACCCTTCAACTAAAGGGAACAGCTGCTCCCTATCCACCCTGTCCATGCCCCTCATAATCTTGTACATTTCGATCAGGTTGCCCCTCAGTCTTCTCTGCTCCAGCGAAAACAACCCAAGTCTATCCAACCTCTCTTCATAACTTAAATGTTTCATTCCAGGCAACATCCTGGTGAATCTCCTCTGCACCCCCTTCAGTGCAATCACATCCTTGCTATAATGTGTGGGCCAGAACTGCACACAGTACTCCAGCTGTGGCCTCACCAAGGTTCTATACAACTCCAACATGACCTCCCCACTTTTGTAATCTATGCCTCGATTGATAAAGACAAGTGTCCCATATGCCTTTTTCACTTCTCCACTAACATGCCCCTCCACCTTCAGAGACCTATGGACACACACGCCAAGGTCCCTTTGTTCCTCAGAACTTCCTAGTGCCATGCCGTTCATTGAATACTTCCTTGTCAAATTACTCCTTCCAAAGTGTATCACCTCACACTTTTCAGGGTTAAATTCCATCTGCCACTAATCAGCCCATTTGACCATCCTGTCTATATCTTCCTGTAGCCCAAGACACTCAACCTCACTGTTAACCACCTGGCCAATCTTTGTGTCATCCGCAAACTTACTAACTCTACCCCCCACATAGTCATCTATGTCGTTTATATAAATGACAAATAATAGGGGACCGAGCACAGATCCCTGTGGTACGCCACTGGACACTGGCTTCCAGTCACTAAAGCATCCTTCTGTCATCACCCTCTGCCTCCTACAACTAAGCCAATTTTGAATCTAGCTTATCAAATTACCATGTATCCCATGTGCGTTTGCCTTCTTTATAAGTCTCCCATGTGGGACCTTGTCAAATGCTTTGCTGAAATCCATATAAACTACATCAACTACACTATCCTCATCTACACACCTGGTCACCTCCTCAAAAAATTCAATCAAATTTGTTAGGCATGACCTCCCTCTGACAAAGACATGCTGACTATCCCTTATCAAATCTTGCCTCTCCAAGTGGAGGTAGATACTCTCCTTCAGAAATGTCTCCAATAGTTTCCCTACCATTGACGTGAGACTCACTGGCCTGTAGTTCCCTGGCTTATATCTACAACCCTTCTTAAATAGCGGAACCACATTAGCTGTTCTCCAGTCCTCTGGCACCTCCCCTGTGGCCAGAGAGGAATTAAAAATTCGGGTCAGAGCCCCTGTGATCTCCTCCCTTGCCTCCCTCAGCAGTCTGGGACACAAATCATCCGGATCTGAAGATTTGTCCACGTTTAAGTCTGCCAACACCTCCAATACCTTGTCACTCCCTGTATCAGTTTGCTTAAGAACCTCGCAGTCTCTCTCCCCGAGTTCCATACCTTCATCCTCATTCTCTTGGGTGAAGACGGACGTGAAGTATTCATTCAACACTCTAACGATGTGCTCTGGCTGCACCCATAGATTGCCCCCTTGGTCCCTTATGGGCCCTACTCTTTCCCTGGTTATCCTCTTCCCATTGATATACTTATAGAATATCTTGGGATTTTCCCTACTTTTACCAGCCAGAGCTTTCTCATATCCCCTCTTTGATTTCCTAATTGCTTTCTTAAGCTCCGCCCTGCACTGTCTGTACTTCACTAATGCCTCTGCTGATTTGCTTCCCTTGTACCTGCTAAAAGCCTCTCTTTTCCTTCTCATCGTAACCTGAATATCTCTGGTCATCCATGGTTCTCTGGGCTTGTTACTCCTTCCTATCACCCTAGAGGGAACATGTTGAGCCTGTCCCCTCCCCATTTCCTTTTTGAACACCCCCCACTGTTCCTGTGTAGATTTCCCCACAAGTAACTGTTCCCAGTCTACCTTGGCCAGATCCTGCCATATTTTACTAAAATCCACTCTCCTCCAATCCAAAACATTTTTTTGCAACTTGTCGATTTCTTTGTCCATAACAAACTTAAACTGTACCATGTTGTGGTCGCTATCACTAAAATGCTCGCCCACCACCACCTCAGCCACCTGTCCGGCTTCATTCCCCAGAATTAGGTCCAGCAATGCACCGTCCCTTGTTGGACCCTCTACATATTGACCTAAAAAGTTCTCCTGTACACATTTCAAGAAATCCACTCCATCCAAGCCCTTAACACTACGTCTATCCCAATTAATGTTGGGAAAGTTGAAATCACCTAACATAATTACCCACTGTTATTGTTTTTACACACCTCCACAAATTGTGCACATATTTGCTCCTCAATTTCCCGCTGACTATCTAGGGGTCTATAATAAACACCTAATAATGTGGTTGTTCCTTTTTTATTCCTAAGCTCTACCCACAAAGCTTCATTCGATGTCCCCTCCAAGGTATCATCTCTCCTTACTGCAGTAACAGACTCCTTAACTAATAATGCAATGCCTCCTCTTCTTTTAGCCCCTCCCCTGCCTCGCCTGAAGATTCTATATCCCGGAATGTTGAGCTGCCAATCCTGCCCTTCCCTCAACCATGTCTCAGTGATGGCTACTATATCACAATTCCACATGCCAATCCTCACCCTTAACTCATCCATTTTACCTGTAATACTCCTGGCATTATATTAGAGGCCATCCAGCCTTGCCTTACTCCCTTGAAGCTTATTGCAGCTGTACTCCCTCTGACTTGATTGCTTTACTGTATAATGATGTGTCTCTATTCTGCTAACATTTTGTGTCCTCTCCCCCTGCCGAATTAGTTTAAACTCCTCCCAACAGCACTAGCAAACCCGCCCGCAAGGATGTTAGTCCCACTCTAGTTCAGATGTAGACCGTCCCGCTTGTACAGGTCCCAATTTCCCCAGAAACGGTCCCAGTGATCCAGGAATCTAAAACCCTCCCTCCTGCACGAACTCTTAAGCCATGTATTCATCTGTGCTATTCTCCTATTCCTAAACTCTCTAGCACGTGGCACTGGGAGTAATCCAGAGGTTACAACCTGAGAGGTCTTGCTTTTTAGTCTACTGCCCAACTCCCTGAATTCTTGATGCAAGACCTCATCCCTCTTTCTACCTATGTCATTGGCACCAACATGTACCATGACCTCTGCCTTATCACCCTCCCCCTTCAGGGTGCCCTGCAGCCGTTCAGTGACATCCCGGACCCTGGCACCAGGGAGGCAACATACCATCCTGGAGTCACGTTGACAGCCACAGTAGCACCAACTGTTCACCTGACTACAGAACCCCTTATTACTATTGCTCTTCCTCCCTTCCTCCCCTCCTCTACAGACAGGCTGCTTATGGTGCCAGAAGCTTGGCTCTGTCTTCACTCCCTGGAGGAACCAGCGCCCTCATCAGCCTCCAAAATGGAATACCGATTTGCGAGCAGGACCCCAGGCGACTCCTGAACTACCTGCCTGTTTCTCTTGGACTGCCTGGTGGTCACCCATTCCCTTCCTTCCTCAAGTCCTTTCATCTGCGGTGTGACCACCTCTCTAAATGTGCTATCCATGATGCTCTCAGACTCGCGAATACTCCACAGTGTCCCCAGCCGCCGTTCCAGCTCTGAAACCCGAGCTTCCAGGAGCTGCAGCTGGACACACTTCCTGCACACATGCTGGTCCTGGGCACTGGAAATGTCCCTGGCTTCCCACATGGAGCACGAGGAGCACACCACGGCTTTGAGCGCTCCTGCCATGACTTATCCCTTTAAACTAAACCTTTTAAGTCAATTACTCTTGGGCCCTTCTTTCCTGAACCTCGTTACTGCAGAGTATACAAACTGTAAACCACAAAAAGACCTTAATCTATAAGCGATTAAAGTAGTAAATACCTTACCCACTACTTACCAGTGATTCCTTTCCCTTGTAGCCTCTACTGCTGCAGCACACTCTGAAGGTTTAAGAAGTTAGATAGCAAGGAGAAAATGCAAAGAGCACCTCATCCCCTATGCACTGAATTCCCGCTTTGCACCAAATTCCGAATACCCATTCTGGCTGTGCCCCACTCAGGATGTGTTCACTCTCCTGTTCGTGTGCAAGCACACTGTATCGTGCTTCCACATAGTCCCTTTCTTAAATAGAGCTGACTTCATTCACCACTAGTTAAGCTTCAAATAGTAATTAACCCCTATTCAGGCCCTAATCAGTCTTCAGGTGATTGGCAGTTAACTGTCGCACAGTCAGCTGAGTCAGCTACCTTACCAACCTTTTAACTAGACTACCGAACTTACAAAATTAAAGAGAAAGACTTACCAGTTCAATTCCCGCTTTGCACCAAATTCTGAATGCCCACTCTGGAGCATGTTAACATATGAATTGGTGAAGTGTGGGAGGTGGTGTGAAAGTGGAGGTATGCTCTGCAGTGAAACGTGTGCAATATTTTTGAAACAAGCAATTCTCTAATCCTTTTGATGGTGCCTGAGCCCTTATAGCCACTGCAAGCATTTAACATTTGCAACAACAACAATAGTGTCGACATCAAAAAGCTGGGTAACCAACGAGAGCCATTTCCAATGCTTGGAGCTCATCCACAATATTCAAATGAAGCCACCTGTGGCAAGTATGCTTGGTTAATCGCCTCCTGCATTGTTGCACTGCTGGTGGTGATAATGCTGCAGAGTATGATTCAGCTTTGACAATCTTCAGCTTGATCTCCTTCTAAATGTTTAGGTAAATCCAGGGTTCAAGCTCCACATGTTCACTGGAAAGGAGCTTGAGTAATTCCATGTTAGAGAACACCATACTGTCACCTCTGAAATTTGGATTTGAATTCAACCTTGGCTAATAGAATCAAAATGTTCTCTCTCCTAGCTGACTGAGGATCTTAAATGGAATGAGATTGGCAGCCTCACTCAATTCAGTTCAAAGTGACAGAAACATTTCTCATAATTTAATGCTAATTAGTCCTAAATCATTTGCTTTCAAAATTTCTGCAGGGGACCCTGTATCCCAAAATCCCCCAGCTACAAATCTTAACAAACTCCCCACAGGTTCCCCTGTGAATATGAACACAATCTTGGAGATCCACTAGAAATATTAACATTCTCCTAGATATTCCCTGCCTAAGTTGCAAAAGACAATGTAAGTTATCAAAAGTGTCATGGACAGGAGCGGGGGGTTAATTTAAACAGCACTAATTTCTCCCCTCACCACCCGTCCATAAACAAAAAGGTGTTTTGATTTTTTTCCTGCTTAATAAGCGTTGGCATATTTCCTAACCCCTCAGTTTTGTGTGATCCAATTTTCTATCAATAACCCCACAACAAACCCGAGATAGGATGAACTAAAAAAGGTTACTTTATTACACACATTCAAAACGGGAAAGGAGGGTCACAACATCACCTCCACACTCAGGCAGTAAAGAGAGCGATAGAGAAAAGGTTTCCCAGTACAGAGACCACAGAGAAAATAAATATTGTTTCTCATGGGCCCCAGGGCTCAGAATCAAAGTCCAATGAGGCATTCCTTCATGGAGGTTGGTGGGTTGAAAACCAATGCTGGATAATTAACTTTTCTGGTGGTATTGACTTCACACGATAGATAGACGTGCAGAGATGAATCAGTCTTGAAGGTGATGGTACAGAATTTTCATCAGGAGTAGTGTAGATGGGGGCCATGTGGGCAGAGCTCCTTTTCTGTAACGCTGCTAGTCAGGTGGTAAACCACCGACTGAGCTTTTCAATTCAGTAAGGCAATATTACTTGTTCCACAAGCCAGAGGCTCATGTCACATAACTCTCCTCTCCACCATCTTTGACAAAGGATGTGTATCCATTGTCTGGATTCCTAAGACTGTTAAATGTCTCAGTTATCAGGAATCAAAAGGAAGGCTGTGAGGCCGTTGTCTTAGCAAACGATCCATCTTCTTTTGGCCAGCCTGGGTTATTAAATGCAGATATGAACATATGAATTAGTAGCAGGAGTAGGCCACTCAGCCCCTTGAGCCTGTTCTGCCATTCAATAAGATCATGGCTGATCTGAATGTAACCTCAACCCCACATTCCTGCCTACCCCCGAAAACCTTTCACCCCCTTGTTAATCAAGAATCTACCTAGCCTTGCCTTAAAGATATTCAAAGATTCTGCCACCACTGCCTTTTGAGGAAGAGAGTTCCAAAGACTCACAAACCTCCAAGAGGAAAAAGCTCTACTCACCTCTGTCTTAAATGAGCGACACCTTATTTTTAAACAGTGACCCTGTTGTAGGGTGGCTGAGTTATACTATTAATGTTAGAGTTGAGCTGCATATAATTTTGGGTGGAGACATAAAGTTTATTTACAAAGCACTCAGCAGCAAGTACACATGTGCTTTCATCTCCAGCTCTAACACTGCGTTGACTGCTGAGGTAGCACGCACTACTCTCCTATTGGCTACTCTCCTACAGATCATGTGATCTTTCTTAACCAGTATTATTCTTAAAGGTATATTGCACACTAAATAAAACCGTAATTACTACATTCCTCCCTCTTTAACTCAGCTATACATATTATATTTACAAGTACATATTTTTCAAGACAACATAATATTTACCCTGGGTAAGGAATTTACAAATTCAGTCTTTCAGGTGGTTTCCTGGTGCGTGTGGAATGTTGCAGCTCCACAACTTCAGATCCTTTGTCAGGAACCTGCTATTCCAGAATTGCCTGCACATTAGGTGCTTCGGTGGGCACTTGCAGTTCTGTATCCTCAACTCGTACAGAAACATCAGACATGTCAGTCCTGGGTTGAGTATCCTCAACAGGAAACGGAGACCAGGTCATGATCACTGGTGAAACCAAATCTTGGTGATTTGTCGTTTTCCTCCTTAAATGGATCGCTTCTTTACAGATGTCAGGACGATATAATAATTCTCATAATGTTATTGAAATGTATTGTTAAATAGTGGTATGTGTATGTGTGTGTGTGTGTGTGTGTGTGTGACTTAATTGGATTAAAGGCAGCTGCTGTGAAGGTTTCGATGTAAACATGGAAAACATGGGGGGAGCTTAGAATGTAAGATGTAAAACGATATTTGCATTTTTAAATAAACCAAACTTGATTGTTTTCAAAGGAGGGGTGAAATGTGTCACCTAGCCAGGTGAAGTTTAGAAACAGTGTGTTTATTTTTCCCCAAAGATTACTGGTAAAATTTAGAGCTATGAGAGATTTTCGTTATTAGAGAGGTGAAGTCCGAAGACATCGGGCAGGATCTTCCGGTTGGCGAGCAGGAGGCGAGGCCCGCTCGCCGACAGGTGAAATGACGCAGGGTGGCGTTGTGTGGAACTCCCGATGTCACCCTGCGTCAATTCCATTTTCAGGTCAGTGGGGGCGCAGCCAAGTTAGCTGCATGCCTGCTGACCTGCCAATGGCCTATTGAGGCCATTGAGAAACTAATTAAAATCATTAATGGACCTGCCCGTCCAACCTTAAGGTTGGCGGGCCGGCCGGGAGCCCTGGCGGGCTTCAGAAAATGCATGAAACCTCATCCATGGGCGGGATGAGGTTTCATGAGGGTATTTAAATTTTTAATAAAGGTTTCAGTTAAAGTTATGGACATGTCCCAACCCATGTGACAGTGTCACATGAGGGGACATGTCAGGGAAATTTTTCTACCATTTTTATTGCAAATTTTAATTCGGCACACTTAGCCTCAGGGAGAGCAGTGCGCTCTTCCGCATGCATGCGCGAAAGAGCACACTCCCGGCTGAGGAAATCTTCCCCTGCCCGCACAGGGAGCGCATAGCGCTTCCTGGCGGATGTCATGCTGGGCGGGCCTTAATTGGCTCGCCCACGTAAAATGGTGGCGCAACCCCAATTGAGGACACAATCGGAGGCACGCCCACTCCCACGCTTCCCCCCTAATGGGGGGAAAATATTTCCCACAGTGAAACAATGGGAATTTGCATTCCAAAGGGAAAATATGTATAAATGAGCCAAGGCTATGTGTAAGGATAGGCATTTTTAAGTTCTAACAAGTGTGAAAAACCTTCTGCATTTTGGCCTCAAGGCGCTGTTTCCAAAGAACTGAAATTAAGAAAACTCACTTTGAAATCGACTGGTTCAGGGTGCCGTGTGTCACCTTGCATGGATCTTTTAAAATCTATGTGTCTGACCGTTGTCTTAACAACTGGGAATCAAATTAATTTAGGGATTTAGAGTTATCATTGTAGTAATTTGTAAATCTATGTATCTGCTTTAAAATAATTCCTCTTATTAATAAATGTTTAGCCTAGTTTTGTAAAAAAGTATAAGACTTGGTGATCTTATTACTACAGAATTCAAGGCACCCGTCTTGAAATTTATACAAATTGCAAAACAAGTTGTGGCAGCTGTTTCAAGTTTCCCTCTGGGATTTGAACAACTCAGCATTTACCATCAGCTGTGTCATTACATCGTTGGGGCTCTTTGTGGAACGTATTTGAAATCCCTTGATTGGTTTGGAGCTGGTGAATCTTAATGTTATGAGTACGAGAACGTTTTGAATTCAAGAGTTGGCATGAGGTCTTTTTGGAGTGGTGAGACTGCAATATGCCTTTGACGGTTGCTCAGACTTGTCAGGGAGTTGAAGTTATAACTTCGGCTGGTTTACAAACGGGAACTAAAGTTATGTTACTGGAATTGGCAGATAAATTACAATTGGGGTTACCTGCAGGGGTGAAGAAAGCAGATATTATTGAAGGTATAGCACAGCATTTAAAGTTGGAAGTGATTCCTGACACAAGTGAGTCACAGCCGCAGGTAGTGAGACTTCAGTTAGAAATGAAGAAGCTTGAATTTGAACAAGCAGAGGAAATGAAAAAAACTTGAGTTAGAGGCAGCAGAAAAAGAAAATAGAAAAAGGAAGAGCATTTACAAGGGAACAGGCAGAAAGGCAGGGGAGAGAAAGAAAACAAGAAGGGGAGTTAGAAATGGCGAAGTTAGAAAAGGAGGAAAGAGAAAAAGAGAGAGAAAGAGAGAGTTCCAGCTTAAATTGCAGGCAGTTAAAAAAGAGATGCCAGTCGTTGAGGAAGGACTTATTTCCAGACCAGAACCCAGTGGGGAGATGTTTAAATTTGTACAAGCTCTTCCAAAGCTTGAGGAAAGAGGTGTTCTTTATTTCATTTAAGAAGGTAGCTAAAGAGATGAAATGGTCACAGGAATACTGGGCGTTATTGTTACAATCCAGGTTGGTGGGTAGAGCACATGAGGTTTATGCTTCACTGTCAGAAGAAATGTCGGTGAACTATGATGCAGTTAAAAAAAAGGCTATTTGAGTGCATATGAGTTGGTTCATGAGGCATACGGGCAGAAATTTAAGAATATGAGAAAGCAGCCTGGGAAAACTTATATTGAGTTTGACAGAATAAAACAAAGTAATTTTGACCGGTGGAAACAGGCATTAAAGATAGAGGCAACATATGCAGCTCTTAGAGAGGTAATTCTTTTGGAAGAATTTAAAGATTCAATTCCTTCAGCAGTGAGAACTCATATGGAGGAGCAAAGGATTGAAACAGTAAGACGAGCAGCAGAGAAAGCTGATAATTATGAGCTAGTTCATAGAGCTAAGCCTTCTTTATGTCACCCTTTTAAATTTGAAAAGAATAGAACATGGGATGCTGAAAGGATTATGGGGTAGTCAGGAAAGAGAAGGAGTAAGTGGAAATTCGCAGGAAGTTTTTTCTCAGAATAAAAAGGAAGATGCTAAGGGTGGAAATGACATTTGAAAATTGAGGTGTTTTCTTTGTAATAAAGTTAGACATATGAAATATGTGTGCTGGAAATTGCAGGGAAAATCTATTGGAATAATAGGGGTTCAGAAAAGCTCTGCAAGTAAAAGTACTGTGGGTTCTGAGGTTCAGACACGGGAAAAACCATTGGTTTGTGTACAGGTAAAATAGGAAGAATCAGTGATAAGTAAACAAATGTGTTCACAATTTACACAAGAGAATTCTGAGGAGCTGGTTGCAGGAATGTTTAAAGATCTCATGTGTGAAGGGAATGTCTTTCCATGTGTACATGGTGGAGTAGGTAAATATGTTAAAATGTTAAGAGTCTCGGTGGCTAGTTAATCTTTAATGTTGTGGGATAGTGATATTTGTTGTTCAGAGGAAGTATTGCTGGAACAGGTGATAATAAGTAGGGTTCATGGAGATGCTAAATCTATTCCATTGTGGAAGGTAAATTAAAGGAGTAAGTGGAAAACTGGTGAGGCGATTGTTGGTGTAGTGGAATAATTGCCCATAGCAGGTGTTCAGTTTATTCTTGGTAATGATATAGCTGGATCACAAATGTGCCTATGGTAGTTGAGCAGCCTGTGAATGCAGAAGTGCTGCAGAGAGAACATCCTGGATTGTTTCTAGATTGTGTGATAATGAGATCACAGGCTCATTGGTTGAAACAAGAAGAGCAGGAAGCTCAGAAGCAGGGAGAAGGTGTGGGAATCCAATTAGCTGACACTGCATTTGGTAAGGTTGTTCAGGAGGAAGGATGGGAGGACAATTCAGCTGAAGTGTTTAACTCAAGATGTTTAGTGAAGTTACAGGAAAAGGATTGGCAAATAAAACATTTATATCAGATAGCTTACTCAGAAATAGAGGCAAAATGTATTCCAGAATGTTATTACCTTAAAGATAAAATTTAAAAATAAAATGGAGGCTTCATCATTCTTCAGTAAATGAAAGCTGGAAGGAGATGCATCAGATTGTACTACCATTTGGATATAGAAATGAGATTCTGAGGATAGCTCATGGAATTCCAATTGGGATACATTTAGCAATTAGAAAGATGCAGGCAAAGATAGAAAAACATTTTTCTTGGCCTGGATTGCATAGAGATGTAGTCAAACTGTGTCGAACATGTCACACATATCAGTTGATAGGGAAACCACAAGCAGTGATTAAAGCCGGCACCTTCAATTCCCATTCCAGCATTTGAAGAACATTTTACTAGGGTCATGATTGATTGTGTAGAACTCTTCTCTAAGTCTAAAAGTGAAAATCAATATATACTGACAATAATCGATGTGTCTACCAGATTTCCTGAAGCGATACCTTTGAGAAATATTACAACAAAGAAAATTGTAAAGAGTTAACTAATTTTTTTTACAAGATTTGGTTTACCTAAAGAAATACAATCAGACCTGGGTTCAAATTTCATGTCACAAGAAGTAATGAACAGTTTGGGAATAAAACAGTTGAAGTCAACAGCTTATCATCCTGAGTCACAAGGGGCTTTGAAAAGATGGCATCAAGCTCTAAAAACTATGATGAGAGCGTACAGTCAGAATTATTCATAGGATTGGAATATGGGAATCCCATTCTTGTTATTTGCTATTAGGGATGGTCCTAATGCATCGACTGGTTTCAGTCCTTTTGAACTAGTGTATGATTATGAGGTAAGGGGACAACTGAAATTGATTCTTCAGAAATTGGTGGGTCAAAATTCAGAAACTACTCTTCTGGATTATGTATCAAATTTTGGAGAGAGATTAGACAGAGCATGTGAGTTGGCTAGGGAACATTTAAAGATATCACAGCAAGTGATGAAAGTGAAAGAAGACAGAAAAACTACAGCTGGTAGTTGTGTTGTTGGGGAGAAAGTGTTAGTTCTGTTACCAGTATTGGGTGTCTCCTTAAAGGCAAGGTTTAGGGGGCCCTATAGGATTGAAAAGAAGCTGAGTGAAGTGAATTATTTAATAATAACTCAAGATAGAAGAAAGAAGCAGAAGGTGTGTCACTGTAAATATGCTTAAAAAGTACTTTGACAGGGAAGAGGACCAAAATGAAGTGTTAGTGATGGTAGATAATGAGAAAGAAGTATTGAAAGAAATGAAGGATTCTGAAATTGATTTTATTCTAATAAATTTGGATAATGAGGGTGTACTTGAAAATTTAAATGAAATATTGAGTTACCTTCCAGACAAGTGTCAAAGTGATTTGGAAAAGCTATTGCGGTCATACAAAGCTATTTGTGGAAATAAACCGGGAAGGATGAATTTAGCTATACATGATGGGTCTGTAGAAGTTTCATCTTTGCTAAGGCAACCTCCTTATAGGTTAAATCCGACACAGCTATTACAAGTACAGAAAGAAATTAAATTCACGCTTCAAAATTATATAATTGAGTCCACTTGCAGCAACTGGAGTTCGCCTATTGCGCTGGTACTGAACCAGATGGAACACAAAGACTGTGTGTGGACTTTTGAAAGATAAATGCGATGACAAAAGCAGATTCATATCCTATATCACAGTTGGAAGATTGTATTGAGAAAGTGGGACAATCAAAATTTATCACAAAGATTGACTTGCTAAAAGGATATTGGCAAGTACCGTTATCGGTGCTTTTTGTGCCGTCAGATGGACTATATCAGTTTAAAGTCATGCCGTTTGGTATGAAAAATGCACCTGCAACATTTCAAAGACTGACAAACAAAGCAATTGCAGGTGGAAGCAATTGTGTTGTTTATATTGATGAATTGATAGTTTTCAGTCATACATAGGGTTTACAATATCTGGAAGAATTATTTACTCAGTTACAAGAAGCTAATTTGATGATGAACTTGTCTAAAAGTGAATTTGCAAAAGGTCAAGTTACATGCCTAGGCCATACCATTGGACATGGTAAGGTGGCTCCGAGAGATGTGAAATTCAAGGCTATCATGGACTTCCCTGTGCCTACAACAAAACAAGACGTTTTGAGATTTCTGGGCGTGAATGAGTTTTATCAGAAATTTGTACCAAAGTTTAGCAGTGTGTTTGCTCCACTGACTGAGCTATTAAAAAAAGAACAAGGAGTTTCAATGAACACAGGAGTGTCAGAAGGCATTCAACAATTTGAAAACTGTAGTAACTATGACACCAGTTTTGGCAGTACCCAATTATGCCAAGCAATTCAAGTTGGCCGTTGACACAAGTGATATAGGCATTGGGGCCATACTGTTACAAGAAGATGACACTGGAATTGAAAAATCGATAGGGTATTTTTCACGGAATTTGAATGCACAACAGAGAATATGTTCAATGATTGAAAAGGAGACTTTGGGTTTGGTGTTAACATTGCAGCACTTTTGAGTTGCAAACAATTCATCAGAAACAATTGTTTATACAGACCACAATCCTTTAAAGTTTCTGGACAAATTTCAAGACAGAACTACCAGGCTATTCAGATGGAGTTTAGTACTGCAACCATTTAATTCACTGATTATATATGTAGCGGGATGAAAAAGATCTGATGTCAGATGCATTATCAAGAGTTTGAAGCTTAAAAGGAAAATGGGACATTTAAAAACTGAACACTGAACTGAAATGATGTCTGTTGATACAAAGGATTTGAGTATACATTGTTATGTTAATGCATGCACCTGGTAATGTAATAGTGTAAGTACATAGATAAGTATAGGAGATAATATAAGATGGGGTAATAAAAATGAAGCTGTCTTTTTAAATTATGATGGTTCATTTTTTAATAAGAAGTGGTATGTCAGGAAGATATTGTAATTCTCATAATGTTATTGGAATTTATTGTACAACCGTGATACCTGTGTCTGCATGTGTCTGTGTGTATGAGAGACTTAATTGGATTACAGGCAGCTGCTCTGAAGGCTTTGATGTAAACATGGTAAGCATGGGGGAAGTTTAGAATGTAAGTTGCAAAACAACATTTGCATTTTTAAATATACCAGACGAGATTGTTTTTAATAAGGAGGGGGTGAAGTGTGGCACATAGCCAAGTGAAGTTTAGAAACAGTGTGTTATTTTTTCCCAAAGATTACTGGTAAAACTTAGTGCAATGGGAGATTTTTATTATTAGGGAGGTGAAGTCCAAAGACATTGTGAAACAATGGGAATTTGTATTCAAAGGGGAAAATATGTATAAAGGAGTGAAGACTGTGTGCAAGGGTAGGCATTTTTAAGATCTAACAAGTGTGAAAACCTTCAGCATCTAGGCCACAAGGTGCTATTTTCAAAGAACTGAAATTAAGAAAACTCACTTTGAGTTTGACTGGTTCAGGGTACCGTGTGCCACCTTGCCTGGGTCTTTTAAAATCTATGTGCCTTACTGTTGCCTTAACGAAAGTGTATCTGGGAGTCAGATTAATTAGGGGACTTAGAAATTTGCAGATCTGTATATGTGTTTTAAAATCTTTTCTCTTATTAATAAACGTTTAATCTAGTTTTGTAAAAAGCTATAAGACTTGGTCGTCTTCTTACTACAGAATTCAAGGCACGCATCTTGAAATTTATACAAATTGCAAAACAAGTTGTGGCAGTTATTTCAAGTTTCCCTTTTGGATTTGATCAACTCATCATTTCTGATTGGCTATGCCATAACAACGGACGATCTAGCCTTCCACCTCCACCTGGTAAGATAGAGGTCCAGTCACCGTACCAATTTCACCCGGTAACCACTTTGGACCTTTCCACAGATTTTTAATGTATACCAGCTCTCCCATGGTACATTTCCTCTTGCGGCTATGCCAGCCGTGTCTAATTTTCTGGCTTCCCTTACTCATTTCCGCCTTTCCCCCATATATTCGGCATTATTAAGCTTAATCTCTTCCTCTTTCAACAATGACTCCGCAGGTGTGGCACCTGTTGTTGCATGAGGGGTAGTCCTGTAATGAAAATGAAAACATGCGAGCTTGGTTGCCAAGGAATCGCCAGTTAGCTTTTTCATGCCTGTCTTAAACATTTGAACAGCCCTTTTGGCCAGTCCATTTGAGAAAGGTTGGCACGGTGCAGTTTACACATGAGTGATACCGTTGAGGCTGACAAACCATTGAAACTCAGCACTCGTAAATGCCGAGCCGTTATTGGAAATAGTTATTTATGGTAGTCCATGAAGTTTCTCAATTGTAGCCGCCGACGTTGGTGACTTCGCCTCATATATGTCCAACCATTTCGAATGGGCATCGACTTTGAGCAGAAACATTGTTCCTGGGAAAGTTCCAATGTGGTCAATGTGTAACCACACTAAGGGTTCATCTGGCCACTCCCATGGGTGTAATGGAGCTGTCACTGGCAACTTTTGCAGTTGCTGACATTGCACGCAGTGCTTTACTAAACTCTCTATTTCGCCATCCATCCCAGGCCACCATAGATAGCTGCGTGCTATGGTTTTCATCCGGAAAATTCCTGGATGGGCACTATGTAGTTCAATTAGAAGTGGCTCCCTTCCCTTTGGAGGAACTATCACTTGTGCTCTCCACATTAAGATGCTATCCTGACTGGTTATTTCATGTCTTCTGTTGAAGTACGGTTTTATTTCGTCAGATACGGGCTCCTGTGACCAACCATGTAGCACTTGTTCTCATACCTGGGATAGGACTGGGTCCCGACTTGTCCAGTCCCTGACATGTCAAGCCAATACTGGTGAGGAATCTAAGAAATTTAACAGTAAAACAGGTTCCTGTGGAACCTGGACGTGCTCATCATTTTCTTGTTAGGGCAAAAGGCTAAGGGCATCAGCATTTGCGATTTGATTGCCAGGCCTATATACGAAAGTGTATTCATATACCACCAGAATTAAAGCCCATTGTTGTATTGTTGCTGAGGCTGTGGGTGGTACAACCTTATCCTCACTAGGCAATCCTAGCAATGGTTTGTGGTCTGAAACGATTGTGAAATGGTGGCCGTGTACATACTGGTGAAATTTCTTGACACCAAAGATGATGGACAGGCTTTCCTTTTCCATCTGTGAATATCCCTTTTCCACTGTGGTGAGCATCCCTGATACGTAAGCTATTGGCCGTTCGGTGCAATCATCCAACCGATGAGAGAGTTCTGCTCCCACTCTGTAAGGAGATGCGTCACATGTCAGCACCAATTCTTTCGTCTGGTCATAATACACTAATATATTGGACGAGTGCAACAATTGTTTCACCTTTATGAAAGCTTCTTTCTGGGGCACCTCCCAACACCAATGCTGGTTCTTTTTGAGTAGAGAATGCAGAGGGACCAGCACTGTAGACAAATTGAGTTACAACCACCCATAATAGTTCATCATTCCTAGGAAAGATTTGAGCTATGAAGCGTTCTTTGGCGCAGGTACCTTTCTTATAGCTCTTACTTTCTCCTCAACTGGGAGGAGACCCTGTGAATCTACCTGGTGACCCAAATAGCTAACCTCCCTCGCTTGGAATGTGCAATTTTTTTTTAAACGCACTCCAGTTTGCAAGGAACATTTTAAGACTTCTTCCAAGTTTGTCAAATGCTCTTTTTCAGTGAATTCTGTCACCAATACATTGTCTAAATAGATTACAAACTGAGGCAGTCCCTGTAGTAAGCTTTCCATTGTTCCCTGAAAGACGGCACAAGTGGAGGAGACACCGAGAGGCAATCATGTATATTGGTGCAAACTTTTGTGGGTATTAATTGTGACAAATTCCCTGAAGGCATTATCCAACTCTAATTGTTGATAAGCATGACTCATGTCAAGCTTTGTGTACATTGTCCCTCCTGCCAGCTTGGCATACAGGTCTTAGATTTTTGAAATGGGGTGCATGTCTATGTTAACTACTTTATTAAACGTCAGTTTACCGTCTCCATAAATTTGGACACCTTGGTCGGGTTTAAGGACGGGGACAATGGGTGCTGCCCATTCTGAGAACTGAACAGGTTGTATAATGCCCAGTTCCGCTAGTCTGTTCAATTCAATGTCGACTTTTTCTCGCAGGGCGTATGTAACCGGTCTCGCCTTCAAGACGTAAGGGGCTTCCAGATTTACATAATCTTGGCCTGCAGGCCCTGGATGTTCCCCAGTTCACCCATAAAGGCAGTGGCGTACCTACTAAGTAGCTCTGGTAGCCCACTTGCTCTCAACGGAAAAATTTCAGCCCATTCTAACTTATTCTCCTTTAACCAATTTCACCCCAGGAGGCTTGGCCCTTTCACCATCAAGGGTAGCTTTGCCGATTGGCTTCCACAATGGACAGTTACTCTGCTTATGCCTTTTACTTGAATGTCTTCACCCGTATATGTTTCTAGCTTGGTGGCTGTTTCTTCAAAACTTAATTGACGTTCACCATTATTCACATGTCTGAAGGTATGTTCCCCAATTACCGTAGTGAAAGCTCCCACATCTACTTCCATTTTAATAGGTTTGCGATTTACTTTCACTGTGACAAACATTGGTTCTGTCTTTCCAACTTTCAGATTAAACAATGAGTAAATTTCTGAATGTGTTGTTTCAGGCTCTTCTACATTGTAGATTTCATTGGGCTTCTTCTTTTGTTTACAAACCTGCTTGAATCTTTCCTTGCATTGCCTCATCATCTGTCCATGACAATAGTAGCATTCGATTTTTTTAAACTGCCAGTCGCTAAAAGACTGATTGTTTCCACCTCTATTAAAATTATTCTTTGATTTCGCTGCTAAGTTATTTTTCTTTATTCTTCGGCTAGTGGGGGCTGTTTCCTGCTTCTTGGCGAAGTCTCACTTCTCCGCATTGCTTTCGGCTGAGTTTTCCCACCTGATGTGGAGGACGGCATCATTTTACGCACCCTGTATTGCTTTTGAATCTCTTACTGCACTTTCCATGGCCAGCGCTAACTCTAGCGCCTTCTTGAAATCCAGATGCACTTCGGACAATAGTTTTTTCTGAATAATGTCCTCTTCACACCACACACCAAATGATCTCTGAACATGTCATTCAGAGTTGTACCAAACTTACAATGTTCCGTTAGCGGCTTCAAATTTACCACGTTGCATGCAATTGTCTCATGTGGGGTTCTATTTCGCAAATTAAACCTAAACCTCTGCATCGTGACTGATGGCTTGGGTTGAAAGTGACCCTTCACAAGGTCCACCGATTCATTGAAATTTTTCGAAACTGGTGCACTGGGTGCCATCAAACTTCGAATCAGACTGTAGGTTTTGCTCCCACAAGTACTCAAGAGGATCGCTCACCTCTTCTCTTCCCCCGTAATCTTGTTTACTTGAAAAAAGAATGTGAGGTGTTCTATGTATCGAAATAAATCATCTGTGGCTGGTTCAAAAGGATCAATTCTCTTAAATTGTGGAATTTTGAGAGGGGATAACTTCTTCAATTCTAACAGAGCTTGCTACTTACAATTACTGGGTGAGCTACAGTGCCGATTTCTTTCTAACTTGATTTTGTCTCTTCAATTCTGTTTTATCCTCATCACTAGTTTGCTGTCGGGTGGCTGAGTTGTACTATTAATGATAGAGTTGATCTGCAGACACTTCTTGAGTGGAAATATGAAGTTTATTTACAATATACTCAGCAGCAACTACATGTGTGCTTTCAACTCCAACTCTAACTCTACGCTGATTGCTGAGGTAGCCCGTGCTACTCTCCTATTGGTTACTACAGTTCATGTGATCTTTCTTAACTAGTATTATTCTTAAAAGTACATTTCACACTAAATAAAACCATGATTATTGCAGACCCCTAGTTCTAGATTCTCCCACAAGAGGAAACAATCGCTCCACATCCTCCCTGTTAAGACCTCTCAGGATCTTAAAGGTTTCAATGAAGTCACCTCTTACTCTTCTAATTTCCAGTGGATACAAGCCTGACCTGCCCAGACTTTCTTCATAAGGCTATCCATCCATCCTTGGTATTAGCCAAGTAAGCCTTCTCTGAACTGCTTCTAACACATTTACATCTTTTTTTAAATAAGGAGGCCAGTACTGTACACAATATTCCAGATGTGCAGATGTGGTCTCACCAATGCCCTGTACAACTGAAGCATAACTTCTCTGCTTTTGCAATAAATTCCCCTCACAATAAGATGGGAACATTCTATTAGCTTTCCTAATTACCTACATACTAACCTTTTGTTTCCTTTGTATTCTTCCTGCCAAAATGAACGATTTCACATTTGCCCACATTATACTCCATTTGCCAGATCTTTGCCCACTCACTTACACCTATCTATGTCATTTTCTAGCCTCCTTACATCCTCTTTCACAATTTACTTTCATACCTATCTTTGCGTCATCGGAAAATTTAGCAACCATCCCTTCGGTCCCTTCATCCAAGTCATTTATATAAATTGTAAAAAGTTGAGGCCCCAGCACTGACCCCTCTGGCACACCACTCATCACATCCTGCCAACCAGGAAAGGACCCATTTATCCCAGCTCTCTGCTTCCGTTAGCTAGCCAATCTCCTATCCATGCCAATATGTTACCCCCTATACCATGAGCTTTTATTTTCTTTGATGTGGCACTTTATCAAATGCCTTATGGAAATCTAAATACAGTACATCCACCAGTTCCTCTTTATCCACAGCATATGTGACACCTTCAAAGAACTCCAATAAATTGGTTAAACATGATTTCCCTTTTACAAAACCATGTTTACTCTTTCTGATTGCCTTGAATTTTTCTAAGTGCACTGCTATAACATTTTTAATAATAGCTTCTACTATTTTCCCTATGACAGATGTTAGGCTAACTGGCCTATTGTTTTAAAGGGATGACGGTGAATAGGCAATGGCAAACATTCAAAGAGTGCATGGGTGAGCTGCAACAATTGTTTATTCCTGTCTGGTGCAAAAGTAAAACAGGAAAGGTGGCCAAACCATGGCTTACAAGGGAAATTAGAGAGAGTATTAGATCCAAGGAAGAGGCATACAAATTGGCCAGAAAAAACAACAGACCTGAAGATTGGGAGCAGTTTAGAATTCAGCAAAGGAGGATCAAGGGATTGATTAAGAAGGGAAAAATAGAGTATGAGACTAAGCTTGCGTGGAACATAAAAATTGACTATAAAAGTTTCTATAGGTATGTGAAGAGAAAAAGATCGGTGAAGACAAATGTAGGTCCCTTACAGTCAAACAGGGGAATTTATAATGGGGAACAAAGAAATGGCTGACCAACTAAATACATACTTTGGTTCTGTCTTCACAAAGGAGGACACAAATAACATACCAGAAATGTTGGGGAACACAGGGTTTAGTGAGAGGGAGGAACTGAAAGAAATCAGTATTAGTAGGGAAATGGTGTTGGGAAAATTGATGGGATTGAAAGCCAATAAATCCCCAGGGCCTGATAATCTACATCCCAGAGTACTTAAGGAAGTGGCCCTAGAAATAGTGGATGCATCTTCCGAGATTCTATAGATTCTGGAACAGTTCCTACAGATTGGAGGGTAGCTAATGTAACCCCACTATTTAAAAAGTGAGATAGAGAGAAAGCAGGGAATTATAGGCCAGTTGGCCTGACGTTGGTAATGGGGAAAATTCTAGAATCCATTATAAAAGATTTAATAGTTGAGCACTTGGAAGACAGTGGTAGAATCGGACAGAGTCAGCATGGGTTTACAAAAGGGAAATCATGCTTGACAAATCTACTGGTATATTTTGAGGATGTAACTAGTAGATTTGATGAGGGGGAGCCAATGGATATGGTTTATTTGGACTTTCAGAAGGCTTTCAACAAAGTCCCACATAAGAGTTTAAGAGATTAAAGCGCATGGGATTGGGGGTAGAGTATTCAGATGGATAGAAAACTGGTTGGCAGACAGGAAACAAAGAGTAGGAATAAACGGGTCTTTTTCCGAATGGCAGGCAGTGACTAGTGGGGTACCACAGGGATCAGTGCTGGGACCCCAGTTATTCACAATATATATTAATAATTTTGATGAGGGAACTAAATGTAATATCTCCAAATTTGCAGACGACAAAAAGCTGGGTGGGAGGGTGAGCTGTGAGGAGGATGCAGAGATTCTTCAGTGTGATTTGGACAAGCTGAGTGAGTGGGCAAATGCATGACAGATGCAGTATAATGTGGATAAATGTGAGGTTATCCACTTTGGAAGCAAAAACAGGAAGGCAGATTATTATCTGAATGGCTATAAATTGAGAGAGGGGAATGTGCAACGAGATCTGGGTGTCCTTGTACACCAGTCGCTGAAGGTAAGCATGCAGGTGCAGCAGGCAGTAAAGAAGGCAAATGGTATGTTGGCCTTCATAGTGAGAGGATTCGAGTACAGGAGCAGGGATGTCTTGCTGCAATTGTACAGGGCCTTGGTGAGACCACACCTGGAATATTGCATGCAGTTTTGGTCTCCTTATCTGAGGAAGGATGTTCTTGCTATAGAAGAAGTGCAGCAAAGGTTTATCAGACTGATTCCTGGGATGGCGGGACTGACATATGAGGAGAGATTGAGTCGGTTAGGATTACATTTGCTGGAGTTCAGAAGAATGAGGGGGGATCTCATAGAAACCTATAAAATTCTAACAGGAGTAGACAGGGTAGATGCAGGAAGGATGTTCCCGACGGTGGGGGAGTCCAGAACCAGGGGTCACAGTTTGAGGAAAAGGGGTAGACCATTTAGGACTGAGATGATGAGAAATTTCTTCATCTAGAGAATGGTGAGCCTGTGGAATTTGCTACCACAGAAAGTAGTTGAGGCCAAAACATTGCATGTTTTCAAGAAGGGGTTACATATAGCTCTCGGGGCGGAAGGGATCAAAGGATATGGGGAGAAAGTGGGAGCTGGCTATTGAATTGGATGATCAGCCATGATCATAATGAATGGCGGAGCAGGCTCGAAGGGCCGAATGGCCTACTCCTGCTCCTAGTTTCTATGTTTCTATGTTTCCTGCTTTCTGTGCCCCTCCCCTTTTAAATACAGGAGTTGCATCTGCTATTTTCCAAACTCATGGAACCTACCCCGGATCTAGGGAATTTTGGAAAATTAAAACCAAAACCAATCAACCTTTGTCTGGCTCTCTTCGAAGTTGGGCTGTACAGATCACAGGTGGTCTTAAGTGGCTCCTCAGCGATAATGAGATGCGCGTTTTCCCAGAACTGCCAGGCAGCGTCTTTCGTTCGGGGCTCATAGACAGAAATAGGTGCAGCCATTTTAAAGGTCTCTGTTCAATTTTAAAATTTTAGAAATAGCAATGAGCATATCTATACATATTACATAAAAATATACAGTGTGAGGTCTTAGTCCCTCACAAAAGAAAAACAACGGGTGGATTCCTCAATCAGGTGTTTTTGGCGAAGAGATGCTTTTGCAGGTAAATGTGTTTAAGAAGCCATCAGCCCTTCAGACCCTGATTTTTAATCCATTTTGATTAGACGGATCAAGGTCTGTGTGGCCATTGTTCCTGCAACAGCTCACCCTCTGAGAGGGCTGAATCAGCAAATCCGCGCTACCCTGATCTCTTTGCAGGAAAATATTTTTAAAACAACTTATTTTTGTTCCCTATATATAAGTCAACAAATTCAAATTAAATATTAAAATGTGATGACAGGGTGTGCTGCTATCTAATATCTTCAGGGTCTCCTGAAATCTATTCAACTCTCTTCGGTCCTGGGAGCCTAGTTTGAACCTGTTGGCTCTAAATGATCAGTCTTACTAAAAGTAAAGAGCATGCCTAATCCTTTTTGCCTCTTACTCAAGATTCCTGAGGGCTCACACTTGCACTGTTGTTTAGATGGTCTAAATAAGTTTAGACCAGTTTTTGAACTTGTAAGCATCCTGGTATGTACGATTCAGCATATTTATCCTATGTTCTGTTCAAGGGGCCAGTAGCAAAATGGTTATGTGGATTCACTAAGTTTGTAACTTAGAGACCTGGACTAATGCTCCTGAGACCTGAATTCAAATCTGACCATGGCAGCTGGAGGAATTTTAATTTAATAATCTAGAATAACCTTGAAAACAATGATCCTGAAACTACTGGCTTGTTATAAAAACGCATCTGGTTACCAATATCCTTCAGGGTAGAAAAGTCTGCCATCCTTACCCACTCAAGCATACATTTGACTCCAGGCTCACAGCAATGTAATTGACTTTGTACTGCCCTCTGAAATGGTCCTGGCAAGCCACACGTTTCAAATTGGCTCATCACCACTTGCTCAAGGGCAATTAGGGATGGGCAACAAATGTTGACCTTGCTATTGGCGCTCACATCTCAAGAATGAATAGCAAAAAAACACCTTCCAAACCACATCCAGGAAGCTACGGAGGACGAATTTTGCCAATGTCACCCGAAAAGGGGAATAAAATATTAAGAATAATGTAGATATTGGGATTGTGGTTCAACTGTAAGAAGAGCAATTTTTGGCTCTGCAATATTATGCCGGCAATTGTCCATTATTATTTGCTTAAACATGCTATGGTCATAGCATTAATATGCTGTATAAATTCCTGCTTTAAATAAAACATAATGTCTTATAACTGAACTCATATTCCTAGATATGATATCTAGACTGCAGGAAGATAAATTACAGTTCCTGCAGTATATGTTCATGCACCTCACTGTAAATAATATGCTTGCCCTTAGGAAATTGGTGCAGATATATTTCATTTCCACCCAATGCACTCAGCATTTGGCTGCTGCATGTTATTAAACTCACTCAAACACAATTTTTTTAAACCACTTCATTAGCATTAATCAGTCTATAAAAGTTGACCCTGAGGGTTTACGATAACAATTTTAACAATAACAGTCTAGCCATGTAACAAAATAAAATGCAACAAGTTGCAGTTAGTGCTCTGTGTAGGCTTTATATATATATTCACATTGTGATGCATGCATATTACGGGAGGCAAGGGATCACTCCTGGGACGTGGCCATGGTAACTGATGTAGGTGTCGGTTGTGGGTCAGTTGGTAGCAGTCCAAGCTCAGGTTCAAAGGTTGAGTTCAAATCCTACAGCAGAGACTTGAGCACCAATTGTAGGCTGTTGTTTCAGTGCAGTAATGAGGGAGAGTACTTCAGATAAGATGTTGGGTTTGAATTTCCACGGAGTGGCAGTCAGAGTCGGATTGCCACTCCACTCTAGTTTCTTATCTGGAAATCCAGCTGATCCTTTCTCACTTGACCTTCCGGCTCAAGCCGGGCTGGAACTACCCAGTGTAGCGCGTTCGTGAGGCCTTGTGTCGAGGGTTGGAGAGTCAGAGGTAAGGACGACACGTCCCTTTTGTATGGAACTAGCGCCCATAAAGCAGGTAAGTTTAAAGGTCCAGCCACTTTCAGAAGATGGGAGGAAGGTAAGTTTGTAAGGTAAGCGCGTAGAATTGGGGGGTGAGGGTGTTTGGTGGGTTATTGTGGCGGGGGTTCGGTTGGGGGAGGGATTGTTGCTTGAAAGGGATTGTCGGTTGGTTGGGGGGGTGGAATCAGTTAGGGGTCAAGTGGTCAGGGGGGGTGAGGTCAGGTCGGGAGGAGCGGGACTCGAGTGGTCAGCGGTGGGGGTGGTAATTGGGAGGGTGGTCAGTGGGACAGCAGGGGTCGGGTGGTCAGTGGAGGGATAGTCAGTGGTGGGTGGTCAGTGAGGTCGGTTGGGGTCGGATGGGCAGTGGGGGGTCCGAGTGGTCAGTGGAGTTGAGGGAAAATGGGTGGTCAGTTGATGGGTCAGGTGGTCAGTGAGGAGGTGGGGGTTGGGTGGTTGGCGGGGCTGGGGGGGCAGGGGGTGGTTCCCGTGGGGGGTTGGGGGCTGTGGGAAACCCCATGGTGAGTCGGGTGGGAGGTAGTACTCTTGTTACCCAGGAGTTAGAAGTGGTTTTAATTCTTCTAACTTTTCCAAGATAACTATTACTGTAAGACAGTTGGAACCATCCAAAGTTTGCGATTTATATCATATTTTCAGATGGTTCCCAGTGCAGGGCAATTGGCCGTTGAAAGACTGAACTTCCTGGGCAGTTGCCGTGCAATCCTTAGCTGGGGACTTCGGGGGAGAGAGGTCCTCAATACATCTTTGGGATACACCCCCAGTTACGATGCCCCGAAGCTCGGAGATTACGGGCAAAAGTTGCGACCCACGTCTGTGTTCTCAGATGGATATTAAAGATCCAATGACACTACTTTGAAGAAGATCAGGGGAGCTGTCTCTGGTGCCCTGAATAAAACTTGTCCCTCAACCAACATCACTAAAAGTAGATTGTGTGCAAAATTGACTGCTGCATTCCTTACATTACAACAGTGACTACACTTTAAAAATATTTAATTGGCTGTTTTGAGATAGTCCTAGGATTGTCACAGTGTTATCCTTGGGTATGGAATAAATGTGCCTTTCCTTTGTCCTGCCCATGTGATTGAGAGAGAACATCGTCCTTTTCCTTTATACTTTTGTTTTTCACTGATATTTTCCATTGTGGTGACACAGCATGGTTTGAGATTAAAACCATAGAATGATGGGAGGTTACAACATAAACCAAGGTTGTTCAGCTCACCATATCCATACAACCTTTTTTCTTCAGGAACCCAAAACTAATCCCACTGCCAAATTCTCTCCCCATAGTTCAGAATCATTTTCTGCTTCAAATGTTTAATCAATTTCCCTTAACAGAAGCAATAATCTCTCCCTCAACCATTCCCAGTGTCAGAATAATCCAAGCTCATGCAAACATCTTGAGCAACAAAATTTCTCCTAACCTTAACAAAAACAGAAACAGAAATACCTGGAAAAACTCAGCAGGTCTGGCAGCATCGGCGGAGAAGAGCACAGTTGACGTTTCGAGTCCTCATGACCCTTCAACAGAACTAAATAAAAATAGGAAAGGGGTGAAATATTTTTCATGAAATTTTTTTCTCCTAACCTTTTTCCTTAGCCTCTTAATGACAATTGTAATTTGATGACTTCTCAACCAAAGGTACAAGTCTTTCCCTATTCATTCTATTAAAATTCTTTATTATTTAAAAAACTTCCAATAAATCTCCTCTTGGCCTTCTCTACTCCAAAAAGAAATTAGTCCAAGTGTTTAAAATCTCTCATCATCACTGTAATTGTTAATGGTGAATCTACCCCTGTATGATTTCTGTAGATTTAATGCCTTTTCTATAATGGGGTGCCCAACATTACTCACTGTCCTCTAATTGTGTATGTCCTATTGCTTTGTACAAATTCAACATCACTTATTTGTGCACTTGCGTACTCTAGGTCACTGGCATTTTTTATGGTTCAATACACATGTGTTCACACTTTGAAGGAATTAATTGTACCAGCAGGTCTCTCTGATCATTTACATTTTTCAGTTTCCTTCCATTCAGTGTTTATCCCCATGCGTCAGTTTCCTGCTAAAATGAATTACTTCGCCTAGCTTCATAATATAAAAAAGAACTTGCATTTACTTAGCACCTTTCATGACCTTGGGATGTCTCACAGCTTTTTTTTTTTTACAGCCAGTGAAGTACTTTTGAAATGTAATCACCGTTATAGGTTAACATAGCAGCCAATGCATTCACCAGATCATGCAAACAGCAATGAGATAAATAACCAGATAATCTGTTTTCATGTTGCCAATTGAGGCATAAGCACTTTGGATGCTGAGAACCCCTTTGCTCTTCTAATAATGCAAAAAAATCTTTTATAAAAACAGGAAGTGCTGGAAATACTCGGCAGGCCTGACAGCATCTTTGGAGAGAGGAACTGAGTTAGTGTTTGGAGTTGAATATGACGCTTCTTCAGAACAGATATCTTTTACATTTACCTGAGAGGACAGAGCTTGACTTAGCATCTTATCCAAAAGGCAGCGCCTCTAGCAATGCAGCACAACCCCAGGTTACGTCACTCAAGGGTCAGCCGAGATGATGCACTGCAGAATTTGGAGCAGCACTTGAATCCATCTGACTTGAGAGACGGCAACCACGAGACAAGGCTGACACCTTAAATGCACCTTCCACCTGCCTGCCCATTCCACTATCATATCCTCCTGAAATAGTTTACATTCATCATTATTTGCCAAAGTATTTGCTGTAAGCAAATTTTAATATTGTGCACCCAACTCCAAATCACCTGGAAGGACCAAGAACAAAAGTGGAAGCAGTAGGGTTCCAACACTCCTCCAATTACATTAACACTAATTAGCCCTAAACCTTTTGCTTCTTGACTGTCAATCACCTTTCTAGCCTCTTGTAACAGGCAATGGAATTTTTGTATTCCATTAACTCACAGAATCACAGAATTACAGAATTGCTACGGTGCAGAAGGAGGCTATTTGGCCCATCCTGTCAGCACCAACTCTCTGAATGAGCATTATGAATCAGTGCCATTTGCCTGCCTTTTCCCCAAACCCTGTACATTGTTTCTATGTAAATAATCATTTAGTGTCCTCTTGAATGCCTTGTTTGAACCTGCATCCACCATACGTCCAGGCAGTGCATTCCAGACACGAACCACTCGCTACATGAAAAACTTTTTTCTCGCGTTACATTTGCTTCTTTTGCAAATCACTTTAAATCTGTGCCCTTTTGTTCTCGATCCTTTTACAAGCGGGAATAGTTTCCCCCTGTCTACTCTATCCAGCCCCCTCATGATTTTGAACACCTCTGTCAAATCTCCTCTTAGCCTTCTCCTCTCCAAGGAGAACAATCCCAACCTCTCCAATCTGTCTTCATAACTGAAGTTTCTCATCCCTGGAACCATTTTTGTAAGCCTCTTTTTCACTCTCCCCGATGCGTTCACCTCCTTCTTAAAGTGTGGTGCCCAAAACTGTACACAGTACTCTAGCTGAGGTCCAACTAGTATCCTATACAAGTTCAGAATAACCTCCTTGCTCTTGTACTTTATGCCCCTATTAATAAAACCTACAATACTGTATGCTTTATTAACTGCTCTCTCTACCTGTCCTGCCACCTTTAATGACTTATGCACATACACACCCAGGTCTCTCTGCTCCTGCACACTCTTTAGAGTTGTACCCCTTATTTTATATTGTCTCTTCATGTTCTTCCTACCAAAATGAATCACCTCACACTTCTTTGCATTGAATTTCATCTGCTGCCTATCTGCTCACTCCACCAACTCGTCTATGTCCTTTTGAAGTTCTACACTATCCTCCTCAGAGTATATAATGCTTCCAAGTTGTGTATTATCCACAAACTTTGAAATTGTCCCCTGCACACCAAGATCTAGGTCATTAATATATATCAGAAAAAGCAAGGGTCCCAATACCGACCCCTGGGGAACTCCACTACAAATCTTCCTCCAGCCTGAAAAATATCCATTAACCATTATTCGCTGTTTCCTATTACTCAGCCAATTTTGTATCCACGTTGCTACTGTCCCTTTTATTCCATGAGCTACAACTTTTCTCACAAGTCTGTTGTGCGACATTGCATTGAATGCCTTTTGAAAGTCCATGTATATCATATCAACAGCATTACCCTCATCAACCCTCTTCAAAAAACTCCAGCAAGTTAGTTAAACATGATTTTCCCTTAAGAACTCCAAGCTGGTTCTTCCTAATTAACCCACGTTTTTCCATGTGACTATTAATTCTATCCCAAATAATTGTTTCTAGAAGCTTCCCCACCATTGAAGTTAAACTGACTGGTCTGTAATTGCTGGGTTTATCCTTGCAACTTTTTTTGAACAAGGGTATACTGTTGGCAATTCTGTAGTCCCCTGGCACCTCTCCTGAGTCTAGGGAAGACTGAAAGATTATGGCCAGTGCCCCTGCAATTTCCTCACTTACTTCCTTCAATACCCTTAAATGCATCTCATTTGGTCCCGATGCCTTGTCAACTTTAAGTACCGACAGTTCCTCCAATACCTCCTCCTTATCAATTTTGAACCCTTCTAGTGACAGAGTTTCCTCCTCTGTCACCATGGTCTGGGTAGCATCTGCCTCCTTGGTAAAGACAGATGCAAAGTATTCATTTAACACCTCAGCCATGTCTCCTACCTCTATGTGTAAATCCCCTTTTTGGCCCCTAATCAGTCCTTTTATCACCGTTCTATTATCTATGTGCCTACAGAAGACTTTGGGATTCCCCTTTATGTTGGCTGCCAGTCTTTTCTCATAATCCCTCTTCGCTTCTCTTATTTGTTTCTTCACCTCTCCTCTGAACCTTCTGTATTCAGCTTGGTTCTCAAGCTATCCTTGATGTATTTCTAAGTGCTCACTAATTCTCTTATTAATTATTATAGATTCTAGTGGTTTACCTACAGTTAACTGCAGTCTGTAGTTATCATGTTTATCCTACTTAAACAGATCCCTTCTTAAACAGATGTTACATTGACATGCAATTTGCATATCTAAGCAGGATTGAAAAATTCTAAGTGCAACCTCCACTATCTCTTCTCTAATATCCTTCAAGGCCTAGCATGCATTTCATCAGGCCTTTGTACTTATTCAGCTAGTGTTAATATTCCTGAATAAAATTTGTCTACTTGTTAATTCTAACAACTGTGTCACATTGTTCTCTAGTACACCTACAATCTCACTTCCAGCATGGTTTGTATTTATTTAATATCTTCACCAAACCTTTATATTTCACTAGATTTCCATTGGAGGACTTCTGGTGCACTGGGTAGCGTCCCTACCTGTACGCCAGAAGCTCAGTGTTCGAGTTTCACCCCAGGACTTGATGGCCACAGGAGTGCTCGTAACGTGGTCAGACAGGTTAAACATCAGCCTGTTAATTCATTCCAATAGGCCTCATGGCAGGTATTAAGAGCGGGAGATTTACCTGGGTCAGCCATACTGCAGAAGGCAATGGCAAACCACTGCAGTACTGGAACAATCCAATGAAAGTCCATGGTCACCAATGCCCTCTTAGGGCATGTTACCTGGAGGAGGAGATTTCCACCTTCATCCTTGAGGTGTTCAACCCCCTTTATAAAATTTATTTTCCATCCTTATAATGTTCATTACATTTTCTTTTCATGGTTATGGCTATTTATTCATATTCTCTTTTAGCTCATGTCTCTTTTTACATTACACTTTACAGTTTCTCATGATTTTCTTTAGGCCTAAATTTATCATATGCCTCTTGACTAAATTTCATTTTAGAGTTAAACTCTATAGTTACCCAGGATACTTTATTCTTTTACACACCCCTTTTACCTTGCAGGAAGATATGTTTATATTGTAATCTTACAAGCTCGCACTTGAAGCTTCTTTACAGCTGATTTCTCTCCCTGTTTACTAACTTACTTAATCTGTTAACTTGGGCCAGCCTCTTGTTACCTAACTGAATTTTTTACTTCTCCAATGTAACATCATTATCTTCGACTCCTCTTTGTCCATTTCTACTTTTACAATGAACCAAATTATGCTGTGTCCATTATGTGGGGGAGATGGTATTGTAGTGGTAAAGTCTCTGAACAAGCAAGGCCTGGGCTGTCCTGGGGTCATGGATTTGAATCCCATTGCGGCAGCTGATGGAATTTAAATTCAACTCATAAAATCTGGAACATAAAGCTAGTCTCAGTTTTAGTGACCACAAAACCATCATCGATTGTTGTAAACCAAACTACCCATCTGTTTCGTTAATGCCCTTTGTGGAAGAAAATCTGCTCTACCTACCTGGTCTGGTCTACACGTGACATCCAGACCCACAGCAATGTGGTTGACTCTCAACTGCCCCCCTGAAATGCTCTAGCCAGCCACTCAGTTCAAGGGCAATTAGGGGTGGGCAACAAATGCTGGCCTTGCCAGCGGCGCCCACATCCCATGAAAGAATAAAGACGAAAACATTATTTTCCAATTCTCCTCCTACACTCACATCAGCAATTTGCCCTGTTCCTATTTCCAAAACAAACTCAAACAACTCTTTTTTTTCTTGTTGAGCTAGTTAATATTCTGATCTAAAAACAGCCTTGGATACCTTATAAAAATGATTGTCCTTTCTGATAATACTTTAATATTACTTCCTATCCAAGGATAGTTAAAATCAGCTCATATTATTATCCCATTGTATATTGTATATTTTTCTGAATTGTTTCTTTCTCCTGTACGTCCACCACTAGGTGAGAAGAGATAAGGGAGTGGAATAAAAGCAGACAGCGCTAACTGAAGAGCTAACACAAGTATAGACATAATGAGCTGGATTTCACTGGGCGCCATGGTCCCTACCCTTCCAAGGCTAAAAAGTTGGTGGGGAACCCACCCAGGGGAAGAATGGCTGCACCACTGTCATTTGATGGTCAACTGGCCATTAATAGGATGGAGGTGGGATTTCCGCCCCTCAGGGACAGGAAGTTGCGCCTCAGAGAGCTGCCCGCCAATCAGATAGCCGGCAGCTCTTTGATCCCAGCAGCACCAAGCAGGAACAGTGGCTACGTCTGAGACTACAGGCAGTCTCCAAAATTTGGCCGGGATCAGTCTAGCAAACTCCAGCAAAAGGAGTGGGGGCTGGGTTTGAGAGGCCCACAGTGGAGGGTAAAGGAGGAAGAATTATCTTGGCGGGACGTCTCCATTGGGCACATGGACCTACAAAGGAGATCCTGCCACCTTGTCGGACACAAGCTGGCGCAACTAAAGCTGCCAGGCTTCCCACATGGCGTGAGCCTCCCCCTGCCACAGGCAGAGTGGTGGGGGCAGGATGAGGTCCTTAAGTGGCCTTAATTGCCCACTTAAGGGTCTCAGTAGGCCCAAGAGTGGGCAAGCCTCATGATATCTCCACCGCCCCTCATAAAATATTATACAGGTCAGGGGTAGGCAGGCAGGCAGAGGGAAGGCTAACCTCAGCATTTCACAATACTCCCTCACCCTATCAGCCTTCAAGCCTGTTGGTGGGGGAGCGTAAAATCCAGCCAAATGGATAGGAGAGGGGCAGAGGAAGGTAAATTCTTAAGAACATAAGAAATAGGAACAGGAGTAGACCATTTGGCCCCTTGAGCCTTCTCCACCATTCAATAAGATCATGGCTGATCTTCTTGTGTTTCAATTTACACATTCCCATCTACCCCCGATAACCTTTGATTCCCTTGCCTAACAAAAATCCATCTACTTCTGCCTTAAAAATATTCAATGACCCGCCTCCACCACCTTCTGAGGCAGAGAATCAGAGAATTCCAAAGTCGCACAACCCTCTGAGAAAAAAAAAGTCTCCTCATCTCTGTCCTAAAAGGGCGACCACTAATTTTTAAACAGTGTCCCCTAATTCTGGACTCACCCACAGGAGGAAACATCCTTTCGATGTCCACCTTGTCAAGTCAAGGCCGTTCAGGATCTTGTATACTTCAATCTAATCACCCCTCACTCTTCTAAACTCCAGTGGAAAAAAGCCCAGTCTGTCCAACTTTTCCTCATAAGACAACCCACTCATTCCAGGTATCATTATAGTAAACCTCCTTTGAACCGACTCCAATGCATTTACATTCTTCCTTAAATAAGGAGACCAAAATTGTACACAGTATTCAAGGTGCGGAATCACCAATGCCCTGTATAACTGAGGCATAACATCCTTACTTTTCTGTTCAATTCCTCTCGTAATAAAGGAAAGCATTCCATTAGCCTTCTTAATTACTTGCTGTACCTGCATACTAACTTTTGTGACTCATGTACTAGAACACCTAGATCCCTCTGCACCTCAGAATTATGCAGCTGTTCTCCATTTAATTAACATTCTGCTTATTTGTTCTTCCTGCCAAAGTGAACAACTTCACATTTTCCCACATTAAACTCCATTTGCCGGATCTTTTCCCACTCACTCAACCTATCTGTATCCATCTGCAACCTACTCATGTCCTCTTCACAACATACTTTCCTACCTATCTTTGTTTCACCTGCAAATTTAGCTACCATGTCTTCACCCCCCTCATCTAAGTAATTGATGTAAATTGTAAAAAGTTGAGGCTCCAGTACAGACCCCTGGGAGACGCCACTTGTCACATCCTGCCAATCAGAAAAAGACCCATTTATGCATACTCTCTGCTTTCTGCCAGCCAGCCAATCTTCTATCCATGCTAATATGTTACCTACTATGCCATGCGCTTTTATTTTCCATAATGATCTTTGACGTGGCACCTTATCAAAATTAAAAATGGGAACAATGATCCTTATTGCATCTTGAAAGTGCCTACTTCTGATTTAACCAGGGCAGGTCAGTGTTCTAATAATTAAGTGAGGCTGCATGTTTCAAATGTTAGTAACCTTGTGGTTTTAATGGCTGGATCCAGTTTCCCTAGCCTTAGGAAAGGACCGAAAGAAGGCCACAGCTACCAAATCCAGCAGGTAAATGCTTTTCCAGCACTGCTTGTGGTCCAGGAGGAGCAGGAATGATACCTCCAGAATCTAAGTAAATCTGTCACAATCTGCCTCACTTCTCATGATTGGCCAAATCTCTACAATCTAACATCTCAGCCCTGCGAATCAAAACCCCCATGATCGCCCCAACTGCAATTGCTCCCTCCCCTCACAATTACAACCTCTCTCTCCCCTCACGATTGCGACCGTTCCCTCCCCTCACGATTGTCATGTCCCACGATCTCCTCCCTCACGATCTCTCTCACCCTCCTTCCTCTTTGGTCACAGGCTGAGGCGTTATACTGTGTAATGTTTCAGACCCATCAGCCAGCTGTCCTTGCAATTGGCTGGCTGATGGCTGGGAAACTGAGTAAAAAAAAATTCAGATGCCCTGTCATTCAATTCTTCAGGACATCTGCTGTTCCTGTATTTCCAATTTTCCCAGCAACTGACAGTCACCCCTTTCGCTTCAGCTTCATTTGTCTGGGAATCGCAGACTAATATCTGTATTCTGCCAACATTTATATGGGTAGCGCTAGCTAAACCAGGCATGACCTGCTGAGATGGCAGTCCTGATAATGAAAACTTATAAATGGAAATAATCTAAAGAGGGTTCTTGAAGATTTCAAGTGATAGGGCTGTGACTATTTCCTTTGACAGTTTGTTCCATTGTGGGAATATCCTTGGGAAGAAAGATACATAGTCTTGGAAACAAATGGGCCAGGATTTTACAGCTCCTCCCATCCGTCAGGATATTATGGTCCTGCCCAACTGAATGGAGATTTTAATGGATCGCCACATCTGCCGGGGGGGTGGTGTGGTTGGGGTTGGGGGGGGGGGACATGCTGCGGAGGGGCTGTAAAATCCTGGCCATGGTCTTTGTAGCTTGTGTGGATGGCCACCTTCTGTTTTGTCCCCTTCAACCTCATATAAAAACAGCCTCCTTCTGTACTGTTACTTCTATGACCTGATTGGATTCCCAAAATACAAACTATGTACCATTTCCTGCAACTGATATTTGGCATTAAAATTCACCAGGAAGAATTGATTTCACAATTCCCCAGGGCTCAGGCTACAACAGACCATGAGCAAACCTTTTTCTTTGCAAATGTCACCTTTAACCGTCCTTGCAAATACACATCAAGTAAGACCTATTTTGGATGCTGGAGCATGAGCTGCAGCAGTCAAATGGTAATTCACTAAACTGAATTCTACAGATTGATGTTTTGTACAACTGCATAGCAAACTTGCATGGACTGGTATAATCTTCATCTTCAGCTGCCCCTTATTTCGAAGATGACATTTACTCAGGGTTTTTCTTTATTCATTCATGGCTAGGCCAGCATTTATTGCCTATCCCTAATTGCCCTTGAGATGGTGGTGGTGAGCTGCCCTCTTGAACTGCCGCAGTCCATGTGGTGTAGGTACACCCACAGTGCTGTTAGGGAGGGAGTTCTAGAATTTTCACCCAGTGACAGTGAAGGAACGGCGATATATTTCCAATTCAGGATGGTGAGTGGCTTGGAGGGGAATTTCCAGCTGGTGGTGTTCCCATCCATCTGCTGCACCCGCCCTTCTAGATGGTACCAGTCGTGGGTTTGGAAGGTGCTGTCTAAGGAGCCTCGGTGAATTCCTGCAGTGCGTCTTGTAGATGGTACACACTGCTGCCACTGTGCGTCAGTGGTGGAGGGAGTGAATGTCTGTGGATGTGGTGCCAATCAAGTGGGCTGCTTTGTCCTGGATGGTGTCAAGCTTCTTGAGTGTTATTGGAGGTGCACTCATCTAGGCAAGTGGAGAGTATTCCCTCACACCCCTGACCTGTGCCTTGCAGATGGAGGACAGACTTTGGGGAGTCAGGAGGTGAGTTGCATGTTCAGCGCAGGATTCCTAGGCTCTGACCTCCTCTTGTAACTACAGTATTTATATGGCTAGTCTGGTTCAGTTTCTAGTCAACGGTAACCCCCAGGATGTTGATCGTGGGGGGTTCAACGATGGTAATGCCATTTACTGTCAAGGGGCAATAGTTAGATTCTCTCCTGTTGGAGATGGTCATTGCCTGGCATTTGTGTGGCACGAATGTTTCTTGCCACTTGTCAGCCCAAGCCTGGATATTGTCCGGGTCTGGCTTCATTTGGACATGGACGGCTTCAGTATCTGTGGAGTCGTGAATGGTGTCTGAACGTTGTGTAATTTATGTTACGTATGACTCCAACCAACAAAGAGTTTTCCCCAATTCCCATTGACTCCAGTTTTGCTACGGCTCCCTGATGCCACACTCAGTCAAATGTTGCTTTGATGTCAAGGGCAGTCACTCTCACCTCATCTCGGGAATTCAGCTCTTTTTCCCATGTTTGAAACAAGGCTGAGATGAGGTCATGAGTTGAGCAAGCCTGCCGGAATCCAAACTAAGCACCAGTGAGCAGATTATTGCTCAGCAAGTGCCGCTTGATAGCACTGTTGATGACCCTTTCCATTACTTTATTGATGATCGAGAGTAGACTGATGGGACCGTAATTGGCCGGGTTGAATATGTCCTGCTTTTTGTGTACAGGACATACCTGGGCACTTTTCCACATTGCTGGGTAGATGCCAGTGTTGTAGCTGTACTGAAACAGCTTGGCTAGGGGTGCGGCAAGTTCTGGAGCACAAGTCTTCAGTACTATTGCCAGAATATTGTCAGGGCCCATAGCCTTTTCAGTATCCAGTGCCTTCAGCCGTTTCTTGATACTATGTGGAGTGAATCGAATTGGCTGAAGACTGGCATCTGTGTTGCTGGGGACCTCCGGAGGATGTTGAGATGGATCATTCACTCGACACTTCTGGCCTGAAGGTTGTTGGAAATGCTTCAGCCTTATCTTTTGCACTGATGTGCTGGGCACCCTCATCATTCAGAATGGGGATTTTTTTGGAGTCTCCTCCTCCAGTGAGTTATTTAATTATCCACCACCATTCACAACTGGATGTGGCAGGACTGCAGAGCTTAGGTGTGATCTGTTGGTTGTGAAATCGCTTAACTTTGTCTATTGCTTGCTGCTTATGCTGTTTGGCACGCAAGTAGTTCTTTGTTGTAGCTTCACCAGGTTGACACTTCACTTTTAGGTATGCCTGGTACTGCTCCTTGCATGCTCCCCTGCACTCTTCATTGAACTAGAGTTGGTCCCCTGGCTTGATGGTAATGGTAGAGTGAGGGATATGCTGGGCCACGAGGTTACCAATTGTGATTAAGTACAGCTCTGCTGCTGCTGATGGCCCACAGTGCTTCATGGATGCCCAGTCTTGAGTTGCTAGATCTGTTCGAAATCTATCTTATTTAGCACGGTGGTAGTGCCACAAAACACGATGGAGGGTATCCTTGATGTGAAGAAGGGACATCATCTCCACAAGAACGGTGAGGTGGTCACTTCTACACTTGCTGTCATGGACAGATGCATCTGCGGCAGGCAAGTTGGTGAGGATGAGGTCAAGTATGTTTTTCCTTCTTGTTGGTTCCCTCACCACCTGCTGTAGACCCAATCTAGCGACTATGTCCTTTAGGACTTGGCCAGCTCAGTCAGTAGCAGTGCTACCAAGCCACTCTTGGTGATGGACATAGAAGCCCCCCACCCAGAGTACATTCTGCGCCCTTGCCAACCTCAATGCTTCCTCTAAGTGGTGTTCAACATGGAGGAGTACTGACTCATCAGCTGAGCGAGGGCGGTATGTGGTAATCAGCAGGAGGTTTCCTTGCCCATGTTTGACTTGATGCCATGAGACTTCATGGGGTCCGAAGTTGATGTTGATGACTCCCAGGGCAATTCTTGCCGGTGGGACAGGACATACCCAGGGATGGTGATGGTGGTGTCTGGGACATTAATGTGATGATTAAGACCTTTAACCTTATGCAAATACTGAGCAAATAACTGCATAACATGGTGTAAAATTACCTAGTGCAATACTGAGTGAGTGCTGCACTGTCATGATGTCTTCCGTATAAGATGTTAAACTGAAGCTCCATTTGCCCTCATAGATGGACATAAAAGACTTCATGGCATTATTTGAAGAAGAACTGGTGAGTTCTCGCCAATATATCATCGTCGCCTGTCCCTCAATTCGAGAATGACGTCTACTCAGGGTTGTGACTTTCTGCCATGGGTTTTCATGTGACTGACCAGGCCGATTCTCGACTCACAGACCTTTGGGCACATTGGGCAGGACGTGCCACGAGGTAGTGGGATCTGGAATGCAGGATTTGCTTCCTTTTCTTCCTTACCGGCTGCTGCTCTGCCTCATCATTAAGACGTTGGGATTTAAAGCATGATACAGCTTGATGGGTGAGTTCTCATCATTTTGAACAATTAGTAGCGAGCTCCTCCCAGTCACTAATGTCAATGCTGCCACGCTTCAAGGAGAGCTTCAGAGTGTCTTTGAAGTATTTTCTTGGTCCTCCCCGGGCCATTTGAGAGTTGAGAGAACAGGATCTGGCAGGGGAGATGCTTTTCAGCCAGCCGGACAGTGTCCAGACCATTAAAGTGATTTTGCAAGAGGTTTACCTGATTGCTTGTGGAGCTAGCTTCAAAAATCACAGAATTTTAATGGCACAGAAGGAGGCCATTCGGCACATCGTGTCTGCACCGGCTCTCCAAATGCACATTATGACCTAGTGCCATTGCCCTGCCTTTTCCCCTTACCCTTGCACATTGTTTCTATTCAAATAATCATCTGACACCTTCTCGATGAACAGCCTCCACCACCCTTCCAGGCAGTGCATTCCAGACCCGAGCCACTCGTTGTGTGAAAAAAATGTTCTCATGTCACGTATGCTTAATTTGCGAATCACTTTAAATCTGTGCCCTCTCATATTTGATCCTTTTACGAGCGGGAACAGCTTTTCCTTTTCTACTCTGTCCAGCCCCCTCATGATTTTGAATATCTCTATCAAATCTCCTCTTAGCCTTCTTCCCTCCAAGAACAGTCCCAGCCTCTCCAGTCTATCTTCGTAACTGAAGATTCTCATCCCTGGGACCATTCTTGTGAACAGCTTCTGCACAACTCCAATGTGTTCACATCTTTCCTAAAATGTGACATCCAGAACTGTACACAATACTCCAGCTGAGGTCTAATGATTGTTGTATATAAATACACCTTAAGTGACACTAGCATTTGTTCTACTGGTCTCCATTTGAATCTAGAGGTTGTGGCAGAGGCATTGCTGATGTAATTTCTCTAGCATTCTTCTGTGTCACTGATACACAGTTCAGGTTTCACTGCAGTACAGCAGTGTGGTGATGACAGTGACAGCAGTGTGTCCTATCTACAAGATACACTGTAGTAACTTACCAAGGCTCCTTAGGCAGTACCTTCCAAACCCATGGCCGCTACCATCTAGAAGGACAAGGACTGCTGATACATGGGAACACCACCACCTGGAAATTTCGCTCCAAGCCACTCACCACCCTGACTTGGAAATATATCGCCATTCCTTCACTGTCGCTGGGTCAAAATCCTGGAACTCTCTCCCTAACATCACTGTGGGTGTACCTACTTCTTCTTAGACTGTCCCTTGGGGTCGAGGATGACTTGCTTCCACACTAAAAATGAGTTATCAGGTGACTGAAGAGTCCAGTGCAGACTCTGTCACTGGTGGGGCAGATGGTGGTCGAGGGAACGGGTAGTTGGGGTGCCCAGGTTGCCATGCGCTCCTTTCACTGTCGACACCTGGCTTCAGCTAGCCCTTGGTGATGGGACTCAAGGTAGTCAACTCCTTCCAGGATTCTTTCCCTCCAGTTTGGGCCAGGGTTTCCCAGATGTCAGTGGGGATGTTGCACATTTTCAAGGAGGCTTTGAGGGTGTCCTTGAAACATTTCCTCTGCCCTCCTGAGGCTCGCTTGCCGCATCGAAGCTCCGAGTAGAGCACTTGTTTCGGGAGTCTCTTGTCAGGCATGTGGACGATGTGGCCAGGCCAGTGAAGCTGATTGAGAGTGGTCAATGCTTCGATACTGGGGATGTTCGCCTGAGTGAGCACACTGATGTTGGTACACCTATCCTGCCAATGGATTTGCAGGATCTTGCAGAGGCAGCACTGGTGGTACTTCTCCAGAGCTTTGAGGTGCCTGCTATACATAGTCCACGTCTCTGACCCATATAGGAATGCGGGTATCGCTACTGCTCTGTAGCCTGTGATGGGTTTGAGGTCCTGGTCTTCAAACACTCTCTTCCTCAGGCGGCCAAAGACTGCGCTGGCATACTGAAGGCGGTGTTGAACCTCATTGTCGACGTCTGCCCTTGTTGGCAGTAGACTTGTAAGGTATGGAAAGTGGTCCACGTTGTCCAAAACCTTGTCGTGGATTTTGATAACTTGGGCGGGTTGGGGGGGGTGGGCAGTGTGGTGTGGAGGGGGCAGGTTGATAGAGGACCTTTGTCTAATGGGTGTTTAGTGTAAGACCCATACTCTTGTAAGCCTCGGTGAAGATGTTGATGATGGCCATCGTCGGGTTTACCTACACCACATGGACTGCAGCGGCTCAAGAAGGCAGCTCACCACCACCTTCTCAAGGGCAATTAGGGATGGGCAGTAAATGCTGGCCCAGCCAGCAACATCCACACCCTGTGATAGGACAAAATAACTGACATACCCTGACAAAAGAAATTCCATTTGCAGAGCAGCGCCCGGCTGTTTAACCGGAAAAGCAGCAGCATGAATGGTTTTCCATTATTATGTTAACCGAGGAAACAAATAGCAAAGCAAGGAAATATAAAATACTTTGGTTAAACAATGCAGCTATGGTTTACACTTGCTTCCCAGCAGCTGTTTGTAGCTGCACAGTAGCATAACCTAGAGTGACTTTCATAACACATTAAAGAGAATGTTATTTATTATTCATCTCTGCAATCATGCACAACCAAACAGTGCAAAGCCAAAATGCATTGCACATAATAATAACACAAAGGCAAATGTGCTGTGCAAGGTTACACGTTTGATTGCACTTCCAGCATTTCGATCTTTAATAACAGTACCGCTTACATTTTCTGTTGTGTTCTGTCTTATTTTGGAGTGCTAATATGACAGGAACACGGCTTGGACACAAACAACGCTACAAGGAAGATGGCGATTTCTTGGGCATGTTTCAAGAAGGGAAACAGCTGGAATACATTTCATGACCATGTGTAGCAAGATACGTGGAACAAGAATCCGAGGAAGACCAATGAAGTGTTGGATAGAAAACGTCAAGAGTGACTGGCCAGAGAAACGCATACGGACGACTTATTCTGTAAATAACTTTCAGCTTCTTTATCACTGCGTATCTTTTTGCCCGCCACTCTATTCTCTTCCACTCACTATTACACACTTCTGTCATTAGGGTTTCTGTATCATTTGAGTTTTTTTTAAGTGTTTCTGTCTCACTCCTTCTATAGGTTTTTCTTCTCTGTGGTCTCCTGTCTCTTATATGTTTCCATTGTTACTGTATAGCTCTCACTCCTTGACCAATGCACTGAATGCTCATCTTTAAAGACTGCAGGGTATGTCAGATATGGGATGTGATATATACCAAATAGCTTTTAGCCCTGAAGAAGAGTCATACGGACTCGAAACGTTAACTTTGTTTTTTCTCTCCTCAGATGCTGTTAGACCGGCTGAGTTCTTTCCAGCATTTTCTGTTTTTGTTTCAGATTTCCAGTATCTGCAGCATTTTGCTTTTTCGCCAAATAGCATTTGAGCATAGCGAGAGGGTGGAGGAGGAGTGTTGAAATATATGCGGCTGAGAAAGGAAGTAGGGCTGAGTGTCAGGTTAAGACAAATGGGACAAGGGGCTGTTGTAACCTTCAGGAAGCAAGAGTTTGGGGTTGGGGGTTGGACTACAGAAGTGGGTGAGCAGAGGGAGTCATGATTTGGGAGGGAACTGGACAAGGCTGGTCTTGGGAGCCATCATGGGGGATAGAATGTGGGAGTGCTGGAATCCTGGGACACTCAGTGAGATTGTGATCTGTAGTCTTGGAGGACAGGGCTGTTGCTTTCTCTGGCAGTATATAAGGAGTTAAGGTGAGGCCTGGGGCACTGGGGAGAAGGTGGCTGGTGCCTGGACCTAGTACTTAGAGAAACACTGAAAGCTGAGTCCAGAAACTGGAAGGGCTCAGGAGAGAGAAAGAATTAGGTTGGCAGTGGGGTTTCTGGGCGGTCAGAGAAGGATCAGAGTTGGGAGTGCTGGGAGTCAGCAGAGACCAAACGTGTGAAGTTACTGGAGAGTGACTGGATGTGCCAGGAGTAGGGTTTATTTGGGTGTGCAAGTAGACAGACTGGAGGTAAAAAAGATTGTGCATGAACTGGGGAAAAAGGAACTTAAAACATCGAGCAGATTTAAGGACATGGGGGAAAGATGTGTTTTTAGGTACTTTGAGAGGAGAATAAGGATCACTGAGGGGTGAAATGGGAGTCGGGAAGTACTGGAGCGTGGGAAGATTTGCCATACCTACAGGATTGATGTCTGCTACTGTGCTTTGGAGGGGGCAGAACCCAGGAGCTCAGGCTTATTCCCCGCCTGTAATGCAGTGTGCATCTTTATGTGGCTGGGGACCATTTTTCACACTCAGAGCCAATTGTGCACAAGACTCAATGAGAACTCAATTTTTATATAAATGAATTGTGTTCCTTATAAAGCAATTGCTCAAAGCCCTGGAAATGAAGTCAGATGAAAACTTAAAGAATTGTTTTCTGAGTTGCTTTCTTCTTCTCTTCAGTGGGGAATCTCTTGAATGGCGCCGTCAATGCTCTACCAATAAATCAGATTGACTTCCCCGACCAATTGCTTCTTTGACAGAAAAAAAACAAGCCCAGTCTGAAGGAAAAATAACAATTGTTGAAGGACAGTCACTGCCTTTCACTGCTCTCACTGTTTTCTTAGCACATCATCTGCTCTGCACTGAGAATCCCGGCTAAATGAACTAACCTCAGAGGATGTGACACTGTCAGTCTGTGGTCTTTAATGCCCAGTGTGCAACTGTATTGGTGCTGAAGCAATGGGACCCACATTATTGGCACTGACACCTTTTGTAGCAGTGTGATCTAGGTGTAAAGTGGAGCATTGTTTTTTTTTGCCAAGCTGCATCAAGATTCAGTGTTCGAGCTTAAGATCTATTAGCACTATGAATTAGATTAGCTGGCTGAGACTTCCAGACTGGTATGCTGATCATATCTAAAAGACAACATGCGGGACATTTAAATTCTGCCCAGTCTGCCTGCACCAGCCAAGAAACATGATGGAACCAAAGTGAAAAAGTGTACCAGGCTATTAACGGACAACAAAAAGAACTTGTTTGAAAGTAAGAATGGGCAGTTCCTCCTGCTCCCTTCAGGGATGTGGTGGTGAGCCTAAAAAATTATGTGTGAAATTTTAACGCATAATTATATTTTCCGCATAACATTCCTGTCACTTTAACAGTGCCGTGAACCCATTTAAATAAATCGATAATCGCTTTAATTAAAATAACAAACACAGGAATGTCATTTAAGCATGCGTATAATATCATTGTAAAGTCTAATTTCTAGCCTGTAACCCTTTATTGCATTAAAATGTGTTGCTTTCTAAGTATGCAATAGTGTTTAGAGAGCTGCTGGCGCATTCTGAATATAATAAATGTTGCATCTAACTGTCATTCAATGGGGTAGACATGTGATTGAATTGGAAATCAGATGGGTTCCACATAGGGTGAGCAATCCACCCTGCCTTATTTAACCGTTAAGACAAAAATCTGCCCCCAGGCGCTCCCTGTTCATGAGGTGAAGGTTCGCAGTGGGCAGAATTTTTCCCTTGGTGTGCAGGATCAGCGGGAGTGGGCATGGGCGGTCGGGAAGCCGACTGCTGCCCACGATCATCAGCGCACAGTGATTTCACGCTGGTGGGCCAATTAAGGCCTGCCCAGCGTGATACGCGGAGAGCAGCGCTGAGCACTGCCTGTGTGGATGGTGGGGGGGAGAGGAGGGTGAGTAGGCCTAGCCTGAACTTCACGCATGCGCGTGAGAGAGCACTGAATAATCTCCCTGAGCCAGCTCCGTGCCTCAGGGAGATGAAGAAGATATTGAAAAAAATTAATAAACAACACAAAACTGTAATGAAACATGTCCCCTCGTGTGACTCCGGCACATGAGCAGGGACATGTTTTTAATTAAAAAATAAAGTTTTTATTTTATTTGTACTTGCTTTTGGAAACCTCATCCCACCCGTGGATGATGTTTCCAAAAAAAAAATGCAAAGGCCGCTTGGCCTTTTCACCTGCCCGCCAACCGTTAGGTTGAATGGACAGTGAACGATTAACATCAATTGATAACTTAATGGCCTTATAGGCCTTTTAGTTGTTGGCGGGTGCTCTGCCGGCTCCGGCGCTGACTGAACTATCGCGCGACTGCGTGTTGACGTCAGCACGCTTGCCCGACGTCATCGCGCGTCATTTCACGCTCGGTCTGGTCAGGCGCGCACGCGCCCGCCCTCTGAGCTAAAAATACTGGTCCCTGTGTGTTTCAGCTCAGTCAGTTGTGCCATTAACTACGGTTAATGGGGACTTCTACTTAAAACAGGTTTTATTTTTGTGCAGCATCTTTGGCGAGAGACAGAGTTAACGTTTCAGGTTGATGACCTAAGTCCTGGTGAGAGGTCATCGACCTGAAATGTTAACTTTGCTTTCCTCTCCATAAATACCGCTGGATCTGCTGAGTATTTTCAGCCATTTCTGTTTTTAGTGCAGATTTCCAGCACCCACATTATTTTGCCTCTATTATTTCTGCATCATCCCCTGAAGGTTTGTTCCAAAATATCTCCCGACAGCAACAGTCTTCAGGTCATGTCACCAGCGAAACAATTATTGCTGTGTGTTCACAAGATTGATAAAGAAAGATGGCTTGAGGTAATCAAAGATTGTTCTCTCCCTTTGGATGAAAGATTTGTAGTTAATCAGAGATGCAGAATGTTAACATTTAGCTGTTACTTTCCATTAAATGTCATTGGATCAAACCACTCAATCCATTAAGCCTAAATCTGCTTCCTAACATAAGTCTGCAGGAACCTTTTCACCTTTATCTTGGTTCTGGCAGGACACCCAAGTCCAGAAACAAAGGCCGCAAAATTCATATCTTTGGTGCAATGGATGTCAGCCCAGGTCCAAAATGATGTCCCTGGTGTGATGCACACACATCTGGTGATATAACTGTGCAGATTGCCAACACAGGTGCTGGTATGCAGAGTAGGCAGGTTAGGAACATAGGAAAAGGAGTAGAACTATAGTCCCTTGAGCCTGTTCTGCCACATTCAATGGCTTACTTGTGACCTAACTCCATATACCCATCTTTTCCCCTTTGCTCCATGGATTTCAGCGGTTCAAGGGTGACCGAGGATGGACAACAAATGCTGGGATTGCCAGCGATGCTCACATCCCATGAAAGAATGAAAAAAAAAAATATTCATTAACACCTTTAGCTAATAAAAAACTACCAGTCTGAGTTTTAAAATTAACAATTGATCTAACATCAATTGTCATTGGCAGAAGGGAATTCCAAAGTTCTATCATCTGTTGTATGTGGAAGTATTCTAATTTCACTCCTGAAAGGGCTGGCTCTAATTTTTAGACTCCCCTCATCCTGGACTCCACACCCCGGTTAAAATAGTTTGTTTATATCCTCCCAATTTGCTCCCGTGATACCTGAAAAACTTGGATTAAATCATCCCATAAACATTATAAATTACACGGTATACAACCCTAGTTTTTGTAATGCCTCCTTATAATTCAACCCTTGAAGTCCAGGTATAATTATAGTAAATCTATGCTGCACTCCCTCCAGAGCTAACGTATCCTTCCTAAAGTGTGGTACCCAGAACTGCTCACGGTACTCCAGGTATGATCTAACCAGGGCTTTGTATAGATGAAGCATGTATTGCATCTAGATCTAAAGGCTAGTATTTCAGTGGCCTTTTTGATTTTGATTATTTTCTGTACCTATTTATGACATTTTAATGATCTATGCACTTGGACCCAGGATCTCTTTAGACCTCCGCTATTTCTAACTTTTCACCATTTAGAAAGTACTCTGTTGTATGCTTTTTAGGTCAAAAGTGTGGATGATCCCACATTTCCTACATCCCTACATTGCAATCTGTTTACCACAGTTTTTTCCATTCACTTAATTTACAAACATTTCTTTGTAAATTTTTGTTTCCATCTACACTGTTCACAATGTCACCTATCTTTGCGTCATCGGCAAATTTAGATATGTGGCTGTCTGTCTCATTATTTAAGCCTTAGTAAATACGGTGAATAGTTGAGGTGCAAAAGACAGATCCTTGTGGTACACCACAAGTAACATCCTGCCTATGAGGGTACCTGCCTATTATCTCTAGCCTCTGTCTCCTGTCAGTCAGCCACTGTCCTAACCGGCTCAAACATTTACCTTCAGTTCCATAAGCTTCTACTTCAGCTGACAGTCTCCTTTGGGGGACATTATCAAATACCTTCTGCTGCTCTGAACAGATAACATCTATATACATTTCCCTATCCGCTACTTTAGTCACCTCTTCAAAAAAAAATTCATTCAGATTCATCAGGCTTGACTTACCCATTACAAACCGATGCCGACTCTCTAGTCAGCTGAAAATTTTCAAGGTGTTCAGTCACTCCATCCTTAATTAGAGACTCTAGTAATTTCCTGACAACAGATGTTAGAGCTAACTAGTTCATAAATCCCTGTTTCCCTCTCTCATCGTTCTTAAGATTGTGATGTCAGTCAGTGCTCATGCTGATTTGACCCATAGCAGCGCCATTTTCAACCTGAATGCTTCAGCTAATGCTTTAACCTCTCACAGCTGAGTGTGCATTCAGCAGCAAGAAGGACTCCCCAGCAACATCTCTTTAAGGGGATCATCAGCTACTTTCCGGTTAGCTGCTGATTGATTTCTCCTGGCTGCTGCTGAGTTAGTGGAAGTGTTTAGTGGTGTGCACTGTTTTTTGAGTTTGCAGAAAGCATACAGATGGTGATGTGTCCTGTGGTGAAGGGTCTGGTTTCAAGATTCTTCTCAGGCCACTTTCTCCCAGTCATGGGCAAGATAGTTTCTATTCCCCTTGACCTGCTGCATGACAAGGAGAAAGAGCAAAGGCAGCACAAGCTGAGTGACAGGAAACAGGGAGTAGTGATTAATGGATGTTTTTTTTTTCACGCAGGAGGAAGGTCTGTAGTGGAGTGCCCCAACAGTCAGTGTTGGTCTTGCTTTTCCTGATGTATATTAATGACCTGGACCCTGGTTTACAGGGCACAATTTCAAAATTTGTGGATGATACAAAACTTGGTGCCATAGTAAACTGTGGGGAGGCAAGTGTTGAACTAGGGACATAAACAAGTTGGTGGAATGGGCAGACAGCTGGCAGATGAAGTTCAATGCAGAGAAATGTGAGGTGATTTATTTTGACAAGAATAATATGGAGAGATGATAAAAAATAAAGGGTTCAATTCTAAAGGGGGTGCAGGAGCAGAGGGACCTAGGTGCATATGCGCAGAAGTCATTGAAGGGGGCAGGACAGGACAAAAGAGTAGTAAATAAAGCATACAGTATCCTAGGCTTTATAAAAAGGGGCATAGAGTAGAAGAAGGTGGTTACGCTGAACTTCTATAAGACTTCCTTCGACCTCAGCTGAGTATTGCATCCAGTTCTGGGTGCCACGCTTTAGGAAGGATGTAAAGGCGTTGGAGAGAGTGCAGACAATGAGAATGGTTTAAGGAATGGGGAACTTCAATTATGAAGATATATTGGAGAAGTTAGGACTGTTTTCCTTGGAGAAAAGAAGGCTGAAAGGAGATTTGGTAGAGGTATTCAAAATCATGAGGGGTCTGGACAGAGTAGATGGGGAGAAACTTATGAAAGGATCGAGAACAAAAGAACACAGATTTAAAGTAATTGGCAAAAGAAGCAAAAGCGATATGAGAAAGAACTTTTTCATGCAGTGGATGGTTAGCATCTGGAACGCACAGCCTGAGATTGTGGTGGAGGCTGGTTCAAAAGGGAATTAGACTATTATCTGAAAAGGAAGAATGTGCAGGCTTACAGGGAGGAGGTGGGTAAAATGGCACTATGTGAATTGCTCATTTGGAGAGCAGTGCAGACACAATGGGCCAAATGGCCCCCTTCTGTGCCATAACAAATCTGGGATTCTGTGAAACAGAGGAGGACAAGCTGCTCAAAGAGGGAGGAGAAGGAGGGGGAAGAGAGACTCCCAGCATGAGGCATATTCGCGCAGAGCCTTCAGGGAGCAATTCTGCAACCTCAACTTCAGAGAGGAATAGTGTGGGTGGTGTATTCGCTTCACTAAGGAGGTGCTCAATTAAATCTTCCATGTATTACTGGCAGACCTGACGTCTCAGAGCAGGCGTTAGGACAGCATTTCCAGTGGCTGTGATGGTGACCGTGGCCGTGTTTTTTTTAATGTCAGGAACCTTCCAGGCTGGAGCAGGCAATAATTCCAACATCTCTCATTTTGCTGCCCACTGTTTTGTGAGGGAGGTGACTGAGGCTCTGCATGAACTGAGAGATGAATACATTTCATTTCTCTTGCTGGAGAGTGTTGCATTCTCCTATTTAGCTCAAAATGTACAAATCATACAACAAGTATTGTCAGAACAGTAATATGGGCTCTTTATCTGAAGATAGGATATATATATAAATGGCAATTGGGAGGCTATGTAGAACAGATCTAATCTGTAGGACTGCTGTTCTGTTCTGTCTACAGAGCACATGGGATTATACACCACATCCTGCCTCATAGTGGATAATGATGGACAGCAGCTTAAGATATACCCCCTTAAAGGTGCATGTATATCACAACAGAGAGAAGGAGGCAGCGCAAACACATGGCTTCATCAGAATTGCAGGCTCCCTCACAGTGGAGGGAGTCACAAACATAGCACAGATTGCTTTGTGATCACTGCATGCCAATTCAGAAAGGCACTGCAACTGGAAGGGATCCCGCTCCCTCAGTGTTCAGTGTGACCATACTCAGTGTATCATGCAGGTCAATGCCCAGTATCCTAACAGGAGTCGTGATGTTTTCATTACGCAGCGGTTTGCTGTACCATCATTTGAGCCTCCACGAGTGGCTGGCTACTGGGCGACAAGGGCTATCTGCTGACTTCCAGGTTCATGACTCTGGTACGTAACTCACATTGGCAGTATGTATATAATAAGCATCACATAATTGAGCAGACCGCTGGAACGTTTAAGCAATGGTTCCACTGCCTGAACCACTCCGGAGGATGTTTCAGTACTCGCCAGAATTCGTGCGATGGTTTAGCATGGTTTGTTGCATCCTGCTCAACTTTACCATCGTGTCGGCACAGCCCTTGTCACCAGGAGGAAGGGGAGGGGGGAAGAAGGAGGGAGGAGGAGGAACGAGGGGAAGAAGGGGAAGGGGAGAAGGAGAAGAAATAGAAATCAGGAGGCAACAAACAACATTCCTGGCCAGGTTTTCTGCAATCGCATCATCTGACTGTTTTACCACTGAACATAACCCAAATTCCCATTCATCAACAGGCCCACAGTTTACTTTCCATAGTGTTACTGAACACCACAGCACCTCTTGGTCAAAATTCTGTAATTAAAAAAAACTTTCCAGACCAACTATAAACCAAACTGCGCAATATTTCATAAAAAAGTCAAATGATCATCATTGTGCATTCTCTTAGTGCCAGTCTTCCATGTACTTTTTCCTGCCCTTGTGCTCCTATGCAGCATAAACCCAGTGGTTGCAGCATGTCTGGTGGAAGGCTGCTAAATTCCTGTGGAGGAGGCCTTGCAGGACAACCTGGAGCAGCTCTGGTGCGAAAAGGTCCAGCTTCAGACTGGGCAGTGGCTGTCTGGGCTGGCAACAACTAGAGCACTGCCGGAGTGGCAGTGGTGGCAGCACAAATGCTGTTAGCCGGAGAAAGGCTAGCATGTGCAGTCCCCATGCCACTCCCCTGCAGTAGTGATATCTTGGGGGACAGATTGCTGCACTTCAGGAAGCTCTGTAAGCCCTTTTGCACACTGGTTTGTGGAACCACAATGGGAATAGCCTGAGCTTGTGTGGTAATGAGCTGCACTTGCATGACAACGACTTGAGCTTGCATGACTTCAGTGTGAGCTTCCACTGCAGCACTCAAACATTGGATGGGCTCAGCTTGTGTTGCAATGGATAGCTGCAACATCAACCATCAAGCGCTGCACCATGGTTGTGTCCACAAGTAGGGTTGGCCACCACTTACAAGCTGGAAGGGATAGGGTCCAGGTTAGGTGGAAAGCCACGTGAAAGGTTGATGCTGGACTGCTCCTGGGGAGGTACCAGAGGTTTTCTGGCAGAGCTGCCAATACACCAAATCTTTTCCTGTAGGTTGCCCCGTGGAGCCCTCATCTGAGTCCTCTGCAGCAGAACTTGTGTGTAACCTTGCCCTCTTGTGAGCTGGCAGCTACACTACCCTTCTCCACTGCCATGGCTGCAGCCTACTCATGCCTGGTTGTCTCATCGCATGTCTCCAAGACATCGTCTAAAGTACACACGGTATCTGAGCTGATTCTGTAATTGTGAGATCAAGTGACGATGTTTTGTCATCAGTCTCTTCTTCCTCTTCCACTTCTTGCTCTCGCACCACTGCGTTGTTGGATTTCAGTCCTTTGGTATCTGCTATGGTTGAATAACTGACAATGCGAGCAAGCTGTGAGAGGTAGGTTTAAGACTTGCAGCAGTGTTAAGTGTGTAAAGGTGAGGAAGCTGCAAAGTTTTGAGTGGCTGATAGAGTTTTTTGTTAGATGAGTGAATGTGGGGTGATGAATTGAGCGGTGAGCGAGGCTATTGGTTTTATTTGCCATTTGAGGTTGCAATCGCTGACCTTAGCTACTTGTGTGAAGTCATTGAGCTTCTTGCAGCACTGCATCCAAGTTACAGGGCTACATTGCTAACATTTACAGCAATGGCTATATGCACCCCACTGCCTTTCTATCTGAATAGTCTGCTGACCCCACTGTGGTTAAAGGATCACTCTCTTCCTGTACACGTCCTGCACCAAAATTTCCAGTGCTGTGTTGGATAAACTTGGAATACACTCTCTGTTCTGTTGTGTCATTATTCAGTGTTCTTCCTCTTTGGACACTCCTCCCCCAGTCACTTCCCAAGTGTCTGCTGCAGTCAAAATGCACCTCCTTTTTAAGAGGTGCAGGCTTGGCTTTAAGTGGTGCTCGTGCCCCACCATTTTGCACACCCTGTTCAGGCATGCAGCCATTCAACAACGCACTTCACACTAGCTGCATGGTACAATCATGATAATGAGCAAGCAGCACTAAGTGACTGCATGGGAAGCAACATGAGTGGATTAATCACATTAACCCCATGCCCATTTTCAGGTTTCACTGAATTTCGCGGTTGAAGCTTGGTGTAAAATGTGCGGCCAAATTCCTCCTAAAAATGTCTTTTATTGATTGTGCTTGATTAGGTCACAGGCTTTCTTTTGTAAATTATCATTATTTTCTTTTCATTGCCTAATTAAGTTTTAAACGGCATAATTAATCTATACAAGGGTGCATGATTGATTTAATGATTGAAGCAACCTGGGACTGATTTAATCAGGAAGGAGGTTATCAGATACGGGCTATATACTAAGTAAATAGATTAACGGTTGTGAGAGAACAAGCATCAGTCGAATAGCTCAATTTGAGTGGATGGGACAGGAAAATTGTCTAAAAGGTCTTGGCCTTTTGTACTATGGGTAATGCTATTCACCCAAAATACTTTTTATGTTTAAACCTGAATATGATACACTTGCATTCAGCTTGTTCCCAGTGTTTATGTTAGAACCAGGCAGAGCATCATTTCAGAGTCATCAGGGCCAATTTTACAAGTCCACATAGAGCGAATGGAATTGCAGCTACTGCAAAATCTTTTAATTGTACTTATTGCCCCATTCCCACTCGAATCCCACCAGCTGTATTTTTCCTCAAGATCTCCACTCAGGTGGCTTATTTAAATATTGAAATTGAGGCCCTAAAATGAAAATCAGACCCTGACGCCAACCTTGCTCACCAGAGTAAGTATAGCATGTTGCACTAGACTTGCTCAGTACTAATGGATAGGATCGATGTGAAGCATAGTAACAGTAACATTATCTAGGGAGGCACTAATCTGCAAATATCATTGGTCTGAACGTTAAATGGTCAGATTTCTTAAGGAATCTTTTTACTGGAATTTAATGATCTTCGTTTTGCTTCTGCTTCTAAACGTTTAGAAGCCTAGAGCTCCAGGTGGGTGTCATCCTGACTACTCTACTGTGGTTGGAGGAAGAGGAGAAAGAGGAGCAGCAGGCCAGGCAACCTCAAGAGATGTAGTTGGGACTCTGGGGTGACCATATATAAGAAGGGCTGCTCTTTGGTCCTGGTCTTACCTACAGCATCGATAGTCCCAAAGTCAATTATCTCCAATTATTTCCTGAGAAGCAGTGCACTAGGATGCTAGATTTCTTCAGAGAATGTCACAGACTTGTGTGGCCTCCTAGAGTAAGGCCTTCATCACTCTCCCAGCTGGTTACGCATTGGCCATGGTAATCAAGTGACTAAGGCCCTCTATGACAGTGAGACTGGAATAGGCTCTAGAAACACTCATCTGATAATGTAGGGTGGCTGCCATCACATTACTGACCTCCAAACAGCATGGGATATCAGCATTCCATGGTTGTCATCAAGCTGTGAAGGAATGCAGCCTATAAATATGGGGTGAAAAGAGAATCCAACAATAAAAACTGAGTTATAAGATTAAAATAGTGACTCTTCTATGAAGTTGCAATCAAAAACTAAAAGTAGAATTAATCTGCTGGGCAAAGGTTTATAAGTTTATAAACATACCTGGGCATAATTGTGTGCCCAAGGATAACAACATCCTATGGTATCGAATAAGGTATATCCTCTAACACAAGGCAGTTCTGAAAAAAACAGGAACTAGACCCTAAATCACCTCAGCAAGACATTGATAAATTGTAAGATATTACAATCTAACAATGGATAACCTTAAGGATGACCCTAAATAACTTGTCAACTGAATCCTGGGAACTGAGTGTAATGACCACTATCTGCAGCTCTCAGCATCCTGTTTTCTTGAAAGATTTTGACAAAGACAATGGATTTGTCCAACGTGAATGCTCAACATGCTTCCTGCTGGTTCAATTCTTTTAAGGTATACATATTGAACCACACAGCAGGGTTTTTGGATTCGTTGAATTCACTCCAGCATATCTCGAGATAAAGGTCTAGCTGCTGTAGTGTAGTGATGATAGGTCTCCCCTTAACTGGGATGGCCAGACTCTTTAGCTTTCTACTCGGGGATTTAAAATGAATACTACTTTAAATATTGATGGACATCTTAAATATCTCTCTGTAATATTAATAAGACTTGGATTCTCCAGTAGAAACAAGACTATACTTTCTTATCCTAGACTGTCAATGTTGTGAATACCATCAAAAGTGAACTGTATTCTTAAACAAACTTTTATATAATTTAGAAGATATAATATCTCGTATAGTCTCCAAACTTGAAAACCCATCTCCATTCACTCTTCAGTGGGGAGGTACATTGTTGAGGAGAGATGCCCGGACCTTTATAATATCAGGGTTGTTATAATCCATCCAAAACTTGTTAAATTGGCTATCTGGGGGACGATAATATTCTATGGCAGTTCCTTTCCTTCAGGGGAGTTAGATCCGTTCTTCAAACCCATTTAAGTGTCTGTGAGGCCTGTCTTTCTCAAACTTAAGTGAGGGTGATCATCCGAAGAGTATGCCTGACCTAGAATAGTCCCAAAAAGGAACTTGGATTATAAACCACTTGAAAGCTGCCCAGGTTTTCCCCTCAGTCAAACAGCTTCACAAAGCTTGGTGACATTGACTGAGAACCATGCAAGGACTCTGCATTCTTAACTCCCTGTTCAACGGTTACTCAGATAGTGCAACTCCACACCTATCAATTTATTTTTTTGCTCTTAGCTGCTATGTGGCCTCTACGCCCTCTCCTTGAGCAGGTAAGATACACAAGGTTGCATCTTCATAGATGAAGTGCTGCATTAACTGTTTATCATTTTTCATCACAGTTCCCTAAGAACCAGGAACATGCATTTTTTTTCCTTATGATACATGGCACTGAGAGTTCAAACTATGTGGCAAAGTCAGTGCCCTCTGCTTGCCTCCACATGGTCTCTCATGTAGGGTCATCATGCATACTCTCCCATGAGGTCTACACTTCCTAAGCTCTGCATACATTGGTACAACCTTCCTGCAGGTGATTCATTAACTCCCCACACAGCTCCAATGTGCTACTAGCCAATACAGCAATTCCCTTGCATCCGATTGCCTGATCACTGAACTGGCAAAGTCACTGATCATGCACAATGCTACCACTGTTCACTGTAGCCAGCTGTGCCGATCCTGGATTGGCTAAGCTCTGGTTTTCGAAGCTATAGACTGGCACATTTTCATTGTATGGTTTAGCCATATATTTACATTTAATTCATGCCCCAATAGTACCATCACACCACAATGATGTTGAAACTTCAAAACAAATATTACATTATTTCTGTTTTTGTGAAGTGTATTCCTTCAAAAGTGCTGTGCTTGGTGCTTTCTTTATGCAACACAAACAATTCACATCAGCATAATGCCAGCAAAAATAAATAGAAATCACTGCAAAAAAATCCAAAGACAAATTGTAGTACAGAAAGCACAGAACATCATGATAGCAATAACATCGTATAGTGAATCAGATGCCGTGCAAGTGCTTTTAACACCTTAAAAGGCATATAAGATCACTTTGTGCAAGTGAAAGGAAGTATATCACCTGTTTTTCCTCAAAAAATTGTAATAATCGTAGAATCCATACAATACTACACGAGCAAAACAACATTGTGGCTGCTCTTTCACTTATATACTTGCCTGAATGAGTGCAGCTCCAACACTCAAGAAGCTTGACACCATCCAGGACAAAGCAGCCTGCTTGATTGGCACCCCTTCCGCAAACATTCACTCCCTCCGCCATTGATGAACAGTGGCAGCAGTGTGTGCACCATCTACAAGATGCACTGCAGAAACTCACCAAGCCTCCTCAGGCAGCACTTTCCAAACCCATAACCACCACCATTTGGAAGGACAAGGGCAGCAGTCAGATGGGAAAACCACCACCTGGAAGACCACACCCCCCCCCCCCCCCCCCCCCACACCCCCCCCCCCGCCTCCCCCAACCCCACCCCCACCAAGCCACTGACCATCCTGACTTGGAAAAATATTGCCATTCCTTCACTGTCACTGGATTAAAATCCTGGAACTCCACCCTAATAGTACTGTGAGTGTACCTACACCACATGGACTGCAGTGGTTCAAGAAGGCAGCTCACCACCACTTTCTCAAGGGCAATTAGGGATGGGCAATAAATGCTGGTCTAGCTAGCGATGCCCACATCCTGTAAATGAATAAAAAAAATGAAAAGCCCCTCCTTAGCTCAGACACAACTAGATTGCCTCTAATGCTACTGAAGAAGCAAATTGTCATAACACATCACCGGTGATTACCCTGTGTTGTTAAGAATTTAATCATGTTTCTATAATACAATGTATATTAATGATTTAGATGAGGGAATTAAATGTAATATCTCCAGATTTGCAGATGACACAAAGCTGGGTGGGAGGGTGAGCTGTGAGAAGGATGCAGAGATGCTTCAGTGTGATTTGGACAAGCTGAGTGAGTGGGCAAATGCGTGGCAGATGCAGTATAATGTGGATAAATGTGAGGTTATCCGGTTTGGTAGCAAAAACAGGAAGGCAGATTATCATTTGAATGGCTATAAATTGAGAGAGGGGAATGTGCAATGAGACCTGGGTGTCCTCATACACCAGTCACTGAAGGTAAAGCATGCAGGTGCAGCAGGCGGTAAAGAAGGCAAATGGTCTTCATAGCGAGAGGATTCGAGTACAGGAGCAGGGATGCCTTGCTGCAATTATGCAGGGCCTTGATGATACCATACTTGGAATATTGTGTGCAGTTTTGGTCTCCTTACCTGAGGAAGGATATTCTTGCTATAGAGGTAGTGCAACGAAGGTTTACCAGACTGATTCCTGGGATGGCAGGACTGATATGTGAGGAGGGATTGAGTCGGTTAGGATTATATTCGCTGGAGTTCAGAAGAATGAGGGGGGGATCTCATAGAAACCTATAAAATTCTAACAGGATTAGACAGGGTAGAACCATAGAACCATAGAACACTACAGCACAGAAAAACAGGCCATTCGGCCCTTCTAGTCTGTGCCGAAATATTATTCCGCTAGTCCCATTGACCTGCACCCAGTCCATAACCCTCCAGACCTCTTCCATCCATGTATCTATCCAATTTATTCTTAAAACTTAAGAGTGAGCCCGCATTTACCACGTCAGATGGCAGCTCGTTCCACACTCTCACCACTCTCTGAGTGAAGAAGTTCCCCCTAATGTTCCCCCTAAACCTTTCCCCTTTCACCCTAAAGCCATGTCCTCTCGTGTTTATCTCTCCTAATCTAAGTGGAAAGAGCCTACTCGCATTTACTCTGTCTATACCCCTCATAATTTTGTAAACTTCTATCAAATCTCCCCTCATTCTTCTACTTTCCAAGGAATAAAGTCCTAACCTGTTTAATCTTTCCCTGTAACTCAACTCCTGAAGACCTGGCAACATCCTAGTAAATCTTCTCTGCACTCTTTCAATCTTACTGATATCCTTCCTGTAGTTAGGTGACCAGAACTGCACACAATACTCCAAAGTTGGCCTCACCAATGTCTTATACAACCTCACCATAACATCCCAACTCCTATACTCAATACTTTGATTTATGAAGGCCAGTATGCCAAAAGCTTTCTTTACAACCCTGTCTACCTGTGACGCCACTTTCAGGGAATTATGTATCTGAACTCTCAGATCCCTTTGTTCCTCCGCACTCCTCAGTGCCCTACCATTTACTGTGTATGTCCTACCTTGGTTTATCCTTCCAAAATGCAACACCTCACACTTTTCTGCATTAAATTCCATCTGCCATTTTCTGGCCCATTTTTTCCAGTTGGTCCAGATCTCTCTGCAAGCTTTGAAAGCCTTCCTCGCTGTCCACAACACCTCCAATCTTAGTGTCATCAGCAAACTTGCTGATCCAATTTACCACATTATCATCCAGATCATTGATATAGACAACAAACAACAATGGTCCCAGCACAGATCCCTGAGGCACACCACTAGTCACAGGCCTCCAGTCTGAGAAGCAATCATCCACTACCACTCTCTGTCTTCTCCCACACAGCCAATTTCGAATCCAGTTTACAACCTCTCCATGGATACCAAGTGTCTGAACCTTCTGAACTAACCTCCCATGTGGGACCTTGTCAAAGGCCTTACTAAAGTCCATGTAGACAACATCTACAGCCTTTCCTTCATCTACTTTCTTGGTAACCTCCTCGAAAAACTCTACAAGGTTCGTTAAACACGACCTACCACGCACAAAGCCATGCTGACTATCCTTAATCTATCCAAATAATTGTATATCCGATCTCTCAGAACACCTTCCAATAATTTACCTACTACTGACGTCAGGCTCACTGGCGTGTAATTACCTGGTTTACTTTTGGAGCCTTTTTTAAACAACGGAACAACATGAGCTACCCTCCAATCCTCCGGCACCTCACCCGTGGCTAAGGACATTTTAAATATTTCTGCCAGGGCCCCTGCAATTTCTACACTACTCTCCCTCAAGGTCCGAGGGAATATCATGTCAGGCCCGGGGAATTTATCTACCTTTATTCGCTGTAAGGCAGCAAGCACCTCCTCCTCTTTAATCTCTATGTGTTCCATGACACTACTGCTTGTTTCCCTTCCTTCCTTATACACTATGCCAGTTTCCTGAGTAAATACTGATGCAAAAAAACTGTTTAAGATCTCCCCCATCTCGTGAGGCTCCACACATAGACGACCACTCTGATCTTCAAGGGGACCAATTGTGTCCCTTACTATCCTTTTACTCTTAATATACTGGGTAGATGGGTAGATGGAGGAAGGATGTTCTTGATGGTGGGGGAGTCCAGAACCAGGAGTCACAGTCTGAGGATACGGGCTAGACCATTTAGGACTGAGATGAGGAGAAATTTCTTCACCTAGAGAGTGGTGAGCCTGTGGAATTCGCTACCTCAGAAAGTAGCTGAGGCCAAAATATTCTATGTTTTCAAGAAGGAGTTAGATATAGCTCTTGGGGTGAAAGGGATCAAAGGATATTGGGAGAAAGCGGGAACAGGCTATTGAGCTGGATGATTAGCCATGATCATAATGAATGGCGGAGCAGGCTCGAAGGGCCGAATGGCCTACTCCTGCTCCTAGGTTTCTATGTTTATATGTTTCTAGTTATGGTCGGGGAAATGAGGAGATTTTTCTTTTACACACAGTGAGTTGTTATGATCTGGAATGCAGTATCTGAAAAGGCAATGGAAGCAGATAGAATAGTAACTTTGAAAATGGATTCGGATATATACTTCAAATGGAAAATCTTCAGGGCTATGGAGAAAGAGTGAAGGGCTGTGAGGCTAATTAGATATCTCCATCAAAGAAACAGCACAGGCATGATGGGGTGACTGGTCTCCTTCTGTGCTGTAAATTTGTATGATAGCGAATTGGAAAGATTAATAATATATTATGGTCAATCTGCAACCCATAAAAGCCAGAAACTCATTGAAAAAAAAACATTCAGTGGTAGAATCGTGTTCTCTTTGCTCATGGCATTTATATAGATGAAAAACGTTTTACTCCACAGATACTGCAGTTATGTAAATCTGTGCTATTGAAGTATGATAATACCATCCCACTGCTTCTAAGGTGCTGTCTCGCACCCCTGTGCTTGAGCGAGTTGACCTCATCACACAATGCGGGGCCACCTCATTATAACACTAAGATGTTGCTTCTGGCGTGTAATGAAAGCTGCGCTGGGAGAGCACTGAATTCAAAGCACTGCGACTTCTGGTGTCAGCAGCTTTTCAATAGAATAGATGTTGAGGAAGAGAATAGGACACACAGAGCAAAGAGAGACACCGCGATGAAAAACATATGTGACAACCTCACAGGCTAAGGGGAAAAAAAGAGATGTGAGTAGATCTTGTCTCTTTTTATTTCCCTCAGTTGAGGTGTAAAATGGACCGATGGCTTACTCACTTTCTACCAAAGAGTCCAACAGTGAGAAAGGTGGAGGAACACAGGACAAATTACAAGATGGAAAAGAAGTGGAGAAACATTTATAGAAGCAAATGAAGTCTAGGATTTATGAATGGACTTATTTCAACAGACACAAGTATTTTGATACATTTCCAATTGCACTATCACTTGCATCCTTTTTTTATTCATTCATGGGATGTGAGCGTCACTGACTGGGCCAGCATGTATTACCCATCTCTAATTGCCCTTTTTCAGAGGGCATTTAAGAGCCAACAACGTTGCTGTGGGTCTGGAGTCACATGTAGACCAGACCAGGTAAGGACAGCAGATTTCCTTCCCTAAAGGACAGATGGGTTTTTACAATTGTTTCATGGTCATCATTAGACTTTTAATTCCAGATTTCTATTGAATTAAAATTGCTCTGACAGGATTCAAACACTGGTCCCCAGAGCATTACTCCGGGTTAATGGTCCAGCAACAATATCACTACGCCATCGCCTCTCCTGTCATCGTTAGCCACTCTCATTCTCTTAATATATTTGTAGAGGCCTTTAGTGCTTTAGTGTTGTTCTTGTTATCGCTGACAGTTTTTTCCAGCTCACTCCCTTTTCAAGGCCGCCATGGCAAAATTCTGCCACAACCATGGACACCAGCGAATGACTCATAGGCCTGAGTTTTACCCTTGGTGGGTGCGCGTGATGGGCGGGCCCAAAAGTGGCCAGGAAACGGACTGCCCACAGCGATCGATCCCCAATCGCCATTTCACGCTGGCCAATTAATGACCAGCTAGCGTCAAACGCGCACTGAAAAGCTCAAGCGCTGCCAGGGTGGGGGGCGGGAAGAGGGCGGGCGCTGATGTCACCGCGGGCGTGGGTGAGCGCTGCCTGAGAGCTCCCTGAAGGCATACAGCTGCCCCAGGGAGCTGCAGACCTGCAAATGATGAAATAAAGGCGGAAAAAGCTGCAAAAAAAAAAGGTCCACGCATCACAATCAAGCACCTGATAGCGCACCTCATAAAAATGCTGCCCCCAGATATTTATTTTAATTTTAATTCATAACTGGAGATTTCATCCCACCCTTGGGTGTGATTTGATGAAAAATGTAAAGGCCGTCTGGCCCATTTGCCCACCCGCCAATTGCAGACAATTGTGCCGTTAATGGACTTAATAAGCCGCTTAATTGCCGGCGGGTGCGCTTCCGACTTTTGCACGTGCTCACCGAGCAAAATGTCATGTGAGTGCACGATGACGTTGGGACACTCGCCCGACATCGTCTCGTGCAATTTTACGCCCAATCGGAGCGGGCGCGCGACCACCCACGGGATGTAAAATTCTGCCCATAGGCAATGAACTCTTTTTTTTTACATTTTAATTCAGCCGGAAAGCAACTTCCTACTCTATAGCTTGTAGTTTTGCATGGTTGTGGCTGCGTGTGTTGCAAAGGTCAGGATGTGGATTTACTTTTTAAAATATCTTCATATATTTACCTGGGTGGGCTTTTAGCTCAATGAGAAACTAAACCCTTTGTGTTTTAAACTCAAGAACGTCTGTCAGGCTGGTTTCTTTGCAGTCAGCACATAAATGGTTAAGCACAGACATTGAACCTTCATGCGTATAAATTCTCAAAAAAGCCCTGTTACAGTCAGACCTGGTGTGGTAGATTGGGCAGCCATTTCACACAACCTCACGTGGTCGTAACTACGGCCTCTCACTTTCTTTGTTGACAATGTTGTTTAATTAGGCAAGTAGAGCTCTTGTTCTTTAGGGGTCTGTGCATATCTTTTATCTCGCCAAATGCTTTGTTGAACACCACCCCCTGTTTAACACCACCCCCTGGCACACTGACCTCTACCTCGCAGAGGCTGAGTGTCAACTCGCAGACACTTCCTCCTACCTCCCCCTGGACCATGACACCACCACTGAACATCAAGCCATTGTTTCCAGGACTGTTACTGACCTCATCTTCTCTGGAGATCTTCCTTCTACAGCTTCCAACTTGATAGTCTCCCAAACTCGGACGGTCCGCTTCTACCTCCTACCCAAAATCCACAAACAGGACTGTCCCGGCAGACCAATCATGTCAGCCTGTTCCTGCCCCACAGAACTCATTTCTCGCTATCTTGACTCCATTCTCTCTCCCCTTGTCCAGTCCCTTCCCACTGACATCCGTGATTCCTCTGACACCCTACATCATATCAACAATTTCCAGTTCCCTGGCCCCAACCGCCTCCTCTTCACCATGGACGTCCAATCCCTCTACACCTCCATCCTCTACTGGGATGGTCTGATGGCTCTCCGCTTCTTCCTTGAACAGAGGCCCGAACAATCCCCATCCACCACTACTCTCCTCCGTCTGGCTGAACTTGTTCTCACACTGAACAATTTCTCCTTAAACTCCTCTCACTTCCTCCAAATAAAAGGTGTGGCTATGGGTACCCGCATGGGACCCAGGTATGCCTTCTCTTTATGGGGTATGTGGAACATTCCTTGTTCCAGTCCTACTCCGGCCCCCTCCCACAACTCTTTCTCCAGTACATCGATGATTGCTTCGGTGCTGCTTCATGCTCTCGTCTGGACTTGGAAAAATTTATTAATTTTGCTTCCAATTTCCACCCCTCCATCATTTTCACGTGGTCCATCTCTGACACTTCCCTTCCCTTCCTTGACCTCTGTCTCAATTTCTGGTGATAGACTGTCCACCAATATCCATTACAAGCCTACCAACTCCCACAGCTACCTCGACTACAGCTCCTCACACCCCGCTTCCTGTAAGGACTCCATCCCATTCTCTCAGTTCCTTCGCCTCCGTCGTATCTGTTCTGATGACGCTACCTTCAAAAACAGTTCCTCTGACATGTCTTCCTTCTTCCTTAACCGAGGTTTTCCACCCACGGTGGTTGACAGGGCCCTCAACTGTGTCCAGCCCATCTCCCGCGCATCCGCCCTCACACCTTCCTCTCCCTCTCAGAAACATGATAGGGTCCCCCTTGTCCTCACTTATCACCCCACCAGCCTCCGCATTCAAAGGATCATCCTCCGCCATTTCCGCCAACTCTAGCATGATGCCACCACCAAACACATCTTCCCTTCAACCCCCACTGGCGGCATTCCGCAGGGATCAGTCCCTCTGGGACACCCTGGTCCACTCCTCCATCACCCCCTGCAGCTCAACCCCCCTCCCACGGCACCTTCCCATGCAACCGCAGAAGGTGCAACACCTGCCCCTTTATTTCCCCTCACTACTCACCGTCCAAGGGCCCAAACACTCCTTTCAACTGAAGCAGCATTTCACTTGCACTTCCCTCAATTTAGTCTAATGCATTCATTGCTCCCAATGCGGTTTCCTCTACATTGGAGAGACCAAACACAGACTGGGTGACCGCTTTGCAGAACACCTTCGGTCTGTCCGCAAGCATGACCCAGACCTCCCTGTCGCTTGCCATTTTAACACTCCACCCTGCTCTCTTGCCCACATGTTTGTCCTTGGCCTGCTGCATTGTTCCAGTGAAGCTCAATGCAAACTGGAGGAACAGCACCTCATCTTCCGATTCGGCATTTTATAGCCTTCCGGATTGAATATCGAGTTCAACAATTTTAGATCATGAACTCTCTCCTCCATCCCCACCCCCTTTCCGATCCCCCTCTTTTTTTCCAATAATTTATATAGATTTTTCTTTTCCCACCTATTTCCATTATTTTTTAAATGTATTTCCATCCATTGTTTTATCTCTACCTTTTAGCCTGTTTCAATTCCTTCACCCTACCCCCACTAGGGCTATCTGTACCTTGCTTGTCCTGCTTTCTACCCTTAATTAGCACATTCCTTAGATAATATCACCACCTTCAACACCTCTTTGTCCTTTTGTCTGTGACATCTTTTGGCTATCTCCACCTATCACTGGCCCTCTATCCAGCTCTACTTGTCCCACCCCCCTCCCTTAAACTAGCTTATATTTCACCTCTCTTCTATTTTTACTTAGTTCTGTTGAAGAGTCATACGGACTCGAAACGTTAACTGTGCTCCTATCCGCAGATGCTGCCAGACCTGCTGAGTTTTTCCAGGTATTTTTGTTTTTCTTTAGGATGAAGACAATAATGCTTTTAATGGGACGAAGGCAACAAAGTTGTTGGAGGGGTTGTTACGTAGTTGCAGAAATATCACAATGAATTGTGGATCAATGGTTAAATTTGAGGATCTGAAAGCACATTGGTAAATGATCTGACGGAGAGTGTTTTCCCCAGGCTGGACATAGAAGAAGTCATTTGATCATACAGAACTTGAATATTGCTGAAAAAAGGGACATGTCGAAGCTTTTCACCTTGCACCCATCAGGACACTTGCATGAATACCCATGCAAGGGGGAAAACAACAATTTCTACTGCATGTGAAAAGAGTGCTGGTTGGTGTGATGTGATTACATGATTGGACAACATTTGCTAAATAATCCTCAATGTGCTATGAATTACGTTGACAACCAATTTAAGATTGCCAGTTGAGCTCGTAATGTGGCGCATTTGCATGTACTGGAAGCTACATATATTAACACACAGGGTCCTGTTCTCTGTAGACAGAAAGAACATGTACACATATTGGGCAGAATTTTCTGCCTGCCGGGCGGGCGGGTGGGCCCGACCCAATCTCCGTCGGGCGGGGAGCCGATCCCCGCCGGAGAAGCGGGCCCTGCCACCATTTTAAGTGGGTGGGCCTATTAAGGCCCGCCCAGCGTGACATCCGGCGGGAAGTGCTATGCACTTTCCGTGTGTGCGGGGGGGGATTCCCCAAATGCGAGAGTGCGCTCTTTCGCGCATGCGCACAAAAGAGCACACATCTCCTTGAGGCTAAGTGCTGCCTCAGGGAGAGCACTGACAGCTGTACAAATATTAAAAATTGAGGAAAAAAAAAATCCTTAACGTGTACCCCCTCATGTGACAATGTCACACGAGATAGGACATGTTAATAAATTTCATTAAAACTTTATTCAAATTTTTAAATCCCTACATGAAACCTCATCCCGCCGGTGGATGAGGTTTCATGTTTTTTCTATTGCCCGCCAGGGCTCCTGGCCTGCCCGCCAACCTTAAGGTCCTTTAATTGTTTTAATGATCCCATCAATGGCCTCAAGTGGCCATTGACAGGTCGGCGGGTGCACAGCTGATTTTGCTGCGCCCCCGCCTTCCTGAAAATTTAAATGGGGCAGGATGATATTGGGGGTTCCCCCCGACGTCAACCCGCGTCATTTTGCCATCGGCGACCGGGCCCCGCCCCCTGCTCGCCGACTGCAAAATTCAGCCCATTGTGTCTGTTTCAGCTAAACTAAATAAGTGTCAACCGTTCGATGACTCATTCCTCAGGGCAACGCCTTGACTAATCAGGGTCAAGCTGCCTGGTTTAAATTTCAAACAATGATTGGCAGTTAACTGTCAGTCACCATCACTGGTGCATTCTCCATGGCAACGCCACTTGCCAACCAGCCAGCACTCTCTTCACATACAGCATAAATTGTTGTTCACCCCCTTACATTGGTATTCTTGCGAGTGCCCTGATGAGTGCAAGACAAAGAGCTCTTGCTTTTTTCAACAATAGGAGTTTGGTTATTCTACCTGATTGCATGCTGATCTGATTGATTAAAATGCAGCTCCCCTTTCACAAACAACTAATAGTCAAATTAAGTATACTAATACGCTAATTAGTTTTTAAGAAACAGACCCATATCTGGGTACATTTTTCCTTGAAAGTTTCTGTTTCAAATTAAAGCTGAGGAGCCTTGCTTGTACATTGCAGAACATGCACTCATCAAGTCCCTCAGCTGTCTGTGAACCCTGACCTCTCTCCTCCTCCTGGGCTCCAGGTTCAATTGCTTTTATCTGAACTGCTGAAGTTCCACTGTCAGATAGACCCAGTGGAGATAATGGTTTTGCCTGTGGAGTCCTCTTAAAAATAATCATCAGAGAAAATGAAATTAGATAATTATCTTGTGATTGACTTTGTTATTTGATGTTTCATCAAACGGCTTGTTGTTTAGATAACCAGTTGACAAGATACTGTTTTATGTGCATATTATCCACTTGTAATATGTATATATATAGACCTGCTACAACTTTAATTAGCTGTGTGTTCAAAATCTTGCAGAGATGTTGCAGTTTCCTGGGGAGAGGAAAGATAAACAAAGGCAGATAAATTACTTTCTGAATAATTAGCGCTACATTCACTGAATTGCTGCAGGCTTTCGTTTTTCATCGAAAAATGAGGCAGAAAGACCAAAGCATTCGCTAGTATTAAGCCATTCCTATGGCTAGGCTGCTGCAGGGCCTCGGTGCAGTGTCACTGAACACTGGTGCCTTGGCTCTATGTTTGTGAGGGAGCTGGGCGAAGCAGGGGATTGGGAAGTTGAGTGCAAGCTGAGTGCAAAACTCTCGGGAGCCAATGGAGACCAAAGCGGTGATCTGTTTGAAAAACATTGTTGCTATCCTGCCAACTTTGACACTTAGATTAGGAGGACGAAGACATTCTGCCTCCCTCATCCTGAAACTAGCCACAACAGAGGCAGCTTTTATGAATAGCAGGGGCTATGCGTCAAGAGCATTGAGTTGAGGGTCAGGTCTTTAGTGTCAGTGTATCAGCCGGCCAGAAGAGGATTGTAAAGTATGGTAGCCTCAAGCTAGGATATTCAGAGCATCAGGATTGAAGAGAAGAGAATCACTATTGTTAGTGCGTTTATGACTTTTGGAAAATTCCTGCCACTATATGTACCACTTCTATGCTGCACAGTATTCCTCCCCTCCTTTAACCATTTCTTTGAGTAAAACTGTGTTTATTGCTTGCAGCTCTATGGAGTGCTTTGTGATTTTAAAAAAAAAAGTTAACGATTCTATATAAATGCAGGATGTTGTTGATGCCAGCGGCAGATGAAATTGCTGCATTTGGGCACAGGTCTGCATGGTGAGCTGGATCCTGAGAAAACAACTCTTTTTCTTAATTCATTGGCCAACATTTGCTGTTCACCTCTAATTGCCCTTGAACGAAATGGCTTGCTCGGCCATTTCACAGTGCACCTAAGAGTCAACCACATTGCTGTGGGTCTGGAGTCACATGTCGGCCAGACCAGGTAAGGGCAGCAGATTTCCTTCCCTAAAGGGCATTTTTGAACCAGATGGGCTTTTACAACAAATCAGTGATGATTTCACGGCCACCGCTACTGAGACTAGCTTTTCAATTCCAGATTCATTCATTGAATTTAAATTCCACCAAACGCCCTGATGTGATTTGAACTGTTGTCCCCAGAGAATTTACCTAGGCCTCTGGATCCCTAGTCCTGTGACATTACCACTGCGTCATTGTCTGCCCTATTCCCTGGGTAAATGTGCCAAGACCTTCACACTTTGTTGTTGGCATCCTAGTGAGTACAGCTAGTCAGTTATCACTGGCTATTGATCAGTCCAGCAAATCTTCTCATCTAATATCACTGAACACAGTACAATTTGTGATTGGGGCAGGAAGCAATCAATGTTACACTTAGCTAGATGTCTACACACTTTAGTGACGCTGTTTGTTCTGTTTTTTCACCTTCCTTTCAGAAAAGGACCTTTCAACAGCACTAATGCTGTTCCAAAGTGAACTTTTTAAAAATTTCTGCCTCCAGATGTGGTTTAGAGGCATTGCCAGGTAGACAGAGCAGTTTGGCAAACCTAGAGTTGCCCCACAGGCCTTGCACTTCTTCCAAGTTGGAGAATTCCCATTGGAGAGCCCAACAGTGACGCTGGGAATGAGAAAAAATCCACATCAATTATAGAAATCATTGATCTGCCCACAGTTGCAATATCATGTCCATTTTTGATACCTTAATTTAGGTAGAGAGATCATGGAAAGTGTGCATAAGAGATCCTCTAAGATACTATTGTTGATGATATGTTAGTTATGTTTTTACAATAGAGGGCATTGTTTAATTAAGTACTTAGAGCAATTGTAAAGAGAGACTGCTGGGGCACTGGGTTAGTGTGTGGAATGCATATGTAATGCTACTTTCTGAAAATAAACCAACTATCAAGAAAAGGATTTGCATCTAATTTCACACTTTACCATCTGGCTTGGGATCAGGATGAGCAGCTTTTGTTAAGAGAATAAAGAAGCAGGGGCTCTTTTTCCTTAGAACACAAATGTTTAAGAACAGATTAGATGTGAGCATTCAAAAATTCTAAGTGGTTTTCGTAAGGTGAATCAGGAAACGCTACACCTATAAATCAGTGAGTTGGAAATAATTTGAAGACCTTTACCAGAAGAATGAAAGGAGAAGAAATAACGTTGTGCAGAAACTACAAACTGCAGGGTTGGAAACTGCTGGCCAGAATATCATCTCAGAAACAATGGTGGAAGCAGAATCCATCATAGCTTCCAGCCGTTCAAGCACCACCTGCCCCACATGTGGCAGAGTCTGTAGATCGCATTATGGACTTATCAGCCATCTCAGAACTTATCAAAGCGGAATGGAAGCAATTCATCCCAATCCCGAGAGACTGCCTAAGGAGAATAAAGTGAATAGATTTTAAAAGAGGAAATGCACATTAGAACATAAGAAATGGGAGCAGGAGTAGGCCATTCGACCCCTCAAGCCTGCCCCATCGTTCAATAAGATTATAGCTGATCTGCCACCAGGCCTCAACTCCTCTCTCATGCCAGCTCCTCATAACCCTCAACTCCTCGATATTTCAAAAACCTATCTACCTCCTTTTTAAATACGTTCAGTGACCCAACCTCCACAACTCTCTGGGGTAGAAAATTCCAGACATTCGCTACCCTCTGAGGGAAGAAATTCCTTGGCATCTCAGTTTTAAACGAGTGTCCCCTTATTCTGTAACTATGTCCCTTAGTTCGAGATACCCCCACTAGTGGAAACATCTTCTCAACATCTACCCTGTCAAGCCCCCTCAGAATCGTGTACATTTCAATAAAATTACCCCTCATTCTTCTAAACTCTAATGAGTAAAGGCCTAACCTGTTTAGCCCTTCTTGAAAAGTCAACCCCTTCATCACAGAAATCAGCCTAGTGAATTTCTTTTGAACAGCCTCCAATACCAGTATATCCTCTCTTAAATACGGGGACCAAAACTGTACATAGTACTCCAGGTGTGGCCTCACCAACACCCTGTACAGCTGTAACAAAACTTCCCTATTTTTAAACTCCAACCCCCTAACAATACAGGCCAAAATTCCATTTGCTTTCTTAATTACTTGCTGTACCTGCATGCTAACTGTCTATGTTTCATGCACAAGAACACCCAGGTCACTCTGTGCTGCACTTTTTTGGAGTCTCTCTCCATTTAAAAAATAGTCTGCTTTTTGATTCTTCTAACCAAAGTGCATGACCTCACACGTTCTAACATTAAACTCCATCTGCGAGGTTTTTGCCCACACACACTCAACTTATCTATATCCCCTTGCAGATTCCTTATGTCCTCATCACAACATGCCCTCCCACCTATTTTTGTATTGTCAGCAAATTTGGATACATTACACTCTGTCCCCTCCTCCAAGTCTTTAATATAGATAGTAAATAATTGAGGCCCTGGGACTGATCCTTGTGACGCTAGTTACGTCTTACCAACCTAAAAAAGACCCATTAATCCCGACTCTCTGTCACCTCAATCCATGCTAATACATTACCCCCATTACCATGAGCTCCTATCTTGTGCAATAACCTTTTATGTGGCACTTTATCAAAGGCCTTCTGGAAATCCAAATACATTACATCTACCGGTTCCCCTTTATCAGCTCTGCTTGTTATATCCTCAAAGAACGCCAGCAAATTTGTCAAACATGATTTCCCTTTCAATAAATAATGTTGACTTTGATTGCGATAAGCTTTTCTAGATGTTCTGCTATTTCTTCCTTAATAATGGACTCTAGCATTTTCCCAATGACAAATGTTAGGCTGCCTGGCTGATAGTTTCCTTTTGTCTCCCTCCCTTCTTAAACAGGGCGCCACATTAGCAGTTTTCCAATCCACTGGGACCCTCCCGGAATCCAGTGAGTTTTGGAATATTTCGACCAATGCCTTCACTATCTCTGCAGCCACTTCCTTTTAAACCCTTGGATACAGGCCACCAAGTCCTGGTGACTTGTCTGCCTTTAGTCCCATTAGTTTGTCAAATACTTTGTCCCCCATGATAGAGACTGTTACAAAATCTTTCCTCCCATTAGCTCCTTGCTTACCTGGTATCTTTGGGATGTCTATAATGTCCTTCACCATGAAGACTAATGCAAAATATTGGTTTAAATTATCTGCCGTTTCCCCAATTCTCCAGTTACATCCTCCAAGAGTCCCAAGCTCACTTGAGTCACTCTCTTTCTTTTTATATACCCGTGGAATCTCTTGTTGTTTGTTTTTATATTTCTTGCCAATTTACTTTATTAATCAATTTTCTCCATCTTTATTAGCTTTTCAGTCATCCGCTGCTGGTTTCTAAAAAGTTCCCAAACCTCTGGCCCACCAGTAGCTTTCGCTGCTTTGTATGCCTTAGTTTTTGATTGGATATTCTCCTTGACCACCTTTGTTAACCACGGGTAGTTCATCCTTCTCATCGAGTCCTTCTTTTTGACCGGGATAAATTTTTGCTGAGCGTTATGAAATATCTGCTTAAATGTCTGCCACTGCTCATCCACTGACCTTCCCCTTAGTCTATTTTTCCAACCCACTTTAGACAATTCTTTCTTCATTCCTCTGTAATCGCCCTTATTTAAGTTGAAGACACTTGTTTGAGACCCGAGTTGCTTGCCCTCAAACTGAATTTGAAATTCTATCATGTTGTGATTGCTACCCCCTAGAGGATCCTTAACTATAATATCTCTTATTAATCCCACCTCATTACACATTACTAGATCTAAAATAGCCTGTTCCTGAGTAGGTTCCGCAACGTATTGCTCTAAGAAACAATCCTTGATGCACTCTACAAATTTGTCTTCTATGTTACCACTGCCAATTTGATTTGTCCAGTCAATATGCAGATTAAAAACACCCATGACAATTGTATTACCCTTCTTACACACATCCATTTTTCCCCAATTTATACTTTGTCCTACAGTGAGGCAACTCTTCGGGGGCCTATGGACGACTCTCACCCATGACTTCTTCCCCTTGCTGTTCCTCATTTCTACCCAAACTGATTGCACATCACGATCTATTGCACCTATATTATTACTCACTGCTGCACTGATACATTCCTTTATTAACAAAGCTACCCCACCTCCTTTTCCTTTTTGCCTATTTTTTCCAGAATGTCGAATATTCTTGAACATAGAGTTCCCAGTCTTGGTCACCCTGCAACCACGTCTCTGCTATCAAGTCATATTCATTTATTTCTGTTTGGGCTGTCAACTCATCTTTCCTGTTACAAATACAGCGTGTATTCAAATAAAGAGCCTTAAGCTTTGACTTTTTACCATTATTACTCATTCTGGTTCTAATTTCTACTGCACTCTTCTGCTTAAATTTTCTGCTCCTTCCTGTCACACTTTGATTATCGTTCACCTCTTCACTACCCTGCTGCTCTCTCGTTTCTTTTTGACTTTTTTATACTTCCCTTCAATTGAACTCTCCCCCTCACTAATTAGTTTATAGTCCTATCTACAACCCTAGTTATACGATTCACCAGGACATTGGTCCCAGCATGGTTCAAATGAAGCCTGTCTCAATGGAACAGCTCTCTCCTTCCCCAGTACTGGTGACAGTGTCCCATGAATCCGAGCTCATTTCTCCCATACCAATCTTTGAGCTGTGCATTTACTTCCCTAATCTTATTTACCCTGCACCAATTTGCATGTGGCTCAGGTAGTGATCTGGAGATTATTATCTTTGTGGTTCTGCTTTTTAATTTAGCCCCAAGCTGCTCATAGTCCCTCAGCAGAACCTCTTTCCTGGTCCTGCCTATATCGATGGTACCTATGTGGACCACGACAATTGGATCCTTCCCCTCCCACTCCAAGTTCCTCTCCAGCCCCGAAGAGATGCCCTTCACCTGGGCACTAGGTAGGCAACTCAGCCTTCAGGACTCTCTGTCTTTGCTGCAGAGAACAGTATCTATTCCCCTATCTAGGCTATCCCTTATTACTGCTACATTTCCCTTTTCTCCCCCCACTTGAATGGCGCCCTGTACCACGGTGCTATGGTATTTCACTCATCCTCCCTGCAGTCTGTGCCCCCGCCCACACCGCGAGCAAGAACCTCATACCTATTGAACAACGGCACTGGCTGAGATTCCTCCAAAGCTAAATTCTGCACCCCATACCTGCCTCACTCGCAGTCATACCCTCCTGTCCCTGACTAAGGTCCAAATTTGATGTAATCAATCTAGAGGGTGTGACTGTCTCCTGAAACACAGTGTCCAGGTAACTCTCCCCCTCCCTGATGTGTCACAGTGTCCACAGCTCAGACTCCAGCTCATCAACTCTGAGTGAAGTTCCTAGAGCAGCCAGCACTAGCTGCAGATGTGGTCACCGTGGATCGCACCAGCGCCCACCAGCTCCCACATAATACAGCTGCAAAATATCGCCTGAGTTGCCATCGACAGCCATCTCTATTCTATTTAATTAATTAATTTGGATGTTAAATATTTTAAAAGTGAATTTCTTAACTGTACTCTTCAACTGTAATAACGTCCCTTGATTTAAACTACTTGGCCAATCAAACGAGACGTGGAAGAGATACCCACCAATCACCTATCTGTTTTCCTGTGACGTCACATTTTGGCTCTGACAGGTAGAAACAGGTTGAAGGGCCTCTCTGCCGTCGGTTTTTATGTCCCGTCACTGCTGCCCTTCTCATGCAGGTCCGCTCTCCTCTAGGTGCTGCTGACTTCCTGTCCCAGGGTCCTCCTCTCACACTCTCTTATAAAGGAAAAATGTGAATGGTGGCTTGTCAATCTCCCATGGCATTATTCTCAGCGACAGAACTATGACATGGCCAAATGGCGACAGCCTGAAACTAAAGTATCACTGAGACCTGTTTACACAGGGGATTCCCATAATATCTGATCACACAGACCTTTGCAATGTTGTACATTACCATAAATAGCATGGCCAAAAATCATGCCAACAGGAACTGTGCACTGAATTTCTAATATAGATGGAGAAACGAGAGAGAGTTGCAATTAACTGAACAGTACTTTCAAAGAACCAGAATAGGAAAAATTATTCTCCTTCTCTGTTGTGGAATTCTGTGATTCTCCAATTCTATAAAAGGCTCACGAGTAAATGAAAGCCAACAGGAAAACTAAGCAAAAAATAAGAAAGAAAATGATCAGCGCATTGTCAAAATATACTTACCTATATATTACTATGTCCTACCGTCATCTAGCAATTCTGGGTGCTTATTTCAAACCTGTATAATTAATGTCAGATATCTTGCTTGCCAGAACTGCAGGCAATACAGTGCAGCACGAAGAGGCTCTGAAATGAATACTGCAATGAAGCATCCTGTCCATTTATGGTAAGTGCATCTATTGCTGCTGGAGTTATACACAACGCGTGTTGGCACCCACGACACAAATGTATAAAGCCTTGATTAAAGCTGAAGGTTTGATTCCAGGCCTCTGTAAAGTTTCTAGGCAGCAGAGGTGTAAATGGACGAGTTGTAATTCAGTCTCCAATATAAAGTTGTACATTCTGTCCTTGTTTGTTAAGTTGCGTGATGAATTCCTATATCCATATTTATAAAGAAAACGTTCTATGTAAAGATGTTGCACCATCACAACACCCAGCATTTTTTGTACTTATTCACTGGATTCATGGCGTCACTGGCTAGGTCAGCATTTATTGCCCATCACTATCTGCCCTTGAGAAGGCGGTGGTGAGCTGCCTTCTTGAACCTCTACAGTCCATATGGTGTAGGTACACTCACAGTACTATAAGGGTGGAGTTCCAGGACTTTGACCCAGTGACAGTTGTCATGCCTGTAAATATATAACATATTTCTAACTTTCAATATACAGACTTCATTCAATGTGGACTCTTTGAAATTGACTTTTCATTTAAAAAATAGACAATGTTCCGCAAAGGTGGCCCCTGAAGATCAGGTGACCTCTTGGGGACTGTAGATGGACAGGATTAACTTATGTCTGAAAATGCTTCTAAAAGTTATTAAAATGTAAATGTCAGTGGGTAGAAGACACACCCTTGAAAGGACATTCAAAATGCAAGACCACTTGTGAATTTATACCTCCTATTGTATGGGTATTTACCAAATCTCAACTCCAATGGTCTCCCCTAAACTCAGTGTCTGCATGGTACCATAGACAGGTGTGAATACCCACCATTCATTTCCCCATTATGTAACAATGGCTTCTAACTTTGAATCATTTGTGTGGACAATAGAAGTATTGATGATGATCAAAATTGACTTCAGATAACAAATCTTATTACTCGAAGAACCAGCCAGAGACAAGTCAGTCTAGAGACCAACAGGACATACGACTGAACGTTCCTCCAACAAGAATAAAGCAACCCTGCCTAACACACCCAGTCAACCCAGGGGTGAGAGTGGGCTAATTTGTCTTTACTTGAAAGGGTTCGTCTGCACAGAAACTCGGCCACCACGTCCTGTGGAAACCCAGAGGTCACAGAGTCACAGAAACTTTCCAGTGCAGAAGGAGGCCATTCAGCCCATCAAGTCTGCACTGGCTCTCTGAAAGAGCATTCCACCTAGTCCCACTCCCCTGCCTTATCCCCATAACCTTGTACATTCTTTCTTCCCTGGTAGCAATCCAACTTCCTTTTGAATACCTCGATCAAACCTGCGCACAATCTTTTTTCATGTATGTTTGGTGATTTGACGAAAGGCGATGGTGGCTTTAAAGTTGATATAAATCAACTGAGTCAACATATAAAGAAAATAGACTGCAACGATACGGCAGATCAAGTGTTGACAGAATTGGAAGAATAGGTTACGGCTGCTTTTGGTTCCTTAATTTGCAATAATTCATAAGTAGCAGGTACCTTACATCCAGTGCCCTGGTGCATATTCCTTCCATTATTAATTTAATATTTTTTGCTATGCTCCAAACATTGAGCACGTGCTTCCCTGAACTGGGATCAACATAGATTGTTGTCAGGAATTTGTCATTGCTAAAGATTATTTTGATATCTTAAGAACAATCTGCTTAGTGTTATGTCTAGTAATCAAAAGCAGTTTACTCATCAATTTATCCATCACTGGTATGAATCCACTGGGACAGGTATCACGCTAAACAAAATGGGTTTACTAATTAATGTTAAATATACCAAGAGTTATAGTTTCCAGACATATGTATCTGCATTGCTATTTGATATAAAGCATTAGTACCAGCGGATTATTAATGATTAATTAAAGATTTGTAAGAAGAAAAGAGTGTAATAATAATTACTGCAATAATTGATTATTAGCGTGTGCTTTTCTGAGCAAATTCATGGTAAGAACTGCGTATAATGTAGTAATATATTAAAAATGTTATTTCTGCCCACACCTCCTTTCAGAACATTCATTCCAGACTCCAACCACCCTCTGGGTGAAAAACATTTTCCTCGCCTCACTTTTATTCCTTATGCCAATTATTTTAAATCTGTGATCTGAGATGTCCAACTTTCATTCATCTCCAAAGAACCATGGGAGATAACACATCCAGGTCTACAACACTGCGTCTTAAAATGGATTGATTCAAACATGTCAGTTTTTGCTTCTTGTAACCAAAGTGCATGACTTTTTTTTTCTAGAATTCATCTTTTTCTGTGCCTGAGGGAGTGAAAGTTTTTATTGTGTTTACATTTCGGGGTGTTGTGCAAATAAAAGTTTATCTTTTCTTCAAATTTAAATTACCAGGAAGCTTGTCTTGTGTCTATTATTATAAGTCACAACACTAAAAGGGTTTTTAAATACTCCCTTTAAGTTACACATCTTGTTGCATACACCTGAGGGGTTGAGAAGAAAGGGGAAAAATTATCCCACCATCTCTCTCCCGTCCACAACACAGCGAAGGAACGGCAACATAGTTCCCAGTCAGAATGGCATGTGACGTGGAAGGGAATTTAGAGGTAGTGCTGCTCCCATGTACCTACTGCTCTTGTTCTCTAAGGTGGTAGAGGTCACAGGTATGGGAGGTGCTGTCAAAGCAACCTTGACATGTAGCTCTAATGCAACTTGTAGAAGATATAATCTGCTGCCACTCTGTGCCATTCGTAAAGGGAATGAATGTTTAAAGTGATGGATGGGGTGTCATTCAAGCAGGTTGCTTTATCCTGAATGGTGTCAATCTTTTGGGTTGTTGGAACTACACTCGCCCAGGCAAGTGGAGAGTATTCCATCACAAGGACTTGTGCCTTGTAGATGTTGGACAGGCTTTGGGGAGTCAGGAGGTGAGTTACCCATTGTAGAATTCCAAGTCTCTGACCTGCTCTTGAAGCCACAGTATTTATTTGACTCATACAACTGGTCCAGTTAAGTTTCTGCTTCCTGTCACTAATGGTGCTGCAGTGCTTCCATTGGTAGCAGGCAGGGTGACAAGCCTACATATGCAGGTTTCATTATAAATATAGACTTAACAAAATCTAATAGAAAAAGTTGACGGGAAGTGTGATCAGAAATTACATTTTTAATATATTACTACATTATATGCAGTTCTTACCATGAATTTGCTCAGAAAAACACACACCAATAATAAATTATTGCAGTAATTATTATTACACTCTTCTTCTTGCAACCCCTTAATTAATCATTAATAATCCGCTGGTACTAATGCTATATATCAAATAGCAATGCAGATACATGTGTCTGGAAACTATAACTCTTTGCATATTTAACATTAATTAGAAAACCCATTTTGTTTAGCGTGATACCTGTCCCAGTGGATTCATACCAGTGATGGATAAATTGATGAATAAACTGCTGTTGATTACTAGATATAGCACTAAGTCGTTCGTTCTTACAGTATCAAAATAATCTTTAGCAATGACAAATTCCTGACAACAATCTATGTTGATCCCAGTTCAGGGAAACACGTGCTCAATGTTTGGAGCATAGCAAAAAATGATAAATTAAGAAAGGAAGGAATATGCACTAGGGCACTGGATGTGAAATATCTGCTCCTTGTGAATGATTGCAAATAAAGGAACCAAAAGCAGCCGTAACCTATTCTTCCAATTCTGTCAACACTTGATCTGCCGTATCGTTGTAGTCTATTTTCTTTGTATATTGACTCAGTTGATTTATATCAACATTAAAGCCACCATCGCCTTTCGTCAAATCACCAAACCTACGTGAAAAAAGATCAAGCTGACCCCTAGAACCTGGTTTGAGACCTGTGTTCTCAGCATTTAAAGATAGATCTCTCATTTTTTTAATAAAAGAAGCTATAGCCCATACAGTATAAATTATAAAATGTGATTTCAATCAGCTGTGCTTTCAATCAATTTGGTGGCCCTCAAGGCTGTTAAGGATCTTGGGTGTATGTACTGAAGCTATTTTTGCCATTTGTAGGGAGTACACAGGGAATTAGAGATATTATGCTACAAGGCGCATACTTTAAACAGTTAATTGACTAAGGATTATGTGTTAGGAGAATCTCAGAGCATGACTGCAAAACATTTCGTGACTCCTCATTATTTTAAATAGTTTTATTGTAAAATTATCTTGATATATGTTTTATACTCGATTAGGTTGAGGCCACTGCGTGAGGATTAGATTTTCAGCCCATTAACTGTTTAGCCTTTGGAAATTCTAAGTGCTGACTGGTGCAAATAGGTGAATCCAGAATATCACTTCAAGGTCAATGAGGTAAGCAGAACAAGGGGGAGTGAATTTACATTAGTGTAAAATAAAATTAAAACATGACCTAAGAGGCAAAAAAAATCTTTATTCAAAGGATGACAAATGTTTCGCATCGTTTGCTCGGTAACATAGTGGGATCAAACGTAGTGGGATCAGACATTCATTGAGTTCCAATGTGGGGGGTGAATAATCTGAAATTCTAGAAGGCTGAAAAACCTTTCTTCATTCTTAACATTTCTCAATCTTGGCTCCCACACATTTGCCCAGCATTCTTACAAATTGAACTAGCAAGAGGGAGCAGACTATCAATAGCATCCTTCAGGGCTAAAATGAGTAAAGATAAATGTTGCTTGGTAGTACAGTACTTGAATATTTCTGAAAAGAGAGACATGTCGCCGAAGATTTTGTCTTGCACTCATCAGGACAAATGCAAGAATCCCAACTTTCAAACAGTCATAACAATTGGCACTACAGGAGAAAAGGGTGCTGATTGGTTGGCAAGTTGACTCTGGTTGGCTGAGGATTGCTATGGGGAAAGCAACAGGGAACTGTAGACTCCCCAACCTCCCGGGTAATTCAAAAAGGTGCAAGGCATGAACATATTGCTTTTGTTTGCAGATAATGGGTCCCTGCGTATGAATGTATGTCGCTTCTAGCAAGTGTAAAGGAGCCACTTTACTTCAGCAAGATTAAAGATGAATATGTTCCTCTGGCTCTTTTAGCTACTGGGGTCTCAGCCCAAGTTCAGCAATTTTAAGAACTCTATGGCCAAATTTGTTTGGACAGGCAAATAGCTGCCAGAATTCCTATAATTTTCCAAACTGGAATAGGTCTGCCATTAATTAGATGGTCCAGTTTAGGGCATTAGGACTTGAAACACAACCTCAAAACAGGGTGGGAGACCGGAATCTCCTAAGCTACCTAAGCTAGGCTGTATACACTGGGAAAGGGACCAGAAGGAATGAAGTAACATCCCATATTGCCACAAACACTTTTTTTCTGGAATATGCACAACTGAATATCCCATTGGATCTTTCAGCTATCCCTTCAGGCTCCCTCACATTCAGCACCTTTCCATCTATGTGAGAAGATGGACATATAGCAAATCCATTGGCGATGTGAGAGCTTCACATGGTGCACTTTTACTGAAAGCTGAAGAGGTCAATCCATGAGAGGCTCACATGAGAAGTTCTGCCAGAAGTGCTGCCTATGAGGAAATTGTCAGGTATTGTTGTAGGATGCTGTTTTCAGAATTGGCGCCTGGTGTCAAGCGGCTTTAGCCACTGATCGTCATGGTGGCGCACTCCAACTTACAGGTAATGTTGCCATTTTCCTCTGCTGTTAGCTGCTATTATTGGTTTTAGGGTCTTCATGTCACACTGGAAAACATCCTTGAAGCAGAGATTTGGGCATCCTACCGGTCTTCTCATTCCAACTACCTCATGTTTTGGCACAGCAGATGGTAAATGCTGAGCTGCTCAAATCCCAGATGGGAACTTGAGACAGCGGCCACAACTGTTTTGCAATTTGTATTTTATTTCAAGATGCATGCCTTGAATTCAGTAGCAATAAGTCTGAGACTTAGAGGTTTTTTTTTACAAAACTAAATTAAACATTTATTAATAGAAAAGATTTTAAGTACATACATAGGTCTACAAATTACAACTATAATAACTCCTGAATTCCCTAATTAATCTGGCTCCCGGTTACACTTCTGTTAAGGCAACAGTAAAAACAAATAGGGCAGGATTTTTGGGCTGTTGGGCGGGCGCGATGGGCAGGCCCAGGATAGGCTGGGGAATGGTCCGCTGCCCGTACCGGCCCCCGACCATGATTTCATGCTGGTTGTCCAATTATCGGCCAGCCAGGGTGAAAGGCGGGCTGGAAGGCTCAGGGCTGCTGGGGTGGGAGGGTGGAAGGAGGGCGAGCGCTGAAGCCTGCGCAGGTGCATGGGAGCGCACAATGAAAAAGCTCCCTGAAGGCAGAGATCTGCCTCAGGGAGCTGAAGAATTTTAAAATCAAAAATAAGGATTCGGAAAGTCTGACAAAAATGTTCCCATGTAGGAATCACTCACACGCATATATATGTAATAAAATTTATGTCAAAACATTTTTTAAAAAATTGATGCTGGAAACCTCATCCCGCCCTTGGATGAGGTTTTCTGAAAAATGCAAAGGCCGCCTGGTCGATTTGCCTGCCCGCCAACTGTAACGTTTGACAGGCAGCAAAAAATCTCTCTCAATTACTAAATTAATGGTCTTAATAGGCCTCTTTATTGTTGGCCAGTGCACTGCTGACTTTTGCACTTGCCTGCTGACCGAAATATCGCACACTTCGGGATGCTCGCCCAACATCATCACGCGCTATTTTACGCCCGATTAGGTCGGGTGCGTGCCTGCCCTTGAGACGCGCACAGAGGATTTTAACACTCGTGTTAGACCATAGAATGCCTTCCACCTTACATGTAACCTCATCCCATTTAAGCATATTTCTCCCTTTTTAATGTACATGCCATTCTTCCAATATGTCTTTGCAACTTTACTTTTCTCATAATATGAATCTTTCATAGTACTCCTATTATCAGTAACTGCTGGGAAAAATAAACACAACGTTTGGCTAAGCTTCTTTTAGATAGGTGTAACATACTACCATTGTATTGAAATTCAAACTTCTCTAATTTATCTAAAAATGAAAATTTTCCTCACATTTTAAATCTTGAGCCATGTTTACATATTAAGCATTTCAAACCTAGCTTCCTTTTTGATAACTCAAAAGCTCCAGACCAGTTGTTTCCAATTCAATTAAATCCCCCCCACACAAACACACACACATCCACACAGAGAAACTAATCCAAACCCCATTATTAACCGACCTTCACAATGAATCACAATAATGTTAGGAAAATTATTATATTTTCATGACACACGCCATACAGAATATCCTTGAAAATGCATCTGTTTTCCACACTGTGAAAGTGCCAGAGCCAGCAAAGTCACCTCTGCTTGATGAGTGTCAACATCCTTGGGATGTTTGCCTTTGAGACCACTGTTCATATTTGTGATTTTTTTGCTTCTATGATATCCCAAGAATGCGCCGCAAACAATGAAGATGAAAATTGTTGAGCTTCCTTTCTCGGTAGCCGAAAGTCACCCATATTTCGCAGCCATGCAAAAAGATGCTGAGAACATAGGCCTCATTAAAATAGCATCTTTGTCCAAGAGGTTAGCTTGATGTTTTTCCATGTAGGTTTGGTGAGTTGGCGAAAGGTGATAGTTGCTTTCCTTATAAATGAGTCAAATTCAACATCAAGGGCAAAATTTTTAGCTCGATGATGGGTGGGCGTGCGCCTGACGGCTCAAGCGTAAAATAACGTGTTGACATTATGCATTGACATTGGGACGCTTGCCCAGTCCTGTGATATTTCGTTCGTCGGGCGCGCCGGAGTCGGCTGCGTGCCCGACGACAATCATAAGGCCTGTTAAGGACCAATTGAATAGAATTTTTCGCTGCCTGTCCAATCTTACAGGTTTGGCAGGCAGGCGAAAAGGCCAGGCGGCCTTTACACTTTTTAGGAAACCTCATCCACGGGCTGGATGAGGTTTGCTAAAGCAAATAAAAATAAAATAAAATAATAAAATTTTAATCATGAACATGTCCCTGCTCATGTGACTCTGTCACACGAGGGGACATGTTTTATTACATTATTTATTTCTTTCATTATTTTTTTGAAATGCTTCATCTCCCTGAGACAGCTCTGTGCCACTCGTGTTTCATACTGGGCAGGCCTTAATTGGCCTGCCAGTGTGAAATTGCCTTCCGGCCTCGATGGCAGGTGGCGTTCGGCTTCCCGACCTCCCCTGCCCGCCCCTGCCGAGCCCACTTGACAAAAGGGTGAAATTCTGCCCCAAGAGTCAGATTGCCTGCCAGCGAGGACCCAAGGTAGCAGAATTGTCTAACCACTTGCAGCAGAGTTTCGCTTCGTGCGATCGAATGTGAAGATGTGACATCCTGTCCCATAGCCACGGTTTTCTTTGCCTTTGTAGTCAGGGAGAGCAAATTACAGGCACGGGAGAGACAATCCATGTGTCTTCATCGCTGAGTTTCTGTGTGGGTGACTAACCCGGCATCATCAGCGTCGAGGAGTTCTCTGATCAAGCGGTGCTGTAATATTCACTTGGCTTTCAATCTGGACAGATTGTAGGGTCTGCCGTCTGACCTAATAGATAGGTAACCTCCTTCCATATCAGTAGGCGAGGCAAAGATCAGGAGCACAGAGAAGAAAATACCAAACAAAGTAGGGGCTGGGACACAGTCCTGTTAAACTCCATCCTTCATCCTGAAACTGTTGGACGTGAAACTGTCAAACTGAAAAATGTCATGAGTGTTGGCATGAAAGGCGTGGATGAGGCTAAAGGGCTTTCCCCCAAAATCTTGTTAAGGCCTGCTCTACTGAGGATGTTGAATACTTTTGTGAGATCTGTGAGGTGGAAATGTGCACCCTGTTCCCTACACTTCTATTGTAGACGGCATATGGAGAAGATCTTGCCCTGCCATGGATCTGCCAACATGGAATCTGCACAGTGCTTCTGAATAATCTCAAACTACAAGTTGCTGCAGTATATTAAACATGTCCCCAGCGAAAGCCTTTCCAGTGATGTTAGGGAGTGAGACGTCCTTGTGGTTGTTGTAATCTCCGTTGCCTTTTTTTTGTATGACATCATGATTTTTGTGTTATGTATGTCCTGTGGAATAGATCCTGCCCTGCAACAGAGAAGGAGGAGGTCACGAAGGTGTGGCAGTAGATGGAACTTACCGTGCTTCAGGAGTTTGGCTGGAATTCCATCCATGCCGGGTGCCTTCCCGATTGCTAAGGAATCAATGGCCTTTTCCAGCTCAAGTAATGCGAGTCTAACTCAACCATGTGGGTTGTGAGAGAGAGTCAAGCACAGCCTGGACGATGTCTGTCTCATGGGAGTCCAGCTCAGCCTAGTGTTCAGCCCAATGAGGCTCCTGTTGGTGAGCACTTTGCCATCTGCCGATTTCATAGGGGCAACTTTGGTCATTGTAGGACCAAATGCCCTACCGATGCCATATTACATAGCACACCGATTTATGTTGTCACAGGCAGTTTGGATTTCTTGAATAAAAACAAAAATACCTGGAAAAACTCAGCAGGTCTGGCAGCATCTGTGGAGAGGAGCACAGTTAACGTTTCGAGTCCGCATGGCTCTTCAACAGAACAGTTCTGTTGAAGAGTCATGCGGACTCGGAACGTTAACTGTGCTCCTCTCCACAGATGCTGCCAGACCTGCTGAGTTTGTCCAGGTATTTTTGTTTTTGTTTTGGATTTCCAGCATCTGTAGTTTTTTTGCTTTTATCTTGGATTTCTTGACATAGGTTGATCCAGTGTTAATTTGTGCAGTGTCTTCCTGTCTTTTGCACAACCATCTTGGCCACTTTCAAGTCATGCAATGCTCTATCTGATGGGTTTACGTTGTGCATCAGGTAGGCTTTGTTTTCTGCTTCAATGACAGATTGATCTCTGCTATGCAAGCCTCAAACCAGTCTTTGTTGCAGGTTCTGCCTTTACCAAATGTTGCTGCCGCTATTTCATGGATGATTTATCTTTCAAGCTTCATCATGGGCATTTCCTGGCAAGCCTTGAGCAGCTAGCAATTGCTTGAGTGCCAATGCGAACTGCTAGTATTTGACATCATTCCTTTTACCAGGGACGTTGATGCATCGTGTTTGAAACTGTGAAACTTTTCAGGTTGCACCTTCATTCTGCTGCTGACGAGAGCTGAAATCTGCACAATGGCAATTGGTAACTGGTAACCTTATAGTTGCTAGTGCTCTTGCTCCTGAGTCACAAGGAACCAGGTTCAAGCCCCAATCCAGGACTTGAACACAATATCAAATCTGATGCTCCAGTACAGGAATGAGGCCTCAGACTAGTGTTACACAACTCCCTGCAGACCCAGCGCCAGAAGGGCATAACCAGTCTCAGCTTCACAAGGGTAAGAAAGTGTAATTTTAACAAATAGTGGAAAACTTCCATTGACTGAGCGGGATACCTTCAATGCTATATGTTTCTTCCAGGAGGCAGCAATGGTCTTCAAGGTTCAGCAAGAGCCAACCACTCTTCAGTGTTCTTCTTCCTGCCACTGGTATAACCCAGCCCATTAACCCAAAACATGTGGATAATGCACGCACGGAATGTATGGAAGTCAAATTATGTAATGTCCCCACTCAGAAACTCTTCAACATATCTCGAGAAGTGGATTGACACTGGGCACACAATTAGAGTATGTCACCATTGGTTTCTAATTGTACAGGGAGAATGACTCATCTCAGAAAGACCCCTGGATAAAATGACATAGCTCCTGTGCACCTGCATCGAGCTGTTCCACCCTGGCATCAGTACCAAGTTACCGTACAGACATGCGCAGCAATACCATCAACATGCTCTCTTATAAATATCAGGTTAACAATATACTATTGACATTATGAACATAAAATCCAATGTCATTTTCCTCCTATTTAAAATCATTGATTTTTAGATGTTTGGCAGCTTTTCTGTTTCAATTTGTTAGGGCAGATTTGCGGAATCCTTGCCTTTTGGAAAGTGCCGATCCTGCCATGAGCATGGGTTGGAAGTTGTGACAATGACCCTAGCTTTGCACTCATGTGCCAACTACTTTGCCCAAGCTGAAGACTGAGAAATAATACCTCATTATCTGATTGCAAAGATTGGCTACCTGAAATAACATTTTTCATAAAAGAAAATGGCAACTTACCACAATAAATTTGTTCCAAGAACACACAAACTCTGAACTGTCAATTTGTGCCAAAGCAGCTATTGGGAGTTAATTGGTGTACGCCTCTATTCATGGGGGATAAGTCTGTGCTGAGGTTTAAATGAACTGCAAACTCTATACTGCAAACATTTTAATTTCTGTGTTTTCCTCACATTCGTATATCCTTTTTAATTTTTTAATCAATCATGTGGATGCATCACAGTCTACATTTTAAACAAGATGAGTAAAGGATCCAATCACTTTGCTGATTGATCACCACCAGCAAGTAACCAGTCATTTGTAAAACATCCAAGCAGCATAGGTCTTTACAGGACATAAAGAGGTTGGTTGGACCATTACACCTTCTCTGGCTTTCTGAAAGAACTATCCATTTAGTCCCATTCCACCCTGCTTTCTCTGTATGCTTTACCTTTGTTTTTTTTGCTTTCAGATATTTTTCCACTCCCCTCCCCTCCCACATTTCAAAGCTAATGCAGATGATGATAAGGGTCTTTTCCTGTTTGGGATTGTTCACATGGTGGAGATGACAGTGTACCAATATTGTCACTAGATTCGTAATCCAGAGGCCTAGGTTAATGCTCTGGGGACGTGGGCTCAAATCCCACCAAGGCAACTGTAAATTTAACTTCAATTAACAATAAAAAAATCTGGAATGTAAAGCTAATCTCAGCAACGGTGTCCTTGAAACTACCAATGATTGTTGTAAAAACCCATCTGGTTCACAAATGCTCTTTAGGGAGGGAAATCTGCTGTCCTTGGCTGGTTTGGCCTACAGACATGCAAAATCAGAGCAACAGCAGGCCATTTGGCCCCTCGAGCCTGCTCTGCCATTCATTAAGATCATGGCTGATCTGCTTGTTTTTCAAATTCCACATTCCCAAGTACCTTTGATTCCCTTGCCTAACAAGAATCTATCTACCGCTGCCTTAAAAATATTCAATGATCCTCCACCACCTTCTGAGGCAGAGTTCCAAAGTCACACAACCCTCTGAGAGAAAAAAAATTCTCCTCATCTTTATCTTAAAGGGGCGACCCCTAATTTTAAAACAGTGCCCCCTAGTTCTGGACTCACCCACCACAGAAAACATAATTTGCACGTCCACCTTGTCAAGGCTGTACAGGATCTTATATACTTCAATCAAGTCACCCCTCACTCTTCTAAACTTCTGTCAAAACAAGCCCAGTCTGTCTACCATTTCCTCATAAGATAATCCACTTATTCCAGGTATCAATCGAGTAAACCTCCTGAACAGCCTCCAACGCATTTACATCCTTCCTCAAATAAGGAGACCAAAACTGCGCAGAGTATTCGAGATGTGATCTCACCAAATCCCTGTATAACTGAAGCATAACACCATACTTTTATGTTCAATTCCTCTCGTAATAAATTATAGCATCCATTAGCATTCTTAATTACTTGCTGTACCTGTGTACTAACTTTTTGTGACTCTCACACTGGAACACCGAGATCCCTCTCCACCTCAGAATTCTACAGCCGTTCTCCTCTTGAGTAATACAGTGTTTTTTTATTCTTCCTGCCAAAGTGAATAACTTCACATGTTCCCACATTATACTCCATCTGCCCGCTTTTTGCTCACTCACTCAACCTACCTATATCTGCCTGCAACCTCTTTATGTCCTCTTCACAACATACTTTACTACCTACCTTTGCATCATCTGCGAATTTAGCTACCATGCATTCACTCCCCTCATCTAAGTCATTGGTATAAATTATAAAAAGTTGAGGCCCCACTACAGACCCCTGTGGGACTCCATTCATCACATCCTGCCAACCAGATAAAGGTTCATTTAGGCATACTCTCTGTTTTCTGCCAGCCAGCCAATCCTCTATCCATGCTAATATGGCACCCACTACAGCATGAGCATTTATTTTCTGCAATAACCTTTAATGTGGCACCTTATCAAATGCCTTCTGGAAATCCAAGTACAGCACGTCTACAGGCTCCCCTTTATCTGCAGCGCATGTTACTCCTTCAAGAAACTCCAATAAATTGGTTAAACATGATTTCCCTTTCACAAATCCATGCTGATTCTTTCCGATTACCTTGAGTTTCTCTATGTGCCCACCTTCTTAATGATGGATCCTAACACCTTCCCCACGACAGACGTCAAGCTAACTGGCCTTTTGTTTCCTGTTTTCTTCCTCTCTCCCTTATTGAATGGAGAGGTTATAATTGCTACTTTCCAGTCTGGTGGAACATTTCCAGAATCCAGCAAATTTTGGAAAATTAACACCAACACGCTATTAGCTCATTAGCCACTGTTTTTAAGATCTTAATTTGAAGTCCCTTAGGACCCGAAAACCTATAAGCCCGCAGCTCTAGCACTTTGCTCAGTACCGCTTCCCTAGTGATTGTAATTTCACCATTTCCTCTCTCCCTTCCACCTCTTGATTTACAGCTATTTTTTTTGTATCTGCTATAGTGAAGACAGAAGCAAAATACTTGTTCTTTTCATCTGCCATTTCCTTATTATCTACTATTAACTCCCCACTATCACTCTCTAGAGAACCATCACTCACTTTACTTACTCCTTTCCTTTTTAAATACCTGTCAAAACTCTTGCTATCCATTTTTTCCATTTCTAGCTAGCTTCCTCTCATACCCTATGTGTGACTCCAGGTCCACTGTAATGTAGTTGATTCTGAAATGCCCTGTGAAATGGCCTGGTAAACCATTCGGTTCAAGAGCAATTAGGGATGGGCAACAAATGTTGCCAGTGACGACCACATCACCATCAAAGAATATTTTAAAAAACAGTTTCCGTTAATACATTTCTGGCCCTTTGTGTAAAAAGATGCACAATTCTCTTCCTCATTCATCTGGCAACAATTTTATACTCCTGCTATATAGTTACTGACTCACTAACCAGTGAAAATACTCTTTCCCCAATATCTTATCACAACATCTCATAATTTTTAATACCTATAATCATATTTCATCTTAGCTTTTTTGGTTCTGGGGGAAACAAATCTCAGTTTCTCTAGTTTCTCTTCATAACTAAAGCTTCAAATAGATGTAAATGGGTACGAGATGATTGCGATTACGGAGACATGGCTACAGGGTGACCAAGGCTGAGAACTGGATATCCAAGAGTATTAGATATTTAGGAAGGACAGGCATAAAGGAAAAGGAGGTGGTGTGGCATTGTTCATTAAGAATGAAATCAGTGCAATAATGAGAGAGGATATTGGCTCAGAAAATCTAGATGTAGAATCAGTCTGGGTGGAGCTAAGAAGCAGCAAGGGGTGGCAAACATTTAGTGGGAGTTGTCTATAGGCCTCCGAACAGTAGTGGTAAGGCAAGGGACGGTATTAAATAGGAAATTAGAGATGCAAGTAACAAGGGTGCTACAGTAATCACGGGTGACTTTAATCTACCTATAGACAGGGCAAACCAAATTAACAATAATACTGTGGCAGATGAATTCCTGGAATGTGTATGAGATGGATTTTTAGACTAGTACATCAAGGAGCCAACTAGGGAACAAGCTATCTGAGATTTGGCTTTGTGCAATGAGAAGGGGCTAATTAATAATCTTGTTGTGCAGGGTCCTTTAGGGAACAGTGACCATAACGTGATAGAATTCTTCCTTAGGTTGGAAAGTGAAGCAGCCCAATCCTAAACTAGAGGCAGAATTTCTAGGTTGGGGTGTGGGCGCACACCTGACCTGATTGGACACAAAATGGCACATGATGACATCGGACGAACCTTCTGACATCATCTCGCGATCGCGCAATATTTCAGTCGGCGGGCATGTGCGAAAGTCGGAAGCACGCTTGCTGACAATTAAGGGGCCTATTAAGATCATTAAAGTTGTAATTGTCTCAGATTGTGGTCTGCCCAACCTTACAGTTGGCAGACGGGCTATTCGGCCAGGCGGACTTTGCATTTTTCGTGAAACCTCATCCAAGGTTGGGATGAAGTTTCAGTTATTCAATAAAAAATAAATAAAAGCCTATGGACAGCATTTTTGTCATGTATATGTTCAGGTGACTGTGATTCTTGGACATTTTTTCCCTTATTTTACGAATTTTATTTATTGGCTTTAAAGCCTTCAGCTCCATGAGGCAGCTCTCTGCCTTCAGGGAGCTCTTATTCAGCACTCGTCCACGCCTGCCCTTATGTTTGTGCCCACCCTCCTCCTGCCCCCCACCCCAGCAGCACTGAGCATTTCAGTGTGCACTTCACAGTCGGGGCCAATCGCGGTCGGTGGTCTGTTCCCCGGGCGCTCCCGGCCAGCCAATTGCGCCCACATGCTGACCTAAAAATCCTGCCCTAGGGCCCTAAACCTAAACAAAGCAAACTATGAAGGTATGAGGCGTGAGTTGGCTAAGGTAGATTGGGGAACTTCATTAAAAGGCATGACGGTGGATAGGCAATGGCTAATATTTAAGGAATGAATGTATGCAATGCAACAATTATATATTCCTTTCTAGCACAAAAACACAACAGGAAAAGTGGCCCAACCATGGCTACTGAAAAAAATTAAGGATAGTATTAGATCCAAAGAAGAGTCATACAAAGTTGCTAGAAAAAGTAGCAAGCTGAGGATTGGGAACAGTTTAGAATTCAGCCGAGGAGGACCGAGATTTATTAAGAGGGGAAAAACGGAGTATGAGAGTAAACGTGCAAGGAACATAAAAGAGGACTGTAAAAGCTTCTATAAGTATGTAAGAAGAAAAAGTTTTCTGAAGACAAGTGTAGGTCCCTTACAGTCCAAAACAGGAGAATTTATAATAGAGAACAAGGAAATGGCAGAGCAACTTAACGACTACTTTAGTTCTGTTTTCATGGAGGAAGGCACAAATAACTTCCCAAAAATACTAGGTAATTGAGGGTCTAGTGAGAAGGAGGAATTGAAGGAAATTAGTATTACTGAAAAACAGTGGAATTAATGGGACTGAAAGCTGATAAATCCCCAGGGCCTGATAATCTACATCCCAGGGTACTGGAGGAGGTGGCCACAGAAATACTGGATGCGTTGGTTGCCATCTTCCAAAATTCTGTAGATTCTGGAACATTCCCAGCAGATTGGAGGGTGGCAAATGTAACCCCACTATTTAAAAAAGAAGGGAGGGAAAAACCAGGGAATTACAGACCAGTTAGCCTAACGTCAGTGGTAGGGGAAATGCTCGAGTCTATTATAAAGGATGCAATAACAGGACACTTAGGGCAGAATTTTCCCCCCATTTCCGCCCCCATTTTACGCGGGTGGGCCAATTAAGGCCCGCCCAGCATGACGTCCACAAGGAAGCGCTATGCGGTCCCTGTGCTGGCGGGGCAGGGGGGATTCCCTGAGTCAAGGGTGCAATCTTTCGCGCATGCGCACAAAAGAGCGCACTGATTTCTCTGAGGCTAAGTGCAGCCTCGGGGAGATCGGCTCCACATTAAAAAATGTTAAAAACAGAGAAAAAAAAAATTCCTTGACATGTCTCCTAATGTGACACTGTCACATGAGTTGGGACATGTCCATCACTTTTAGTTACACTTTTATTAAATTTTTAAAAACCTACATGAAACCTCATCCTGCCTGTGGATGAGGTTTCATGCTTTTTCCATTGCCTGCCAGAGCTCCCGGCCTGCCCGCCAACCTTAAGATTGGACAGGCAGATCCACTAATTACTTTAATTACTTTGTCAATGGGCCATTGACAGATCAGCGGGCGCACAGCTGATTCGGCTGAGCCCCCGCCCACCTGAAAATTGAAATAAGGCGGGGGTGACGGCGGGAGTTCGGCCCAACATCATCCCGCGTCATTTCACACATCGGCCAGCGGGCCCCGCCCCCCCGGTCGCTGACCGGGAAGCCCTGGCCTTAGAAAATATCTACGAGATTAGACAAAGTCAACACTGATTTATGAAATCATGTTTGACAAGCCTACAGGAGTTTTTTGAGGACATAACGAACAGAATAGATAAGGGAGAAGCAGTGAATGTGATGTATTTGGATTTTCAGAAAGCTTTTGATGAAGTCCCACACAAGAGGTGAGTGTATAAAATTAAAGCATATGGGATTGGGGTAATATATTGGCATGGATTGAGAATTGGTTAGCAGACAGGAAACCAAGAGTAGGAATAAATGAGTCTTTTTTCTGGAATGGCAGGAGGTGACTAGTGTGGTTCAGCAGGGATCAGTGCTTGGGCCCCAGCTATTCACAATGTATATCAATGGTTTAGATGAGGGAACCAAATGTAATATTTCCAAGTTTTCTGATGACACAAAACTAGGTGGGAATGTGAGCGGTGAGGAGGATGTTAAGAGGCTTCAAGGCGATTTAGACAAGTTGAGTGAGTGGGCAAATACATGGCAAATGCAGTATAACATGGATAAGTCTGAAATTATGCACTTTGGTAGGAAAAGCAGAATGGCAGAGTATTTCTTAAATGGCGATAGATTGGGAAATGTTGATGTACAAAGGCACCTGGGTGCCCTTGTACACCAATCACTGAAAGCAAGCATGCAGGTGCAACAAACAGTTAAGAAAGCAAGTGGTATGTTGGCTTTCATTGCAAAAGGACTTGAGTACAGGAGGAAGGATATCTTAGTGCAGCCATACAGGGCCTTTGTGAGACCACACCTTGAGTATTGTGTGCAGTTTTGGTCTCCTTACCTAAGAAAGGATATACTTGCCATTGAGGCAGTGCAGTGAAGGGCTGGACATACTGAATGCAGGGATGATGTTTCTTCTAGCTGGGGGCTGTAGCACAAGGGGTCACAATCTCAGGATACGGGGTAGGCCAATTAGGACTGAGATGAGGAGGAACTTCTTCACACAGAAACTGGTGAACCTATGGAATTCTCTACTACAGAAGGCTGTGGAGACCCACTCACTGAATATATTTAAGAAGGAAACAGATAGATTTCTCAATTCTAAAGGTCAAGGAGTATGGAGAGATAGCGGGATTATGGCGTTGAGATAGAGGATCAGCCATAATCATATTGAATGGTGGAGCAGGCTCGAAGGGCCAAATGACCTGCTTTTATTTTTCTATGTTTCTATGTATGATTTTCATGAATTTCTTCTGTACCTTGTTTATGGTCTAGATAATCGTCAACAAGCAAAGTGATTAAAACTGGGTTCAGTATCTTAAGTGTGACATTCCAAAAATCAATTCACCAGGGTCCAAACAGTAGAAAACACTATGGCGTTTATAGAATTTGATTACCCAAATGTGTCACTGTTCTTATGACCATCTGTCCAATTTCTATCCACATATTTCAGTTGCAGCTGTGCCTTGTCTTGTGACAGAAAAAAAAAAATTTCAGATGCCCATCATCACTTGGCATTTCTTTGTTTTGTACTCATGACCTCCAACTTTGCACATGATAATATGTAACTTCACAACCCTTTCTCCAATTAAATTAATTCACTTGACGGGAATGTTCACAGAGAATGATTTCCCCCAGATTTTGATATAGATGCAAGATTGCTGGGTCAGGAGTTGTGGGCTCTGCAGGCTGTGCTTTGGGTGGGCACATGCACAATGTACTGCATTGTTAGAGATGCTGCCTTTCAGGTCAGTCATTAAACCAAAACGCTATCTACGTGATTGTCGGATGTTTCGGACCCCATGCCATGTTTTCAAGGAAGTTCTTTCAGACCATGCGAGCAAGGAGCAGGAAGAGGCCATTCGGCTCCACGAGCCTGCTCTTGCATTCGATGAGATCATGGCTGATCTGATAGTAACCTCAAATCTGCATCCTGCCTACACCCGATAACCTATCACCACCTTGATTACCAAGAATCTATTCACAGAGATAAAAACAAAAAACTGCAGATGCTGGAAATACAAAACAAAAACAGAATTACCTGGAAAAACTCAGCAGGTCTGGCAGCATCAGCGGAGAAGAATAAAGTTGACGTTTCGAGTCCTCATGACCCTTCAACAGAAGTTCTAGAGGAACTTCCAGTTCATGAGGACTCGAAACGTCAACTTTATTCTTCTCCGCCAATGCTGCCAGACCTGCTAAGTTTTTCTAGGTAATTCTGTTTTTGTTAAGAATCTATTCACCTCTGCCTTAAAAATATTCAAAGGCTCTGTTCCAGTACCTTTTCAGGAAGATAGTTCCAAAGACTCATGACCCTCTGAGAGAAAAATTTCGCCTCATCTCCATTTCAAATGGGTAACCCCTTATTTTTAAACAGTGACCCCTAGTCCAAGATTCTCCCACAAGAAGAAACATCCTCTCCACATCCACTGTGTCAAGATCCCTCAGGATCTTATATGTTTCAATCAAGTCACCTCTTACTCTTCTAAATTCCAGCAGATACAAGCCTAGCCTGTCCAACCTTTCCTCATAAGACAACCCGCCCATTCCATGTATTAATCTGAACTGCTTCCAACACAGTTACACCCTTCCTTAAATAAGGAGACCAATAATGTACACAGTACTCCAGATGTGGACTCACTAGTGCTCTGTATAACTGAAGCATAACCTCCCTACTTTTGTATTGAATTCCCCTCACAATAAATGATAACATTATATTATCTTTCCTAATTACTTGCTGTACCTGCAGACTAGCCTTTTGCAACTCATGCACTAAGACACCCAGATCCCTCTGGACCTCAGAGCTCTGCAATCTCTCACCATTTAGATAATATGCTTCTCTTTTATTCTTCCCGCCAAATTGGACAGTTTCGCATTTTCCCACATTAAACTCCATTTGCTAGATCTTTTCCCACTCAGTTAACTTATCTATATCTTTTTGTAGCCCCCTTATGTCTATTCATAACTTACTTTTCTACCTATCTGTGTGTCATCAGCAAATTTGGCAACCATCCCATCCATCCCTTCATCCAAGTCATTTATATAAATTGTAAACAGTTGAGGTGCCAGCACTGATCCCTATGGCACACCACTCATTACACCTTGCCAACCTGAAAAAGACCCATTTATGCCTACTCTCTGCTTCCTGTTAGCCAGCCAATCTTCTATCCATGTCAATATGTTACCCCCTATACCATAAGCTATTATTTTCTGCAATAATCTTTGATGTGGCACTTTATCAAATGCCTTCTGAAAATCTAAGTACAATACATCCACCAGTTCCCCTTTATCCGCAGCACATGATACTTCCTCAAAGAACTCCAGTAATTTGGTTGAACATGATTTCCCTTTCACAAAACCATATTGACTCTCCTACCAATTTCCAGACTCACTTTCTATGGAATCAACGCTCACTTTGTTAACTCATTTCTTTTAAAAATATTTATAGAAACCCTTACTACCTGTTTTTAAATTTCTGGCTAGCTTTCTCTCGTACTCTAATCTTTCATCCTTATTAACCTTTTTGTCATCCTTTGCTGTTCCTTATATTCTGTCCCATCTTCTGACCTTCTGCCAACCTTTTCACAATTATATACTTTTTCTTTAATTTTGATACCATCTTTAACCTTTCTAGTTAACCACGGATGGTGTGTCTATCCATTGGACTTTTTGTTACTCGTTAGAATGTATCTATTCTGTGTATTCTGAAATACCCCCTTAAATGTTTGCCACTGCATCTCTATTGGTCTATCCCTTAACCTAATTTGCCAATTCACTTTAACCAGCATGGTCTTGGACCCATTCGCCTCTCCCTCAGGCTGAATATAAAGTTTAATCATATTATGGTCACTGCTACGTAGCGGTGCCTTCACTATGAGATCATTAATTAATCCCATCTCATTGCACAATACCAGGCCTAGTATAGCCGCTCTCTGGTTGGCTCCAGAACATGCTGTTCTAAGAAACTATCCTGGGAACATTCTATGAATGCTTCATCTAAGCTACCTTTGCCCATCTGACTTTTCTAGTCTATATGTAGATTAAAATCTCCCATGATTATCACTGTGCCTTTCTGACAAGCTCCCATTATTTCTTCCTTTACGCTCCATCCTACCATGTGGTTACTATTAGGGGGCCTGTACACGACTTCCACAATTGACTTCTTGTCTTCACCATTTCTCATCTCTACCCAAACAGTTTCCACATCCTGGTTTCCTGAACTTAGGTCATCCCTCTCTATTGTGCGAATACCATCATTAACTAACAGAGCCATCCCTCCACCTTTTCCTCACTTTCTGTCCTTCCTAAATGTCCTATACCCTTTAATATTCAGATCCCAATCCATGTCCTCCTGCAGACATGTCTCTGTAATGGCTATCAAATCATTCTTATTTATTTCTATGTGTGCTCTCAGTTCATCGGTTTTGTTTTGAGTGCTTCGTGTATTCAGATACAGAGCCTTTAAGCTTTATCCTTTTATGTTTTTTATTACCTCTAGTCTCATCTGTTGAATTACCATTAGATTTGTACTCTATATCCCTTCCTGCCACAGTCTGTTTTCATTTCCCATCCTAATACCTGTCTCTTTTGCCTTGTCTCTACTCTTTGATTTACCACATCTTCCCAAATTTGTACCCTTCCTCCCACTACTTACTTTAAATCCTCTCTACTTCCCTAATTATTCAGCTCACAAGAACACCGGTTCAGGTGTAGACTGTCCCAATGGTACAGATCCCACTTTTCCCAGTATTGGTGCCAGTGCCCCACGATCCAGATCCCACTTATCCCACACCAGGCTTTGAGCTAAGCATTCATCTCCCTAATCTTATTTGTCTTATACCAATTTTCACATGACTCAGGTAATAATCCAGAGAGTATGACTTTTGAGGTTCTGTTTCTGAATTTAGTGCCAAGCTCCTCATACTGACTATGTAGACTCTTTTTCTTTATCCTGACTATGTCATTCGTATCAACATGGACCATGACAACTGGATCCTTCCCCTACCACTGCAAGTTCCTCTCCAGCCCAATGTGGATGTCCCGAATCCTGGCACTGGGCAGGCAACATGACAATCTGGACTCACGCTCTTTGCTGCAGAGAATGGAATCAATCCTTCTGACTATACTGTCCCCTACTACCATGAAATTCCTGATAACTCCCCCTGCTTGAAAGGCTTCCTGTACCACAGTGCCATGGCCACTTAGCTCAACCACCCTGCAGCTTCCACTCTCATCAAAACAAGCTGAAGAAACTGCAAACCTGTTGGACAATTGTAAGGGGCGAGGCTCCTGCACTCCTGCCCTCTGGGCCCCCTTATCTGCCTCACTTGCAGTCACACCCTTCTGTCCCTGACCACTGACAAAATCAGAAGACTCTATCCTAAGATGTGTGACTGTCTCCTGGAATAAAGTGTCCAGGTAACTTTCCCCATCCCTGATAAGCTGCAGTGTCTGCAGCTCAGCCTCCAGCTGAATAACCTGGAGCCGAAGTTCTTACAGCCACAAACATTGACTGCAGATGTGTTTGCCCTGGATCACATCAGTATCCAGAAGCTCCCACATTATGCAATCACAGCACGTCACTTGCCCTGCCATCTCCAGTATGTGTTGATGAAGTAATAATAGCCAATTAATTAACTATAAATAATAAAGCCTACACCTCCCAATAGGTTTTGTTGGCACTGCCAGTAAACTTTACAATAAATACTGATAATACAATACAGTACTTACAATACTGGTATAACTATTAATACCAGATACTGGTTTACCTGGTCCTTCTGCTGCACCAAAGTAGAAATCAAATACTGGAGGCTGAAAAAGAGTGGAAGGAGAAAAGGCACAGCCTCCCCACCCTTTACTAAGCTCCCCACTCAGCACACTTTACTGCTTGGAGTAAACCTTACTGAAAGCACCTATTTCCCCCATTGCAATGAAGTCCCACTTTGAGCCAAATTCCCAAATATGCTCGCTCGGTCTGTGTCTCATTCAGGCCGAAGTCTCCCCTCACTGACCGTGTACCTCTTACTGAATTAGTATCCTGGCCACTTTTTATCCCTCAATCAACACTAGCTACATGGATAAATTTGTAATTCATGCTACTGCTGTTTCAGGATCCTTGCTCTGAAAAAATTGGCAGCTGTATTTGCCTACAAAAAAATAATAGTGTCTACACTTCAAAAATGATTCATTGGCTGTGAAACCCTTTGGGATAACCTGAGGATGTGATAAGATGCGATATAAAAAAAATTCCTTTTTAACTAATCCAGATCTCACTTGCTGGAGAATGAGTCTAGTAAACCACTAGACCTGTTTAGCCAGCATCTGTGGAGTTAATGTTTCAGGTTAGTGACCTTTTAGCAGATGAGGTCATTGACCTGTAACGTTAACTCTGTTTCTCTCCGCGGCACTGTCTCTCGCTCATGTCCATGTATAATAGTGTCTTCTGTAGACCCTTGGTTGCATCAAATGCCTCCATGGATGTGGCTGGCCTCTCCTTGGCAGCATCAGGGTCTTCCTCGGCCCCTGCTGGCTTTTGATCCTCAGGATGACATCCTTCCCTGAGCTGTGTCCTACGAGTGACAGGTCCTTCTTCTCCTCACTCACATCAGAGCTATCAGAGGGCAGCATGGCCTGCAGCCTGCATTCTACAATCCTCCTTGTATCTGTGGAGAAATATAATGAAGAGATGATAACACCTTACCCTGGAATGCCCTCCCTTAGTCGACACATCACGAGGCTAGTGTGGAGCCATAGACCTGTCCTCATTCTGACATGTCATCCCCAGGCCATCCCTCGTAGCTGAAGCACATCCTAAAGGCTGAGATCCCCCTGTGACGTGACTGCATATTCACGAAGGGGCTTTGAACAAGCTGAACACAGACATATGCTCTCAGCCTCATTCAGGCTGCTGTCAGCCTTCCTCCTTTAGTCTAGACACGAGCCCAGCCTCACTCCAACTTTGTTCGAGCATTGTGGCCTGTAAGAAATGACCATTGAAATGATTATGTGGAGCCTGTCTGGAGTTTGATGCTTGTGCCAACAGCCACGGCACCTTAATTGTTTGCACCCTCTTTACATGCCTCCCTTACTGACGTGTGGGCAATCAGACCAAATCAAATGTTTCTCTAATCATTAATGGCTTCTCACATGAATGCGCTCTGTGAGTTAAGGTGCCAACCTGCTTCAGTTGGCATTATACACATGTCAACAGATCTCAACTGAGCCATGATCTGTAGGACTTGAGCTGAAAAATAGGCTGCCCCTTCAACCTGCCCAAAATTGCACTCGTTGACTCCTCCCACACACCTTCCTACTTCTCCCCGGTCAATTTTTTTCAAACTTCATTTTTCAACTGTGTCATTCGAGATCTGAGTCAAGATGATGGCGCTGCAGTTTCTGCTTGAGGCTAGCTCCCAGTCTCCCCCTCTTACCTTCCAAGTCCTTCCTACCTTCCTCCATCCTCACCACATCCAAATTCCCCTTCCTCGGATCACTCTCCTGCCTCTCCCTGTCACCTGGGAGCCAATCCTCAGTTATGTTGATACTCCTGTCCTCCCACTGAACACTTTCCCATTGATGTGCCCGTGTCTTAGGTCGGCCTAACCCCTCCCCTTCTTGAGGCCACGTGCACTGTAACTTTCAGGGACCGCGCACCCCCACAAGAAATTCCAATACCCATCCATGACTTACCAGCTCTCCCTTTACAGAATGCAGATGCCTACCCTGACCATGACTGTGCTAAATGCTTCCCATACGGATCCCCCAACCCCAGGATGGTCTCACATGACCACCCTCTGTACCTTTGACAATCCCCCTGCGCACCCCCACCCCCACCCCACCGCCCTCTGTCATGTGTCTGTGTTCCTGTCTTCCTTTCCATGCTCCATTCACTTCCACCACCAACCCCCACCCAAGGCATGCCTGTGTCTTCCCCCCTTGCCTCCTTGGCTCCACTCACTCCCCTGCCACCACCCCCCTGCCAAGTCATGCCACTGTCTTCCCCTTCCCCGCTGGTATTGCCTCCTGTGCAGCAGCCCTGTCACAGCTTCATAGAAGCACCGAGATCTCATAGGACCACCAAGGAATGTAGGGGAAAAGAAGCACCTACTTACCTTGAAGCCTCTCGTGAAGTGAAGGTCACCTGGTGCTTGCCATTTTCCTACGGTCGTGAAGCAGAAGCAGACCAATCTGATTGTACGGAATCAGAACGCAATTCCAGCCTCTTGCATTTTTACTGAGCAGTCATGAAATGCAATTGAATCTGAGTGTGGCTCCCGACATGGATCAGCAGGAAAGATGACCCGCCATGAAAGTCGGGAGAACAAAATTCCAAACGAATTTCCCGCCAGAGTGAAACTGACTTTTTCCATCACCCCAAATTTTGTGCCCCAGCCCGCCAGGAGTCCCGCCACTGATAGAAAATTCCATCCTCTGTCTTGAACGAGCTGTAATTTTCTACAGTTAAACAATGCGAGGAACAGAACCATCATCATCAACCCCATCATAAACTTGGCAGCCTTGCCATCAACTCCATTCCCCTCCCCTAGCTACTTCTTCAGGCTGAACCAGATGCTTCACAACCTTGGAATTCTGCTTGATGCCAAACTAAGTTTGTCCCCTTAATGAGAAGACTTCCTACTTCTGCCTTTGGAACACTGTCCATCCTTATCCTCTGCCTCATTCTGTCTCTCATTGAAAGCCTTAGTCAAACCTTTCTCAACTCCAGACTTGATCGCTCCAATGCTTTTCCGGCTGGCCTTAGATCCTTACCTTCTGTAAACTTTAACTGATTCTGGTGTCAGTACCCTCTCCTGAACAAAGTTCCAATTGCCATTTAACCCTTATCCTTCTGCCAACTCATCTAATCCTACATCTCTCACTGCCCCTGATCCTCCAAACCCTTCTGATTCTGGCCTTTGTGCATCCCATCTCCCTTCATCCCACCACTGGTGATCTCAGCTGCCTGCAACCCACGTTCTGGAATTCCCTTCTTTAGGGCCTCTGCCTCTGTGTCTCCCTATTTTGCAATAAGCTTTTCTTAAATCCTGACTCTGACCAAGTTTTGAACATTTCTCTCTGAATCTTTCCAATTCTGGATCGGTGTCTAGGTTTCCTCACACCTCTGTGCAGTGCATTGAGATGTGATGCAGTGTTACAGACATTATATAAATGCATCGCATTCTAGAATATTACCTGCCACAAGTTCTGCATCCTGGGCCCCCTATAATCACACACTGTGATTTTCTGATCCTCCACAATAGTTTAGTGACCGATGACTATTAAATTTGCACCCTTAGGCAATCCTTTAGTTACAGGTGACTTTCAGTGCATTGATAATGCAAGAAATTTGTGTAATCCACAAACTGTGGGCTAGATAACCTGGCGGGCATCAGGACCATGATGTTGGGCCCATCAGGGAGTTCCCAAGCCTTACCGTGTCTGCAGTTCACCTGCCGTGTAACTTTCTGCAGGGGTGGCCTTCTAATTGACCGCTCCCGTTCTCGTTGCCCTACTAAGGGCTGACATCCCCAGGTTCCTGAGGCTGCCAGCCAAATCAGAGGGTCCGCAGTGAAGTCACCCTCCAATTTTCTGCATCGGATTGATAAATTAGAGATGCTGGTAGGGCCACTGAGTTGGAGAAAAATACCCTCTGCAGGGCTATCCGTGGATGGGGCTGTGACCTTTCACCTCTGTGGTCCCATTATTGTGGCATGAAAGTTCAGGCTCCAATAGCCTCATAGGCCACTTCACTTAAGCTGGCGGCCTCTACCCAGGTGCCAACACAAAAGAAAAACAGAAACAGAAATACCTGGAAAAACTCAGCAGGTCTGGCAGCATCGGCGGAGAAGAGCACAGTTGACGTTGCAAGTCCTCATGACCTTTCAACAGAACTGTTGAAGGGTCATGAGGACTCGAAACGTCAGCTGTGCTCTTCTCCGCCGATGCTGCCAGACCTGCTGAGTTTTTCCAGGTATTTCTGTTTCTGTTTTTCTTTTGGATTTCCAGCATCCGCAGTTCTTTGCTTTTATCTCTGTGCCAACACAAAATGTTTTGTCTGCATTTTTGGAAGAGCAGAAATCCTTAGTGCAATAGCAAACATGGATCGAACATCGACTCACATCTACTTTTCTGCTAAGATTAACGTACGCAGGAACGTCAGGCCCTAAAATGCCCAATTTTACAGCACCTCCTCAGTGCATAAAGACAATCAAACTTTGGAAATGTATGTCCATCCAGTGGCACTAAAATTCACTTTTTTATCTCCCAAATAAAACACGGCTATACGCGTTGTACTATAAACCATTATTGGCAGAAATTACATTTTGCCCCCAGTTGCTTAGCAACAGAATTCGGCTAAAGCTTTAAGAATGTGCAGCACAGTAAGATGATGTTGGAACAGATGTCCAAAGATAAGTGGCCATGAAAGCACGTGATTTCCATTTCACTTAAAGAGAGCCTTGCTTTTTGTTTTTGCTTTTCTATGTCTCTCCACATATCTGGGCATCCATTGCACAGTGGGAACCAATGCAATGTTTCATGTATACTAAGAAAATTCAGTTCGGGAAACTATGAAAAACAGATCAAATTTTGGTGGTAGATTTCCAAATTGCTACTTGTAATCAGATTGCAAATACATTCCCTGGACACACTTCAAAACTCTGCTGCCGAAAGCAATTTAACATTTTTGTCGCTGACTTAGGCTGCTATCTGGTTTATTTTGGGACACTAGTATAGCAAGGAAAGCAAATTCAAGGCCGCTTTTCCAAAATTATTAGCTGGACAATTATGAAATCACCAACATCGCAATAGGCCTCACAGGTATTAGATCAGGATTTTGGTTGTTATCAATTAAGCCGACAAAATACAGATTTTGAAAAGTTAGAAATGTGAGCCTTGTCAGCAGCCTTGGCATTTATTATTCAGAGATGCCCTGAGAAGATGGTAGTAGGTCTTTCATTTTGAAAGCATTTTGATACAATTGAATGACTTGCTGACACACTTGAGAGGGATGTTAATGTTGGGGTGGGATTGGTGCCATCTGTAGGCTGGGATTTTCAATTCTGAGCCAGTGACCTGGCCCCTGGTTCAGTTCCTGGTCCCAAAGCAACACAGGATGTTGCAGGTACAGCCACCCAGATTTTTAAAGAGCCAGGCTTATTAATGGCAAGGAACGGGCTTGCTTTCCAATGAAGGATAGCAGGCGGTCTGCCAAGGCTGGAGGGCCAATGGGAGGCCCTCCAGCACTGACTTATCAACAGTCCCACCCACCAAGGTGGGAGCTGCAGATTCATTACGGAGAGATTATGGAAAAGAGGTCAATTTTTCAAAAGATTTAAAATGGCCACAGCTGCCCTGATCCTGGAGGGCCAGCCCCTCCACAGGATGGCCAGCGGCCACAGCTGTGGCCCGACGGCCATGCCTGGTGGAGACGAGTGGGGGATGGGGTGCTCTTCGCGGAATTAATCTCGGCTCCCCTCTCCAGACCTGAACCCGCCACGGTTGCTTGGCCGTGGTTGAAGCCGATGTCCCCTTCCTGCATTGCCGACTGGAAATCCCGATCGGCATGGGAGCGGGGCCTTAATAGGCCACGTGATTTCCCTCAGTCAGCCACCTGCTGCCTGCAGGCAGGCAGCCAATCCGAACCTCACCTGGCCTCTCCAAAAATAGCTCGGCATCGGGATTGTGGCGCTGGGCTGGCGTGATGGCTGGCAACACAAAATCGCCGGCCTGCCCGTCTCCGGTCCCAACCCTGACCTGCCACTAAAATCCAGCCCTTAGACTGGGAAAGGATGTCAGGATTTCTTTTCCTAAAGGACATCAATAATGTGAAGGTTATTATGCCATCACTTAGTGAGTGTTAAGTAGATTTATGGTGTGTGGAAGGATACAAAGGACCCGAATACAAAAATATTATTTCAAAATCGTTGCACAACAGTTGTTATATCAGACATACTGGCTGGCTTCATAAATACACATCTTGCCATAAACCACCATGCTGTCCAAATGTTCTGCCAGAAAATCAACAGCGCAGAGGCAGATTAAATGACCAATTGATTACACAGACAGTATATTTTCAACTCCTAGTATGTAGCCTGTATAACTATAATAGCTCACAATAAAATTGTAAACACGCCTTTCTACATTCAGAAAGACCACCTGATTCTGAGAATAACTGCAGTATGGCTGTTACCTTGCTGTTGTAATGCACATAAAAATATCATACCAATCATTGAAATAAATTATGCCACTTTTAATAATAGCTCCTTCCATACTCCAGAATCCATCCATTGGTCTCCATTGCACTAATGCTCTAAAATATTGTCTTCTTTTGTTCAGAAATTTAATCTTCCATCTCTTTGTTGAATGTACGTCAGTCACCAAACACTCACACATCTATCTCAATGGAAGAAATTATGATACAAGTCCAGCATGGGTGTGAAGCAGTTTTGTCCTTGTACCAACACTAACTCTACGCAGTGTAAACAGGGTGTTACGATGACCCAAGCTGACCTTGAAGCCCACTTCTAGGGAATTTCACACTGCTTTGCTCTTGTGTTGGATCAGGTGTCGATGGTGGATTTATGTCACAATTGCAGCCGTGGTAAGAAGTAAAACTGCTTTGCACTGACTTCACACCTGCCTACTGTAAATGCCTCCGTTGAGACTATTGTGCAGTCAGGTTCAGTCTATGGCCGGGATTTTCCCTGCCCGCGAGAAGGCCAAAAATCGGTTTCACCACGCCGTGAAACCAGCTTGTGATCGTTGGCTCCATCCGCCAATGGCGGGTTGGGTTTCCTGCCATCGGACACCGGGAACCCCGTTGTAATACATCTGCATATCATTATAAGCCCAGCATGCCGGAATCTTCCCCCCCACACTGGATCACCCGCCCACATCGGTGTAATTACACGCCGGCGTATTTCACAACAGTATGTAAAAGGCGTGCACTTGGTAGGCTGCTCTTTGGGGGGATCTCAGAGGTGAGTACACAGTAACGTTGTGGAGTGCTCTCCTGGGTTGCCTGTTGGACATAAATGTTGAGGCGCATTGGGGGAGCGGGGTGGGGGGTGCGGTGGTGGGGGTAAGGGCTGTCCTGCGCTTGAGGTGACTTGGAGGGGTGGGGGAGGGCTGGCCTGCAGTCGAAGGTAGCACACAATCACGTGTGGCATGCGGGGTCGAAGGGCGGGAAGTGGCCACGCATTAAGGGGCCTTCAGACTTAACCAAGATAGGTTCTGAGTACACCCATACGTCTCTCTCTTTCATCCTGCAGGAGGAGAGTGTCAAGATCATGGAGCTTGGTGACCTATGCCTCATGAATGAATCTATAGAATTCATTGCCACAGAAGGCTGTGGAGGCCAGGTCATTGAGTGTATTTAAGACCGAGATAGATAGGTTCTTGATTGGTAAGGGGGTCAAAGGTTATGGGGAGAAGGCAGGAGAATGGGGTTGAGAAACTTATCAGCCATGATTGAATGGCGGAGCAGACTCGATGGGCCGAATGGCCTAATTTCTGCTCCTATGTCTTATGGTCTTACAGCTGAGAGAGAGTGAAAACAATGGAGGAGAGAGTCACTGAGGTGCCTGGCTGTGCAAAGGGAGGAGCAGCCCTCTCTGGAAGTAGGCGAGGCTGGGGCTCCCACACATGCCGCAAAGAGCCACAGTGAGCTGTCGCTGGTCAGCGCTGAGCCAGACCCAGGATCTCTAGATACCACCTTTCATTCCCGCAGACCGAGACCAGTGTTGCCGAAGACTGCACATGTCTAGGGAACTGGTCGGTCACATCTGTCACATGCTGCAGGATTTGGCACCACGGGGACATGAAGGGCATCCATTGTCAGTGACTGAAAGTGACTGCGGCGCTCAATTTCTATGGCTCCTTTCAGGGCTCCACAGATGACCTCTTTGGGATCTCACAAGCCTCCACCCACAAATGCATCCATGAGGCCATGGATGCTATCTTCGCGAGGGCACACAACTTTGTGCATTTCGCCTAGGACCAGGACAGCCAGGATGCAAGGGCGATTGGATTGGACCAGATCTCGGGTTTCGCACAGGTGAAGGGTGCCATAAACTGCATTAACATGGCGCTCAGATCTCCATTGTAACACGTGGTCAACTATGTCAACCTCAAGGGCTTCCACTCGTTGAATGTGCAGCTGGTGTGCAACCATCACAAACACATCCTGCAGGTCTGTGCATGGTTTCCAGGGAGTGTGTACGACTCCTACATTCTCAGTCGGTCACAGATCCCTGAAGTTATCCAGGGTCCACAGAAGCTGCAGGTTTGGCTCCTCGGGGACAAGGACTACCTGCAGAAGACATGGCTGATGACACCTGTGCAGCGGCCTCAGACTGCAGCAGAGCGACGTTATAATGAGGCTCATGCTGCAGCTCACAACTTGGTGGAGCAGACCATCGGAATGCTGAAAATGAAGTTGCGGTGTCTGGACTGGTCTGGTGGAGCCTTGCAATATAGTCCACAGAGGGTGTCATGCATCATCGTCGTCCGCTGCGCCCTTTACAACCTGGTGCTGCAATGGGGAGAGGAGCTGGCTGAGAAGGAAATGGAGGAGCTGGAGGTCTCCTCCGCTGAGGAGGATGCTGACTGGGATGAGGGTGAGGAGTGTGATGACACAGCAGTTGGTAAAGGCTGAGTTGTTTAAATCCCAGAGGGAAACTTGAACAATTGTCATAACCTATATTTTCAATTGGTATGTCTGAGATGCAACTCTGAATTTAGGAATAAGACCACTGAGCCTCAAGAGGTTTTTTATATAAAACTAAATTAAACATTTATTAATTTAATGACAAACTAAACACATACACATGTCTACAAATTACTACTATAATATCTTCTAAACAAATCCCCAAATGAATCACTCCCGGGTAAATCTCCACCAAGGCAACAATAATGCATAGGCTTTAAACAGACACCAGGCAAAAGCACATTTGACCTTACGAGTTCAAAATGAGGTCCCTTGCAATTTGGTTCCTTTGCAGATACAGTTGTAGGCTAACAGGCTGGTTAGATCTTAAATGCCTCTGACTTACACACACAAATTCCTTTCTGTTTATACCTGGCTTTTCCTTTGAATGTAAGTTTTCCATGGTATCCTAGGCTTTTAACCTCACATCTTCTAACAATAATATTTTCATCCCACTAATTTTATTAATAATATAAACACCTTGCTTGGCGCCTCCCAGCTTGGTGCAAGATTTTACTCCCACTCTTGAATGCTTCATTCAACAAATGCAAATTTACACTTTACCTTCTACCCTCCTTACTATTTACCCAACTAACATCTCAAAACTACTATACATCAAAGCGCCCAGGCTAGCTGGCTTTAATCCAATAAAGACACACAGACACATACCCCAATACGATTCCAATTTTAAAATAATTTACAATAACATTACAGACATTAATATCTCTTCATGACAAGGAGGTGCTCAAAGGCGACAATGAAGGGGATGAGGCCTTCGCACTGGCCAGACGAGGCAGGCGTACTCGGGAGACACTCATGGCTGCTAGATTTGTGGAGGATGATGATGACATGGAGTGAGGAGACACCATAGATCCTCACATTGCATCTGTGGACGTTTGACTCCAGTCTGGCTTATGGCAGTACACATACCCTCTGTGATAATACTCCTGTCATGGAGAAGCAGTGGAGGCCCTAATAGTTGTTCGATTTTAGGAGGATGATGACGACATGCAGTGAGGACAATCCATAGATCTTCACATAGCCTCTGAGAATGTCTGACTCCTGTCTGGCTTGCGCTCTGTGATCAGGGTCATATCATCGAGACGTAGCCATGAAGCTTCAGAAGCATCTGATCCTTTGTCTGCCCTCAGCATCTGACCCCTTCAGGAACACGGCGTCACTAGTCACAGATGCTGAAGGCCAGCCCCACCTTAAAGGTGCTGAGAGCACACAGAGAGAATGAGACAACTCTGTGGCAACTGCCCACAACATTCTGGCAGCAATGTCCAGCACCGTCGAGGTGCAGGCATCAGTAATGTGTCCAGGGAGTGTGAGGCTGGACATCACTTTGGTCTGAAGGCTGCACAGAGCACAGGGAAGAGGCCCTGGACTGAGACATGTGCCTTTATCTAGTGCAGAAAGGTTTCACATCTGAGTGAGACGGACACTGCTCATCAGAACAAGGAGCCATAGGCAGGGGGATATTCTTAGGAGTTTATTGACAATAGTGAACATTTTTAAAAATTCATTTATGGGATGTGGGCATCACTGGCTAGGCCAGCATTTATTGCCCATCCCTAATTGCCATTGAGAAGGTGCTGGTGAGCTGCCTTCTTGAACCCCTGCAATCCATGTGGTGTAGGTACACCCACAGTGCTGTTAGGAAGGGAGTTGCAGGATTTTGACCCAGCGACAGTGAAGGAACGGCGATATATTTCCAAGTCAGGATGGTGAGTGACTTGGAGGGAAACTTCCAGGTGGTGGTGTTCCCACCTATCTGCTGCCCTTGTACTTCTAGATGATAGTGGTCAAGGGTTTGGAAGGTGTTGTCGAAAGAGCCTTGGTGAATCCCTGTACAAGTGATTAAAACTCATGCCCAGGCTGTGCAACTGCATCTTCTTAACTTTCCTAGCCCTGCTGCTACGTCTTGGTGCTCCCCCGACATCCACAGTGGAGGTTGAGGCAGCCTGCTGACTGCTACGCCCTGTCTGTGATGATCTTGGCAGGCGTCCTCCTTAGGGTCGAGACATGGAGGGCCCTGGCCTGCTTTCGGGGCCCTGCTGTGTGGCAGTGGCACCCTCCTCGGCCTAGGCAGCTGGAGTTGCTGAGGCCACAGGAAGAGGGGCTGGACATTCCCGGAGTCAGCTGGATGGATGGCCCCAGGGGCTACACCTGCTGATCCTCCTTCCTATGGGTGCCCAAAGGCCCCTGGCTGATTCTTTGAGGATAAGGGATAGCTGGAGTGAGATCGAGCAGCCTTGCATCCATCTTGCGTACACACTGTTGGAGGCCAACTATGGTGTCAGTGATGGAGTTGAGCCTGTGCAGCAGTGCAGGAGTGACATCCTGGATCAGGAATGCCATAGTGGTGCCCACCATCCTACCAGTGTTGACCTTGGTGTGTTGGTATGCTGGCACTATCACCTCAGCCTGAAGGTGGGTGGACTCTTCCATCATGCCTTGCAATCTGAGGAGTGCAGCAGGAATCCCTTCCTGATGTTCCTGAGCTGGCCTTTGCATCTCCAGCAACTGTGAAATGACCGAATCCAGAGGCCCCGTCATCTGACTCAGACTCATCAAATTTCTGGCCTCCGGCAGTCCCCCAAGTGCCGGACACTTGGGAAGTCCCTGCCTCCACCTGCCTTGGATCAGACAGTGCAATGTGCTCACCAGACTGTGATCATAAGGCTACTGTAAAGCTAGGTTCCACCGAGGTGTGTGTCTCTGCGTTGGTGGTGGGTGTGGGTGAGCGCATGACGGGACTTAAAGTAGGGTGTCTCCAGATTCTTCTTCATTAGCGTCTTTGGGGCTTGATTGGAGGCCCTGGGTTGTGGACTCCCTTGGCTGTTTGGCAGGTGTGCCTGTGAAAGCATGGAGAGATAATTAGTGCATGGCAGTGGCCTGTGAAAGAGGGCACATCACTCACCCCATGGTTGTCTGATGGATGTTGCACTGCTGGATCCTCACTTGGTAGAGCAGCGCTGACCTCACCGTCAGCACAGGAACAGTCCAGATCTTCGCTGTCCAGCTGGATGGCTCTGTTTTCAAAGTCCATGAGGACCTTGATTTCAGGCATTTTTCCATTGGTCTGTGACCTCTCCCTCTTGTTGTGTGCCAGCTTGCCCTGCATGAATAGAGATGGAGAGGGTGTACGCAGGACGCCTGCCAGGCCAGATGATAAGAATGCCTGGCATGTGTGGGTGGTGAGTGTTCCCACAGACGGGGTGAGGACAATGAAGGTGTATGTGAAAGAGTGAACGGTGATGTCCCTTAAACCGGCAGTGAATGAGGGCCCTGTGGATGTGTGATGGGCTTGTGAGTGTGTGAGTTGAGAGTGACGAGATGAGTGACTTACCCTGGCGGAATGGAAGAGATCATTCATCCTCTTGTGGCACTGGGTGGCTGTCCTCTTTTGAAGGGCGTTGGCACTGACCACCGCTGCCACTGCCACCCAAGCCTGGTAGATCATGCTGCTGCCTGTTCTGCACCCAGAGCAAGGAGGGGAGGGGTGCGTTGAGCAGAGGACATTACAGCGAGCCTCCGCTGCATCCAAAAGGTGCTCAAGGGACCCGTCATTGAAGCTGGGACCTGCAGCCTTTTTGCCTTTCAGGGCCGTGTCTTCTTTGCAGCAGTAGTGGGCTGGAAACATTGAGAGGTGTGCGCCCGGCATGATGAAGCAGTGAGGTGATGGCGTGGCGCGAGAATGAGAGCCCACCCACCATAGAAACGATGTGTTTCCCGGGAATGCATAATTAATGCGGCGGGTTTGGGACGATACGACGTGGGAAGCCGCCATTGCGGCCGGCGGATAAAACATTTTACTCACCCGCTACCTCACTTAGTGCAAATCTGGGATGATTCTGCCCTATGTTATATGGGTGCCCTTGATAACTTCTATTTGTTAAATGTTATAAAATCAATTTTATTCTTTTGGGTGTCAGTACGTTTTCAGATGTAGTGCAACTGAGGTGGAGGAAATTATGTTCCAAAAGTGGAATTAAGCAGATGGTGTTTGACTTGAATGCCAGATTTGAATATCTGGGTCTAGAATGACTTCTGCAGTCAGCTAAGGAAACTGAGCCTGTGCTCAAAGTTCAGGAGATGAATATGATGGGCTTAGTCCTCCAGGTTTCAATTGAAGCAAGTTATTTATTTTTTAAAAATTAATTTACAAGGACGTCGGCTTTGCTGACAAGATGGCCATTCATTGCCCATCGCTAATTAAGAAGCTGGTGGTGAGCCGCTTTCTTGAATACAATTGAATGGCTTGCTTGCCCAAGCCAGAGGACAGTTAAGAGTCAACCACATTGCTGTGGGCCTGGAGTCACATATAGGCACAGACCAGTAAGGAAGGCAAGATTTCCTTCCATAAAGCACAGCAATGAATCAGACAGACCAAAAATAGAAAAAGCTGGAAAAACTCAGCAGGCCTAGTAGCATCTGTGGAGAGAGAAACAGAGTACGGACTCGAAACGTTAATGCTGTTTCTCCCTCCACAGATGCTGATAGGTCTGCTGTGCTTTTCCAGCATTTTCTGTTTTAGTTTCAGATTTCCAGCATCTGCAGTATTTTGTTTTTTACCTTAAAGAATCAGATGGGTTTTTCCAACAATCCAATAGTTTCATGATCACCATCACTGATACCAGCTTTTAATTTATTTAATTAACTGAATGTAAGCTCCCACGGCTGCCGTGATGGGATTTGAACCCGTGTCTATGGATCATTAGGCCAGGTATGATATTCAGCGAGGCAGTCTGATAACACAGAGGTGATTGCAGAGTCTTCATAAGGAGAGAATTTAATGAATAATATTTGGGTGTACAAATCTTTTTTCCACCATCTGACTCCAGTAAAAGACGGACTTTGGTCACCACTGTAATAAATTATTCCATGTTGCACCAACCGTGTGCCTGTCATCCAGCCACTGACAAGAACTTCCTATCTCACTAGCAAGGCACTTAGGTTTTCGATGTAAAGTAAAATTATTTCTCGTTCTTCACTGGATTTAGCTTCCCCGAGTTCATTTAATTGAAGATATTCACCAGCAGCCAGCGAGAAGAAAGTATTTAACCAAATATTATGAGCTGAATTGGAATCAATAGTGCAGCTGTGACTGGATGTGTTCAAACTAAAAACATTCAGTCCTGTCACCTCTGCTGACATTTAATTACCTCCCAGACTTAAATTATAAGCTAAGGGATACAATGACTGCAATTGACATCAAATAAACTTGAGGGATATGCCATGAATGAAAGCTCTTATGTTGGGCAAAGCTCTAATTATTGCAAATTCTCTGTGAAATTAAGTCAATGAAAATCCATGGCAAACTGCAGAACATAATTGCAAACCATTTCTGGGTCTTTTAAAGTAAGGACGTTCTGGATTTGGATGGCAAGGATGTTTGAACCAGCAGATATTTCTCAGAAACTACCACGCCTGGTTCAGTTAACACGATTAAGAAGAAAAGTGCCCTAACGCTAATGAACTTGCTGGAGAGACAAATGGTTTCTATTAACTTTCTTATTACCTTGACCAATGATATACTTCTTTTAAATTTAGTGAACCAATTATCTAGCATCTAGTTCTCATTTTTCAACTTGCAATGCGTTGGCTTCTTGGAGCCCTTTTCATCTCTTACTCATTCTCCTGAATCCTTTTTGGCCTCTGCCGCAATTGCTCGAGACCAGCGCAAACAAGGAACCAAACAAAGTTGCTTGCTGAATGAGGAACTGACAAGAGTGAAGCTGCCAAGTACTTAAATATATTCAGCTTCTATTGCACCAAAATAGTCTTCAGCAAATGTTTGCTCCTGTTTTAGCCAAACATTGATAGACTGTGCAAATCACATCAACGTTTACCTTGTGATGGAGATGTCATTGAATCATGGGTTATAAGGTCATTGTGATCATACAATATAGAGCTGTGTCTGTAAAAAGATATCAGTTGACCCAATATACTAGTTCCACATCAGTTCTTTCTACTCTAGTCCCATTTTCCTTCTTTTTCCTATATATTTATCCTCTCCAAGTGACTATCAAATTGCCTCACACAAAAAAAAACGATGACCCAACTTCAACTACAATAATGCATCCCATATTCTTAAAAAACCTTTGGGCTCAAAAAAGTCTTCTAGTCTCCTCCTTTATGTTTTAATTTTAATTCTAAACTGATTGTTGTTGAACCACTGACTATTGGGGATTACCTTTCACTATTTACTCATTAAAACAGCTGAACACTTCTTATTAAATTCTCCCTTAAATTCCTCCGCCTTAGTGAAAGCAGTCCAATTTTTCGAAGTCTCTCATTGTAATTAAATCCTTACAAACCTGGCATCCAAAGACATCTGTGTTGTGCCTTTTCCCTGATCCCACTCGTGCTTCTAATAAAAAAAGAATTCAGCAGCTTTAGTTTAACAACTTTAGATCTTAAGCGTCACTCCATTTTCTCTCGGACAGAGTTTGCTGGTAATGGAAGGTCACTGCACCGGAGCTACAGAGAGTGGAGGATGTCCTGGGTGGTGCTTGGAAGGGGATTCCCTCTCAGTATATGGATGAAGGATGACCTGTATCTCTGGAGCCTACTTGACTTTCTCCTGCCATTTTCTCAGACCATGGGAGTCTTCGCCATTTTTCCAGATTTTCCATGCTTCCTCCTGCCCTGCTATTCTGCTTTTCCCATTTACACCTCCTCTAAACCCATCTTTTGCTTCTTTACTTGCCCCATTACCATTTCCTTCGCCTCGTGCCATCATCCTTTTTTTACATTTGATCGCCTTCCACCCTATGACAGATTTTCCTGTTTGTCCTTTCCTTTCCCCACCTGCCTTTCCCTGTCACCTGCTTAAAAGCTGCTCATTTCCTTTTATTCATTCATGGAATGTGGACATCGCTGGCTTGGCCAGCATTTATCGCCCATCCCTAAATGGCCTTGAGAAGGTGGTGGTGAGCTGCCTTCTTGAACCGCTGCAGTCCATGTGGTGTGGGTTCACCCACAGTGCTGTTAGGGAGGGAGTTCCAGGATTTTGACCCAGCGACAGTGAAGGAACGGTGATATATTTCCAAGTCAGGATGGTGAGTGGCTTGGAGGGGAACTTTCAGGTGGTGGTGTTCCCATCTATCTGCTGCCCTTGTCCTTCTGTTTGGTAGTGGTCGTGGGCTTGGAAGGTGCTGTCAAAGGAGGCTTGCTGAGTTCCTGCAATGCATCTTGTAGATGGTACACACTGTTGCCACTGTACATTGGTATTGGGGGAAGTGAATGTTTGTGGATGGGGTGCCAATCAAATGGACTGCTTTGTCCTGGATGGTATCAAGCTTCTTGAGTGTTGTTGGTGCTGCACTCATCCAGGCAAGTGAGGAGTATTCCATCACACTCCTGAATTGTGCCTTGTAGATGGCAGACAGGCTTTGGGGATTCAGGAGGTGAGTTACTTGCCACAGGATTCCTAGCCTCTGACCTGCTCTTATAACCACAGTATTTATATGGCTACTCCAGTTCAGCTTCTGGTCAATGATAATCCTCCGGATATTGTTAGTGGGGGATTCAGCGATGGCAATGCCATTGCATGTCAAGGGGTGATGGTTAGATTCTCTCTTGTTGGAGATGGTCATTCATGCCACACAAGTGCCAAGCAATGTTACATGCCACTTATTAGCCCAAGCCTGGATATTGTCCAGGTTTGCTGCAGTTGGGCATGGACTGCTTTTGCAAATGGTGCGGAACATTGTGCAATAATCAGCGAACGCCCTTACTTCTGACATTATGATGAAAGGAAGGTCATTGATGAAGCAATTGAAGATGGTTGGGCCTAGGACACTGCCTTGAGGAAGTCCTGCAGTGATGTCTTGGAAATGAGTTAATTGACCTCAACAATCACAACCATCTTCCTTTGTGCTAGGTATGACTCCAACCAGTGGAGAGTTTTCCCCTTGATTCCCATTGACTCCAGTTTTTCTGGAGAACCTTGATGCCACACTCTGTCAAATGCTGCCTTAATGTCAAGGGCAGTCACTCTCACCTCATGCATGGAGTTTACGTCTGGCGTTCAGTTAATCTCAAACTTCTTCAAGCTCTGATGGAAGATCATCCACTTGAAAAGTTAATTCAGTTTCCCTATCTACAGCCGCTGCCGGACTTGCTGAGCATTTCCAGCAATTTCCGTGTTTATTTCAAATTTCCAGCATCTGTAGTATTTTGATGTTTTATGAATAGTACAAGGATTTGGCAAAAAAAGGAGAGTCAATTTTATTTCAGGTGATTAAAACAGAATGGTGGTGGATAATCAGGTTGTTCAATTACCTTTGGGTTGCTTGTCTCAGGCTTTTTTTCTGGTTAGGCTTATCCATTCCTTTTATTGATAGGAGATTTGGAAGAAAGTGATAGGGAAAGAAAATGCAAAGGTCAGTCAGATTTAACAATGTCATCAAAGTTCCCCTGCCCAAGAATCATGGGCAGTAGCACTTCCATGAAAAAAGATTTCAAAATCCATTTTGTTTCACTTAGAACCATAGGCATTTATAACACTGAAGGAGACCATTAGCCCCATTCTGCAGCTCTTCACTAGAGCAATCCAAAAGTAAACCAACTTCTTAGCTCTTTCCCCATAGTGCTGTATTATTCTTTGCTACAGTTATTAGCTTTCTCTACCTGCCTCAATCACCCATTGTGACATTGCAGTCAATGCTCCACCAAGTCTCTACAGATAGAAGTCTATTTTATCACTCTCTGAATGACACAGCGGGATTTTCATTTTTGGGGTCGGGACCCCAATGTCGGGGTAATTTCCGCATTTCGGCCCCCCACCATGGCATCAGCATAACATGCGTGCCGCGATTTTTGAATGGAAAGTCAACTCATGGTCAGAGGGTGCTCTCACTGTCCAGTTAAGGATGGCAGGTGGGCTCCAGAAGCTGGAGGGCCACTAGGAGGCCCTGTAGCACTGACGGAGCTGCAGTCTGCCAATGCAGGTAAGGGAGAGAGAGGGCGCCTCAAGATGGAGGTGCTCTCGCAGCAGTTTTACACACTTTAAAAGAAACAAGTGGCCACAGTTGCCAAACCAGGAGAAGCACTCCAGCCTCCAGACACTACAGTGGGCCTGCGGGCTGACTTTAAAATTCCAGTTTTCTGACTGTTAGCCCAAGAAAATCCCGGCCCCTTTTGGGGCAGGTTTAATAGGGCAGCCAGGCTGTTCATGGCAGTCGCATTCATATGTTTATAAGTATTGTAGTGAACCAGGAGCAGTTTTGAGAAAATTCCCAGTCACGATGACCTTTGACCCGGAAGCAGTACATTAAGGAAAATTTGTAATTTCTTTAAAATGTCCAGGGAATCGATAATATTTTAAAGAACGCTTGACAATTACTTTTAAGAGTTTGCACCAATTGTAAAGGGGTCAATTGTAATTTTCTTGAGTAATAAGAACTACTAGTCAATGTGACCTGGTGATCCTTGACCAGGAGGTAGTAGCAACAGGGAGGAGGATAAGGTACAGAAGCCATGTGGGCAGACGCAAAGGGTTGAATTGTCCCAGATTTGCACAAAGTGCGGTAGCGGGCAGCAAAAAGGACTTTTTAATCCGTCGGCCGCAATGGCAGGTTTTCACGCTATATTATTCCATTCCCAGTGCGTCCCACCTCAATAATGCATTCCAGGGAAGCACATTGGATCACCGATGGAGCAGCCTCTGATTCGCCTGCCCTGCCGTCACCCCTGGCTTTCAGTAATCTGGGCACCATGTATCAAGGGCACCCCTGCACAGAGCTAGCACTCTCCATGGCATCGGAAGCTGCTGCAAAGTCATAGCTGCAAAAGGGAGGAAACATGCTGCCCCAAAATTTAGCAACGCCTCCCTCAGGTACCGACTGGGTCCAGTGGAGGCCTGCTGTGAAGTCCCCTACCCCTGGTCTGGGTGAAGACCAGCAAGCAAGGTGACAAATCCAGCATGGGAGCCACTGGCAGCAGTGGTCAGCACCAACACCCTGCAAAAGCGGACAGACACCCAATGCCAAAAGGGGATGAATAACCTCCTTCGTTCTGCCAGGGTAAGCCACTGTTCTCATCACTTTCAACTCACACACTCACAAACCCATCACACGTCCATAGAGATCTCACTCACTGCTAGTTCAAGGGACATCACCATTCACTCTTACACACACACCTTCATCTGCCCCGCAGATCCTGTCCTCATCCGTCCATGACCACTCACCACCCACACATGCCAGGTATCTTTATCACCTGGATTGACAGGCGTCCTGCTTACACTCTCTCCATCTGTCTTCATGCAGGACAAGCTGGCGCACAACAAAAGGGAGAGGTCGCAGACTGGTGGAGGAATTCCTGACATCAATGTCCTCACAGACTTTGAAAACAGAGTCATCCAGCTGGCCGGTGTTAATATGGATTGTTCCTGTGCTGACAGTAAGGTTGGTGGTGATCAATCAAGTGAGGATCCAGCAGTGCAACATCCATCAGACAACCATGCTGTGAGTCCGTTCCCCTGTTCCACAGTTCCCTCCCACGTACTAATTATCTCTCCTTGCTTTCACAGTCACATCCAGGAAGCAGCTGAGGGGGTCTAGGAGCCATGTCCTTGACTCAAGCCCTGAAGACACCTTGGAAGAAGAATCTGATGACACTCTAATTGAGGACCCGTCACAGCGTTCACCAAACCCTCCACCTGCGCAGGGACATACACCTGGTTCTAGACTAACCTTGAGGTCACAATCGATTGAGCACATCACACTGTCTGATCCACAACAGGTGGTGCCATGGATTTCCCAGGTTTCTGGCACTTGGAGGACTGCTGGAGGCCAGAAATCTGCTGAGTCTGAGTCAGATGACGATCCTCTAGACTCAGTCACACCACAGTTGCTGGAGCTGCACAGGCGAGCTCGAGAATATCGGAAAGGTATGTCTGATGCATTCCTCAGATTGCAAGGCACAATGGAGGAGTCTGTCCACTTTCAGTCTGAGGTGATAGCACTGGCATGTCAATGCACCACGGTCCACACTGGTAGGATAGTGGCCAACACGGAGACCTTGGAGCGAGACATCAGTCCTGCACTGCTGCGCGGGCTCAACTCCATGTTTGGCATCCAACAGTGTCAACACGAGAAGGATGTGGGTCAGCTCGATCTCACTCCAGCTTCCCCTTCTCCTCAACAATTCAGCTAGGGGCCCTGAGCAACCCATAGGGAGGAGGATCAGCAGATGCACACCCCAGGGCCTTCCACCCAGGTGAGTCTGGGAGTGTCCGGCCCATCTGAATCCCCTCTTCCTGTGACCCCAGCAGCTCCAGCTCCACAGGCTAAGGAGGGTGCCACTGCTATATAGCAGGACTCCAAAAGCAGGCCGTGACCCTCCAGGTCTTGGCCCTAAAGAAGACGTCCGCCAAAGTAATCACAGACAAGGTATAACAGTCAGCAGGCTGAATCCACCTCTGCTGTGGACATCAGGGAGCACCAAGATGTAGCAGCAAGGTTAGGAAATTTAAGATGTAACTCTTTCGAGTTATCAACAGATCGCATGTAACTCTTTCGAGTACATTCACAGTTCTTGGTTTCTGGGAGTGGGACATGAACCCACAACCTTCTGATTCAAAGGCGAGGGTGCTATGAACTGAGCCACAGCTGACACCTCTTTTAAGAAGATGTAACTCTTTCGAGTTATCAACAGATCGCATGTAACTCTTTCGAGTACATTCACAGTTCTTGGTTTCCGGGAGTGGGACATGAACCCACAACCTTCTGATTCAAAGGTGAAGGTGCTATGAACTGAGCCACAGCTGACACCTCTTTTAAGAAGATGTAGTTGCACAGCCTGTGCATGGGTGTTAATCACTTGTAATTAATGTTCGCTATTGTAAATAAATTCCCAAGAATGTCTCCTTGCCTATGGCTCTTTGTTATGATGGGCAGTGTTCGTGTCACTCAGGTGTGAAACCTTGGTTCCTGCACAAGATAAAGGCTCGTGTCCCAGTCCAGGGCCTCTTCCCTGTGCAGTGTGTGACCTTCAGGCCAAAGTGATGTTCTGGCTTCACCCTCACTGGACACTTTAGTGATGTCTGCACCTCGATGGTGCTTGTCATTGCTGTCAGAATGTCATGGGCAGATATCACAGAGTTCCATCATTCTCTCCGTGTGCTCTCAGCACCTTTGAAGTGGGGCTGGCCTCCCATCTCTTCAGCATCTGTGACCGGTGACGCTGTGCTCCTGAAGGGGTCAGGTGCTGAAGGCTGACTAAGGATCAGGTACATTTAAAGTTTCACGGCTGCATCTCCATGATACAGCCCTGATCACAGAGTGCAAGCGAGCTGCCCTCAGCTGCGGAAGAGTACTCACTTTTGACAAGCTTTTCCAAGTGTGTGGCTGCTTCCCTCACCACCCGGCATGTCTTCGAGTATTTCCTTCAGTCTGTGATGCCTTGGCCCCCAGCCCCCCTCTTGGTCTGACCCACACTGGAGCCCTTGCCCTGGCACTTGCCTGTGTCCCCCGCAAATGCTCAGCTCCTTTCCCTTGACGTTCTATGGGCAGTGCTTATGAGCACTGTGCAAGGTTGTGTGTGCTCACCTCCGAGTTCCCCTTGAAGTTCAGGTCACCTAAGTAAAGGCAGCCATGAAGCACGCTGTTCTGAAGTCACGCTGACTCGGTCTGTAAATTGGCTGGAATTATAATTAAATGCAAATGTATTAAAATGACATTCCTGATGTGTGGCGGTGATAAACGTGACCTGCCATTAACAGGTGGAACCGACGATCGTAAACCGGTTTCACGGCAGCTTAAAACCAATCTTTGGTGTTCTCGCCGCATCGTTCCCCCCAACCTGCCATGAGTCCTGACGCCAATGGAGCCGGAAAGTTCTGGCCAAAGAAGAGCTGCACCAGTGGAAGAACAGAGAAGGCACATCTCCAAGCAGCTGGATGCGTAATACCCTTTAAAAAGGCAGAAAGCTAAGGACAGGGTTTGTAAATTCAACAGCTGTTCTTCAGTTTTGCCGGAGCCAACCAGACCGTTTAACAAGTTTATTAAAGGAGTCTGTGGGGAGTATGTGCCATCAAGACTCTCATGAACCTAACTAAGGAGGTTTTGCAGGAGTGTACTGTTTGGGTGCCAACTGCCTCCAGGGGACTTGAATGGATTGAATTTACTGCAGCAGGTGATTGCAGATGAAATCCAGTGATGAGAAATGTAAGAGATCCTGCATTCCAGAGGCCAAGTTGGAAATGCCATGAGATTGCATGTGGTGCCACATTTTGTGCAGGGAAGAGATAATAATACTTGTAATCTCATTTGATGGCCCTCATTGCATCTGCTATTCCATTTGTAATTTATAGCTTGTGCCAACCATAATTTACCAGTTAATTCATGTTTAATTTACATAGGTTCTGTATTCATGTTAAAGTAAAAGCTAGAAAAAGTGGAACCTTGTTGGTAATACCTTCATTTGGAGGTCATTCAGTAAACTTGGTCATTTCGGTTTATGGATTCCCCACAGGGATTGTAACACCAGAACATGCCATCACTTGAACAGCATTGAGACCAGAAGGGCTCCAATGGCTTTTCTCCCTGCCTGAATAAAATAAATATGAATTTCTTTTAAACTGAGAATTTTAAAAATCAATAATCATAGCATCAAGCATGCAATCAAATATGGATCAATGTCAGCTGCTTTTGAAAGCAAGGCACAATCATTTCTGTCATGCCTGTACAAGGAAGTAATCATTTCAGGTGATATGTCTCCAAGTTGCAGACTTTTTATGTATTACAAAAATTTAAGATTTTGAGGGGGCGGGACCGGTGATATAGTAATGCATGAAGAAGCAGGGGGATTGAAAAGATCTGTCACTTTAGGTCAGATTACACAACTGTGAAGGGGACTGTGAGCATTGTTTGAGTGACAGCTTTATGAGTCATTAATCAGTTTAAAGGCTTTTGGAGAGGTTTATGAGTGGTTGTTTGTGGATTTTAACAAAGGTACGGGTACTTAAGAGGAGCGAATTTTTTCAACCTTAATTTGAATGGCTGTGATTGACGGTTTTATGAGAGTAGAAATGTTTTAAAAGTGGAGTTTGAATAGCTATGATTGACAGTTTCATGAGAGTATTTTTTTTAAATAGTAGAGTTGAATGGATGATTGTTTATTTATTTATTTCATGTTAAAAGATTTTCCAGTTTTATTAAAATGTTCACATGTTCTGTTCATAATGGATAGTGGATATGGAGGACACTTGGGAGACATAAGGGGGCATAGGATTATGGTGACGGCATGGGAGATATGAGGGGACCTAGAGAAGGCATGGGTGGGAGAGTGAGGGGTGAAGGCTGGAATGCCTAAGTGTTTTGAATAGAATTGTCCCAGTGAAAGAAGGCAGGCTTTCTAACCTGCTGGTCTTGGCACCCACCCAATTCTGTTCCCACCTTGGGCCTGCTTCGGGTAGCGGTGACCCCAGCTCCAGCCTGACCCTGAACAACCGGGGGGGTGAAAATAACATGTTCGTGATGTGGCTCTTTCAGGACTCGGGGACACGACGTTGGGAAATGGCCTGACTCACGCTGCCCCAGCCTATCATGAAAATCTGATCCTTTCCCTTTATGATGTGAAGTAATAAAATGAGAAATAATTTTGAACTCTTGAAAACAACAAGATGGATTGCCACAGTGAATGGCAGGAAAAGAAGTTACTTGACAAAAGAAGATCTGCAGTGAAAATTCAGGGAAATAATATTATGAAACAGATTAGTTCCGCTAAGAAATAAAACCCATGTAGATAATGGAAAATGAATTCCTACACCAGAGCAGATTTACTAGCTGCCAGCCAGGTGAATATTCTTGCATAATGTGTTTATTAAAATAATTGTGTGAACATTAAATATCCCATTAAAACTCTGCCTATATGACACTGCCATACTAGAACCTGCAACACTTTTCTGCCTCAACGATGAAGAAATCTGTAAAAGTAAGTCACCCCATGAACTGACGAGCTTTCAAAGTTGTGGAAGCAGGGATAGTGACAGTTTGTATTTTTTCAGCTAAATAATGTGTTCTTCTCTTTGAATTTCCATGAATTCTTAATTGAGGAGCATAGTGACTTCCATTACCAATGATCATCTCTGGAGACCTCAGTTTAAATCCAGCCCAGGGAAAGGTGAAAGGCCACGTTTCACTTGTGACAGTTAAGGGTCAGAGGCAAAATGAATTCTGGCAGTCTCTGTCTGGTTCCTGATGAGCAGTCTGTACCTTGCAGTGCTGTACAAATATACTGAAATCTATGCACGAAATGCTTGTTGTGCAATGCACGGAATTCAATCTAGAGTGGATGAAGTTAACAAGTACCTTCCACTTGAAATACACATCTGAACATCCAAAATAACCCTGGCTTCCCTAAGAAATGGAGAGGAGAGGTACTTGATGTTGGAGGGAGAAGATACAATTGTCGTGGCCCATGTAGGTACCAACGACATAGGTAGGATTAGGAAAGAGGTTCTGTTGAGGGAGTATGAGCAGCTAGGGGCTAAACTGCAAAGCAGAACCTCAAAAGGTAATAACCTCTGGATAATTACTCGAGTCATGAGAAAATTGGCGTAGGGTAAATAAGACTAGAGAGTTGAATGCATGGCTCAAAGATTGGTGTGGGAGAAATGGGTTTCAATTCATGGGGCACCGGCACCAGTAATGGGGAAAGTCGGAGCTGTGCCATTGGGATTGTCTTCGCCTGAGCCGTGCTGGAGCCAGTGTTCTGGAAGGTCTCATAAATAGGGAGGTAGAGAGGGCTTTAAACTAAATAGTGGGATCAAGTGAGGGAAGGTGTGCTAAATTAAATGGAGAGGACAAGGGAAGAGAGCAAGGTATCAGCAATAAGGGTAATGAAAATCAGAGCAAAGCAGGAAGGGACAGAGCGTACAAACTAAGGAGTGCACCAGCAGAGGTAAGTTTGCAAAGATAGTAAAAAGTCAGAACTAAAGGCTCTGCATCTGAATGTGTGTAACATTCATAACAAAATGGATGAATTGTCAGCTCAAATGGAAATAAATATGTATGACCTGATAGCCATTATAGAGACATGGCTGCAAGATGACAAAGGCTGAGACCTGAATATCCAAGGGTACATGACATTTTGGAAGGGCAGGAAGCTAGGAAAAGGTGGAGGGGCAGTTATTTTAATTAAAGGTGACATTTGTACAATAGAGGAAGATTACCTTAGTCTAAATTTGAAGATGTAGAATCAGCCTGGGTAGAGATAAGAAATAGTAAATGTAAGAAGTCACTTGTGGGAGTAATTTAGAGGCCCCTATCATTGACTACACTATAGGATGGGGGTATACAGGGAAAAATAAGTCTGTGAGAAAGGTACGGAAATAATCATGGATGATTATAATCTACATATGGATTGGACAAACCTGATTGGCAAAGGTAGCCAGGAAGGTCATTCATAAAGTATTTTTGGGACAGTTTCTTAGAGTAGAAAGTTCTAAAGCCAGCTAGAGAGGAGGTTATTCTAGATCTGGTAATGTGCAATGGGACAGGATTAATTAATTACCTCATAGTGAAGGCTTTCCTTGGTAGCAGTAAAAATATGTTTGAATTTTGTATACAGTTTGAGGGGGTGAATTGTGGGTCTAAGACTAGTGTTTTAAACTTAAATAAGGGCAATTATGTGGGCATGAGGACAGAGCTGGCTAAAGGGAAATTTGGTTAAGGGATAGCTCAGTGGTAATGTAATAGCAGATATTTAAAAGAAGATATTTCAAAACACTCAACAAAGATACATTCTAATGAGAAAGAAAGACTCTAGGGAAAGGATGCACCATCCATGGCTAACTAAGGAAGCTTCAGATAGCATTAAATTACAAGAAAAAGTATACAATTTCAAAATGTTCCGTGGCAGGTCAGAAGATTGGGCAGAATATTTAAAAAAAAGCAAAGAATTACTAAAAGAAATAAGGAGGGAGATGGTCGAGTATGTTAGAAAGCTAGCTAGAAATATAAAAAGATAGTAAGATAGTATATGTAAAGAGATAGTATATATAAAAAGATAGTAAGTGTTTAAAAAGGAATAGAGTAACTAAAGTGAGCATTGGTCCTCTAGAGAGCAAGTCAAGGGAATTACTATTGGAAAATAAAGAAATTGCGGATGAATTGAACAGGTATTTTGTGTTTATCTTCACTGTAGAAGACACAAGTAACATCCCAGAAATAATTGTAAATCAAGAGGTGAAAGTGAGGGAGGAACTTAAAACAATTACAATCATCAGGGAAAGGGTGCTGAGAAAAATATTGGAACTACAGGCAAACAAGTTCTCCAGGTCCTGATGGACTTCATCCTAGGGTCTTAAATGAAGAGGCTGCTTAGGTAGTGGATGCATTGGTTTTAATTTTCCAAAATTCCCTAGATTCTGGAAAGGTTCCATCAGATTAGAAAATAGCACTCTATTCAAAAAAGGAGGGAGACAGAAAGCAGGAAGCTACAGCCAGTTAGCCTAAAATCTATCATAGGGAAATTGCTGGAACCCATTATATAACAAATTATAAAGGAGGTTATCGCAGGGCACTTAGAAAATCTCAATGCAATCAGGCAGAGTCGACATGGTTTTGTGGAAGGGAAATCGTGTTTGGCTAATTTATTAGAGTTCTTTGTGGAGGCAACAAGCAATGTAGATAAAGGGAATCTGTAGCTATGGTGTACTTGGCTTTTCAGAAGGCATTTGACAAGGTGCCACATATGAGTTAGGAGCAGGAGTAGGCCATTCGGCCCCTCGACCCTGGTCTGCATTAAATAAGATCATGCCTGATCTGACTGCAATCTCCTGCCAACCCCAGATATCCTTTCACCCCTTATTTATCAAGGATCTATCTAGCTGTGCCTTGAAAACATTCAAAGACTCTGCTTCCAGAACCTTTCAAAGAACAGAATTCCAAAGACTCACGACCCTTTGAGAGAAAGAAATTCTTCTCATCTCTGCCTTAAATGGGCAACCCCTTACATTTAAACAGTAACCCCTAGTTGTAGATTCTCCCACAAGAGGAAACATCCTCCCCACAGCCACCTTGTCAAGAGTCCTCAGGATCATATATGTTTCAATCAAGTCATCTCTCACTCTTCTAAACTCCAGTGGATACAAACCTAGCCTATCCAATCTTTCCTCATAAGACAACCTGCCCATTCCTGGCAGTAGCATAGTAAACCTTCTCTGAATTGCTTCTAATGCATTTACATCCTTCTTTAAATAAGGAGACAAATGCTGTGCACAGTACTCCAGATGTGGTCTCATTAGTGCTCTGGACAACTGAAGCATAACCTCCCTACTTTTATATTCAATTTCCCTCACATTAAATGATAGCATTATATTAGCTTTTCCAATTACTTGCTGTATCTGCATACTAGCCTTTTGTGATTCAGGCACAAGGACATCCAGATCTCTCTGAATCTCAGAGCTCTGCAATCTCTCACCATTTGGATAATATGCTTCTTCTTGATTCTTCCTGACAAAATAGACAATTTCCCATTTTCCCTCATTATACTCCATTTGCCAGATTTTTATCCACTCACTTAACCTATCTATATCCCTTATGTCCTCTTCACCACATACTTTCCTACCTATCTTTGTATCATCAGCAAATTTAGTAGCCATACCATCTGTCCCTTCATCCAAGTAATTTATATAAATTGTAAAATGTTGAGGCCCCAGCACTGACCCCTGTGGCACACCACTCATCACATCCTGCCAACCAGAAAAAGACCCATTTATGGCCACCCTCTATTTCCTGTTAGCCAGCCAATCTTCTATACGTGCCAATATGTTACCCCCTACATCATGAGCATTTATTTTCCACAATAACTTTTGACGTGGCATCGTATCAATTGCCTCTTGGAAATCTAAGTACAGTACATCCACCGGTGCTCCTTTATCCATAGCACATGTGACTTCTTCAAAGGACTCCAATAAATTGGTTAAACATGATTAACTTTCACAAAACCATGCTGACTCTGCCTGATTACGTTGAATATTTCCAAGTGCCCTGCCATAACATCTTTACTAATAGCTTCCAACATTTTCCCTATGACAGAGCAGCACCTAGCATACCTACAACAAGATAGTACGTTAGAGAATAATGTAGGGAAGTGTGAAGTTATTCACTTAGCCCTAAGAATAGAAAAGCAGAATATTTTTGAAAAGTGAAATTTGTAAGTCTCGATAGACAAATGGCATGTTTGCCTTTGTTGCAAGTACAGGAATAAAGAATAAAAGCAAAATAGAACTGCTGCTGGAAATATGGAATGAAGCAAGAAAATGCTAGAAAAACTCAGCAGTTCTGGCAGCAACTGTGGAGAGAGAAACGGAAGAGCCATGTTGGACTTGAAAAGTTAATCTGTTTCTCTCTCCACAGATGTTGCCAGACCTGCTGAGTTTTTTCATCATTTTCTGTTTTGATACAAGAATAAAGAACTCTTGCTATAATTGTACAACATTTTGGTGAGACCACATCTGGAATGCTGTGTGCAGTTCTGGTCTCCGTATTTAAGAAAGTACATACTTGCAATGGAGGCGATACAGTGAAGGTTCACTAAATTGCTCCCTAGGATAAGGGCTGAGTAAATTGGGCTTATATTCTCTGGAGTTTAGAAGAATGAGAGGCAATATCATTGAAATGTACAAAATTCTGAAGGGGCTTGATAATGTTACAACCGATCCCCAGGCAAGGTCCCCCAATTTTTTATGATCCCAGATGAGATGCCCCAAATTGTTAACTGCCTGAATGGATTCCAATTTTGTTATGCTCCCAGCTGAGGAGGAATGATCTGGCCCCCCATCTTTATTCAACCCCCTCAGCTAGTCATAATAAGGTTTAATTTAAAAGGGATCCCTTCCCTCGTGGATACCTTTTCCCAGTCCAAATGTATTTATGTTTTAGAAGGAGCCAATTTAACCAGGCTTTCTTGAGTCAAAGAAAGAGTAAGTTTATTAGTTACTAAAAACCAGAGAAAAAATAATTAAAATGCAACACACATACACATAGATCAGAAATGAGAAGTTGATTCCAAAAATAAAAATTAAAATGATATACAAATCAGTCTTTGGCTTGTCAGTGAGAAGTAGATGGTGAAATGTTGTGGCCTTTAAGTTGGGTGATTCCGGTAGAGCTGACATTGGTATTTGAGCAGTTGGTTTGGAGACACTTGGTTCTGCAGGTTAGCTGAAGGAGTTGTCCTGTTTCCTTTGCTGATTTGCCTCCAGCCAGAGAGAGAGAGATCTTTTACCTGCAAGCTGCATGGATGCCTAGTCCCTGTTCTTCTACTATGACCCCTCACAGCATATATTAGCACACCAGAACTAGAACATACAGATCAGGTTTGCAGCTAGCTTTTTAACCCCTTTTTCTTGTGTATTTCTTGAAGGGAAAAACAAACATGTCTTTTGCCCAGAATCTGCTTTCTTACAACTCAGACCATTTCCACGTTCTGAGAGAAAACTCAACAGGAGATGGTTTCTCCTGAGATGTGGTAATCAGTGCTCATTGTCTCTGCAATCAGAGGAGATTAAAGTTCAGTCTTTTTCATTGCATCTCTCCCTTTGAAGTGTCTCTGTCCAAAGTAGACCTTGATATCTTTTAGGTGTGACATCCCATGGCCTCTCTGGACTAGTAGGTCAAGTATAATCCACATAGGAATTTTTCAGCAAGTGGTTACTTTACATTCTCAGCTAGAATTCACTTGTAGGCCTTTTTGAAACATGTCTTACTTAAAAAGTTCAATATGTCCATAAGTAATTCGGGGCTGTGATTCACTGTCATGACAATAGGGTGGATACTGAGAAATTGTTTTCCTCAGCTGGGGAGTCTAAAGCACGGGGGCACAGTTTCAGGATAAAGGGCTGATCATTTAGGGCTAAGATGAGGATAAACCTTGTTATGGACAAAGAAATAGACAAGTTGCAAAAAAATGTTTTGGATTGGGGGAGAGCAGATTTTAGTAAAGTAAGGCAGGATCTGGCCAAGGTAGAGTGGGAACAGCTACTTGTGGGGAAATCTACAGAAGAGCAATGGGGGGCGTTCAAAAAGGAAATGGGGAGGGTACAGGCTCAGCATGTTACCTCTAGGGTGATAGGAAGGAGTAACAAGCCCAGAGAACCCTGGATGACCAGAGATATTCAGGTTACAATGAGAAGGAAAAGAAACTTTTAGCAGGTACAAGGGGAGCAAATCAGCGTAGGCAGTAGTGGAGTACAGAAAGTGCAGGGTGGAGCTTAAGAAAGCAATTAGGAGAGCAAAGAGGGGATATGAGAAAGCTCTGGCTGGTAAAAGTAGGGGAAATCCCAAGATGTTCTATAAGTATATCAATGGGAAGAGGATAGCCAGGGAAAGAGTAGGGCCCATTAAGGATCAAGGGGGCAATCTATGGGTGGAGCCAGAGGACATTCGTAGGGTGTTGAGTGAATACTTCACATCCGTCTTCACCCAAGAGAATGAGAGTGAAGGTATGGAACTCAGGGAGAGAGACTGCAAGGTTCTTGAGCAAATTGATATAGGGAGTGACAAGGTATTGGAGGTGTTGGCAGGCTTAAAACTGGACAAACCTCCAGGTCCAGATGATTTGTGTCCCAGACTGCTGAGGGAGGCAAGGAAGGAAATCACAGGGGCTCTGACCCAAATTTTTAATTCCTCTCTGGCCACAGGGGAGGTGCCAGTGGACTGGAGAACAGCTAATGTGGTTCTGCTATTTAAGAAGTGTTGTAGAGATAAGCCAGCGAATTACAGACCAGTGAGTCTCATGTCAGTGGTAGGGAAACTATTGGAGAAAATTCTAAAGGAGAGAATCTATCTCCACTTAGAGAGGCAAGGTTTGATCAGGAATAGTCAGCATGGCTTTCTCAGAGGGAGGTCATGCTTAACAAATTTAATTGAATTTTTTGAGGAGGTGACCAGGTGTGTAGATGAGGATAGTGCAATTGATGTAGTTTATATGGATTTCAGCAAAGCCTTTGACAAGGTCCCATATGGGAGACTTATAAAGAAGTCAAATGCACATGGGATACAGGGCAATTTGATAAGGTAGATCCAAAATTGGCTTAGTTGTAGGAGACAGAGGGTGATGACAGAAGGATGCTTTAGTGACTGGAAGCCAGTGACCAGTGGTGTACCACAGGGATCTGTGCTGGGTCCCCTATTATTCGTCATTTATATAAACGACATAGATGACTATGTGGGGGGTAGGATTAGTAAGTTTGCGGATGACACAAAGATTGGCTAGGTGGTTAACAGTGAGGTTACACTGATACTGGGCAACAGGAAGATATAGATGGGATGGTCAAATGGGCAGATAAGTGGCAGATGGAATTTAACCCTGAAAAGTGTGAGGTGATACACTTTGGAAGGAGCAATTTGACAAGGAAGTATTCAATGAATGGCATGACACTAGGAAGTCCTGAGGAACAAAGGGACCTTGGCGTGTGTATCCATAGATCTCTGAAGGTGGAGGGGCATGTTAGTGGGGTGGTGAAAAAGGCATATGGGACACTTGCCTTTATCAATCGAGGCATAGATTACAAAAGTAGGGAGGTCATGTTGGAGTTGTATAGAACCTTGGTGAGGCCACAGCTGAAGTGCTATATCCAGTTCTGGTCGCAACATTATAGGAAGGATGTGATTGCGCTGGAGGGGGTGCAGAGGAGATTCACCAGGATGTTGCCTGGGATGAAACATTTAAGTTATGAAGAGAGGTTGGATAGACTTGAGTTGTTTTTATTGGAGCAGAGAAGACTGAGGGGCGACCTGATTGAGGTGTACAAGATTATGAGGGGCATGGACAGGGTGGATAGGGAGCAGCTGTTCCCCTTAATTGAAGGGTCAGTCACGAGGGGACACAAGTGTCAAGATAGGGGGCAGGAGGTTTAGGGGAAATGTGAGGAAAAACTTTTTTACCCAGAGAGTGGTGACAGTCTGGAATGCACTGGCTGGGAGGGTGGTGGAGGCGGGTTGCCTCACATCCTTTAAAAAGTACCTGGATGAGCACTTGGCACGTCATAACATTCAAGGCTATGGGCCAAGTGCTGGTAAATGGGATTAGGTAGGTCAGGTGTTTCTCACGTGTCGGTGCAGACTCGATGGGCTGAAGGGCCTCTTCTGCACTGAGTGATTCTGTGATTCTGTGAAATTCCATCACTGAAATGGTTGTGAATCTTTGGAACTTTCTACGCCAGTGGGTGGTGGATGCTTCATCGATGAATACATTTAAGGCTGGGATAGACAGAATTTTAGTCTCTCAGGGAATTAAGGGATCCGGGGAGTGGGAGGGAAAATGGAGTTGAAGCTCAAGATCAGCCATGATCGCATTGAATGGCAGAGCAGGTTCGACAGTCCATTATGGTCTCCTCCTGCTCCTATGTCTTGTGTTCGTGTGTTGTGTTGTGAAACTTATGAGATCCTGTCACACTTGACAGAGTGAATGCTGAAAGGATGTTTCCCATTGTGGGAGAGACTAGAACTAGAGTACACAGTTTAAAGAAATAAGTGGTCTCCCATTTAGGATGGGAATGAGGAGAATGTTTTTTTTCCCTCTAAAAGCCTGTGGAATTCTCTTCTCCAGAGAGCAATGGAGGCAGGGTCAGAATATTTTTAAGGCAGAGTTAGACAAGTTCTTGGCCAACAAGGGAGTCAAAGGGCACAGGGGGTAAGCAGGAAAGTGGAATTGAGGTCACAATCAGATCAACCTTGATTTCATTAAATGGAGGAGCAGGTTCGAGAGGCATAATGGCCTATTGTTGCTCCTGATTTGTAAAGGGCTAGTACACGCATACTGGAAGTGTAGGGTTCTGAAAAAAAAGGTGTAAGTGCAAAATTAAGTATTACTGTAGTTACATTGAGCGTTGGTCAAATTTCATTTGGAATATTATTCTCAATAGGTGAGAAAATGCTGAAACAAGCTCAATGGCCTACATTTGCGTTGCTAATTGATGAGTAAGCATATGAAAAATGAGATACAAATATACCAGCAGATATTAGCTGACGTCAGCCCTCAAACATTAGCTGCTATTAAGTTGGTCCTTGAGGAAAATTAACGATGAAAGTAACCGGAAACATACATCTACCACAAAGTGCTTGATGATAGCAGCACATTGTATGTTAAGGACAATGCCGAAAGCTTTGAAGCTGATATCTCGGTAATGTAAGCAGCACTTGCAGTGCTGATCTGGAAAATCTGCGGGTAGATTTTAACCTTATGGCAGTAGCCTGTCAGGTTGCATTGCCTGTCCACACGTGCAAAGGAACAAAGAGGTTGGAGCCATTTTAAAAGAATGTTAAAGACACGTGACTGCTCCTCCATTGTTCCAATAACTTAATTATCTTTGAAGATTAGCAACAGCCCTTGGTGGCAGGCTTATATGAATTGATGGAGTGATTGTTAATTATGGCGGTGCCAGAGTGTTTAAAAGATCCTCCTCTGCCTGATAAGTTTGTTTGGCATCCATGTGGTGAGAATATGGTAGGTAAAGAGGTGTGTGCAGACTATATGAATCAGAGAGAATGTGTGTGGGCACCAGTGAGTAGGTTTACCTTATCTACCATTGCGAAGTCTCTTTGTGCCATCCTTGGGATTGCAGAGGTGGCTCTGGCAGCCTCTGCTACTTCCCTCCATACAGCCTGTGCACCCTCTTATGAGGCTTTCAGCCCTTTTTCCCCCAATAGCCTTGCCCTGTCCTGATTTCTGCATACAAGAATCTGGGAGGCTTCCAACATCTACTGCCTCATTCATTCCTGCAGAAGAGTGACGCTGCCCTTAAACTGGATGCAGCATTATTAAAATGGCACCAGAATTGTATTTCTCTCCCTTTCAGTAGCAGTAAATCTATCAGGACCGGTTTTACAGGCCCAAACCTGACTGGCATAGGGAATGAGGGTGATGGGAGGAACTTACTTTAAACCAGTGACAGACGATATTCCCACTCTACCTGTAACCTGCCAACAAGAAAAGAATTCAGCCCTGGAAGTTATAACGAAGTCTGTCAGAAAAAGAAAACATGGCGATGCACCTTTTCATCTTATTTCTGAATCCACTCCACAGATGATTACCAACAGTGTGCTTTCGCAGAAGCGTCATTCAAGTTTAGATATGGGAAAAGCATTTCCTAGTCTAATGGATAGGACAGCATACTTCAAGGCATCTTGAAATTGTTATCTGATTTCTGTAATCTGAAAGATTTAATTTACAACAGTATACATCAAAGCTTGTAACATATTCATCATTGTGACCCACTGTCAAGTGGGAACTTTACAGGCACAAATTATTGACAGATCTGAAATAATTATAGTTCCGACTCTTGAAACCTCGGGTAAAAACACGAAGCGTGGAATTGTATAATCACTACCTTTTTGATTTATCTTCCTGTGGAAGGGTAGCATGTGTTGGCAGCTTACCTGCAATATTTAGATGGGGGTCAGTTGAGGGCTAGCCTCGATTTTCTTGGTCCAGTGGCACTACCCCAATAACGGGTGCAGAACAATTTTTCCCAAATATATTTAGAGGCGTCACTGTGTCTTGCGACATGCCCATTTGCAGTGTTTAATCCATCACTGAGAACTATGCACAGGTCATATTTCGAGGCATGCCAAGAGAGACTGAAAACGACAGGCGGGCAGACAAACAGCGTTTTATATTTGCAACGTCTATGCAGATGAGAGCCGAGAGATGACATTTCTGGGTCTCCCGTCGCCGAGGTCAGGACTCCCGCCTTGGAATAAAATTGTGGGCTCCGTTAAGAGTGGAGTGTCGATGGTATAACTGCAGTTAAATCTTATTGCAGCAACTCAACGTTACCTTTGTGCCATTTTCTGCTCCTGAATTCGAGCTCACCTATGGATTAGCATCTGTTTCCCGATTGATTTCCTGTCCAATTTCCACAAATCTTGAAAAAAAATAAAGACAAAGCAATGTTTGCCTTGAGATGTGATGGAATTAGGCACATATTTTACTTTCAATTTGGACTTGCACCCTTAACTTGGTGAGCATATTGAGATTTCAATCTTCATGGTAGTCTCACTTAATGTTCTTTTATATCAGTATTCCTATCTAACAAAGTGCAGTGTATTGAACCGAAGGATTGCCCAACTTTAAGCTTTGAGGGCTTATATAGAAACAGAATCCTTTGCCCTGGCTTTCTGAATTGTGCACTGCTGTGTTGTTCAGCACGTAACCACACATTTTGCAACAAATATAAGCATTTCACCTTCCGTCCACTTGTCTGCCCTCTTTATTGCGGACTGATCACCTAGTAAAAATGGATCCAGGTAGGACAAATCAATCAGGCTGCTTGATTAAAGCCATATTTTTGGACTGAAGGCTGGATAATGTATTCCCACTGAAACCAATTTTACTATCAAAAACAATGGTGTCAGCAGACAAGGAAATAACAGTCATGATCTACTTTCTATATTAAGAAATTCAATGTGGAAAACGTGGTTTCTCCACACCAGCATTTCACTTCCCAGTGTAAATCGGCCTAGAAATTTGATGGCCTTTAACGCCCTTTCTGGGTATGAAATGCAGTTCTGAATTGCAGACTATGATGTGGTTGTCCCCTGTAGCTGAATGAATGAGTCTAGTGGTGTAAGAGTTCAGTGTGCTGCTATTTGACATGGCATGGTCTCCTCCTGGTCCAGCTAGGCAGCTGGGCCCATCACCGAAGATTGTAGGGGCCTGTGATGACATGAAGATGCCCGGCCCCCCCTCGCACTTATTTTCAGATAAGCCTGAGTAGGTGACTCTTAGCCTATGGACCCTGTGTGTTGGGTATGACCTCCTGAGCACAGTCCTCCTCACCTTCTGAAAGGCCCACACATTGAAGATGGTGGTGGTGGTGGTGGTCGGTGAGGTAGCTGTTTCTCCTTGTGCCTCAAGGCCTAGTTCCATTGAGAACAAGGAAGCAAGAATGGCTCTTATAGTAAGCAGGGAAAGCTGACTAAAAGGTTATAGACAACAAACATGTTGAGGCCCTGAAACAGGAAACTCTCCTGGCAATCCCGGCAGCAAAAGGTGAGCTGCCATCGAGATCCACCCGCTCCCGCCTCCTTTAATACTGATTCTGGAGCTCTCAGCCAACAATCCCACTAGGTTTTCCAGACCTGAGACTTGGGAGGGGTATCTGTGATTTGGAGTTATAATCATAGAGTCTTACAGCACAGAGGGAGGCCATTCGGCCCTTGTTTATGCACTGATGCAATGGAGATGGGCGTCATCTGAATGTGAATTTGGCCTTTTAATTAGGATGCCCCCTTCGTCGGGCAGGCTCCTGACACACAGCCAGAAATCAATGATTTCAATTGGTCAGGTGATTTGGGTGTGGGGTGGAGTGAAGGCAGCAGAGACAGTGTGGACACCATTTAGCATGAGTGTTAGCCATGGTTCAGTTGGTGGCACACTCACCTCTAAGCCAGAGGTTTTGGGTTCAAGCCCCACTCTAGGACTTGAGTACAAAAATCTAGGTTGACAATCCAGTGCAGTATTGACGGAATACTGCTGTCTGTCGCATTGTGTTTCAGATGAGATGTTAAGCTTATGCCCTGTCTGCCCTCTCAAATGGATGCAAAAGACCCATGGCTCTATTTTGAAGAAGAACAGTGGAGTGTTGTGGCCAATTTTATCCCTCAATCAACATCAATAACAGGTTATCTGGTCTGTCACATTGTTGTCTGTAGGGCCTTTCTTTACACAAATTGGTTGTTGTTGCTTCCTACATTACAATAGTGATTATGCTTCAAAAGTGCTTAATTGGCTGTAATGCACTTTGGGGCATCCAGTGGGTATGAAAAGTGCTATATAAATGCAGGTGTTTTCTTTTTCATTTCTTACTCTGTTCCAACTGAGCAGACTGGGTTAAAACCATCCTTCTGGATAGAACCATCAGAGAAATAACACAGGGAAAGGAAGAAAGGCTCATCATGCAGGACATCAACACAAGATTCCTGGCATGAGGTAGGACTAGTGGCCAGGGTAAAAGCCAAAGCCACAACCTTGGGGATATAGAAACAGAGGCAGAAGAATGTAGAACACTTTCAGAAAGTTATAACGCCAAGAGGGCCCAATGGTACCATTTACCAGGTAGATGCCTGTGTGCTGGAAAGATTTGCCTGTAAATCGGTTGCGCGTATTCTGTTGGCCTTGTCAAAACTTCACACCAACTTCACAACTCTTTTATTGTTTATTAGCATGGCATATGTTCAGGCTTTGCACATTGCAGTTGTTAACCTTGGCAGATTGATGCTTCACAATGGCTTCTCGCATAATAAATCATTATAGCACATCCTAGCAGGATGGTCACTTACTGACACATAGGATAGCTGCAAATCAGTCACCATGAGTGTGTTCCAACCACCTTGTAATAGCTCAAGGTTATTTCACTGTTTTCCTTGAGATAATAGTTCCATCGGGGCTCATTTTATGTGTGCATGCTTTTGCAGGGGTGGAGCATTTGCCTGCCAGGAGCACAGATCTCAGGCACGTTTGTTTGCTGATTGTGGAGGCACTGGTATGGTGGCCATTGCCAGGTAGTATGCCAGGATGTGTAAGTATAGCTGGTAGCTGCGGGCAGTTTACCTGTGGTATCTGCTGCTGTTGTTAGTATGTCTTCCTGGATCATTTATTACTTACATCACCTAAGATGCGTTAAAACCAAACTCATTAGTTTGGTAAAACCAAAATCATTAGTTCCAACTTGGCTTGGTGACATCATGAGACTCTGCAGCTGAAGTCTTGTAAACATCTGAGCTATAATGAGCTTTCTAATAATTTTTCAGAAAATGTTTGACTTTGTGTTTCAAAATAAACATTCACTACGTGTTTTGCTTTAGAAAATATTCTGAAAATAATGGCTTGGAATTTTCTCAAATTTTTTTCTCATAACCATGGCTTTTGTGAAGAGTTGGGTCAATTTTTAGAGACAAAACTCGTGGTAAATGATTTCTGCCGCTTTGACGCTCTCAGTTAGTAGGAATATAGGAACAGCAATAGGCCATTTAGTCCCTCGACTCTGTTCCACCGTTCAGTGAGATCGTGGTTGATCCATGACCTTACTCTGCGTACCCACCTTTGTCCATTAATACCTTTGATTAACAGAAATCTATCATGTAAGATTTAAAATTAACAATAGACACAGCGTCAATTGCTGTTTGCAGAAGAGATTTCCAAATTTCTGTCACTCTTTTGGTCCAAGTCGCTGACACACTGGAAATTACCTAAATAGTGTAAGACAGGTTGGCAGCATGTAGACCATGGAGCATAGCAGCTCTTCTGAACTTGTTGAGGGATGGTACAGTCGATCTTTATCAGGACTCTCCAATACCTCTTGAGGCCTGACTACTGCCCCAAGCATACTGGTCATGTCCAGCTGATGCAAGAGGACCAATCCTGAGTGGCCCTTGTGCATCAGCAGTTCTTGCTGCTGATGGGTTTGTCCCTATATTTTGGGTTTGTACCAATTTCAACTCCCGTCAAGTGCAGATTGATTCATAATATTGAAAAATCCAGAGTCAAACAGGCCTTCAGCATTAATTCACAAGTGCACAATCATCATGCAGTTCTGGCAATGTACAGAGAGCCTCCAGGAATAACTATAAGCAAAGGAAGTGCACTTTCCACTTGACACAATTGATGGCCAGATATTACCAGTAGCCCTATGTTTTAGTGTATGGTATTGCATCACACCTGGAGTTTACTTTTACACCCACTTTAGCTGAATAAGCAGAGCTCACAGCACAGTCCCACCCTAAGTGCCTTGCCTTATTTTTGTATATTTCCTTTCATTCAAATATTTAAAATAGCATCTTACGCTTTACACTAGATCACTTTAGGCTGTGCTCAAATGCAAATCTGGTGAGAATCACATCTAAAAGTCACCCAAACTCAAATACACATTACCTTGAACCTGTCAGTTGGTATCACTCTTGCTTCGGAGTCAGGAAGTTGTGGGTCAAGTCCCACTCCAGAGGTTTGAAAAAAACCTGGGCTGACACTCCAGTGCAATGCTGAGGAAGGGCTGCAATGTCAGAGGTTCTGCCTTTCGTAATGAGATGGGAAACCAAGGCCCATCAACCCTGTCAGGTGGATGTCAAAAGATCCCATAGCACTATTTTGAAGGAGAGCAGGAGAGTTATCCCTGGTGTTCTGACTATATCCCTCATCAACATCACAAAGTACAAATTATCTGGTTATTATCATGTTGCTGTTTGTGGAAACTGGCTGTGTTCAAATTTACTGCAGCATTTCCAACATTAAAACGTTGACTAACACTGCAAAAGGCCTTAACTGGCTGGAAAGCACTTTGGGATATCATGAGATTGTGAAAGTCACTTTAGAAATACAAGCCTTTCACTTTTTTGTTCTTTTTGAATAGAACTGGGGAAAAACTGAAATACAGAGGGAATATATATCTGTAAAGAAAAACGTGGAATCTTATTGTGCCCCTCACATCCTCAGGACATTCCAAAGCACTTTTCAACCAATGGATTCATTGCTTGAAGTGCAACCTCTATTATTATATAGACAAAGGGGTGAATAAAACCATGTGAGTAGGTGAGGCGGGGGGGTGGTGTTGGACAGCTTGTCCTCCCAGAAGTAAAGTCGGCATGGAGCGCATCACCTGCAGCCATAAACACGCTGTGGGTGGGCTTAACAAGGGCCAAGTGAGGCCTCCAACCCTCAATGGGGAGGAAATCCCGCCCTCGGGAGCTGCCAGCCAATCCGATTGGCTGGCAGCTTCATCAGTCCTGGAAGCGCCAAGAGCGTGTTCGTGGACACTGCCAGGACTTCAAGAAGAAGAAGATGGCTCAGGGATCCCTGAAACTGGTAAGCCTGGAACTCTGGGCAAAGAAGGTTTCAGCAAGTCAGGGAAGAGGGCGGGGATGTCGGGTTTAAGGCTGTGGGGGCTTAGGAAGAAGGGGGGGGGTGGAGTTCCATTTTAAGACACCCCCCCCACCCCGCCAATCCATAAAGGGCAGCCCCCAAAGAGCAACCCGCGACACCACACCACCCACCCCCCCCACCTGACTTCCTTCCCATCCTTTGAAGAATGGAGTTAAAAAATTGGGCTGCCCGCTCCAGCCCGACTGCCCACGCCAAATGTTTTATGGCGTGGGAGCGTGTCATCAGGGTCAATTGGCTCGGTAACAAGTCCATTGGATTACCCAGTTGAATATGGTTGGTGAGCTGCCAATTTCGGTGACCATCACCCACCCTATTTTATGTGCCCACCCTCTGCCGAAAACACACCACTGATGGCACGTAAATGCAGCCCTGACCCTGAGCCGATTTGCACTCAGCAATGTCTCACAAACAGAAAATAGTTAAGTGGCCCAACTGTGAAGCACCTTCCCAGGACTGAATTCCGTGATGGGGTTTGAATTTACCTGGCTAATAAGAGGCAAGAATGTTACCAGCTTGAGGCCAGCTGATGTGCAAATTGTGCACTTTGTTGTGTGGTGTCTTGGGATGATGGTGTGCAATATTATGCCTGCAATTTCCAGATTTAAGTCCCTGATCTTGCACTGACATCCAACAGAAGCACGGAGTGGATACCAGCCATTTCCCAACTGATGGCAAATGAAAATTGGCAAGCGAGTATCACTTTAACTTACTACTGAAAAGAAATTATTCATTTATTCTTCCATGGGATGTGGGCATTGCTGACAAGGCCAGCACTGTTGCCAATCCCTAATTAGCCTTGGACTGAGCTTGCTTGCTAGACCATTTCAGAGGGTAAGTCACATGTAGGCCTGGAGCCACATGGAGGCTGGCAGATTTCCTTCCTTAAAGGGCATTAGTGAATCAGGTGGCTTTTTACAACAAAAGATGAATTTTCAATTCCAGATTTAATTAATTGAATTTTGAACTCAACTGGCTGCCGTGGTGGGATTTGAACTCATGCCCCCAGAGCGTTAGCCTGGCTCTCTGGATTACTGGTCTAGTGGCATTACCACTCTGGCACCATCTCCCTCCCCCAAGAATTTAAATTACACACAATATGCAGACAATGTGTTAAATGGCAGATAATTGGCATGTTATTGTTGTAACATATGCTTAATAATACACAGCATTACTCTCTTGTTTTCCAGAAGCTCAGATGTGTAGGAAATGATAAACTAATGCACAACTGAATGGCCAATCTGAAATCCTGTAGTAATGGAGTTTAACTAGTCAAACAGCCACTTAACTGGTAAAAGTAGCACAGAGTGGTTTACATAGTATTACATACTAATATCACACAGAACTTCACAGCACAAAAACAGGCCATTTGATTTAACAGGTCTTTCTGCTCCATGTGGGCCTCATTTCATCTCATATTAAAACATACTCCCATTCCTTTCTCTTTCATTCATGTATCGAGCTTCCCCTTAAATAAATCTAAGCTAATTGCCTCAACTACTCCGTGAGCTAGCAAGTTCCACATTCTAACCATCTCCCAGTAAAGAATCTTGGTTTAATCCAGTGGAAATTTATTATAGAAATGGAGGGACAGAAAAATGACAGAGCGAGATCTACAGGCCATAAAAAACACACAATGCGAACCTGACCAAATCATTTGTTTTTTGGGCGATGTTAATTGAGGGATATATATTGTCCAGATATCGTCCCCGCTTTTCTCCAAAATCCTATCCACCCAAGTAGGCGGATGTGGCTGGGATTTTCCGGACCTGCTATGCCGGAACCCCGCCCCATCACAGCAGGGCCGGAAAATCCTGGCATGCTCTCAATTTAATGTCTCTTCCAAAAGACAGCACCTCCAACAGTGCAGCACTACCTCAGTACTGCAATGGGAGTGTCAACCTTGATTTTTGTACTCAAGTCCAGGGGCTGGATGTTCCCTTAGCAGATGGGAAACAGGAGCTGGGTCCATTTTTGTGTCAGAAAACTGCCTCCGGTGGGAAACTGTCTTGAGTTTTGGATTTTCCTGGGGGTGAGCCCTTAATTGATATGGAGATGGGTTTCTGGTCCAATTAAAGCCAGTGGAGGCAGGAATGGTAGCAGACACCCTTGGCAGCTATCACTGAGGATGGCTGGTTGCCTTGGGGGCCAGAGTTTGTGCCAGAGTTGCCACTGCACCACAGGGACCTGAGATGGCACAGGAGGTGGGGGTAAGGAGGTCTGGCGCCAATGATGGAGAGGAGGGAGGTCCTCATCCTGGAGAGTGGCAGGAGGCCACCTCCTCATGCAGCAGAGGCATCCCTCCATTCAGCAGCATCTCCCTCTCCTCTCCCTTCTCCTCTCTTACCTCTGACTCCTCCCCCGATGGGCTGTCCCCTTCCAGGGCCTCACCGTCCTCAAAGTCCACACCTCTCTGGAGGGCCATGTTATGGAGGGCGCAGCAGACCACCACCGTGACTGAGGCCCTTGCAGCACACCACTTGACTGCACCAGGCACCAGACCCACTACCCTCTGTGCCTGCGATACCCCATCAGTTATGAATCTGAAGTATTGTCCACCCTTGGCGAAGAGGTCATCTGCCACCTGAGCAACGTGCCAGGGTGCAGCCGTCTGTGAGATGCCACAGAGGTCCACACTGATGAGGGCACTGATGTGTGTGACCATCTGTCCAGAGAGCCACAGTCTCCTTCGCCATGGTTCTCAGTCATGTCCAGCTGTCTTCACTTCTGCCTGTAGGTTCTATGCTCAGCATAGCGTCTCCTTCTCCTTTGTGCCCCTTGTCTCTCTCCTCTAACCTCCTGGGGCTCTGCCATTGCGTGCAGGCTGCTGCGCCTCATCTCCGATGGCCTCAATTCCTAAGGGTGCAGCGCCCATTTCCAGCTGCACCCATCCTGGTGCTCAGGTGGAGTCGAAACAGCCTGGCCCACTGCTCCAATGCTTACATGATGCTAGGCAATGCCAGGAGGGTGACAACCCCTTGAACTGGCAAAGTTCTCAATGCAGGTTCCTCCCCTGACCTGCGTTGGGCTGCTGTAACTTTAACTTCAAAGGGATTAGCCCTTTAAGCTATAACGAGCGTAAGCACTTACCTTTTTAAACTTTTTTGGCCTCCAAGACTCCCCTCCAACCTGGTGCTCGCCTGCCTGCTGCTTTAGACAGCTGCTAAATGCTGGCCTCCTCTGGAATTTATTGGAAAGATGTCCAAAGATGAGTTTTTAATAAGCCTTCAATGATCTTAAGTGCCGTGATAATAGGCGCAGGCCAGTTCAGAGGCACGTGCTGTCACCCACCCTCAGGAAGATCGGTGAAGGCGGAAGCAAAAGTGCGACATCGCAGTCTCTCTTTCCTTTTTTTTTGAACCTGCCCTCCTCTGTTCCATTCGATTTGTGCCGGGAAGATCCAGCCCCTCAAGTGGGGGTTGAACCCAGAGCTCTCTGACTTAGAGGAGAGAGTGATACCTTCCCAGCCATGGCTGACACAGCCACATTAGAAAGTGTGAAGAAAAGAAGTTGTCTCTCAGTAACAAGCCTCATCGCAACAGTCAGCAACAACAGTATATGAACCAGACTGGCTCCCCTTAGGGGCTTTATTGACCGAGAGAAAGCAGCGCTGAGTGAGTCACTTCACGTAGGTGTGGAAGGAATCAAAGGATTGCCACTATGGAGACAGAGCATCAAAGCAGTTCATTTTTATGATTCAGACCTCATAGCATCAAATGTGAAATGAAGGATACATCTTGGACCTTTCCAGTGCCTTATTAATGAGCATAACAAATGCAATTGCTGGGCATTGTCAGTCTTGCAGGCTTTATGGAGCAGCTCGCAACATCATTGAGACAGACCACAAGCATACAAACAGCAAGAAGGCGGCTCATCACCGCCTCCTCCAGGGCAATTAGGGATGGGCAATAAATTCTGGCCCAGCCAACGACACCCACTTCCCATGAAAGAATAAAGAAAAGTAGTCGAAGGGTCTCTGCCACTGTCACTATTAAAGCATTGGGGCCTAAATTCCAATATCAACATCAACAATCTGAAAAAGAGTCATCCGGACTCAAAACATTAACTCCATTTCTCTCTGCACAGGTGCTGTCAGGCCTGCTGAGACTTTTCCAGCATTTTTTGTTTTTATTTCAGATTTCCAGCATCCTCAGTATTTTGCTTTCATCAACGAATTTGGAGACAGACTCTATAATCCATGGCGGAAGGATTCACAGATGTTGTGCCAGTGCAATGACGTGTGCTCAGGCAGCTGAGCAACACCTAGGTAAATGTATGAGCATTTCTCGCAAATCGTAAGCAGTCCTCTTCCTTTGACAGGCCTTTTGAAAAGACAAAGATGCCCCTGAGAAGCAGCAGCCTCCACCCACACCTCATAGTCAGAATAGGACAGGCTATTTCTTTCAGGCACAGGGGGAGGGGAAGGAACATCAGGGTCAATAACACAGAGGTTGGTGACCAACTGAACCCCAAGTAGATCCTGAGCAAATCTCTCAGAAAGGCTCCTTAACTACGCATCGCATAGAAGTAGTAAGATACAACTAGTGGGTTGAATTTTGCCAAAGAGGGTCAAGTTCCACTGCCCGGACCAACCCTGCACCAGCGGGTGGCAGGACCCTGTGGTGACAGCCATTAACAGGCTGCCATTGGAGCAGCTGTCCAATTGAAGATGGAGGCCCGAGCCCCCCTTCCCTCAGCGTGCCAGCCCACTGAGAGGGCCAGCAGCTTGGCAGCCGCTAGCAATGGTCAGTGCTGAAGCGGCAGCAGGAAGGAGAGGGTGCCACAAAGCCAAGATACACTCGAAGATGTGGGAGTTGTTTTCAGGAAGCTGAGGCCAGGCAGGCAGGCCCCAATGGTCAGGGAGAAGTCAAGTGGTTGGGGAGCTGGTGGGGTGATGTTTGGCATGTATCAGGGGGCGCTGACTCAGCCACAGGGCTGGTCATTGTCACCAGGAGGCCCCTCTGTGTGACTTGGAATGGCCATTCAGGAGGACCCCCCCCTCTAACCCCAGGAACCTGTTGGGCAGCCACCAGGGTTTACCTGGTGGTCTCCCCATGAGGCAGCAGGCACTCCCAGTGCAGGAAAAGTGCCAGTGGGGGTGGAAGGGGCCCTTAAGAGGGCCCATAAATAGCTCCATTGGCCATCTGATTGGCAGCCGCACTGCTGTGGTTTGTGTCAGTGGTAATATGCCATGGCAGCAGGAAAACAATCGGGCTCACCTCCTGTGCCTTCCCTCTCATATCATCAGCCCGATGTGTCACATTATAACACATCAGCTTCAACGTCGCAGTCATTGTTTCTGTTTAAAACTGTGTTAGCCACAAAAGTAGTAGTAATAATGAAAGATTAGTTGCAAGGATGTTCAATTATATATACAAGCCATACTCAGATTTTTTTTTAAAACTGTTTCTTGCCATGATGAAAGCAAAATACTGCAGATGCTTGAAATCGGAAACAAAAAACAGAAAATGCTGGAAAATCTCAGCAGGCCTAGCAGCCTCTATGGAGAGAGAAACAGAGTTAACATTTCAAGTCCGTATGTCTCTTCTTCAGAGCCTTGTTTCTTGCCATCGCTGCTTTGCTCTTGCTTGCCTCTCAGTGTATATTTTAATCCAGGAGCTACGCAGAGACACGCACCAGTTTCTACATGTGTAACAGGTTTATTCAGAGCTTTAAAGTGTCTGCCCCATGTTTACAGCTCTTTGATTTCAGCAACTTCTACAGTTTGTTTATTTTTCTCTGAGTACACAACCAGGCTTCACCAATCAAGTGCAGTGAGCATCAACGCTCGACAGATTCACACAATCAAGCACAGAACAATAGAAAACGACACTTATCACCATCTTCATGTGCCATGGCTTATTGTTGCTGTTATTCTACACAGATCTATGCTTTCCTTGCCGCAGCTATGTTATGTAACATGTTGTACAGAATTGCCTTCCTGACAGTTTGTTCTTGGGCTTATTATAGATCATCCTGGATTGGTTCGAGTGTGTGCTTGTTGCGATCTTGTACAGATGTTTGAACAACAAAACTACCAGTATTTATCACACTAATGCTAAAGAAAAATCCAATGCCCTTCATGTATGAGGAAGAAAAGCTGATGCCAAACCTTTGAGGGAAAGAGTTAGAAGTGATTGAAAACTGAATCAAAGAGATGGGTTTTAAAGAGACCTTTACAAATGTGGAGCGAAGTGGAGGAAGTCTGACTGTCAAGATAGAGAAAGATTTTGTCACTGAGGGTGGAAGAGTGTATCCAAATGGCCAGAGTCAAAAAGACTGGAAAGCATGGCAGTCGTGAAGCTGGAGATGGGAGCAGAGGCAAGGAGGGACAAGATCTCAGAGATATTGATAGATGAGGAAAAGGATTTCAAATGCAATGCATAGGAGAACAAGGAATCAGTAAGGGTGAAAGTAATGAATCAGGGAATCATAGAAATATACAGCACAGATGGAGGCCATTCAGCCCATCATGACCGTACTGGCTGACAAGTAGCCAACCAGCCTAAACCCATTTTCCAGTTCTTGGTCTGTAGCCTTTAGGTTACGGCACTTTAAATGCATATCCAAGTACTTTTTAAATGACCTTTCTGCCTCTACCACACTTTAAGGAATTGGGTTCTAGATCCCCCATGAACCTCTGGGTGAAATGATTTTCCCTCAAATCCCCTCTGAACCTCCGACCTCTTAACCCAAGTCAGTGCCCCCTGGTTATTGGCCCCTCAAAGGAGAATAGGCCCTTCTTATCCATTCAACTAGGCCTCTCATTATTTTACACACATCACTTAGATCTTCCCTCAGCTTCATCTGTTCTGAAGAAAACAACTCTAGCCTACAGTCATGGAGGCGCAGATGCATTACAGCACAGAAGGAGGCCATTTGGCTCACCAAGCCTATCCTGGCTCCTGTAGAGCAATATAATCAGTCCCAATTCTCCTCTCTATCTCTGTAGTCCTACAAGTTACTTTCCCTCAAAAGCCCATCCAACTTCCTTTCCAAATCTTTCATCATCGCCGCTTCCAACACCCTCATATGCAGCGGGTTCCAGGTCACTACCGCTCGCTGCATTAAAAAAAACTTCCTTACACCCCTCTACAACTCTTTGTTAAAAACTTAAACCTGTGTCCCTTAGACCATATCCCATCAGCTAATGGTAACAGCTTTTCTTTGTCTACTTTACCGAAACGTCTCATGATCTTGCATGCCTCTATCAAATCTCACCTCAATCTCCTTTTCTCCAGAGAGAACAATCCCAACTCCTCCAGCCTAACCTTGTAGCTAAATTCCCTCATCCCTGGAACCATTCTGGGAAATCTCCTCTCCACTTTCTCAAAGACCCTCACATCCTTCCTGAAGTGTGCTGGCCAGAACTGGATGCAACACTCTAGTTGTAGCTTAGCCAGAGCCTTATAAAGTTTCAGCATAACATGCTTGCTTTTGTACTCAATGCTTCTATAGTTGAAGCTCAAGATTCTATATGGTTTGCTAGCTGCTCGCTCAATATGCCCTGTCACCTTCAAAAGGGCCTCATGCTGCCCCCACCACTATTTTACCCGGGCTGGGGGAGGCCTACACCATGTGGGGAGCCTAGCAGCTTTAGCTGCATGGGCTGGTGTCTTGCAAGGGTGGGAGAACCTCTTTTGCGGGACCGCTGTGCCCATTGGATGCATGACGTCCAAGGTGGTCCTTCCTCCTTTAACCTCAGAGTCATAGACCCACCCCCCCGACCTCTCAAACCTGGTCCTCACCACAGTCTGCCAGTCTCACCATGGCAAACTGCCCCCACTTACCTTATCTAGCGATGACCTCCATTGGGCACTGCCTGTTGTCCCAGCAGTGGCCACCACTCCCACCTGGCACAGCTGGGACCACAGAGCTGTCAACCATCTGACTGGCTGATGTTACAACCAGAGCTGATGTTGGTGCTGAACAAGCCAGACCTCAGGTTGAAATCTCCCTCCTCTGATTGTAATTTTTTTTGTATTATAGAAAAGGAGGGAAAGTTACTGAACACAAGAGCACAGGACTCCAGTGATAACTTCTAAAATGTTAATTAAAAATGTTTATTAAGAGATAGAAAAAAAAACTTAAAACATACAAGATAAAAGATACATAGTTAGAAATATCTTACAAAACAGCCCCCAAAATGCTTTTGTCAAAGATTTGCAACAAAACTATATTTTTGGCAACAGCCCTTATAGATTCTTAACCATAAAATCCAGGAAATATTACCCAAACTGAGAAAATTACTTTCACTTTAAACAAAAGTACAATCCATGACTTCCCAGAACAACTCCACACTGATGTGGATTTTCCAGAGGGAGATTTGGAACAAACTGTTTCTCAGGTCAAATATTCTCCTGGCCCAAAACTGGAGTTGCTTTTCTTGAATTAAAAGACTTTCACAGCTTTTCCAACACACACACACACACAAACACACACTCACAGGAATTGGCCTACAGTGTGACATCCCCCACAGCAACTCACTATAGCTGAAGCCCTGTTGTCATAAGTACACTTTTCACCCCTTTCATCTTAGTCCTCAATTGTCTTCAAATATCTGTTTGAAAACTGTTTCCTAAATATTGAAACCTTTCACATTTTCATTTCACCACCTTAAAGCCTCATTATAAAATGCAAGAAGCTAAGGCCTCTACTCTTTATCCCTTACTTTCTACAGGCAATCTGGCTCCAACAACCTCCCCTTTGACTAACTCTGGGCACACACACAGACACAGCTTACCCTTACACAGAATATATACATAAATATAAAAGGTGCGCACATATCACCACCCTGGCAGCTCTATGACGTGGGACCTCTTGTTCCTGAGGAAATCCCACCCCTATCCTATTAACGGCCAATTAATCGTAAAATGACAGCTGGGCAGCTGATTCTCCTCTGGGCGGGCTCCCCTCTCCACCAACTTTTTAGCTGGTGTAGGTTGAGGAGGTGGGGATCATGTTGGCCTGTAAAATGAGGTTTGAACCTCTGTCGTGGGTAACACAGAGTACCAAGGTTGTATACAGCTTGGTTCAGCCTACACAAGCAGCCATGGAGGGGGTGAGGTGAGCAGCAAGAACGCAGAAGTTTTTCCATATGGCACAAAACAAGGATTTGGTTTTCTCTGGTGTTCACCTGGCTCATCCATAACTTACCACCAGACAGACAGTAACAAAAATATGACTTGGGAGGTGGGGGGGCGGTGGTGGGGGGGAGAAGAATTGATAAGGCAGGTAGAGCTGGATGCTGGATCATATAGAAGTTCACCTCCTGCTTATGGGGCAATATATGGTTGAGGAAGAGCAGGTAAACAAAAGGAGGATCTTTGGAGAACTCCAGAAGTTCTGGAAGGTGGGAGAACAAGCAATTGCTGGAGTCATGATGACTGCTGGAAAACAAGTACAACTGGAAGTAAGGGAGGATGTTCAAAAGCATTTTGCAGCCAATGAAATACTTTTGAATTCTATTCATTGTGGCACTTTAGGAAACATGGTAGCCAATTTACACAAAGCAAGGCCCCAGCATTGAAATAAATGACCATCCATTTTCAGTGTTGATGGATATTGGCCAGAACACCAGGGATAAATTTTCCTAATCTACTTCGAAATAGCGCAATAGCGTCATCTACATCCACTTTGGATGGCAGACGGGACCTCAGTTTAAGGCCTCGCCCGAAAGACAGAATCATTGACAGTGAAGCAATGTTAATCTGTCATTTTTTTCCCCCCATTTTTCACTACACTCCCCAAGTGTTACCTCTTTTAGTGATGCCCACCTCCTTCCTGCTCAGCCCCAACATCTCAAATTTGTCTTCATAAGTATTTCATTGGTTGCAAAGTTCTTTTGGATGTCATGAGGTTATGAAAGGCTCTATAGAAATAAATGCGAGTTTTTCTTATGGGAAGATTTGTCTAAGGAAATGGCGATCATTTGTGGAGTCATTCTTTTTGCTGACAAACATATGAGTTGTTGCACAGATACTTGAATAGTCACATTAAGTACAATTATAGATCCGGTGCCCTGGAAATGTGACATTTTTCAGAGACCACTTTCATCCTCTTCTACTATTGGATTAATATATTTTCACCAGCATGGTAAAACAGGGTATCTTTAACCAGAGTGATACAGTGGGTGAAATGCAGACTGGCTGATCCTTCTCCAGCCTTTTGCCATTGCCTGGAATGCAAAAGTAACAGAGTTCTATCATCACTTTGACAGCAATTAGCAGTGGAGTGCTAATGTAGCTCCTTGGCTGCAGGTCATGATTCACCTGCAATCCCTTGATCAGCTACAGCCTTTTCACTTAGGACTCTATGATGAGGCTAATTAGTACTTGTGGTACAATAGGTTTTGGTGATTGCTCTCTTATGTTCTTCTCTTCCACTTGTCATTTCCTACTCCTGCTCCAACTTAGCTAGCAAAGTGAGACTGATGTTGTTATGTGAACTGAACCAACTGAGTTTCTCCTTACAAGATCTTCTTGGTCTGCTCCATCTAGGATCTCTGCCAACTCTCTTCAATACCTTCATGCCAACTTTATAAATGGGCACCATTAATGCAATATAGGCTTGAAGGCAGACATATACACTTGCCAACAAGAATCCATAACAATTTCTTAATAATTCATGAACTATTAACGCTAGATTGGTGTATTAACACACAAACATTGTATTAAATCCAGACTGGCGATTGGTTCATGAATGTATTATAGGACTCTAGGCAAAAAATAGGAAAGGCTACCTTATTGCCACTTGCACAATTTTACACATACATTACCGTGCCGAAGAATTTCAGTTAGTAAGCCATGTTTATCCTTTATTATATTGAGTGGGATACAATTTAATCCATTACATCAAACAAATGATATAATGTTTCACTGAACTACAGTATTACAACTTACCAATCTTATTTGACATGACCTCAACACTGGTCACTTGTATTCTAATTTACAAAGGGGGTATTCCTATCAGGCCATCGCCTACTTCTAGCCCCATTTGAATCTTCCAACTCCATTTTGGCTGGATATTGCAAGTGCCCTTTCAAAAAAAGAAAGGGGGATGGGTAAAACATATAAGCTGGTTGGTGGAGTTATGTTATAGATTTTCTGTAACTACAATCCTAGCAACATGGGAAATAATTAAAAATTGCACTCCAAGCGTATTCGATTGTAGAACGAATGATTCATGTTCCCTGAGCAGCAATTTGCACCCAATGTAGCAGAGAGGGTGGAGACTTTTCCCTGCTCAGGGAAGGGTGGCCCCTTTGAGCTGCTGTGGATCTTCTGCCACAGGGATTTCATCTACTTCTCTGGTGGAAAACCCAAGTGCTGGCAAAAACTCTGCTGAAAACCCGCCAAAAATAATGAAATTGAGGTGGCCTTCAGAAGATTGCAGCCCCAATGCCAACACTTGTCTGGAGAGTCAGGAATAAGGTCAGAAGAGGGGGTGTTCGCTGATGATTGTGCAATGTTCAGAGCCATTCACAACTCCACAGATACTGAAGCAGTCCATGTCCAAATGCAGCAAGACCTGGACAATATCCAGCTTGGGCTGACAAGCAGTAAGTAACATTCGTGTCACACAAGTGTCAGGCAATGACCATCTCCAACAAGAGGGAATCTAACTGTCGCCCCTTGACATTCAATGGTATTACCATCACTGAATCCCCCACTATCACCATCCTGGGGGTTACCATTGATCAGAAACCTGAACTGGACTAGCCATATAAATACTGTGGCTACAAGAGCAGGTCAGGGGCCAGGAATCCTGCGGCGAGTAACTCACATCCTGACTCTCCAAAGCTTGTCCACCATCTACAAAGTTAGAAGTCAGGGGTGTGATGGAATATTCCCCACTTGCCTGGATGAGTGCAGCTCCAATGACACTCAAGAAGCTTGACACCATCCAGGACAAAAAGCAAAAAGGGATTAGCACCCCATCCACAAACAAACATTCACTCCCTCCACCACCAATGCACAGTGGCAGCAGTGTGTACCATCTACAAGATGCACTGTAGGAACTCACCATGCCTCCTTAGACAGTACCTTCCAAACACACAACCACTAACATCTAGAAGGATAAGGGCAGCAGACACATGGGAAAACCATCATCTGGAAGTTCCCCTCCAAGCCATGCGTCATCCTGAGTTGGAAATATGTCACCCTTCCTTCACTGCCACTGGGTCAAATCCCTGGAACTCCCTCTCTAACAGCACTACACCACAGGGACTGCAACAGTTCAAGGCGGCAGCTCATGACTGCCTTCTCAAGGGAAGCTAGTGATGGGCAATAAATGCTGGCCTAGCCAGCTACACCTACATCCCATGAGTAGAGAAGAGAAAAAAAAATCACCCATTCATTGACATTACATAAACCAAAATGATCCTCTGCAAAAGCTTTACTTACTGGCATTATTGTTGTACTTCATTTTGCCAGATTTAGGCACTTCATCGTACTTCAACTTGTAAAGAATTAAACAAATATCCACCAGAAAACAACACAGATGCTGACTCATTATAGAAGCAGAAAGACTAGACCAAAAAAAAATTGCAGTTTGTCTCATCCTTCAATGCTTTCATATAAAGACTAAACTAGCCCGTCAATTGTGTTCTGCCTTAGGGTAGAGCATTACTTAAGTTTCACAAATGAGATGCTTGAGCTACTAACTAGGGCAGAGTAGCAAGGTGGTTTCTTGTTGTTCTTCTTGTGGATTTTATGGTTGAAGTACCTTCCCCTGGATGTGGCTGCAGCCAAGTTTGAAGAGGCCCACCTACTTTTTACATGGTGTCATCTACACCCATATGTAGCCCCTGGCCGTCAACGCACATATTAACATACACAGAGCCTGCAACCCGCTCTTCATTCATCAGGCTGTCTGGAGTTTTATCTGAAACAAATACTTCTTTTGACTCAATCAGAAGCTGAAACACAATCATTTAGCCGCTATTCACTTAGTCTGAATGCAATAATGAAGTAGAAATTAAATTGAAAACAGCAACACAAGATCCTGACCATTATGTTTAAAAAAAAAGCGGGCAATAAAGATTTTATTTTAAAACTTCTTCTGTTCTCTGCGAGTTCCATGGTATGTTTTTTCTCAGCTTTCTATTCAGTCATTTTAATTAACTTCTGGTCTTGCTTAGGAGGCCCCTGTTGCAACAGGAATTTTCTTCCCCAAAGATTACTTTATTCATAAAAATATATAAAATTACATTCCATACCAGTTCAAATTGACATTTCTGAAAGTGCAACCCAGTTCATGTTATTTTCCTACACTGTTTGGCACTCTGAGGTCCCTCAATATGGTTGCACTTAATACTTAATATTTACAATATACATTCCATCACAAAGATTACCCCGAGGGGTTTGACACAGTTTCCAGCCATTTGGTATAGTATGTGTCTGTAGATATCAAACATATAGCCAGAGGGCTTTTCCTGTTTCTAGCCCCTCAGTGTACTATGGCCTTAGATAATGACTTTTCCCCATTGTGCCTTTGTGGTGGCTGCCCCAAGCACTGGTGTGTCCCTCAGCACATCACCCTGGACCTTGGAATGTGTCAGCCTGCAACACTCAATCATGGGCAAACTCTTTGCACTGAAAGAGAGCAACAAGGTTCAGGCCAACCAAAGGGTGTGACAGGCGTTGTTTATTTTAGAGTGCCTCAGTGATAATCCGGGGAAATGAATTATCTACTGTGGGTCCGATTCACTCTTGCTGTTTTTTTCTCACCTTTATGGTGCCTGTAACTAGGAATAACTTATCAAGTGTGATCACATGCAACATACGAAAATAGTTAGGATGACTCAGTAGCAGCACTTTGTATTCTGAGTCAAACATTTGGATCAAATAACAGCAAATCCCTGGACCCAAACACTGACATGAGAGTGAGGTACCTCTATTCAGTTGGAAATGATTCTATAATTTAGTATTCTTTGGTGAAAACTTTTATATTGCATGAAAGCCACTCAGTGTATATGAATGTTTCTTCCCCACTGCGTCTCAAATTCATCAGCATACTATTTACAACCAGTGCTGTAATAAGGAAAATACTTTGCTCCAGCACCTTATTTGGATTTCTGTTTGAAAAATATTTAAAATAGAAGCAACTGCTGTCAAAGCATTAGAATGCTATATTGTTAATTCTAGGTAGAAACGTGGGCCTCCAATACTTCAAAGCAGATACTGGTCTGAGGGGTGCAGAGCTACTGTACTCTTTTTACGGACTTGCCTCTAATTGCACAAGCAAGAAGGTGAAGTTAGTAGTGTGAACACACAAACTTCAAAAGGCAGCTTTTGCTGGTCAATTTGAATAATAGATGATCCTTGAAACACCTAGGTGGGAAAGATTCTTAGATCCTCAGAATGTATTAATTATCATTGCACTATTAATGAAAATAAGCAATTCAAAATATTCACCGCATATATCTTAAAGGCTGTTTAAGTAAGGCAATATATCTTGCCATTGCAAAGATTCTACAGGTTGAATATATATTTAAGCATATTGTCATATAAGCACATTTAGTTCATCTGAATTGAGTCTCAACCATATTTCTCCACATATTTGGTACTCTTGCAAATGTGGCCCATCCCATCTGCAAGTGGCCAAACACACTTTCCATTGTTCCCTGACAAGATGCAATATGTCCATAAAGTATTTTTGGTAGATAGGTCACCTCTTTAAAAGGAAATGGATTCCTGGAGAATCAGCACTTTAAGGAAAAGTAACTAAACCAAAATAATAAATTTCAAAAGAATAACGACAAATATTCCATATGTATCTATTCCCTTTTTAGACATGCGTTTCTGAAAATGCTCTGCCAGATCCATGTTGTAACATGCCTTTAAGGTTTAGCAGCCTGGCATCACTGGAAGTGAAATGTGTCATGTGATCCAGTCTTAGTTGCACTTTTGCTAGGAGCAGAACGCACACACACAGCTCTGATTTCTTCAAGCTTTATATCTATGAATAACTGTTCTTGTGTGCCTAGTCTTAATGAAATGAACCTACAACCTGTTTAGAAATCCCTTCTGAGCAATTGTTGTCTTGTGTCTTTTACAGTAAGTAAACCCAAGGTATTATATTATAACAACATGACAATCCTAAGCATATTTTGAAAGATGCAAAAAAAAAAGTATCAATTCTTGCACTACTTTAATTTTGGGGGCAGCATCAGAAATTTTCCTGTGCAAAACTGCCTCGATGCGTATAGGTTGGAAATTTAAAATGGGGTCTACATAATAGAAGTTCCTCACTACCGTATTTATTATCAAAATACTATCTTCACCAATAACACTATCCATTCTGCACTATTTTTTTCTAATTGCTTCAACTTGCTATTCTTACCATGGAATTGTTAGGACAATCAATTTGGTATTTGCTAACAGCCTTTTTGAATATACATTAGTTAAAATAAACACAGCCAGTAGTCTCATTACCATGAGCAAACAATATACACTTAAACTTTTTTATTATCACTATTTTACTTTTAATTATTTTAACTGAATCAACTCAATATGCTGGGTGAACAAATCTGCAAAATGAATTTTGTAATTAACACCAGGGGTTTAATATCTTCAGTGGTTAACATGCTTACATTGAATTCCCATCTGCATTCTTTAACTGCAATTACTGACCCTCTCATTTTACTTAATGACTTCAAAAACATAAATTTACTAATTAATGCAATCAACATATGCTCCATGCTCATTAGGCAAGATTGACCATTTTATACAGAGATAAAAGCAAAGAACTGCGGATGCTGGAAATCCAAAACAAAAACAGAAACAGAAATACCTGGAAAAACTCAGCAGGTCTGGCAGCATCGGCGGAGAAGAGCACAGTTGATGTTTCAAGTCCTCATGACCCTTCAACAGAACTAAGTAAAAATAGGAAAGGGGTGAAATATAAGCTGGTTTAGGCGGTGGTGGTGGGGTGGGGTGGGGTGGGGGGGGCGGTGGGATGAGGTTGGGACAAGAAGCCAGTGATAGGTGGAGATAACCAAAAGATGTCACAGACAAAAGGACAAAGAGGTGTTGAAGGTGGTGATATTATCTAAAGAATGTGCTAATTAAGGGTAGAAAGCAGGACAAGCAAGGTACAGATAGCCCTAGTGGGGGTGGGATGGGGTGAAGGAATCAAAAAAGGCTAAAAGGTAGAGATAAAACAATGGATGGAAATACGTTTAAAAATAATGGAAATAGGTGGGAAAAGAAAAATCTATATAAATTATTGGGTAAAAAAGGGGGGGGAATCGGAAAGCGGGTGAGGATGGAGGAGAGAGTTCATGATCTAAAATTGTTGAAGTCAATATTCAGGCTGGAAGGCTGTAAAGTGCCTAGTCGGAAGATGAGGTGCTGTTCCTCCAGTTTGCGTTGAGCTTCACTGGAACAACGCAGCAAGCCAAGGACAGACATGTGGGCATGAGAGCAGGGTGGAGTGTTGAAATGGCAAGCAACAGGGAGGTCTGGGTAATGCTTGCAGACAGACTGGAGGTGTTTTGCAAAGCGGTCACCCAGTCTGCATTCGGTCTCTCCAATGTAGAGGAAACCGGAGTCTACCGCATTCGTTGCTCCCAATGCAGTTTCCTCTGCATTGGAGAGACCAAACGCAGGCTGGGTGACCGCTTTGCAGAACACCTTCAGTCTGTCCGCAAGCATTACCCAGACCTCCCTGTCGCTTGCCATTTCAACACTCCACCCTGCTCTCATGCCCACATGTCTGTCCTTGGCTTGCTGCATTGTTCCAGTGAAGCTCAACGCAAACTGGAGGAACAGCACCGCACCTTCCGACTAGGCACTTTACAGCCTTCCGGACTGTATATTGAGTTCAACAATTTTATTTCATGAACTCTCCCCTCCATCCCCACCCCATTTCCGTTTCTTCCCCCTCCTTTTTGTTTTTTCCAATAATTTATATAGATTTTTCTTTTCCCACCTATTTCCATTATTTTTAAATGTATTTCCACCCATTGTTTTATCTCTACCTTTTAGCCTTTTTAGTATTCCTTCACCCCACCCCACCCCCACTAGAGCTATCTGTACCTTGTTTGTCCTGCTTTCTACCCTTAATTAGCACATTCCTTTAGATAATATCACCACCTTCAACACCTCTTTACCTTTTATCTGTGACATCTTTTGGTTATCTCCACCTATCACTGGCTTCTTGTCCCAACAACCACCACCACCCCCCCCCACCCCTTAAACCAGCTTATATTTCACCCCTTTCCTATTTTTACTTAGTTCTGTTGAAGGGTCATGAGGACTCGAAATGTCAACTGTGCTCTTCTCCGCCGATGCTGCCAGACCTGCAGCGTTTTTCCAGGTATTTCTGTTTCTGTTTTTGTTTTGACCATCTTATACCGTGTCTTCACGTCAAAATCTGACCCTTAAGACATTATCACTCTTACAGTTGTTCCATGTTATTTCAAAAACACATTTTACTTACTTGGCTTATGATTTCTTATTTTACTTTTTTTTGTATAAGTTGCTACTTACTCAAGAAAATTTTTTTTCCCCCAAATAAAACCATTTCTTACTCAATATTTATTCTTTCCATCCCAATAAAATGCTTCATTTTCTGACTACTAGAAAAGGAAAAAAGAGACCGACCTCTGAGAATCTCACTGTAGCTGGTCTTTAGGTAATGCATGAGGTTGAGTATGGATGTCCTGCAGTCTGACCCCTGCTTCTTTGTGAGAATGCCCCTCACATACTGCTCAGATAATGATATAAGGTCACCATTATGGGAATTTAGGGAGGAATTCCCACACATTGGATGTAATCTAATGCCCTCCCACATGGCTAGTTTGGTGGCGAGGGACATTTAATTGGGCAGGAGGGTGGCAGGTAGGAGCCTCGCCACATACCTGCCTCCATTCCTGATTAAATCTGTGACAAGGCAGCTCATGGGCAGCCCTCCCTCTCCACCACCAATTGAGGGCCTTTCCCACTTAAGGGCCTCTTACTGCCACTGCTGGTATTCGTCCAGGGGGCTCACTAAACGTGAAACATGACAAGCAAAACCCGTGCTCCGTCGCTTTCAGGCTTCTGGGGTGAGGGGAGGGTGGTCCCTTATTGAAAGGCACTCAGTGGGACCCAGCACCGGGAAGTGGAGGGGGCTTGCTGAGAGCCAACCCCTGCCCTTGCCGCTGAACCCCTCCTCCTGCCATCACTCCCATGGCCTGGGAGAGGCGGTGGCATAGTGGGATTGTCACTAGGCTACTATTACAGGGTAATGCACTGGGTACCTGGGTTTGAATCTCACCATGGCAGATGGTGAAACTTGAATTCGATTTTTTTTAAAAATCCAGAATTAAAAAAAGCCCGATGATGACCATGAAACATTGCTGATTGTTGCAAAAAAAAAAACCATCTGGTTCACTAATGTCCTTTCAGTCGGATCTTACCTGGTCTGGCCTACATGTGACTCCAGATCCACAGCAATGTGGTTGACTCTTAAATGCCCTCTGAATAAGGGCAATTAGCGGATGGACAATAAATGCTGGCCTAGCCAGCGATATCCACATCCCATGAATGAATTGAAAAAAAAAAAATTGAGTCCATGATGATCTGTCTTGGGTGGATGTTGTGCCAGCAGCAACCTCCACCATCCAGTGGAACTGCCGAGTACAGAAGAGTTGCCTGCCTCTGATTGGCTGACACCTCTCGGCTCTTATACTGGGGAAGTGACTGAGCGGCACAAAATGCGGTGCACCTTCCTGAAGAGAGACAACGCAGGACTCTCGTCAGTTCTCCGTCACCTCCATCAAATCCAATTCATAATTACTAAAAGAATTATTTTTCAAAGAACAAAGCATAAGCTTTCTAAGGAGGGTAGCTTTGTTCCTTTAGGCAAAAAAGCATGATGCTAGGAAAGTTGAAGAGTTATACATGGGTCAGAAATGACGGCCAGTTTTTACATAAACCAAGGATTTTAGGAGGTAGAGGCAGAAAGGAAGCA